>NC_064626.1:806843637-807491137 GCF_023864275.1 Schistocerca cancellata | reverse complement strand
GTATCTTTTCATATTAAATTACAATAGATGACCATTGTGATTAAATACTTTATACATAACAGGCAAAATGTACTCTTGATGCTGTCTGTTCGTAATCAGTTACAAGAAACTACATGTTTTCTGATTGAAAAAAAAATAACATTTAGCATATTCTCTCAATATACAGTTGCGGAACGCAGCAAGTCCGCGTCCGCCTCTCATGGAATACAAACGGTAAAAGGTGAGGCGCCAAAAGCCTCATTTGTCTTGAAATAACAGAATTCTTTTTTACACCATTAATCGATACATGTACATAGAGATTTACTGGCACCGCGCAAGAACGGCAAAGATAAAGAATAATAGATTCTGTCGCTGCTATGCGATGGTTCATTTCTTTTACTTTACAATTGTTCGATAACTTTAGGCCATCAGGCGTTTACTATTGAGCGTATATTAATGTTTGTGAGGCGAAAATTACTAATATTACACATTTGATGTCTAAATTGATGACTGAGATGGGTAACAGCAACTTGTTGTCTTGCTCCAACATGCTGGCCAATTGTGCTACAGGGTCTTATGGTGCTGCAGATCCCGACAGGTGGCAGGTCGCTGCAAGTTCCAACATGCCGAAGGTCGTTGCTGGTCCAGACATGTCACTGACGGTCCAGACACACTGGATGTTGCTGCTGGTCCAGACGCGCAGGATCCTGTTGAACAAAGAAGAATAAGAAGAAGAAACAATAAGCACCTGCAGGTAAATACATGGAGTTGAATAAAGAAATGAAACTTGACAAGGAACCTCTAAATGTGGTAATAGTAGCTAAGACATGTAACCAGTACCTACTATTCCGCTTCTTCCGATTCTGCTTCTAGGAAGTACTGGACGACCTCGGATGCTGCTGCTGCTGTTGACGCTTCGTGATTACTACTCCAGTGACTGAGACTGGTTGGTTACCATGTTAGTCTTATACTATCCATGTCATCAGAATCACGTGACTAGTTGCGGTGCTCCTAATGACCCCTGCCAATCTTCAGATGGAGATGGGGGAAACTGTGCATTCCTGTTGGTTCCTGAGGGAAGTGGTGGGGAAACAATTCTCGTTTCAAGCTCCCTCTCAGTCGGTCAGGGATTCTTGATGAAGAACATACATTCATCTCTTAGATATATTGTTGGGTCACTTCAAAAAAGGTAAACAGTTCCAGCATAGACAGCCATCTGTATGAATTGCCAAATGCAAAAGGTATCTTTGCCCATCACATTGTATCAGCATTATTTGCTGAAGAATATTCTTCTTATGCTCATCCATTATCTTTGCTTTCCAATCCTCATGTAGGGAGCAATGGACGCAGTCCTCAGCTGTATGGTTACACCTAGTACACACGTAAAAATACTCCGTGCTCGTCACCAGCATCTCTTCAATTGAACACATTCTGAACAAGGTGTCTACACCAGTTCAGGTGAGTGTCTTGCCTCTTCTGTTTTCAAAAACTGACTGGATTTTTCATGAAAGGTCGACAGTTCCAGCACAAGCATCAACCCATCCTGCTGCATCATCATTATTTAATGAAACGTATTCTTCTTCTTACACACATCCAACATCTCATCCATTGAACACATCACACATACAACAAAGCAAAGACCTACATCCATCCTCTCCAGCATTTCAGCGAAGATTGGGTCTTTTTCCCAACATTTCACAAGTGAGGAACGGGAAGTGCGGGAGGAGGGGGGGGGGGGGGCAGGGGAAGTTCGAAACAGGGCAGGCCGACAGCGCCCTCTGGTAGTGGTATTGTGAACTTTGGCTCTAAAAATTGCAAATCCGTCCATTTTTTAGTTTCCTGACATTTTTTGAAATTCTCGCTATTTTTTAATTTCCTTCCATGATTGAATCTAATTAATTTTCATAATTAATTTAATTAATCTGCATATGAATTTCCTTAATTTGCATATAAATTTAATTGCTACATTGCCACATCTACCACCTACCAGGTACAGGGAGAAGTATCCATATTAGATAAATTTGGCAACAATGCAGAATGACATCA
Source organism: Schistocerca cancellata (assembly GCF_023864275.1). Taxonomy (NCBI): domain Eukaryota; kingdom Metazoa; phylum Arthropoda; class Insecta; order Orthoptera; family Acrididae; genus Schistocerca; species Schistocerca cancellata. The sequence goes on along the minus strand of NC_064626.1, from coordinate 807,489,112 downwards.
CTTTAGCTTTATTCCACTATTATCTTCCCTATTTTTTTTTAATAATTGCAAAGCCACGATCGCTTCAATCGTTTATTAGATGACCGGTTTCAGCACTCTGAAGATGCCATCATCATATCTGTGAAGGTGTAACATAACAGGTCTGAGGGAGGGCTTACATGAGTTAACTATATACAACTATTACAGAACCACATACTTGAAACGTGGATTAACATTTATAAAACCATATGGACATCACGGCACATGAGGCAGACCACCTGATAAAAATCATTGTCACAACCAATAAAAATATAAAAAACTCCTCTCATGGTCGTTCTTTCCATAAAATATAAAACTGAAGTCACCAGGTGAAACTACCACTGTTCGCCTAACACCGGTCGGCATCATCACTGCCCTATTCCGCGCAGGCTTACCTGCTGTGATTCTCGCGGTTCACAACCGGTCAGCAGATAGCGCTGTCCAAGCAGCGCATACATAGTCCCACTGTATAACCACTCATTACTACTAAAACACAACTTTACTATAACTGCTTGTCACATACCCATGAAAAGCCCACATTTGCGCATACATTTCCTGTACATACTACAGTCACTATAAAGTACGACAATTAGAAAGTAAAAGCATCTGAGGCACAGACATTATCCATTAGCGCCTTACACAACTACATATTATAATTTACCTTTATTCATATAAGGACGTCAGGGATATGCACACAGAAAGCTGTTCATAACACGACTTACATACAATGTGACGAGCGGTTAAAACCTGTATGTTGGGCTTTACCTGTCTAGGCACTATCGTCTTAGGTATTGTAAGCGCTAAAAAAGAACATATTCACTTGCTATAAAGTCTCTCACCATCTATACATTCGTTATGAGCAAGGTACGAACCAACTACGAAAGGCTGCATAGGCACATGGAATTAAGGAATTCCAGGTCAGAAGCAAACCGAAGAGCACAAGAACAGGGGGAAAATGACAGGCGGACCAAGATGCACAGTGACTCCACGTACACTCCCATCGGTATGCCACTCGTTTCGTCCATGGGTCTCACCGAATGGGGAAAAATGACAAACTGTATTACTATGATACCAAAACCACAAGCGTTCTAGCTTCATACACATATATGTCTGTAAAATATAAAAATAAATAAAATAAGAACGTAACGAAAACACGCTTGGCGGGCAATGGTAACTATCGACATTTTTGTCACTGACGTTGCGTTAACGTCCTCTTCAGATCTAAAAGTTTATCTAATTGCAGTTGTTCAATGCGTTTACAGAAGTGTTCGCTGGGTTGTTGACAAGTACATATTTTATCAAATGTATTTAAGAATAAGTTGCCTTTTTCCTTATAATGCTTATATTTCAAACAAAAAATAAAGAAAAACTTTTCATGGCTTATCCTGATATGATGCTCGTCAATCGCCAGATTGAGTCCATTATGAAGTCTAGGGATGGTATTTGTCCAGTTTGGTTGTTTGTAATACATTCTCGAAGTAACTGTGTTAATCTATTGAAACAAAAACAAACAGACTTTGATCATACAATCTAGACTTTCATGGCCGGTTATTAACTTCACTTAAGACTTCCAGGCTGGTAGACCGTAGACGATACGTAAAACATTCCCCTAACTTTTCGTCTCCAGCTGCGGGAGATGATTATTTCATGACTACTCTCTTGGCACACATACTCTGCAATAGCCGATATATCTTTGTGTCCAGGAGTCGATTCCTGTCAGGTTCAATTAAAACAGTGTTAACTTTTCTTTACGTGGTACCAATATACAGCGTGAGTCACTAACTATTGCCACATAGAATAGCTCCGAAAGTATGATAGTAGCTGAAAAGTTTGTGGGACAAATGTTGCATGGGACAACGGAGGCCATAATAAGACGTTGTTCTTTTGTTGCTAGGTGGGGCCGCGTCAGAGATATGAAGGTCAACTTCGTTTTTGAAATGGGGTGCTATAGTTTGGTACTTATTTTCTGATAGCGGCTATTGAGACGGTTCCAATGATGTGTAACAGTAAGGTCTTTGAAGGTCAACGAAAGTCAAGTGGCATTCTTTATCACTTCGGCACGTATCGAAGCACATGCTCTGACAATTCTCTCTCGTATATCGTGCAAATAGCAAATATTCGCCGAATACGGCGTATCCATCTAACGTGGCATTCACATGTAAACACCATTCGACGGTTATGCAACACAACACTAATAGGACTGGTAAAACTAGTATCGTCGAATCAAGCGAATGTGAATGATGTATTCCTTCGAAGAAAAAGTCGATATGGTTCTCATTTACGGAGAATGCCAAAGAAATTCAGTGAGAGCTAGATACTTACACGCCGAAAGATATCCACAATATACTCACCCCACACATCGTACATTTAAATATGTGTATGATAAAACCTACGCTTCTAGCATTTGTAGACTTAGAGAAAGCTTTTGACAATGTTGACTGGAATACTCTCTTTCAAATTCTAAAGATGGCAGGGGTAAAATACAGGGAGCGAAAGGCTATTTACAATTTGTACAGAAACCAGATGGCAGTTATAAGAGTCGAGGGGCATGAAAGGGAAGCAGTGGTTGGGAAGGGAGTGAGACAGGGTTGTAGCCTCACCCCGATATTATTCAATCCGTATATTGAGCAAGCAGTACGAGGTGCATTCAAGTTCTAAGGCCTCCGATTTTTTTTCTCTGGACTGGAAAGAGATAGAAACATGTGCATTGTTTTAAAATGAGGCCGCGTTCATTGTCAATACGTCCCAGAGATGGCAGCACCGTACGGCAGATGGAATTTTACCGCCAGCAGCGAGAATGAGAACTGTTTTAAATACTTAAAATGGCGACGTTTTCCTTACTTGAACAGCGTGCAATCATTCGTTTTCTGAATTTGCGTGGTGTGAAACCAATTGAAATTCATCGACAGTTGAAGGAGACATGTGGTGATGGAGTTATGGATGTGTCGAAAGTGCGTTCGTGGGTGCGACAGTTTAATGAAGGCAGAACATCGTGTGACAACAAACCGAAACAACCTCAGGCTCGCACAAGCCGGTCTGACGACAAGATCGAGAAACTGGAGAGAATTGTTTTGGGGGATCGCCGAATGACTGTTGAACAAATCGCCTCCAGAGTTGGCATTTCTGTGGGTTCTGTGCACACAATCCTGTATGACGACCTGAAAATGCGAAAAGTGTCATCCAGGTGGGTGCCACGAATGCTGACGGACGACCACATGGCTGCCCGTGTGGAATGTTGCCAAGCAATGTTGATGCGCAACGACAGCATGAATCGAACTTTCTTTTCGTCGGTTGTGACAGTGGATGAGACGTGGATGCCATTTTTCAATCCAGAAACAAAGCGCCAGTCAGCTCAATGGAAGCACACAGATTCACCGCCACCAAAAAAATTTCGGGTAACCGCCAGTGCTGAAAAAATGATGGTGTCCATGTTCTGGGACAGCGAGGGCGTAATCCTTACCCATTGCGTTCCAAAGGGCACTATGGTAACAGGTGCATCCTACGAAAATGTTTTGAAGAACAAATTCCTTCCTGCACTGCAACAAAAACGTCCGGGAAGGGCTGCGCGTGTGCTGTTTCACCAAGACAACACACCCGCACATCGAGCTAACGTTACGCAACAGTTTCTTCGTGATAATAACTTTGAAGTGATTCCTCATGCTCCCTACTCACCTGACCTGGCTCCTAGTGACTTTTGGCTTTTTCCAACAATTAAAGACACTCTCCGTGGCCGCACATTCACCAGCCGTGCTGCTATTGTCTCAGCGATTTTCCAGTGGTCAAAACAGACTCCTAAAGAAGCCTTCGCCGCTGCCATGGAATCATGGCGTCAGCGTTGTGAAAAATGTGCACTGCAGGGCGATTACGTCGAGAAGTAACGCCAGTTTCATTGATTTCGGGTGAGTAGTTAATTAGGAAAAAAAATCGGAGGCCTTAGAACTTGAATGCACCTCGTAAAGGAAACAAAAGAAAAATTCGGAGTAGGTATTAAAATCCATGGAGAAGAAATAAAAACTTTAAGGTTCGCCGATGACATTGTAATTCTGTCAGAGACAGCAAAGGACTTGGAAGAGCAGTTGAACGGAATGGACAGTGTCTTGAAAGGAGGGTATAAGGTGAACATCAACAAAAGCAAAACGAGAATAATGGAATGTATTCGAATTGAGTCGGGTGATGCTGAGGGAATTAGAATAGGAAATGAGACACTTAAAGTAGTAAAGGAGTTTTGGTATTTGGGGAGCAAACTAACTGATGATGGTCGAAGTAGAGAAGATATAAAATGTAGACTGGCAATGGCAAGGAAAGCGTTTCTGAAGAAGAGACATTTGTTAACATCGACTATAGATTTAAGTGTCAGGAAGTCTTTTCTGAAAGTATTTGTATGGAGCATAGTCATGTATGGAAGTGAAACATGGACAAGAAGAGAATAGAAGCATTCGAAGTGTGGTGCTACAGAAGAATGCTGAACATTAGATGGGTAGATCACATAACTAATGATGAAGTATTGAATAGAATTGGGGAGAAGAGGAGCTTGTGGCACAACTTGACAAAAAGAAGGGACCGGTTAGTAGGACATGTTCTGAGGCATCAAGGGATCACAAATTTAGCATTGGAGGGCAGCGTGGAGGGTAAAAATCGTAGAGGGAGACCAAGAGATGAGTACACTAAGCAGATTCAGAAGGATGTAGGTTGCAGTAAGTACTGGGAGATGGAAGAAGCTTGCACTGGATAGGGTAGCATGGAGAGCTGCATCAAACCAGTCTCAGGTCTGAAGACCACAACAACAACAACATGATAAATTGAGAACAACTGGATCTTTAACGCATCCGAAACATAGCCGGCAAAGGGAAGTTTCTAACAAGGAAACGGAAATAGGCAGTCTTGTCATTGTGGTTTGAGATCCTTGTGTTAGTTCGCGTCAAATCACAAGGGAATCTGGCATGAGCCAGAGTACTGTTGTTCGTGTTCTGCATCACCATAAATATCATCCTTACCATATCAGTATCCACCAAGAATTAACTGGTACAGTTTGTATGCGTAGCACTGAATTCTGCCGATGGGCTCAACTTCAGATTCAGATTTTATTTACTGATGAGGCTATATTCACGAACCTTGGAAATGTTAATTTGCATAATATCCATTATTGGGCAACTGAAAATCCATGTTGGCTGCAGCAAGTTGCACACCAAACACTGTGAATGTATGGAGTGGGATTCTGGAGGACAGAATTATAGGCCCCTGTTTCGTCGAATCATCAAAGGAAATCTTAATGGTAGGAAGTACACCATATTCCTGCAAGAAACATTAGGTCTGTTATTGTAAGAAATACCTTTAGGAACAACGAAGAGAATGCGTTATCAAGAAGATGGGTGTCTGGCACATTTTTCGCTAATGACTAGAAATGAGTTGCAGAGACAATTCCCAAATCGTTGGATTGGACGCGGAGGAGATGTGTCGTGGCTGGCCCGTTCGCCAGACTTGACGCCTCTGGATTTTTTTCTTGTGGGATTTGTAAAAGACATTGTTTATAAAGACGTTCCAACTACACCCGAAGATAGGCGAGAGAAAATTGTCCTAGCATGTGCTTCGATAAGTGCCGATGTGATAAGGAATACCACTGAGTCCGTGATAAGAAGATCGCAGCACTGCATTGATACCAATTATAGTCACTTCAAACACCTTCTATAAATGGACGTTCATGCCACCTTTGTGACCTTCGTTGACGACCTTCAAAGTCCTTATTGTTACACATCATTGGATTCGTCTCGATAGCCACCATCAGAAAATAAGTACCAAACTATAGTATCTCATTCAAAAAACAAAGTTGACCTTCATATCTCTGGAGCGACCCCACCTAGCAACAAAAAACCAACGTCATGTTATGGCCCCCGTTGTCTCATGCAACTTCTGTCCCACAAACGTTTCAGCTCCTACCACACTTTCGGAGTTATTCTTGGTGGCGATAGTTAGTGACTCACCCTGTATATTGGTCCACAATTACAAGTAATTTTATTCACACCCGGTGTAGCTAAAGGATTTCGTGTATGTTTTGCCATTCTTAAATATTCTTTTATCTTCCTGGTGGGTCTGAAAACAATTTCAACACCATACTTGCCCACCACTTTCCCAATGCGATCTGTATTCTTACTAATAATTGAGTGAATGGGATGTTAGGCCATAAGGTGTATAGAAAGCCCACGTGTATTGATTGTTATCTTCATAAAGGTTCTAACCACCACATCAGACTAAAAAGAGGTGTTATAAAAACCTTGGTGGACAGGGCTATCCAAATTTGTGAACTGTTTTATTCACAAGAGGCAGGTAACCAGTCGCAGTCGAGCTCTAAGATGAATGGTTATTCTAACAAGGAGATAGATCGAACTGTTTGCCCTAGGGAGAGATCAAGGTCAACGAGAAACAACTGCCGCCCAATGGGAAAGTTTTTCTTCCGTTTATTATTAAGATTACAGATAGCATTGGGAAAATATTGGATAATTGTGGAGCTCAAACTATTTTCAGACCCACCAAGAAGATAAAAGAACATTTACCAACAGCAAAAGCTATGTGATACAATTTGGCTACACCGGGTGCACATAAAATTCGTCGTAGTTGTGGACTAGTGTATACTGGTCCCACGAAACGAACTATCCACATCCGTTTAGTTGAACGTAAGAGGAATTGCCGTCTGGATTATACGGATAAATCGGCCATAGCAGAATTTGTGTACCAAAAGAGTAAACATGAAAAAATATTCATGTGAGACGAACGTCATAACGACAGGATTGCAATATCATGCGCACACGTGTAAAAAGCTTATCGAGATTTCAAAATATCGTAACAATTTTTACAGAAAAGAGGAAGGCGTACAACTAGATAAAATATGGATGCCGACTTTGCAGCGACAGAATGACGACGGATTACTTTCAGTCGATAATGTTGGCACTACCAGAGAGAGTCTTGTAGCAGGCGTCACGTGATGGACAGTGCTGCGCTCAATGGTTCCTATACTTCTTTGAGCTCGCCGCTTCACGTGGGAGGATGTCTCCCGCAGCCGGAGAAGAAAGGTTAGGGGAAAGTTTTACATGTTGGCCACTGCCTGCCAGCCGAAAGTTTTAAGTGAAGAAGTGGAATTTGACTTTTTATTTGATTGGCGTATTACCCGACATTCCCACAGCCGTGAAACAGGCGACAAAATAATACCGAGAGAGCCGTGTGGAAGGAGAGGGGCGTTCTTTTAGCATGGACCTGCTCTGGCGGCTCTACCTTGAAGCTCGCGATGTGTCGCACTGCGTGTTAAATTCCGGACTTGCTGTGCCCGGTCCTCTGGCGGAATGCTGTAATGACAGCCTCGCGTTCTCCGGGACGGAACAAGCGGCGGCCGCCTCTCACGTGCACAAGTTTGCGTAATGAGCGACTCGCCACGCCGCCCTCCCCACTCGTCCGTCCACGCGGCGCGCTCTAAATTTAGCGCTTACCATTTCCATAGTGGGTCTCGGCCGACCGTCAGGAACGTTACGGGGAGGGAAGACCCGACGGAATACGGCGTGAGTCAATACGCGACGACCGTGACTAAGCCGGCCCGCTGATGATACGAGAGAGAGCACATTCATTCGTTGCGAAACTGAAATACGTATATAATGAAAATAAACAGTCTCGAGCGCAAGAAACCTTTCTTTTTGCCGTTACCGATTTCAGTTAGTCACTGACCATCTTCAGACCATGATGGCAGACGGTGGTAGAGAACAGAGCAAGTCTTACAAACTCCACGAGCGACAATTGACAGTTGACGCTCGTGGAATTCGTAACGCCTCCTCCGTTCTCTACGACCGCCTACCATCATGGTATGAGATCTGAAGATGGTCGGTAACTGACTGAAATCGGTAACGACAAAGATAAAGGTTTCTTGCGGTCGAAACTGTTTATGTTCATTTGAAAGTACTGAGAAAATCCGCTGTTCCCCACGAGAAATATCCTCAAAAATATCTGATATACATATTTCCGTGAGAAAACTACAGGGTTACGTGGTATGACAACTTGATCCATAATGAGATTTTCACTCTGCAGCGGAGTGTGCGCTAATATGAAACTTCCTGGCAGATTAAAACTTTGTACCGTACCGAGACTCGAACTCGGGACCTTTGCCTTTCGCGGGCAAGTGCTCTACCATCTGAGCTACCCAAGCACGAATCACGCGCCGTCCTGACAGCTTTACTTCCACCAGTACCTCGTCTCCTACCTTCCAAACTTTACAGAAGCTCTCCTGCGAACCTTGCAGGACTAGCACTCCTGAAAGAAAGGATATTGCGGAGACATAGTTTAGCCACAGCCTTAGTGATGTTTCCAGAATGAGATTTTCACTCTGCAGCGGAGTGTGCGCTGATATGAAACTTCAGGGTAGATTAAAACTGTGTGCCCGACCGAGACTCGAACTCGGGACCAGACGAGGTACTGGTGGAAGTAAAGCTGTGAGGACGGCGCGTGATTCGTGCTTGGGTAGCTCAGATAGTAGAGCACTTGCCCGCGAAAGGCAAAGGTCCCGAGTTCGAGTCTCGGTACGGTACACAGTTTTAATCTGCGAGGAAGTTTCAACTTGATACATGTTTGTGGTGTTTGCGGCTTTCGCGACGTAATAACTGCTTGAATGGTCCACGAGTGTTATGTAAACTGCATAATTTTTGGACTGACGCGTAAGTTCGTAGCCTTTTCCCATGCGTTTAACAACAGATACACGTGAAGTAGACTTTAATCATCAGTAATGTATTCTCCTTCACTATTTAGAACGGTCTGCCAAGCCTAGGTAACTTTTCGATTCCGCGACTGTAGAAATAAAGTGGTTTCGAGACGAAGAATTCGTAGAGTCAAGTCCGGATCTCATTTTTAACCGAAAATGAAGCTCCTTGATGGTCGTTAGACAGAGAGCGAGAAAGGTGAAAATCTGAGGGCGTAAGATCAGGTGAATAAGGTGGGTGCGGAATGACTTCTCCACCTAACTCCTGTACAGCGTTTTCTGTCAGTCTATCAGAATGCGGGAGGGCATTATCTACATCTACATGGATACTATGCAAATCACATTTAAGTGCCTGGCAGAGGGTTCATCGAACCATCTTCATAATTCTCTATTATTCCAATCGCGTATAGCGCGCAGGAAGAATGAACACCTATATCTTTCCGTACGAGCTCTGATTTCCTCATTTTATGTTTGTGATCATTCCTCCCTATGTAAGTCGGTGTCAACAAAATATTTTCCCATTCGGAGGAGAAAGCTGGTGACTGGAATTTCGTGAGAAGATTCAGTCGCAACGAAAAACGCCTTTCTTTTAATGATGTCCATCCCAAATCCTGTATCTTTTCTGTGACACTCTCTCCCATATTTCGTGATAATACAAAACGTGCTGCCTTTCTTTGAACTTTTTCGATGTACTCAGTCAGTCCTATCTGGTAAGGATCCCACACCGCGCAGCATATTCTAAGAGAGGACGGACAAGCGAAGTGTAGGCAGTCTCCTTAGTAGGTCTGTTACATTTTCTAAGTGTCCCGCCAATGAAACGCAGTCTTTGGTTAGCCTTCTCCACAACATTTTCTATGCGTTCCTTCCAATTTAAATTGTTCGTAATTGTAATTCCTAGGTATTTAGTTGAATTTACTACTTTTAGATTAGACTGATTTATCGTGTAACCGAAGTTTAACGCGTTCTTTTTAGCACTCATGTGGATGACCTCAGACTTTTCGTTGTTTAGGGTGAACTGCCACTTTTCCCACCATTCAGATATTTTTTCTAAATCGTTTTGCGGTTTGTTTTGATCTTTTGATGACCTTATTAGTCGATAAACGACAGAGTCGTCTGCAAACAACCGAAGATGGCTGCTCAGATTGTCTCCCAAATCGTTTATATAGATAAGGAACAGCAAAGGGCCTATAACACTAACTTGGGGAACGCCAGAAATCACTTCTGTTTTACTCGACGACTTTCCGTCATCGTGGAGTAGCATGACTTCACGTAGTCTTCCTGTGTGAGTTGCGTCTGCAAGACGTCTCAGTTGTTGACAATAATTGTCAGCAACGATGGTTACACCTCGGGAAGGCAATTTGTAGAACACCACGCCGTCGCTGTTCCACCAGATGCATAACATTAACTTTTGTGGATGCGTACAGGATTCTGTACGGGGAGTTGCTGCTTCGTTTGGGGTCAGTCATTCCTTTCTGTTCTTTATGTTAGCGTGAAAACATCGTTTCTCGTCATCAGTAACGATACAGTGAAGGAATGGTCGATGCTGTTCACGAGAAATTGATTATGAATGAGCAGAGATGCATGTATGACCACCCGCTAATTTTTGTGATTTTAGCTTAGAGCATGCGATGTACGCTCGATTTTTTTATCTTCCCCACTGCATGCTAATGTCGCACGATGGTGAAATCATCACAGCTGATCACACCTGCCAGTTCTCGAGTACACTGACGTGGATCATTGTGGACTGATGTGTTTAAAGGATCTTCATGAAGCCCCGAAGGTTTTCCTGAACGTGGAGAGTAATTTATGTCAAAACGATCATCCCTAAAAAGAGAAAACAATTTTCTTGCTGCACTCTGTCTAGTGGGCATCATCCCCATATACGGCGCAAATATTTCTGGCTGACTGCGCTGCTGTCACCAATCTACTGAGCTAAAAGAGAAAAATATGCCGGAAGTGTTCCGACTTCTCCACTCGGCACTCCATTTTCTAGCGTCCACAGCTCCACTCACTATCTCAAAATAACAAAAGGCCAATATGTAAACTCAAGTAGCAACAGTAAAATATACACTCCTGGAATTGGAAAAAAGAACACATTGACACCGGTGTGTCAGACCCACCATACTTGCTCCGGACACTGCGACAGGGCTGTACAAGCAATGATCACACGCACGGCACAGCGGACACACCAGGAACCGCGGTGTTGGCCGTCGAATGGCGCTAGCTGCGCAGCATTTGTGCACCGCCGCCGTCAGTGTCAGCCAGTTTGCCGTGGCATACGGAGCTCCATCGCAGTCTTTAACACTGGTAGCATGCCGCGACAGCGTGGACGTGAACCGTATGTGCAGTTGACGGACTTTGAGCGAGGGCGTATAGTGGGCATGCGGGAGGCCGGGTGGACGTACCGCCGAATTGCTCAACACGTGGGGCGTGAGGTCTCCACAGTACATCGATGTTGTCGCCAGTGGTCGGCGGAAGGTGCACGTGCCCGTCGACCTGGGACCGGACCGCAGCGACGCACGGATGCACGCCAAGACCGTAGGATCCTACGCAGTGCCGTAGGGGACCGCACCGCCACTTCCCAGCAAATTAGGGACACTGTTGCTCCTGGGGTATCGGCGAGGACCATTCGCAACCGTCTCCATGAAGCTGGGCTACGGTCCCGCACACCGTTAGGCCGTCTTCCGCTCACGCCCCAACATCGTGCAGCCCGCCTCCAGTGGTGTCGCGACAGGCGTGAATGGAGGGACGAATGGAGACGTGTCGTCTTCAGCGATGAGAGTCGCTTCTGCCTTGGTGCCAATGATGGTCGTATGCGTGTTTGGCGCCGTGCAGGTGAGCGCCACAATCAGGACTGCATACGACCGAGGCACACAGGGCCAACACCCGGCATCATGGTGTGGGGAGCGATCTCCTACACTGGCCGTACACCACTGGTGATCGTCGAGGAGACACTGAATAGTGCACGGTACATCCAAACCGTCATCGAACCCATCGTTCTACCATTCCTAGACCGGCTAGGGAACTTGCTGTTCCAACAGGACAATGCACGTCCGCATGTATCCCGTGCCACCCAACGTGCTCTAGAAGGTGTAAGTCAACTACCCTGGCCAGCAATATCTCCGGATCTGTCCCCCATTGAGCATGTTTGGGACTGGATGAAGCGTCGTCTCACGCGGTCTGCACGTCCAGCACGAACGCTGGTCCAACTGAGGCGCCAGGTGGAAATGGCATGGCAAGCCGTTCCACAGGACTACATCCAGCATCTCTACGATCGTCTCCATGGGAGAATAGCAGCCTGCATTGCTGCGAAAGGTGGATATACACTGTACTAGTACCGACATTGTGCATGCTCTGTTGCCTGTGTCTATGTGCCTGTGGTTCTGTCAGTGTGATCATGTGATGTATCTGACCCCAGGAATGTGTCAATAAAGTTTCCCCTTCCTGGGACAATGAATTCACGGTGTTCTTATTTCAATTTCCAGGAGTGTAAATAAAGAATGACAATCGACAAATAAACCCATAGTAATCGGAAAACCAACACGGAAAATAAAAAGGCTACGCGCTTAAGGAACAACCTAACATTTTCACTAGGTAGCTGCTCGTCATCTTCTAGTGATACTGAGCAGCACCCGTTAACTTTTTAAGAATGTGCTTCATTGATCGCTATGTCAGATTAATTTGTTCTTTACAGAGGGGAAGCGTTCTCGACACGATGCTAAAGCAACCTTACGTAACCTACGAAAGGAATTCCACGTATTTTGTGTAGTGGACTGACAAGACAGCCAGTCCACAGTGACGGGTAACCGAAAGGCACGCGTACACACACGCCGACTGGCGTGAAGTCTGGAACAGGATACGTATGGAATGCTATAATGAAAAGTACGTAGCTGATGTTATACTTAACTTTATTCCATCATTGTGGTACATCGCTCTTGGTTATACAAGAGAGACTCTCTCCAGATATGGTTAATGGCGCCTTGCTAGGTCGTAGCCATAGACTTAGCTGAAGGCTATTCTAACTGTCTCTCGGCAAATGAGAGAAAGGCTTCGTCAGTGTAGTCGCTAGCAAAGTCGTCGTACAACTGGGGCGAGTGCTAGTCCGTCTTTCTAGACCTGCCATGTGGTGGCGCTAGGTCTGCAATGACTGACAGTGGCGACACGCGGGTCCGACATGTACTACTGGACCGCGGCCGATTTAAAGCTACCACCTAGCAAGTGTGGTGTCTGGCGGTGACACCACATTTTGTGTCTACCAGACCTTGTATTCTATAAGTCTGATGTGCTTCGTCGCAAGTTTAAGACTGGCATGTATATTCCGCCTAACAAATTTTTGCCTTAGACAAGGGAAGGAAACATCTAACGGGTCACCAATTTTGATATTCTTTCCCAGGTTGTAGCACGTACTTAGATGTAACAGTTGCTGATCTGGTGTGATGCGCTTCTCAAGCGTTTTCGAGAAATCGCGAGCTGTGAAATACCATACGAGACAGTTAATTATCTAGCAGACATTTAGTGCAAGAAGCTAAGGCGACAAATAAGAAGACTGCCCGTACTTTGTAAGAGTCGTGTGATTCCCTTTCTTTTCTCATCTCCCACCAAACACTTGTATCACTACAGTGAACCTTTTTAATAAAGGAAGAACAACAATAATGAGGATAGCCACATTAGTATTACGAGGGGTAAGTTATACATTATTACGACAGGCAAAGTGACTTTTACTAAGTGATGCACAACAATTTAAAATGGTATAGCCACATGATGCTGTTATTAACATACTCTTCAGCTCTCTGTCAACAATGGTGGCAACATTCTACCAATCGTTCGATTCGCTTTCCTCCTTTTTCCTGGCCTTTATCTCGCACATACCCACGGGATCGGCATATTAATTAGGGTAGTTAAAAATGTTGGTGTTAGAGGGTGGCCCGTTACCATTCCTAGTGCTGCTTCCCACTCCCCACCCCCTAGCCTCACACTCCTACCCCCACATCACTGATTTTTGTATCCCAACATCTGCGCCTAGTGTTACCCATGCATAAATCTACCATTTGTTTTCTTAATTTATGAGAATCGTGTGACTGATACGAGGCGTGTTTTATAAGTAAGTACCGTTTTAAAATTAAAAAAAGACGTGCTAAGATATCTCAATAATTTTAATTTTACATGAAAGCCTGTACCTTAACCTACTTTTCTATATAATTTCCGTCAATATTGAGGCACTTGTCATAACGTTGTACCAGTTTTTGAATACCCTCTGATAGAAGTCTGAAGCCTGACTTGTTAACCACTGCATCACCACTGTTTTGACTTCGTCATCGTCTTGAAGACGCTGACCGCCCAGGTGTTTCTTCAAGTGCAGGAACAGGTGGTAGTCACTGGGAGCAAGATCGGGGCTGTACGGAGGATGATCTAGAGTTTCCCATCGAAAAGATGTGATGAGATCTTTGGTCTGATTCGCCACATGCGGACGGGCATTGCAGCAAAACAATGCCCTTGCTCAACTTGTCACGTCTTTTGTTCTCAATTGAACGGCGCAGATTGTGCAATGTCTTACAGTAAGCTGCAGCATTGGTTGTCTCATTACGAGGCAGAAGTTCCACAACCAATACTCCTTTTCTGTCCCAAAAAACTGTGCACATGATTTTCCGGGCTGAATTTGTTTTCTTAAACTTCACAGGGTGAATCTGAATGCCGCCATTCCATGGACTGTTGCTTTGATTCTGCTGTGACGTAGGCCACCCATGTTTCATCTTGAAGAAACATATGGGCGATCAGCGTCTTCAAGACAATGACGAAGCCAAAACAGTGGTGATGCAGTGGTTAACAAGACAGGTGGCAGACTTCTATGCGGAGGGTATTCAAAAACTGGTACAACGTTATGACAAGTGCCTCAATATTGACGGAAATTATGTAGAAAAGTAGATTATGGTACAGGAGTTTATGTAAAAATAAAATTATTGAGATATCTTAGCACGCCTTTTTTTTAATTTCAAAACGGTACTTACTTAGAAAACACGCCTCGTACCTAGTCGTATGTGGGAAATCGCCTAAAAATCACATACAGGGTGGCCGACACACCGGTCTACGTCGTTAATTCAGCGGTCGGATTCAATCCGGGACCAGCGCTCCTCCCCAAATCCCGGAAGCGGGGTCCTAACGCGGGCGACTATCCGGACGTGTCAGTAATTCAATTCCTCATCGATAGAAATCCGCTCGTTGTTCACGAAACCATTCGAGAATCGCAGTGTGAACGTTGTCATCATTGGAAAATCCCTTTTCGGCAGGTGTTTTTTCAGATTACAGGAAAGATTGAAATTGTATGGTGGAAGAACTGCTCTTTTCGATGAGCATCGTCTAGACAGACTCGAACTCGGCAACTTTTAATGACAAGAAGGTACTGTGAAAGGATCAGATAATCCGACACACGAACTCGGCAACTGAATATGCAGGTAGAAGGACGGCCGGATCCTACGCCTGAGTCAACGGGGATATGTTCCAGGTCCTCACCCAGTTCGTCTGTCCTGCGTACGACAGAAACTCGCTAACATCTGTGCAGAATCACATCATGTTTCTTTCTGAAGTTCAAGCTAGTCATCGAAGTCAAAAATAGGGCAGAAAGTTACGTTTTGCAACATATTTTCAGTGATCGTGATGTTGTTGTTGTTGTGGTCTTCAGTCCTGAGACTGGTTTGATGCAGCTTTCCATGCTACTCTATCCTGCGCAAGCTTCTTCATCTCCCAGTACTTACTGCAACCTACGTCCTTCTGAATCTGCTTGGTGTACTCATCTCTTGGTCTCCCTCTACGGTTTTTACCCTCCACGCTGCCCTCCAATGCCAAATTTGTGATCCCTTGATGCCTCAGAACATGTCCTACTAACCGGTCCCTTCTTTTTGTCAAGTTGTGCCACAAGCTCCTCTTCTGCCCAATTCTATTCAATACTTCATCATTAGTTATGTGATCTACCCATCTAATCTTCAGCATTCTTCTGTAGCACCACATTTCGAAAGCTTCTATTCTCTTCTTGTCCAAACTATTTATCGTCCATGTTTCACTTCCACACATGACTACACTCCATACAAATACATTCAGAAACGACTTCCTGACACTTAAATCTATACTCGATGTTAACAAATTTCTCTTCTTCAGAAACGCTTTCCTTGCCATTGCCAGTCTACATTTTATATCCCCTCTACTTCGAGAATCATCAGTTATTTTTCTCCCCAAATAGCAAAACTCCTTTACTACTTTAAGGGTCTCATTTCCTAATCTAATTCCCTCAGCATCACCCTCCTTAATTCGACTTCATTCCATTATCCTCGTTTTGCTTTTGTTGATGTTCATCTTATGTCCTCCTTTCAAGACACTGTCCATTCCGTTCAACTGCTCTTCCAAGTCCTTTGCTGTCTCTGACAAAATTACAATGTCATCGGCGAACCTCAAAGTTTTTATTTCTTCTCCATGAATTTTAATACCTACTCCGAATTTTTCTTTTGTTTCCTTTACTGCTTGCTCAATAATCAGATTGAATAACATCGGGGGGAGGCTACAACCCTGTCTCACTCCCTTCCCAACCACTGCTTCCGTTTCTTGTCCCTCTGATCGTGATAGCATACATTTAACCGTGTCATATTTATCAATTCACACCTTACAGATTGATTCTAGGAAGTGAAGGACATGGATGGCGATGCTGTGGTAAAAAGTCACGATCTTCTGTTAAATTATTTATAGTAGGCAGCGAAAACTTATTTTCCTGTTTGGAAGGCACTCATGATTACAAACTGTGTCATGTCGACACTAATCGATAGTCGCATCAAGGGGCAATGACCTGTCTTCAGACTGGCAGTCTCCTGTGACTCTCTGGCACGGTGATCGGCGGCGAGACAAGTGGCTGCAGACGGGAATGGGACAAGTGGAACGCATGACGGACACGGCGTGGCTGGTGGGCCGAGGAAATTGGACGGGAATAAGTGGTGTGCTTGGAGCCGTCCTCAAAAATGGTTATAGCAGAAGTACCATTGCTTGATTGGAAAACGTGATAGCTGCATTTTGTGGCGATGTAAGCACTTACGAAACTGAGGTTTGAGTTACCGTATGATTGTACTGCGTCTCTGCTGAGAGTTTACTGAAGAACCCTCTTGTAACTGTTCATTGCTGTTGTCATGGGTTGTCGCCTATGGAACACCGAGTGCTATTTACGGTTCGGAGACAAGGTGCTGAATTTAATAGTGGTCATCCGTTTGCAATGTCCCAATGGTGTTTTAAAAGGTGCCAGAGTAATAGACTGATATTTCTCGAATAGCTTTGGTAGCAACTTGACGCTGCCGACTTCATTACGGATGCTTACGTATTACCTATTAAGCTGATGAAATGTTGTTTTCGGTGTGTAACATATACCTGTTGCAGGTTGTTCAAACCAGTGTTTGAGTCATATATATATATATGACTGTTTGTGCCAATTGTAGTGGGACGCGAAATTGAAGCATTACCCATTCACCAGTGTCAGCCCAGTTTGCAGGTGAATATAGATTTAATTTAGTGTTTTTTATGTATTTTTTGTAATATTTGTAATAGTTGTGAATTGTCTAAAGTTTTGTATTTAATTTTTTATGTATCATGTACGGAGAGGGCGGCGCAACGAACGGAGACAGCACTTTCACTGCCGGGGCCAGAGAGAAAATTGCTGGCCACTATACGTCGCGGGTCGACAGCCAGAGAGCAACAGAAGATCCGGAAACCGAGTTGTTGCGTCGTGCTTCTAAAAATTGAAAAAATAAGATTTTGTAATTTTGTACAACAATGACGTCATAGAAATTTTAATTATGTTGAAAATGATCAGTCCTATCTTGTCAAGGCTCAGGTTCACGTCTATATGTAAGAAGGTAATAAACTAGTGGATACTGCTAAAGTTCAAATACGTGTTCCGAGAATTTATTTATGAAGAATTATGTGAATGAATTATTAATTTATTTGAGAAGATTATTAATTGTGACAGCATTCATCGCGAGTTTGAATCTGGAAAGTTTATTCAATGTGGTTCTAATATTTGTTAAATCAGATAACTTGCATTAATATAATTTCTGAGAAGAAACAAACGACATCTAAATTGGAAAAAGTTTGCGCAAACAAATTGGACTGAGTGACATAATTATGCGCATACGACTCAAATGATGATGTTTTACAGTTTCGTTCAAGAACCATTTAGAGACAATTTAAAAAGAATTTAAATAATTTTGAAGTGTGTTGTAACTGACGTAGGTGACGAAGTCTGCACATGATCATATGTCAAAAGAAAATCATTTATACAAAACTTGCGTCTTTACACTACACAATGAACTCCATGTAATGTTGCTTCTGTAAAAGAAAAACACGCTATGTACATGATCTATGCCGCTGAATGACTGGACAGGATCGTGGCAGCGACTTTGGCGTGTTGAAACAGAAGGAAAGCATCATTTTGTATTCATTATAGATTTCTGTATTTCTGTAAAGGGTGTTTGTCTATGGGGTTCTAATCTGGATTTAAAAAAAAAAAACAGTGAGTTCCATGATTATGGTTTGTTCGGTAAATAGCATGTAACCTCCCCCTCACTTACCGACCTTAATGACAGTGAAAAATGAAACCGCGTGTACCTAATGGGAGTTTTGGAAAAGCAATCGTTACCGAAGTTAACCTGTCGGTAAAGAGGGAGGAAAGGGTTACATCTAAATGAAAGGAAATGTGCTAATGAAACTGGTGGAAATTAATTTTGAAAAGGGGTAAAGTTAATAAAGAAAGTAAATGTGCAGCCGTTACGTTAACAATTAACTAGCGGTAATTAGGTATTTGAGATTTGGGGGAAAACACGGTCGCCAGTCCTAAGGACAATTACTATAGTAACTGAAAAAGAAAGGTTATTACACATATAATTAGCACTAGAAGCGTGGCAACTGAAGGTTGACACGGGTAGTGTGAAAACTGAAAGTTTGTCAGTAGTAATAAATTTCGCTACACCCTGACTTAATTTAGCAAAAGAATTAATAAAACCGGAAAATCGAAAGTTAATTTAGTGACTGAAGTTAATAGTGAGCTTTCTTTCTGAAGCACATCGAAATTCAGTAAAATACGATTAGTCTTGGAGTACCTCAACAATCATTTCAAAAGCTACTTGAATCTACGCAATTTAGAAATAAGAGATTTAACTTTGAACTTGAATTAAATGATTCTGAACAATTAACAATAGTAAAATTTAGTACGTACCAAGCTGAGCTGCAGTCACAGGTAAGCTGAATACGCTAACAAAACTCGCACTCTTAATTTGTGCTTATGTAATCTGAATATTGTAGCCAGCTGACTTTGAAATTAAAGCAGTGAAATCGAATGGTATAATTTTGAATTTCAACGACACTCGGGTTCATTTCGGAAAAGGAAGGGACCCTGCTTGGTAATGCAATTGGGACAATGAGCAACAAAGGTTCATGCTAAGTTGCTGTAATTATAGTTACGAAAATGGTACAGTATGAAAAGCTGAGGTCTGCCATACAGTTCTAAAACTTTACGTGCGTCCAGTCTTCCTTGTCGGTTGATTGAAGGTTTGAAGCCGTCGATCGAGGAGGTGGCGACAGTCACTCATTGTCGGCCATCGCTGTTGCAGAGGCTGGATGTTGGCGCGCCTTCTTCTCGACACGGTCACCAGACGAAACGGGCTCTTGATGTGCGCTAGTTAATGTTTCCCGTCCGCGACACCATGTCAGAAACTATCATCGCAAGTCGAGCGCAATTACATGCTGCCAAACCCCGAAAGCCGGCAACTCGCGGGAGCGTCACACAACACACCTGCTCCACTCGCTACTCCCGCCACACTCCTTCTTGCTCAGCCCGCGCTCCACGCGGCAGAGTTAACACTACCAAAGATCCTACACACTTTGATTCTTCACACGACCTATCGATGTAATCGTTCGATAGCAGTTTTCCCTAGGCAAGACCCAGCGTAAAAATACAAATAATATTTACGAAACAAACCAACATAAATGCATAAATATATATATACAAACAGTAAAACAATTACAATATATAAAGAGACAGAAATGTCATATCTTGAGGTAACAAAACAAGGAAAAAATTACAGTACAATAGATGGAAATAGGAGGATATGCATTTCCGGCGTTACAAGCATAAATCAAGATGATTGTATTGTGGTTTTATAAAAGTAATAATTTTGGATTTTGTATTTGTCGTTTTTAAATATTCTTCTGTCAATATCCTGTTCTCTTTATCAGAAACTGTACTATGGAAGTTAAACGATGGGAACGATTTTCTCATAAAATATTGTTGCAGCAGTTCAATTTTCGTAGATTTATCCTGTTAGTAATCCTTACATTAACTTGCAGTCATTACATTGTACTAAGTTTGCTGTTTATATATGACACCACTATTGTGCTGTTTGATCAGTAAATTTACCTTGTATACTCTACCAATCGACTACATGAGTAATTATTTTGGGACCCCAGCTCCCTTCTTCCATAACAACACCATCCCAGAACACTTGGCAGACAGATGAAATCAAATTCTGTTAAAACAAAAGGCGAAACTTTGAATAAAAGACCATCAAAGCTTATATACAAAGAAACAACACATTAACGAGAATGAATGTAAGCTATATTCGTAACAATATTACTGATGCTCGTTTGAAGAGGATGCCCCAACAGTAAAAATTTACGTTGGAAACTCAGGTTGCCTTATCGCAGATGGAGGTGCCAACTACAAAAGCGAAGCCTTTGTCCTTAATGTTGGTATGGAAAGCGGCCATGTTATTTTTTCAAGCGACTCCTGTCTACAGTACCTATGTCAGCAAGAAACTATGTATATTGATGGATGGTACTTTCCAATACTGTCCTCAGTAATGATATGGAAAAGGTCATGTTATTTATTTCAGCCGACTCCAATCTACAATACCTATGTCAGCAGAAAGCTGTATTGATGGATGGTACTTTCGAATACTTTGCAGTTTTTCATGATCCACAGTTACTCTGGAGGTTCTTACATACCACCAGCGCTCAGCCTTGTAAGAGACAAGAACAAGGAAACATACCTGCGAATTATACAGTGTGAGAGATGATAATAAGTAAACAAATCTGAAAATTATATAGTTTGTTCAAGATCAATGCAGGAAGAGGCAACAGTCTTAATCCAAAAACGGTGGTAAATGACTACGGACAGTCCATCCATTACAGTGTAAGAACAGTTGTAATTGTTGTTTTAAGAAAAAAACCGTGTTGCTTTTGAACGATAAACTGCTACAATTTGCATAGTACATTATTTCCTTTTTTTTTTTTTTTTTTTTTTTTTTTTTGAAAATACAGTAGAATACAGTTATTCCTAAACTTAGTTATACATCATTCATGCTACCAAGCGTTATGTACCGGGTGATTGTAATTAAAGTTAAACTTTCAAACCGCTGTAGACATAACACCACTGGTCAGAATGACGTCCAATTGCAATGGAATATTATCGGAGAGGGGGGAAAAACGTATAGTAGAAGAAAAATAAATAGTTACAAAATGTAGAAATAGGTGGCGCTGTAAGCATCATAATTTAATAGTGGTCGACTACAAATGCCAAATGAATCATCCAACAATGATTAAGGTGTTCGTTTAACCTTAAACAAACTGTACTAGTCAGTGTGCATGGGTGTACAGGTGTGGTACTGTTAGTTACGTAAGCCCACCCACCAAGGCAAGGTCATATCACATCGGAACGCAAAAATTGGTTTTTAATTGTCCTGAGGCCAAGAACCGCATAAAAAGCATCAATCACATCGGTTTTTAATTGTCCTGAGGCCAAAAACCGCATAAGAAGCATCAATCAAAATCAGATCTGTTTATTAATTTCGTGTGACTGGCGCAAAACATGTTCAATATGCTGTCCACCGTTTTCTGCAACAAGTTCAAATCGAGAAACAGCCTTTTCCACAACTGATCTAAGTGTTTCCAGGGTCACGTTCAGAATGTGTTACGCAATGCTTACCTTCAATGCAGCTAAGTTTGCAATCGGAACACTGAACACAACATATTTCAGATGGCCCCACAGCCAGAAGTCACACTGATTAAGATCAAGTGATCAGCCAGTCTGTAGGGAATGGCGGCTGATAATTCTATCATTTCCGAAATGGCGCTTCAGCAGGTGAAATCTGGATTTGCCATGCGTGGAGGTGTGCCATCTTGCATAAAAATGATCCCATCCACACATCCACACTGTTGGAGAGCTGGAATGGCGTGGTTGCGCAAAAGAGACTCATAGTGCTTGCCAGTGATGGTACAGGTAACAGGACTGGAAGCACCTTTCTCTTAGAAAAAATATGGCCCTATGATAAATGATGCCGTAATCCCACACCATACAGTGACCTTTTCGGGATGAAATGATACTGGTCGATTTGCGGGTGGATTTTCCGCTGCCGACATTCGACAATTCTGTGTATTGACTTATCCTGTCAGATGGAAGTGGGCTTCGTCTGATCATAAAATCTTCCACGAGCACTCGTTGTCCACTTCCATGCGATCCAGAAATTCTAAAGCAAAAGTCTCTCTTACTGGGAGATCAACAAGATGCAACTCGTGCACATGGGTAATTTTGAATGGATACCAAAGAAGGACGTTTCGTAGGATTTTATGCACCGCGCTCAAGAGTATAGGGTATGTCCAATGTTCGGGCAATTCTCCGTGCACTTCACGTTTGTAAACCACCACTCGTCTGCTCCTGCAGTGCTGTGGCCACTGCTTCCACTGACGAATCAATTCGTTTCCTCCCTCTACCAGATTGCACACAAAAAAAACTGTCTTTTCGAATTTCCGAATCATTTTCTCCAGACCCACGGCAGTCATCGGACCAACGCCTTTTTTCAAACCCTTCAGTGTCCGGAACTTCTGCAGAGCAACGTGTGCACAGTCATCATTCTTGTAATACAGCTTTACAAGCAGAGCGCGATCCTGCATTGAGACAGTCATGGCGAACGTCGCAGACACTAAAGGAGGAAAAGCCGTGTACCCGGAGTGTTTATACGAACATCAGTGGGTCGTGCGCATGACAGGTGTTTTTATTTACGTATTCTGACACATTCAGCGCCATCTATTGGTCGATTTTAGCACTATTTCTTTTTCTTCTGCCATACGTTTCCGCCTTCTCCAATAAAAATACATTGCAATTTGACGTCATTCTCACTAGTAATATTATTTCTACAGCGTTTTGGATGTTTAATTTTAATTATAGTCACCCTGTACATTGCTTCAGTTGTAAACCTTAAAAAACTGCAGTCTTTTAAATTTCCACAAACATTTTTTTTCTACGCATTTCATTGAGCGATAAATAGAAGTACTTGGTTTGGCTTCGATGTACAGACAAGAGCAGTGAAAAAGGCCAATGGCTGCATTACATCTTTGAACTTAGTTCCTAAAATCCTCAATATCTTACAAATGTTTTTCCTGGCTTGGTTAGCATACAACCACAAGTCCAAAAACTCTAAAACTATGCTGATTACTTTGATGACGAAGAATATGCGCTTTTCCGCCTCACGTTTGGACACCAGATTGCGCTTCTTTTGGAGGATGACTAACGCTTGCGACAGCTTTCATTCTCCTTTCAATACCTCGTGTAAATCTCCTCACCCAAAAATTTTCAAGTTTGTGAAAAGTCTGAAGCATGAACAAAGTAATACCTAGATAACCTAAAAAATGGCCACATCATCAAAATGGACTAAAAATCCAAGAAGAGGCTAGCTTTACTACAGCAAAAATTATATTTACTCACGTCAGAATTGGTGAATAGCAAATTAGAATTTGTAAAGTGCGTTTTCTACAAAGCAGCACTGAGCAGAACTGAAGAGAAAGAAATTCAGTTTTTTCAGGACATATTTCTGAATGTGAAATTTTTAATAAAATCTTTGATTTGTTTTCTTTCATACCTTGTTCACTGGTCCAGTATTTACAATATTCTTTAAGGAGACTGTAAATTGTGGCGGAGGTCATACACTTGCTCCGTTCAGATTTGGAAGTTTTCCGAGTCTGTGCAGTTGGTCCGCGACAAGCAGGTAGAAGCTGCCGAGTTAGTGTGTGCCGCTCAGATGCACTTTTGGAGGAGTTGCCGAATTAGAGTGTTTCGTTTTCCACTAGCAGGTAGAAACTTTCGAGTTCAGCCAAGTCATGTCACTCACGCCGATGAGGCCTTGGTTAAACTGTTGGCACAATTTCACTACGGCTGGGGGCACATTGCATTTGACCGATACAGCACGAGAATTTCACGTTTTGCCCACAAGAATCTACCGTCCCGCGTACTTTAACTTTGTAGTAAGTTTCCAGTTGTCGCGCAATTTCACTCCCAAATTGTGATGCACCTATTACCAGTGCCGCAGCAGAACTGTCTCTGCGGGAAACCCGGAACATGTGTTTTCTTCAGACAAGGCGTCACTGTTCGTGAGCAATGGTCTTAGACTAGGGCAACATGTGTAAGTTTCTGAAGTCCATACGTATAATAACGAATAGTACTGAAATGAACATAATTTATAGATGCAGTCATGCGCATATCGTGAATACAGCGTACATTATTCAAAGCAGATAAAGCCCGGTATGGCTTCCCTGCGATACACGCATGAATGTACAGATAAATAAATGTTTATTTCAACACGGTTCCTTTTTACACCGAGATAATCTTAGTCGTATACAATATTATTTGACGGCGCTTCGGGCGACTTATCGTGGGGTTTTATCGTGATATTTCACGAGAAAACGCTAAACCTCTTGATAGCATATGCACAAGTGTCCTGGAAACATCTGCGGTGCGATGCGTTTTCCTCGGTCATCACTGTAGTTGTTTACTGTAACGTCACCTCATGTTTCTGATAACGGCCACTAGAGGTCAAGGGCAATAATATCGTGGTCGAGTAGTACCTCACCACGAATGTACCCCAAGGATTAGCGTTATTATTATTGCTCGCTTTCGAAAGAAACAAGTATTCGCTGGAAGATTGGGGGAAAAAGAATAAAAAGAAAATAAGGTGGCTTGAACGCAGTACGGGCAAATTTCTAGCTTCAGACGTTTACAGTAGCTCCGCTATTCGACAGCTGGCGCCTTCGTTTTGGTATTCAGAAGGCTCGTAAGACTTTGAATCACAATTTCTCGAAAACGTTTGGAAGGGCGTCGTACTAGTGCAGCACCTGTACTGAATCCATGCCAAAGATGAGCAAAATCTTTGATGCATTGAGTATATGCTGTTCTTATAGGGAATGAACGCTGATGTTTGTTTCTTTGGAGCAGAAATGGGCGACGGATGAGGGAGTGGATGATTGCAATTATATTCCGTTATAGAATGATACCAGTACCAGCTGAAATACCGACGTAAACATCCACTGCTTAAGTCGCGAAGAGCAGGCTGCTACTTACCACTAATCCTTCTTGCTGAATAAAATGCCCAATCTGCTACGGTAGTCAGCAGTAAAGATTCATCAGACAAGTCATAAACACGAGGGTTATCTTGAAAATTACAGCGGCAAAGCTCTAAAAATATTTGTCAGGAGCCATAGTATGGTATTAATTTGACGAACAGTTAGGTTACGCCTTTAGATAGCTTTAAACTTAGGGCCAACACAGTCACAGAAGTGTCATGTCCGCCCAATCGCACATTTTATCGCCGCATCATAAATTTTATCGTCACCTGCGAAAGTATTTCAAGTCAGATATTTCATATTCTTAAGAAGCGAGTGAGTCACGCAATTCGGACACCACATCCGGTGTGTCGAAACCAATGCAAGTTTCAGACGATCCAACAATGAAACACCATAGAATCAAGGTGTGGTTCTGCCTTTTCCCAAGTAATCCATGAGGACTATTCTTTGGGAATCCCAAGAAACAGTGATGACCATCTCCTTACCAACCAAAAAAATGGTCCTTGCCTTCTTTGGTGCACTTTCAGAGGTTTGTTCATTGTTTTGACAGCCATTTTGACTCTGATGTATAATGATGGATCCAGGTTTCATCAACAGCCACAAATCGGCGGAAACAGTCTTGCCAGATATCCTACTGAAGTGTCGTGCCAGATACACTTTTGGACGACTGTGAGCAACCGCGGCAGCCAGCCCGCACACAGCTTCTTCATAGCCAATTCACCGAGCAGAATATTATACACTCGCTGACTTGAGATGACTACAGTCTCACCAATCTCACAAATTTTTATTTTGTGGTCTTGCATTACCATATCGCGGATTTTGACAATGGTTTCCTTTGTGGTGACCTCAATTGGACGGCCTGAGCGAGCGTCTTCTTCGGTGCTTGTCCGACCACGTTTAAATACATTAATCCAAAAGTAAATGATCTGCAATGATGGTGCACAGTCTCGTCAACTTCATACGTTTCTGTTTTGATTCATGCGCAGTTCATCTCGTCAAATGAAAATGTTTAATAATAGCACCACACTCGGTTTTCTCCGTTTTCAGTCGCATTCGACACACTGACTAATTCAGACGGCAGTCAACAATGAACGCTGCACGTTGCTGAAATTATTCATACGATATTCTTTCTGTAATCAAGCTGACCAACCATGTGGAGGCACAAACATGTTCCGTTCTGTCTCGAAAATTTACCAGATTTACCGAAACCGCTCGTACAATCGTAAGAAGTCATGTCACGGACTTCCATCTCGGAGTAAATAACAGGTGCTGTTTATTTGTTCCCACGATTGCCAAAGATACGTTCCAGGTCTGTCGTTGTGTTCTTCGGGGTAAACTTAAATATTCTTTTATATTCTAGCAATAACAAAGCTGTTGGACCTTCTGTAACAAAAAAATTTTAATTCCACCATCATATTCCAAATTTAAGGAGTCAGAAATATAGCCAACATTTCGTTTTTCCTAACTTCAAGATACAGTGATAAGAAATACCACTTTATTTTCCCTTCGGTTGCGTAGGCCATAAACTACACAGAAGAGTTTCTGTCGACCTTAGTTTTATTTGCTAATTATCGCAATAAACATTAATCACATGTTACTGAACTCTTCAGATAATCTTCGGAAGTGACCAACGGTCACAATGAAACCACGTGTAGCAATAAGTTGAAATACTTCCGAGTGCTTAAGTTAAGCTGAATTACTAGCGTGTGTACTATAAGTTGGAAATATTTAAGAAATGACGTGTGCAGGACTTGAAATTAGAGACGAGTACTTCCACGTGGTGAGTTCTGTGTGAGTCTCAATCTGTGTATGAGACAAAGGATAAAGAGAAGTACTCGTCCATGGTATCAGTTGAGGACCCGCGTGTGTGATGAATATGTTCTTAATATTACTTTGCGTGTTATGTTTCCGTGTGACGCTTGATTCGAACTAAAATACTCTGAGAGAGAAGCAAGGTGAGTCAGCCGTCTATCCAGCAACGCCACTTGGCTTGCATTGCACAGGAAGACGTGCATATATCCTCCAGAGTTCATAGTACGAAAGAAAAGTTACGAAGTGGGGCAGTGTCGTGTGAAACTGGGATAAATACTAATTGAAGTGGGAAAGCTGAAAGTGATGTGATTATAATGTTGTGACTATTCCTTGTGTTGTATTCCATGTTGCAGTGTGGTGTATGTCATGTAATTTAAGTATGTGTGGTTTGCATGGGAGAGTAGCAAGGTAGTTTCAGAGGTAGTGGGTTATGCATGTTCCTTTTGTACCGCTCGGTCTGGAGGAAAGTTTCGTGATGATGGTTGTGAGAGTCGAAGTGTGAGATATAGCAAAAGATCCACCATCCTATCCAGAAATTGCACTGTAGCATTAAATAATTACGAGACCATAAGATAGAGAATCACCAATGTAAAGCTATGCCCACTGGGCGGAATTTCTCATGTGTTATTGTTGTAGGTTATAGAATTTGTGTGTTTAGGTTATAGAATTTATCGGAATAAATAAGATAGTGAAAAGAAAAAGATTGGTGGCCTTTTCCTTCGAATTGTATGTTGTCATGATATCCAGAATTTATAATGTGTGCGCCATTCATATTCAGTGCGATGGCCACGTGTTGATAAAAGCTGTTAAATAAGAAAGAAAATGTGGTATTGCCAGTGCGTAGTGAACAGTCAGAGTTGTGTAAATTGCTGATAGTCAGATGTGCGTTTCCGTTGCGTAATATTCAAACAGGAGAATAACTTGTAACTTAATTGTGAGTACTAGGGTTCATGTTACTCGATAAATAAGAATGAGTCCACTCGCTTAGCAGACCACTTGCAGGCCTGACTGCTTGATGCTACAGTATGAGCAAGGCGTGTGGGTGCCTCTCAAGATGAATACTGTAAAAATTTCCAATTTTTAGTTTTGCTGCTTTTGTCACAAGTGTAAAATCCGCATGTGTCAGGTTTTATACGACTATCCACTGACGACAGGCATGGAATTCCGGTTGGACCATTCTCGTAACACTTCTAAATGACCATAAATGAAGGCCCAAAATGTCCGTTATGTTCATTGTCGACTGATTCTTTCTTCGATAGTAACAAAAATTGAATACGACATTAGCTTTCTACAGACTACATTGTCTGCCGGTCATAGAAAATTAACAAAACGAAAAGAAAAGAAACAGAACCGCGGCACACTTCACTTTTCTGAAACAGTGGAGCCTATATCTCACAAGTTGACAGCGTTGGTCTCTCTCTCTCTCTCTCTCTCTCTCTCTCTCTCTCTCTGTGTGTGTGTGTGTGTGTGTGTGTGTGTGTGTGTGTCTATCTATCTCTCCCCTTTATGTCCCATCCACTGTGTCTGTATCTTTAATAAACTCACTATTCAAGATATGGCAAAGCGAAAGCAAATAAGAAAAAGTGGTAAGAAAGACAATTCATTTCTAATATGCACACTGAACAGATAATAAACTTTGTAATTCAATGCCCTTGGTATTGGGAGACGGGTAAATTAAACCTCGTGGATGGATCCTGTTATCGAGAGACTCTCTTTCCCAGTTTTTCGCTCCACGAGGCCCACGTTACAAGGGAGACGTTCCAGAGGATAATAACTTCCTTTTTACTCATAATCTCGTGGAGAATTCAAGCGCTTCTCGATTCGGCCAGCGATATTACACGGGTACCAGGAGGGTATTGATTTCCATAATGAAGACACTGCTGTTATTGAAATATGTCGACTACTGGAGTAACCTAACCTTCCTATATAACTCTGATTAAGAAAGAAACGATACTTTTCTTTCTCCTCTTAGTAACTGCACAGTGATAGCAAGATAATTACTAATAAAGACCGGTAGTTATTACTTTTCAGATTCCATAAAAATCTGAGAATACACTAATGGTGTCATTCTCAAAAAGATGTCCAAACCTGCTGTTACGAATAGTTTCATTTTATCCTCAATTCAAACGCGCAGACGCTAATGCGCTGAAATAAATATAATGAGCAGTACCTACACTCACAAAGATATGTGTAGTATTATGTGAATCTGCGTTCGTTGGGCCTTATGACGGAGGTTGCGTTATGGCGTCGAACCAAACATAAACAAACTACAAATCATCCTCAGCAAAGCGGCACGTAAGCCACCTTATCTATAATTTATTCGAGTCACTAATAGTAATAATTTCCGACCTAGTAGTATCACATCAACAATTGCCTGTTTTTCCACCGTATCGCAGTACCCATTACTGGGTTTGTTTGCCATCGACAAATTTACAGCACGGAGAACCGTTAGCGGGGTGGAAGCCTTCCTCGGTCGTTAACAATTAATCTGGTGTAATTACTGTGTTCTGAGCTAACTGCTCCCCAGGGCTGCAGCAGTAACACGGCTGCAGCGTGATTCTTGCAGCGCCATGTTCAAGGACTGTTATAATCCATTCACCGACATCAGTTGTTAATATCTGTTACTTCTTGCTTGCGTATAAATACCTTATTTAGGACTAAACCCTTTGTTTACCAGTAACTACGACGGCAAAGAGAACTCGGCCTGCTAAAAACAAGGGGTTGTTGTCAATTAAATTAAATATTTGTTATGGTGATAGATGTTGCATACTAAGGCAAACCAAATAACTTGAGCTGCGGCTTCTTTAGAGAAATTATGTGTATCGTCGAACTGGATAAACTCGATTACCGTCCTCCCATAAAATTCTTTGTTTATAACCGTCGGAAAAATTATTGGAAGTTCGTGAAAAATTCTGGATGAGACAGCGTAATTTAAACGTCACTGTACTTCTCCGCAAGGTAATCCGCGTGGAAGACGTAAAAAGCACTAACCAAGAATCATAAATGGAAGGCTCAACTTTTTTTGTTTTTCATCAGTCTGCTGACTGATAACGATGTGGCTCGCTCCCCAAGAGAATCTCTTCACCTTGACGTAGCACTTACACCCAGTTCTTCAATTACGTGTTGTGTATACTCCAGTCTCCATCTTTCCCTGGGTTTTCCCTCTACTACCAGGGAAGTTATTCCGTGGTATCTTAACACAGATCATACGGTCCCTGCTACTAGTAAGTGTTTCATATTTATTATTTACCTCCCCTGTGCAGACCTCCCTATTTATCACCTTGCGAGTGCACTTAGTTTCCAGCACCCTTCTGAAACGTCACCAATCAAACATTTCGTTTCTCTTCATTTCCGTTGTTCCCCGTGTCCACGAACTACTTACGTACGACACTGGTGTAATATTCTACAACTTTATTGTTTAACAAACTGGTTTTCGGCTGTTACGCCCTTGTCAAAGAACAAAGATGAATATGTGGCGCTACGAAACTTTTTATGGGATCAAAGATTTCAAACTAGTGAATGTACAGACATCTAAGTTGGTTTCCAAAGAAGACAATTTATAACATAGTAGGACTATAATGAGAGAAATTATTCCCGTAGAAATGTTATGTGAAGTTATTTGGCTTAGAAAATACGTGTGTCACATTAAATAATGAGCTACATGACAGATTACAACGCCGGCCGGGGTGGCCGAGCGGTTCTAGGCGCTACAGTCTACGGTCGCAGGTTCGAATCCTGCCTCGGGCATGGATGTGTGTGATGTCCTTAGGTTATTTAGGTTTAAGTAGTTCTAAGTTGTAGGGGACTGATGACCTTAGAAGTTAAGTCCCATAGTGCACAGAGCCATTTTAACCATTTTTTGAACAGATTACAAATGTTTTCAGAACACAAGCAGCGCTGTCTTAGGCTCCATGTCAAGGATCGCGCGGCCGCTCCCGCCGGGGATTCGAGTTCTTCCTCGGCCATGGGTGTGTGTCTTGTTCGTAGCATAAGTTAGTTTAAGTAGTGTGTAAGCTTAGGGACCGATGGCCTCAGCAGTTTCGTCCTTTAGGAATTCACACACATTTTTAGAAGAAAAAAATATACTAAAGAAACAAGGACTCAACACAGCATACAGAACCAACAGCACAAGCAGACTTGGAAGAAACACCACCAACACTGACGAACACAGCCTCTACGGTATATACCAACTTACTTGTAACTGCTGTCAATCTGTTTATGTAGGCCAACCACGCAGGAATTTCAGAACCAGATATACAGAACATCTCACAGCACTGAAAAGCAGTAGCTCACACTCGATATTTGCAGACCACATGATAGCGCACAATCTCACCACCCAACAACATTGAAACTGACTTGCACATCCTTAAAACTAGTAGCAGCTTACACCAAAAATTAACCACAGAGGAAAACTATCACATCCAAAAATCAATAACCCAAGGAAAGAAAATACTCAATGAATACACATCTCTGTGCAATAAAACCCTCTTCGCCACAATAGAAGATAGTTTAAAAATAATTCAAAACCGAATCTACCCGATGATAGATAATATATTACATTAATTACTTTAACTATTACTTCACGGTGTCCCTTGTAGGGCAGGCAGAGAGGATCGAGTGCCCAGTGTCCATTTCACAGCTACCCACACCACACCGAGCGAAAGTACCTCAATTGGTTTCTATGACAGTTATCAATATTTAAAAGTCAGCTACATGTATTTTACTTAATGTGTTTTTTTCAGGTTATGTTTTTTGCGTAAATGATGACTACATCTAAGCCCACAGTAGCGACATCTAGGTAGGATGTAGGCAAACAGATTTCTGGTAGCTAATGTACTTCAGTAGCCAGTAGCAATAATGACTGTGTGGACGATATGGCTTATTATACGAAAATGGTTCAAATGGCTCTGAGCACTATGGGACTTAACATCTGAGGTCATCAGTCCCCTAGAACTTAGAACTACTTAAACCTAACTAACCTAAGGACATCACACACACCCATGCCCGAGGCAGGATTCGAACCTCCGACCGTAGCGGTCGCGTGGTTCCAGACTGTAGCGCCTAGAACCTCTCGGCCACAACGGCCGGTGCCTATTATACACCTTATTTTAGATAGATGTGACGATGCTGTGCTGACTATATTTATATGTAAATAATAGATTTCTGCTATCAGTCGTCCTTTGGAATTTTTATTGGCAGATCTAGATTTCAGCTAGCAACTAGCCATTTTTCAATACACTATCCATTTTTTGGTCAATGCATGTAATGCCTGTTGGTCTGACTTTGTACATAGTTCACGGAATAATATATATATATTGACGATGCCATTCTGCTGGGCGGTGTGGCCGTGCGGTTCTAGGCGCTTCAGTCTGGAACCGCGTGACCGTTATGGCCGCAGGTTCGAATCCTGCCTCGGGCATGGACGTGTGTGATGTCCTTAGGTTAGTCAGGTTTAAGTAGTTCTAAGTTCTAGGGGACTGATGACCACAGATGTTAAGTCCCATAGTGCTCAGAACCATTTGAACCTTTTTTTCTTTTTTTTTTGTTTTTTTTTTTTATGCCATAATGGCCTTATCAATTTAGGACGTGGTATAGAAAAGGTACGTTTTACCGTATTTTATCTGTACATTTCCCTCGTTTTATGATAATATATTGTGATATGTATTGCTGTTTTGTGTTGAAAGAAACACTGCTCACTAGGTGTATATATTTATATATTGCAGATCTGAGGATGATGATTACGGACTGAAACCGGTCATCGTCAAAATAATTGATATTGTGATCAAAGACTGGAATAAAAAACATTTGAAAGATCAGTGAACTTAGCCAAATGAAAAGTCACAAACACGACCAGTACTGTTTATATAACTTCATTTAAATATATACAGTATTATAAGAAGGATGTATCTCATCAACTTGGAGTCGACATTGATAAGTCACTGAAATTGTTTCCACGTAATATTGGTTCATTTTCGCTCGATCTGCTCTCTTATTTCTCACATTTCTGTAAAGAAAGAAAAAAAGAACGTAGATCTTATTTACGTTCTGATGTCGCTTTTTTAAAAAAAGTGATAAAAGCAAACAAATGCACGCCATGATAATAAGAAAAAACACCTAAATAGAGCATTCTATTGTGTTTGATTGGAAAAACCATAGTTTACGGTAGCGTGCCGCGTGCCCTCGCAAACGGCACTCTCTTATCTCAAGACCCACGCGCGCTGGAGGGCGGGCGACAGTGGTGGGGGGAGTGCATGTGGCTGCATCTCGGATAAGCCGCAGTCACGTGAACACCTTCTTGTAGAAATTCAAAATTTGAAAACATACTGCAGCTTCTCAAATGGATTGACTAAGAATAAGTGATAAAAATTTTTCTGTAAATAGTATAGTACTAAAAAGAGTAAGGTTATGTCAAGTTTTAGATTTGTCAGGTATGGATACAGATACTATTTGGGGGTGGGGGAGGGGGAGGGGCTTGAGCCCGTTGGCCCATCTCTGTATTCGCTACTGATCTGCACCAACCCAGATGAAGTCGATTTGCTATCATGTACCTACCACTGACAGACAGCCTGACACAAAATGAAAGAATAAAATGCACAAAAATAAGCAATATCGAGTGTGAATATTACGTGCAAGGGTACGCGATCGTTACAAGCAGAACTTGGGTACAACTTGGTGAGCGTGAAGGGGGACGCGAGAAGACAAGCACGTAAAGCTCCTTCGTGAGCCGCATGTCTGTCTGCAGAGCTGGTCGCTTACGGGCGCCATGCCGAGTTTCATGGCAGTCGTCGTGTCAACAAACATCGAGAGTGAAACCGTTTCCAGACAGATCGGTAGCTTTGTTGCAGATTGCAGAGGGCTGGTAACAGCTGTATTAAATGAGAGTATTCTTACCAGAAGTCAGAAAGTTACGAGAGAACTGCCGGTGTTCGCAAATAAAACTTAATGAGGAAATGAAGAAGATGAAAGCATCCCGAGGAAGGAGCCGCGGCTTTTCATATTTCTCAAGCACCTGATCAAGCGTATCATCTTTAATGCAAACAAGCCGGCGTGATTGGAAAAGTTGGCGGCGGCAGAACCCGACGGTGGAGGGGATGGCTGGTGCGGGGAGCGCCGATCGAGGGCCGTGGCTCTGGCTCCTCCGGTGCGGGAGGACAGACAGTGGGCTCCGCGGCGAATGCTTAGGGAGCCACTGCTGGTTGCTGAACCACCTGTTAAGCTCGTCTCACATGGAGTAAGATTCGCAACATGTTTGTTATGTGGCGCACATGACTGCCGGCTAGCAGGGTGGAGTGACGACTACATAGCATGCTGTACCCTCACACGGCGTTTGATTTGGCGCGGAAGCTAATCAGCTGGCTTGACTCCGTGAATGGCACGGAGCGAAAGCTCCCACAATCTTTCTCAGACGATTTTAAAGAAACTATTTGATGAAAAACTTGATTCGCGCTCATCGTATAGCTTCAGTCGACAGCTTCATGATAACTGCCTGTCATTTCGTTGTTTCTCATATTTATTGAGATACCTTTGCTACAGCACAGCAGAATCTGTAACCCATTCCAATCCAGATGGAATTGCGACAGAATCATAAAACTAAAATTGATGGAAAGACAAGTCAATAGTTTATTAAATGCTCCTACTCGATATTAAAATAAACTACACACATCAATAAAAGTTTGGCTTTACCTCGGTTCCGAGAGTTCCGGAACCTGTACAGAAAATTGGAGTAGAGGTCAATATAAACATCATTTCCGCCCTTTTTATTACTCATGAAAGCCACACATTGCATGTCGTACCACCATACAGCGAGACCTTCAGAGCTGGTAGTCCAGATTGATGTGCACACCGGTACCTCTAATAGCCAGTAGCACGTCCTCTCGCATTGATGCATACCTGTATTCGTCGTGGCATACTATCCACAAGTTCATTAAGGCACTGTTGGTCGAGATTGTCCCACTCCTCAATGCCGATTCGGCGTAGATCCTTCAGAGTGGTTGGTGGGGCACGGCGTCCATAAACAGCTCTTTTCAGTCTATCCCAGGCATGTTCGATAGGGTTCATGTCTGGAGAATATGCTGGCCACTCTAGTCGAGCGATGTCGTCATCCTGAAGGAAGTCATTCACAAGATGTGCACGATGGGGGCGCGGATTGTCTTCCATGAAGACGCGTGCCTCACCAATATGCTACCGATATGGTTGCACAATCGGTCGGAGGATGGCATTCACGTATCGTACAGCCGTTACGGCGCCTTCCATGACCACCAGCGGCGTACGTCGGCACCATATAATGCCACACGAAAACAGCAGGGAACCTCCACCTTGCTGCACTCGCTGGGCATTGTGTCTAAGGCGTTCAGTCTGACCGTGTTGCCGCCAAACACGTCTCCGATGATTTTCTGGTTGAAAGCGTATGCGACACTCATCGGTGAAAAGAACGTGATGCCAATCCTGAGCGGTCCTTTCGGCATGTTGTTGTGCCCATTATTACTGCGCTGCGTGGTGTCTTGATTGCAAAGATGGACATCGCCACGAACGTTGGGAGAGAAGTTGCGCATCATGCAGCCTATTGAACACAGTTTGAGTCGTAACACGACGTCCTATGGCTGCACGAAAAGCATTATTCAACATGGTGGCGTTGCTGTCAGGGTTCCTCCGAGACATAATCCGTAGGTAGCGGTCATCCACTGCAGTAGTAGCCCTTGGGCGGCCTGAGCCAGGCATGTCATCGAGAGTTCCCGTGTCTCCGTATCTCCTCCATGTCCGAAGAACATCGCTTTGGTTCACTCCGAGACGCGTGGACACTTCCCTTGTTGAGAGCCCTTCCTGGCACAAAGTAACAATGCGGACGCGATCGAACCGCGGTATAGACCGCTTAGGCATTGCTGAGCTACAGACAACACGAGCCGTGTACCTACTTTCTGCTGGAATGACTGGTACAGATCCGCTGCCGGACCCCCGCCGTCTAACAGGCGTTGCTCATCCATGGTTGTTTACATCTTTGGGCGGGTTTAGTGACATCTCTGAACAGTCAAAGGGACTTTGTCTGTGATACAATATCCACAGTCTATCTTCAGGAGTTCTGGGAACTGGAGTGATGCGCAACTTTTTCTGATGTGTGTATAATTTCTTCACATATATTGTTCCAAACCCACAGTAATTCTAGTTCAACCAGCTATCGATGGCGATTGAATATTGCATTATTTCATTGAAAAAATCTGCAGTTGTTTGAATATCGCAATAGATATGGAAGTTTCGTATATCAGTCATATGGCGAAATAATCTCCTCTTTGCGTACTATTATTTGCCAAAATCTTATTACGATATCTGAAACCGTTTAAGACATAAGAGGAATTTTGTGAATTTTTCACTTTGCTTTTTTCTCTTGCACGTGAATTCGGAACGAAGCGTTGTACATAAGATCCATTTTCTCGAAACTGGTGACAGAAAGCAATATCCTTCAAAGCTTAAAGAAAAATACAATATGATAACTGCATTTTATATGCAGCAACATATGACCTAACATGCCCCAAACGCAAATTCATAGCGACCTCCACCATCTTTCACCAAAAACTTTCCGGAATTTTTGCAGTAGTTATGTTAATCTTGAAATATCACAGTAACTATCACCATTAACGAAATGATAGGCAGTTCATCATGAAGCTGATGAATGATGTGCGAAAATCAAATTTTTTATCTAATACTTTCTTTACAATAGTTTGAGAAAGACAGATGTTCGGCCGGCGGGCGCATGACGTCCAACTTGATATCGAGGGTTAACTGGCGTTGTCCGTGTACCCGCCCTGTAGGATGTGATGTCAATCGCACAAGCAGGACTCCTGATTGAGCAGCGCAGGTAGAATTCAGGGAAGGACTGCCAAGGGGAAACGCACAGCTCCCTCCGAGGCAGTCGGCTTGCAGATGACAATTCTCCAGGGAGCCATAGCGCGGGTCACCTGAGTAAGCCTGCAGTGAATCCTACTCCGTGAGACTGCCTTTATGCCGGTTTCCACTATAAGAAGACTGGCCACATTTCAGATACTAAAACGACACAACACGATGTCAGGCACTTTTCCAAACACGTAGCAGTGGTACAAATGATCCAGACAGTTCAAACTGTTTCGAGACTAGGTTAAATAAAAAGTAGGAAAACGTTAATATGGTGGTGTTCATGATTCATGTGTTCTGCTCAGTCACACTGCACATGAGTACAACGCACAGAATGTTCAAACAACAATGTGAAACTGTCAAAAAAATTTTTCTTTGGGATGTTGTTCAGCTCTCGTGTCACATTGGCTTGAATGCCGATTATGTAGTCGCAGCCCCTTTATGTGAATTTCTGCACTTTTGTCGTTTCGGTGAAGTCTGCTATTGATAACACCAAGCCTCATCAGCCCTGATGATTATTCCCAGAAAATAACCGTTCGCGTTTTTTTCATTTCAGTCACTTTATGTCCAGGATACTATCTCTTTCAGAGAAATGAAAAGAATTAGAAAATCTTTTTCTTTGTATAAAAATTCAATTACTGAATACTGAAAGACGTAAAAAAATCTTGGAAAATTTTGAATTGTTGTAGTTAGCGCAGTAAATTTTCTTCTTGAGAGCGGCGTTCAATTCTTTACTATACTTTAAATCATACAGTGGCTGTACAGCGTGCTGGGAAATCCAGATGGCTGCTCGTTGATGAAACTGCAATTTCTCGGTGAAAGCTGAACCCTCATGGAAAGTCATTACTTTCTTGCTACAGATCGATGGAATCCAACGATGTGCCATGACAGCACATTAAATGAAAAATGGGTGGTAGGGACGCAAACAAATTTCGCTAATTAGTTTAGAAAAGAACAACCGACTTTTTCCAAATAAACTTGATCTTGTCTGCAGATGCATATCATCAATCCCGTTTCCTTTAGTCCGGACGACCTATAGGAAGCCGTAGTACTTCATAACATGTAATCCAGACTTCGATGAAAATAATCACCAACGCGTCCTGTTTTGAATATAAACCAGCTTGTATTCTTCAGACAAATTCTAGTAATGATTCTTTAGTATCCATGATTCAGGCTTCCTTGAGATCAAAATTTCAGTAATGGCGACTTACAATAACGCCGCGAATTTATAAAGAATATCTCTTTGACAGATCCGCTCAGTTCTTCGATGTCTCACACAAAAGTGTCCGCTGCATTCCAGCGTGCTATCAACATCGATAATTCAGAATAATGCTAAGAGTCTAAGATCAATGAACGTACTCACAGGCGTTTCTCTTAACTCGTTACACCTCTCTGCCGAACTTCAGGTCCTACGATCATTGGACACGTGAGCAAAGGCTTTAACACCGCCAAGTCGACAGCTGCCGTTTTTCTGGACTTGCAGAACGCCTACGACAAGATCCGGGAAGACAACCTGGTACACAAGATGCTGACACAGACCCCTATACGGAATATTTACGTCAAGATCGTGGATGACTTCCTCCGCGGTAGGACTTTCCTAGTGGCTCAACGGGGAATCAGTTCCGGCATTCGCCAATTGTCGGCTGGCACTCCACAAGGATCAGTGTTGTCTCTCATCCTTTTTAATATCTATGTGAATGACATGCCAGTCATCCTCGAGTGCCACCTAGCACAATATGCTGACGACACAGCACTATATAGCATTGGCCCCATTACTGACGCCGTAGTCGGCCGTCTCCAGCGACAGGTGGACGCCCTCATCACCTGGTTCCAGACAAACAAAATAGCTCTCAATGCCGGCAAAACTACGGCAGTCTATTTCACCAAATGGCGCCCAGTCCTCTGCCGCAATATTTCGATTGCAGGCGTGCAGGTGCCCTGGTCCCCGGCAACCACCTATCTCAGGGTCCAGATGGAACACAAGTTGCTCTTCCACTGTCATGCGGAGTATTTCGCCAACAAGGGGCA
This sequence comes from Schistocerca cancellata, assembly GCF_023864275.1. Lineage (NCBI taxonomy): Eukaryota > Metazoa > Arthropoda > Insecta > Orthoptera > Acrididae > Schistocerca > Schistocerca cancellata. Next base: position 807,450,231 of record NC_064626.1, on the reverse strand, counting down.
AAAGCTGACCAGGGCTTTGTACCCACTCTTCCGCAGGAGGGAACTTAACCTGCATACCAAACTCCGCATCTACCGAACAGTTATCCTGCCTGCCCTCACGTATGGCTTTGCTGCATGGGCCACGGTTAGTGTCACCAGGATGCGGACGTTGCAGCGCCTGCAGAACAAGACACAGACCCCTATACCGGATATTCAGGTGGAGCCTACACGCCCCGCCACTAACGAGAATTGTCAATCTCCACAAGAAAGCGGATATCGTGTCCCTCAAGACGACCATATGCAACAACGCGAGGCGGCTCCATGAGAAAGTGAATGCCTTGTGGGACACTGTCCATAGGTTACGCCACATTGGGACCACTCTTCCACGCCGCTGGCATCGACATCCGGTTCCCCTAACCATTCTAGAGGAATCGGATTCTGAGCATGGCTAACGATAGACCTGGCACACCCGCCATGGATGCATCCTTTGGCGGGACTAGCGCACCATTCTACGTCCAATACTTTCCCACCCTACCTGCCCATGTTGGACTAAATTTTTCTGCCTGACTGATGTAGTACTCTCACCGTCGGAGGGTGGTAAGGGACGTCAAGTCCCATTGCCACACCTCCACAGTGTATTGCAGTGACGCAGTGTCACTGCCCTGTGGATAAATTTACTGCCTCACCAACACAGTTAGAACGCAAAAGACCAGTGATGCTGATTGTAACATAACACAAAAAAATAATATGGCTGAGCGCCAGAAAAGTTTAAATACTTAATTTACAAATGCTGCTCCACTACAGTTGGTGACAGAACAACGTTAAGGGGAGGTGCTCGTGCAAATGACCAAAAATTTGAAAAGAGCATTTCATGCTGATTTCAAAATTGTGTAGTTTATGGGCATTATCATTTTCCATTTGTTCTAAAATTGAGATTGAACGTAATGTTGCACAGGGGCCACGCCCATATGACAGTTTTAAGTGCGTCAGAATACGTAATGCATTATTCTGTTCTTCCGTTTTCTTCGTCGTCAGTTACGGATCGTTAACACAGGTGTATTCGAGAAGGCACTGACTCCCAGAACTAAAGTACAGACACATCCAGAAGGCTATCGTTCGAGCCCATCTGTCAGTTTGAAGTGCGTCAGAGTACGTGATGCATTATTTTCTTCTTTCGTTTTTTTCGTCGTTAGTCACGGATCGTTAACACAGGTGTATTTTAGAAGGCACTGACTCCCGGAAGCGGGCCAGTGAAGCCGAGTGGTTCTAGGCGCTTCAGTCTGGAACCGCGCGACCGCTACGGTCGCAGGTTCGAATCCTGCCTCGGGCGTGTATGCGTGTGATGTCCTTAGGGTAGTTAGGTTTAAGTAGTTCTAAGTTCTATGGGACTGATGACCTCAGATGTTACGTCCCATAGTGCTCAGAGCCATCCTGACTCCTGGAACCAAAGTACAGGCATGTCTAGAAGGCTATGGTTCGAATGTAAACAAATATCTGAGAATATACGATTTCGGAATTTCATACACGTGTTGTTTTCTATTAATTGTGTATTGTTTTGTTTCTGTGTGTGTGTTTCCTGTGCTACAAATGCTGAGAGTAAAGAAAATTAGCCCCGAACGAAAGTTTCGCAGGTACCAGTTCCAAACCCAACGGAATAATACACATCAGTTGCTTCAAAAGTCGCCTGCGGAAACTGTGTCTGCAGGCAGTGCTTCTAGATGTAAACTTTCGCTTTCTGAATGTAATAAGTGCAAGCCTAGTAGTATTGTGAGCAGAAATAACGACGTAAATGTTATTATGAACCTAAATATGCTGTCAAAAACTTCCGAAGATTGCTGTAAAATATAAGTACTGCAGTTGTGGAGATAGTATTGACATTTCTGAGGACATTTCAGCAAGGAAGGATCTTTCAAGTCGGTTAGTGATTGCCTGTAACTCGTGTAAGGTGCACAGTGATACTATGACGTCGCCAATAACTGATAGTCGACATTACAGTGTAAATATTCAGTTTGCTTATGCTACGCGATGTATTGGAAGGGGGAGAGCTGCCCAGACTTTTTGTGCAGTGACGGATTTGCCTCCACCCCCACTGATGTTTGACAGATAGAATAAATTAATACAAAATGCCTTATGTGGTGTAAGTGAACATTCAATGAAAAGAGCAGCAGAAGAAGGAGTAGCCTTGTCTGAGAATACAGACATTGTAGCAGCATTTGATGGATCTTGGCAGAAGAGAGGTTATACTTCTCTGAATCGGGTTGTAACTGCCACATTTATTGAAACTGGTAACATACTAGATTATGAATGTCTAACAAAGCACTGCCAGGGGTGTTAAAGCAAATTTATTGGCACCCATGTTTGTGTAAAGAACTTTTTATGGCCCAAGTGGGAACATGGTAATTCTAAACATTTTTAGAAGATCAGGGGTCAGTCATGGTGTGAAGTATGTAGGCTACCTTGGGGATGGAGACTCTAAAGGACACACTACTGTTGTTAATGACAGACCATATGGGGACGCTCCAATAGAAAAGCTTGAATGTGTTGGGCATGTACAAAAAAGAATAGGAGCTCGGCTGAGAAAACTATGTGAAGAGTTCAGTGGAAAAAAAAACTGTCAGAAGGTGGTCTAGGTCGTCTTACAAAAAGTGAAATTGGTTCTTTGACTCAATATTATGGACTAGGAGATTTGGAGAATATAAGACGAGCTGTTTGGGCAACATGGTTTCAAAGAGTGTAAACAGATGAAACCCCACAGCATGGTTTGCGTCCATGCGTCCAAAAGGGGAAGATTCGTGGTGCAAGTACTGGTTGAGCAATGCTACAGGTATACAATATACCCACAAGCATTCCTTACCACTTGCTGTAATGGAGGCAGTTAGGCCTGGCCAATAAAAATCTACTTAGGAAATGTATGCATGGTCTCTCTCAGAATGCAAATGAAAGCTTCAACAGCTGTATATGGAAGAGAATATCCAAAACTATTTGTTGCTCTGACAGTGCTGAAGATTAGTGTAACGGATGCAATAATAACATACAATGGTGGTGCAATTTCAAGGGTCAATATTGTGAAGAAACTGAACATCCAGATGGGAAGGTATATGGTTATAGCTCTTAACTGCTATTGATGAGCGGTGGGTAACCGAAACAGAGACAGCTGCAGAAGCTGCTACCAAGGAGTCAAGGATAAAGAAAAGAATGAAGAGAAAGAGCATGTAGGATAAAGTACCAGGAGGACAACTGGAGTATATAACTGGAATGTTCTAAACGAGCATAGTGGTAATTTAATAAATCTGTAAATCTTCTTTTGCGATTTACCGAAAACTTGAATTTTCATCATTTAGTTACAGTTTTCTCGTAAATGACTGAAGTTAACCTCACAAAAATTGGTACAAATATTTAGAATGACCTCCTCTACCTCCTTTGCCTACTATTTCCGGAAAAATTTATAACATCATGATGATGTCGGTGATATTTTTGAGCTACTTTTTTAAAATATTTTTGTTGTAGTAAAATAAATACTTGTCTTTTTCACAGATCAGCATCAGGGAAGGAAATCGGAGGCATAAAACACTTATGTGAATGTTGTCTGTACTCTGACTCTTTTTCCAAGCTTTGCAATCAGTGGTCCCAAAGAAAATGGTACTGCAGTGAAATAGTGTTCGGTTTTTTATAATATTATAAATATTGTTGTCAGTACCAAAATATAATAAATATCTCAATGACTTTTTCTGAAATGCTTTGACTAATGACCCTAATTGTGTGTAAGAATTTTGAGCTATCTCTCATTTACAGATCAGTTGCCCTATGAGGGTGAAGATAATGCTAAAAATGCAGCCTGTTCAGGGGCGTGTCCCCTTAAAATACTACAGTCGCACGTCCACTGCTTTACACGCCCTGCTTAGAACAGGTTGCTCGAGTGGACATCCGATGTATACAGCTGTCAGTATAAGGAACCACCGAAGTTAACTGCACTGACCTCTCTAACACTCCAGGAATAAAATCAGAAATTTTTGGAGATGTGGTGTACATCTTGTACAAGCTTACAGTGTGTGATGAAGGGTACTTTCTGTACTGTCACCCCCTCCCCCTTTCTTGTTCTATCCGCGATAGTACATGAGAAGAACGATTGTCAGTAAACCTCCGTGTGAGCTCAAGTCTCACTAATTTTACGTTGTGATCTTTTTCACGAGGTGTGCCTAGGAGAATGCAATAAATTGGTTGACTCTTCTAGGAAATTTCAGAATTTTAACAGTGAACCACATCGTGATGCACGATACCTCTCTTGTAGCGTCTGCAACTGGAGTTCGATGAGCATCTCCGTGATGATTTCGCACTGACTGAACGAACTTTGGACCTTCTCCGTCTCCTTGGTCGATGCTATCCGGTACTGGCACCTGACTGATAAATAATATTCAAGTAGCAGTTTAACGACGGTTTTGAGTGCTACCTTCCTCTTGGGTGGAGTACACTTCCCAAGGATTCTTCCAACGAATCTCATTTTTGCAACAGTCTTTCCTGTGATCAAGTTTAAGTAGTCGTTCTGATTCGAATCGCTCCTGGTACGAGTGCTTCCAGACAATTAATGGGTGTGAATGCTTTCCGTGGTTGTACGGCAGTCGAGTAAACATACAAATTCCCGCCTGTCGCAGTACTTTACATGTGTTTGCGTTGAGGACCGACTGCCAATACCTGCACTAAGGGACGATCCTCTGCATGTCTCGCTACATTTCGCAACTTTTTTTTGAAACAATGCCAATTCCCTTATACACTGAGCTGAAAAAAGTCGCGGGATACCTCATAATATCGTGCCCGACCTTCTTTGCCCGACGTTGTGCAGAAGCTCGACGTGCCATGGACTCAACAATTCGTTGGAAGTCGCCTGCAGAAATATGGAGCCATGCTGTCTCCATAGCGTCCATAATTGAGAAAATGTTGATGGTGCTGGACTTTGTGTACGACCTGACCTCTCGATTATGTCCCATAAATGTTCGATGGGATTCATTTTCTCGAATTGTCCAGAATGTTCTTCAAACCAGTCACTAACAATTGTGCCTCGGTGTCATGATGCATTGCCATCCATAAAAATTCCATTTTTCTTGGGAACATGAAGTCCATGAATGGCTGCAAATGGTCTCCATGCCGCCGAACATAACGATACTTAGTCAATGATCGTTTCGGTTGGACCAGAGAACCCAATCCATTCCATGTAAACAGAGACCACACTATTATGGAGTCGTCGCCAGCTTGCACAGTTCCTTGTCGACAACTTGTGTACATAGCTTCTTGGGTCTGGGACACACTCGAACCCTACCATCAGCTCTTACCAAATTAAATCTGGATTCATCTGACCAGGTCACAGTTTTCCAGTCGTCAAGGGTCAAACCGATATGGTCACCAGCCCAGCACAAGCGTTCCAAGCGATCTCGTGCTTTTAGCAAAGAGACTCGCATCGCTCGTCTGAACTATAGTCAATTAACGCCAAATTTCGCCGCACTGTCCTAACGGATACGTTCGTCGTAGGTCCCACTTTGGTGTCTGGGGTTATGTCACACAATCTTGCTTGACTGTTAGTACTGACAACACTACGCAAATGCTGCTGCTCCTGGTCGTTAAGTGAAGGCCGTCGGCCAATGCGTTGTCCGTGGTAAGAAATAATGCTTGAAATTTTGTATCTTCCGCACACTCTTGACCCTGTGAATCACGGAACATTGAATTCCCTTGCAATTTCCGAAATGAAGTGTCCCATGCGTCTGCTTCCGGAACTAGCATTCCGAGTTCAAAATAAGGGAATTCCCGTCGTGCGGCCGTAATCACTTTGGAAACCTTTTCGCATGACTCACCTGAGTACAAATGACAGCTCCGCCAATGTACTGGTCTTTTATACCTTGTGTACTTGATAGTACGTCATCTTTCTATGTGCATACCGCCACCCCATGACCTTTCTCACTTCAGTGTACATCATCATCTGCGAATACATCTTAACTCGGTAAATGGTCTTTTGATAAGCTGTGAATTTTAATTTAATTTTGTGTTCTTTTTCCTGCTTCAGCCAACGGCCTTGCAGCAGTGGTAACACCGGTTCCCGTCAGATCACCGAAGTTAAGCGCTGTCGGGCTGGGCTAGCACTTGGATGGGTGACCATCCGGTCTGCCGAGCGCTGCTGGCAAGCGGGCTGCACTCAGTCCTTGTGAGGCAAACTGAGGAGCTACTTGATTGAGAAGTAGCGGCTCCAGTTTCCTAAACTGACATACGGGCGGGAGAGTGTTGTGCTGACCACATGCCTCTCCATATCCGCATCCAGTGACGACTATGGGCTGAGAATGACGCGGCGGTCGATCGGTACCGTTGGACCTTCATGGCCTGTTCGGGTGCAGTTTAATTTTTTTTAGTTTTTCCTGCTTCGTACCGGACTGGTTGACCAGATGTGGTTTACAACCAGCGCGAGCGTACATGGTGATCCATATTTTAAAGCGTCTCATTGCATGGAGCAACTTCGTCTTTTATTTCCTATAGTACTTAAAGCTAGACCTACTTGCTAGAGAGGTGCTCCGAACGGCTAAAAACCGTATAAAATGAAGTCAAAATAGGAGCTGTGTCTGTTCTACCAACAATCAAGGTCATTTACCTGTATACAACCGGTGTTTGAAGCCTAATCCATCAAAGGACTACGTAAGCACTAGCCGCTGGAGAAACAGTGCTGACAGATCCACAGTATTTAGTCGCTACGGTGCTGAGAAAATGATTTCCGTTCTAAGGCGGTGACTAAAGAGTACAACTATTGAACCTAAAACCACAGTCATCTTTCTCTTTTAATTTTACACAAGTTTCCACTTGTGGTATGTTAGCAGACGTTGTATATAGCTCCTTCCAACCCAGGATTAGATGGTTAAATTTTTGAACTTCTGTTACATACTTATGTTTGGCCAAATGTGTGTCAACACAGTTTTGATCCTCACATTGTCTCTATAGATTATATTTCGTTCTCAAGTGACTGTCCACTAGGTCTGGCCATAGATCTATGGGTAGAGAGTTGCAGAAAAACGAATTGTAGTCCATAGAGAAAGCAAATCACTACCTTCTGAGGATATCACATCTATGGTGTCGTACATTTGGTCAAACACAAACGTACAACTGTGTTTTGTTAGAGGGTGACCCCGGTAATCACATTTTTTTGTGCGAGCACCGGCACACGAGATGACTGAATGTTTTGTAGCGATCCAAATCTTGCGGACACCAGTTTACTGGCGTCATCGACTGAAGCAACTGCATATGCACTGTGTTCCTTAGTAGAACTGTATATGTATGCGTGACTACAAAAGAAGATGTCCTCCCTTTATCTCATGTGTTCGGATAATGAGGGAGGGCAACGCGCGGCACATCGCGAGAACGAGCCCAGCTGCGTATACAGGGTGGTTATAACCAAACTTCCGCCGCTTGAGCCAGTTCAGACGGTAAACTACTTACCGTGCGGGTACCCAACTTTATAGGAATGACTAGTTGGTTCATTGATTTGGGGGAAGGGACCAAACAGCGAGGTCATCAATCTCATCGGATTAGGGAAGGACGGGGAAGGAAGTCGGCCATTTCCTTTCAGAGGAACCATCACGCCATATGAATGAGGCGATTCACGGAAGTCACGGAAAACCTAAATCAGAATGACAGGACGCGGGTTCGAACCGTCGTCCTTCCGAATGAGTCCAGTGTGCTAACCACTGCCCCACCTCGCTCGGTTATAGGAATGACGTTCAGACTGTGAGCTGCAGGATTTGTGTTGTTAGTGATGTTTATATCTTGATTTTTCTTTAGGAGCTGGTACGGCGACGAAGGATGAACTCGGATCCAAACGAACAAGGACATGCAGCGTGAATGGCACACTTTGCAGTGATCTGCTTCGCCAACATGTGATGCCTGTTCGATGGGGAAGAGGTGCTTTGGACCAAACTGTTTTGATGCATGATGGAGCTCCACTTCACACTGCTCGTGGGGTCACTCGGTTACTTCGTAACACATGTGAAAAAAAAAAGAAAAAACAGAATAATTGTCTGATCGTTCCAAATTGCATGGCCACGAAGGTCACCAGATTTGAAAGATGAGCCTGCATAAGACTTACGTGAACATCCAAGTGAATAAACAGAGTCCAAAACAAAAGATCATTATCGCACTAATCGGGAAATTACATTTCCCCGAACATAGTAGCTGGAGGTAAAACATGACCGTTTAATGTAATTCAGGGGTGAGTGTCTTGATGTTTCATGAAGACAAAAGTGGGGACAGAAAAAAGTGTAAAATGATTAAATGGAGATTTCGAACCATTTCATAGTACGAGGGCTGATCAACAAAGACTGAGACTGATTTTTTCCTGGAGCATCTGTAGTGGTTTCCTATTTGTACCATGAACATTCGAAAAGAGTGGGTGTTTACGTATAATGCCCATAGGTGACAGCACTCTCACAATGACAGTATTAAAAGTCTGTATTGTAATGAAACAAATGTAATAAATCAATCTGCCTGGTACTGACACGGCAGTCGCCTTCCACACTTTTTGTCACATTTTTCTCTGAGTCTGGTGTCCAAACATTTCGAGTACGTCCTTCATGATTTCCTTCTTCCTGAAACGACCCTGTGTCAGACAAACGGCGAAACACTATTACAAACATTGAATGCTATGGTTGTTGTCGGCGGGGATAGGTCTCGCGATATCACTTTCCTGCCCGCTGTCTTTCCGTAAGTAAACACCATTTCGGCTAGCTCTCGATTCGAATATGGAACCTTTGTGTACAGCGCTGTATCACACCCACTACAAGGTGCGCCAGCAAGAGAAGTGAATCGAACGCAACATTACAATTACTGTGACAGGAGAGGGTATTACGGCATTACATATGAGGAACAGTACCATCCTCTAGGAGGAAACAATGCGTACTGTAACTGTCAGTGCATGGTTCAGTGCATACTAGACTGCAGTCTCTGTGACAAAGTATGATTGAATAAATGGTCTCTAGCATAGAAATCATGCACTTCTGGACATAAGTTCATTAGATTTTTTTTGTTCTATATTCCCTCATCGATCAATCTCTAGAGTTTGAACATGGTGTAAAAAATCACCTTGTATAATATTTAACCAGCTAGTTCAACATAGAGGCATCCACATAGGAGGAATCCACAACCTGTGCTGCCAGACATGCATCAATAAGATGCCACCAATGTTTAACAAACAGGACGTACTGGGAAAATATGGAGTCACGTTGAATCCACTTCATTATAATATGCATCGATATGGAGTGAACCTATGACCATATATCAACATCCGTCATATAACGTTAGGCACACTAGTTATCCTTGACGGAAGCTTCTAAGGCGCCTCAGAAGGGCAAACAGGCTTAGCACTTACGCCATTCCATGTGTCTGTTATACTGTTTCCACCGAGAAGGACTTGCACTCCTTACCTTACGGTGATTTTTGAAACACAGGCGACTCATATAAACAACTGCCAGCTGCCACTATCGAGAGCGTCATCTGTACCCTCCCACTCCCCAGAATTAATCACTTTTCCGTGTGAAGAACTATCACTGTGCCGTTCAGACACTGCTAAAACATAGGCGTCTCACAGAAGCAACTGTCAACTGCCAGATTGAAGAATGTCAACAGTCCAGTCCAACTGCCAGAATTAACTCGAAGCATAGGCCCACTTCAGTCACATAAACCACTCCATATTTATCCCTCAGTGGAGATACACTCCTAGAAATGGAAAAAAGAACACATTGACACCGGTGTGTCAGACCCACCATACTTGCTCCGGACACTGCGAGAGGGCTGTACAAGCAATGATCACACGCACGGCACAGCGGACACACCAGGAACCGCGGTGTTGGCCGTCGAATGACGCTAGCTGCGCAGCATTTGTGCACCGCCGCCGTCAGTGTCAGCCAGTTTGCCGTGGCATACGGAGCTCCATCGCAGTCTTTAACACTGGTAGCACGCCGCGACAGCGTGGACGTGAACCGTATGTGCAGTTGACGGACTTTGAGCGAGGGCGTACAGTGGGCATGCGGGAGGCCGGGTGGACGTACTGCCGAATTGCTCAACACGTGGGGCGTGAGGTCTCCACAGTACATCGATGTTGTCGCCAGTGGTCGGCGGAACGTGCACGTGCCCGTCGACGTGGGACCGGACCGCAGCGACGCACGGATGCACGCCAAGACCGTAGGATCCTACGCAGTGCCGTAGGGAACCGCACCGCCACTTCCCAGCAAATTAGGGACACTGTTGCTCCTGGGGTATCGGCGAGGACCATTCGCAACCGTCTCCATGAAGCTGGGCTACGATCCCGCACACCGTTAGGCCGTCTTCCGCTCACGCCCCAACATCGTGCAGCCCGCCTCCAGTGGTGTCGCGACAGGCGTGAATGGAGGGACGAATGGAGACGTGTCGTCTTCAGCGATGAGAGTCGCTTCTGCCTTGATGCCAATGATGGTCGTATGCGTGTTTGGCGCCGTGCAGGTGAGCGCCACAATCAGGACTGCATACGACCGAGGCACACAGGGTCAACACCCGGCATCATGGTGTGGGGAGCGATCTCCTACACTGGCCGTACACCACTGGTGATCGTCGAGGGGACACTGAATAGTGCACGGTACATCCAAACCGTCATAGAACCCATCGTTCTACCATTCCTAGACCGGCAAGGGAACTTGCTGTTCCAACAGGACAATGCACGTCCGCATGTATCCCGTGCCACCCAACGTGCTCTAGAAGGTGTAAGTCAACTACCCTGGCCAGCAAGATCTCCGGATCTGTCCCCCATTGAGCATGTTTGGGACTGGATGAAGCGTCGTCTCACGCGGTCTGCACGTCCAGCACGAACGCTGGTCCAACTGAGGCGCCAGGTGGAAATGGCATGGCAAGCCGTTCCACAGGACTACATCCAGCATCTCTACGATCGTCTCCATGGGAGAATAGCAGCCTGCATTGCTGCGAAAGGTGGATATACACTGTACTAGTGCCGACATTGTGCATGCTCTGTTGCCTGTGTCTATGTGCCTGTGGTTCTGTCAGTGTGATCATGTGATGTATCTGACCCCAGGAATGTGTCAATAAAGTTTCCCCTTCCTGGGACAATGAATTCACGGTGTTCTTATTTCAATTTCCAGGAGTGTATTTGGCGATGGTGCCAAGCATTAGTGCACACCATCCACTTTTTCAAAATGCACACCTTGTATGAAAAAATATGAATGGCTCTGAGCACTATGGAACTTAACATCTGAGGTCATCAGTCCCCTAGAACTTAGAACTACTTAAACCTAACTAACCTAAGGACATCACACACATCCATGCCCGAGGCAGGATTCGAACCTGCAACTGTAGCGGTCGCGCGGTTCCAGACTGAAGCGCTTAGAACTGATCAGCCACACCGGCTGGTGGAAAAATATGAAAGCAAAGCGATCACAAGCAAACTTTATAGAATACCTTTATAAAAGATAATCTCTTGCATACATTGTATGCATCCTCTATACAACAGGTTTTTAAAGTCTGATCTTAATACACAGACACACATACACACACACACACACACACACACACACACACACACACACACACAGAGACACCATACACACCTGTTTACATTTACGAGGGTGCAGTGAAAAGTAATGCCTCCAGATTTTGCAGGTGAAAACTCTAAAGCTTTTTTAATAATAGAAATTTTAGTAAAATTCTATATCTCTGTTCTTCATGGCTACATATTTATTTTTCAACATAGTTATCCTAGCGTCCAACGCAGGTGACAAATACGTTGCACATGCAGTCAATTGGGAGGAAATGAGACTGTATATGGTTTAGATCCGGCATTAATGCTGTTAACAACCGTTACAGATGAGTAGCAAATCAACATTTGTCGCATACTGGCCTGCATATGGGGGAAATGGAGGAACCTAACAGCTTTATGCTTACTCCCCTTCGTAGAACTGCCTTTGCTTAGTCTGTATACATGAACTGAAATTGTGGGGTTTTGCATCTCAAATTTTGGAATGTTCTGGAGCTTTGTGGGGAAGACAATACCAGCATACTTCTAATATTCATAAATATTAAACACATTGTATTTACTCATATGCTCTCTATTTTGTTCATTATTTCTCTCACAGGTAGGAAGGGACCTAGGAAATCCGGCATTTTCGATATTCTTCACATTACTAACCACCGTTTTACTAGCTGTGTCACGTGGAGGACGGATATTAGAAGAAACTCAAAACACAGGATCGAAAACGTGTGTGTATGTCGAGCCACAACATACAAACTCACTGTTTTCCAGACAGTTTTTTCCTGAAACTCAGAAAACTGAATTCAGATCCCATTTAATACCGGCATCTCTTAACATTCAGCAGGTGGTGTGCCCCTTAACATCAACACAAGTAACCGCTGCAAGCGGATGTGGAAGGTAGTCATATCATCATTCCCATTTACTGTGTTAAATTTGCAGCAACAGGAAGTGGCATAATATCGTGGATCATTAATAATTTTGCAAATATCGCGATCCAAAACATTTTGACATGCTTTTAGCAACATAATCAGATTTATATACCAAATAACATTCTGGATGTGGATATCAAAGTTCCTATCTCTGCATTTTCCCTGTATTACTGAAAACGGTAGTGCTGTGGCATCACAACATTGTTGGTGTACTTAATTGTCATCCTTGTTTCTAGTAACATGAGAATAGGAGCTTCTGCTGGCCCCTTGAATAAAATTACAAACGAAATCAGAACGAGTGGCCAAGTGTTGCGCTGGTTCCCCATAATGGCTGTAGCTTCTATATTGTCTGTGGTGTTGTCCACAACAGAAAGCCTGGCACAGGGCTACCCTACCATACTGTCTATCATATGAATAAAGTCAGGAACAGTCAAATAATATATATATATATATATATATATATATATATATTATTTGACAATTATATATATATAGATACTTTAGTAAATGAGAAGCACTCTCCTGTCCTGCCGTCTAACACGTCATCTTGCAATGCAGTAGAAGGTTGGTCCTGCTGTAGCATAATTTGTCGCTAACATTGCCAGATATGTCCTCCTCCTTGGTACTTACTCAAGCTTTGACGTTTACAACAGAAAGCGTTATATTAGAATATGTATTTTACAAACATATATTGAATATGAAATTCTTTGAATTGCAGATGGTGAATGGTGGGGTTTAGTGTGGTGAATAAAAAATAACTATGGTATTATAAGAAAAAATTCATTAAAATATCTGAAGTATTTTAATAAAACACAAAGTATCTGTTACCTTCATTGGTGACATGGGGATCTGCCTGCCTCGTACTGGTTACAACTGTAATACATGAAAAATGAATCCTTAGATTACGGGTAAAAGTATATTAATTAAAATGTGTTTCACTAAAATATATTAATTGAAAATGTATTTCACTACTTAACATTTTTCGCCATCTGTTGCTGTCACGTTCGTGGTAATCTTGCTTTAGCAAGCACTTGGCTGCTCTGCATTCTCAAATGCATTAATGCCTCTTAAGGCTCCTCATCACCCATTATGGGATTAAAAAACAATTAACTGACCACAAACTGTGGCTGTTGATACTACTGTTTGGATATCTCCTACAGTTCCACAACCTGGCCTGCAACATACAGAACTGATACTCAGATAATGTATGAACATATTTAGGTCTATATAATATATATGTGAATCTGATAAAAATATAACCAGTACTCACACAGAGTACGCCACGCCTTGGACTGCTCTGCAGTAAAAGAATGGCTGCACTGTCAGTCGTCATTTTGGTGAGTACTCCACCATTCAGACTTATTTGTCTCAGCAACATTATGGATGTGCTGTCACTCATCTAACATTTCCACAACATATAAAAGAAATACTCAGGTAACAAGTGCTACATAAATGTATATAATACATACCCACAAGAATTGAGGGAAATATTTTTTTGGTGCTTACTGTGCTACCGCTCATTGTGTAGTTGAGTACGCCATCCCGTAGACTGTGTTCATCACTGCTACAGTATGGTTGATGTTCCATTGCTGGTGCAGCTCATCTAACATTCCTGTAACATATGCTGTAACATACAGAAGGAAAAGTTACACAATAACCCCCCTCCCCCACACACACGTGTGTATGTGTGTGTGTCTATACATTTGTATGTATATTTACATGGCATACTGTACCACTTAGAGCTATGCACATCAGCAGATGCATGTGAGTGTAGTTGTTCTGGGAATGACTGGACATCATCATCATTGTCATCAATAACAGTACCTGTAAAATAAGGAGCAAACTTCTTCATATCGTCAATATGCATAAAATCCAGTACATTTCAGACAAAGGAGATTATTATCACTTAGTCAGAATAGAGCTTTCAATCGCTTGTGGTGGAATAGCCTCAGCTGCTGTTTGTGATGGATATGCTTATGCAAATGCTTCCATAAATGGGTACTCAAAAACCTTTCCCGATTCATCGTCATTGCAACTGTAAAATACATCGAAAGAATCAAAGAATCATAAGACAATGATGAACAAAGGTACAAATTAGTATATATATATATATATATATATATATATATATATATATATATATATATATATATATATATATATATATATATATATATATATTATGGCAACGGCCTTGCCACAGTGGATACACCGGTTCACGTGAGATCACTGGAGTTAAGCACTATCGGGTGTGATCGGCACTTGGATGGGTGACTATCCAGGCCACCATGTGCTGTTGCCATTTTTCGGGGTGCACTCAGCCTCGCTGCCTCGTGATGCCAACTGAGGAGCTACTCGACCGAATAGTTGTGGCTTCGGGCAAGAATACCGTCATAACGACCAGGAGAGCAGTGTGCTGACCCCATGCCCCTCCTATCCACATCCTCCACTGAGGATGACTCGTGGCCTGAAGACGGAGTGCAATATATATTAGTATCATTTACCCATATGTACCTTTGCTCCAATTGCTCATCATTTTCTTATGATTCTTTCAATGCACTTTATGGTTGATATATATATATATATATATATATATATATATATATATATATATATATATATATATATATATATAAACTAAGCCTTGACATTGCAGGGGGCTCAGTACAGACGACCAGTGCAGGACACTGGACAGTCTCTATTTTTAAAAGCTGGTTGCTTGGTACGAGGAGGAGGATTCCAGTTAGTCAGCACAGTGGGAGTTCAGGTGAAGAAGATCAGCGGCTTCTAAGATGAATGAAGATATCAGTCTCAAAGGCAAAGAAGGCGGACAAGTCATTTTCTCCTGACAGTGGCACTTCAGCGGTACCAAAGGCAGAGAGGGCGGACATAATATGGCGGCTCTAACGGAAAAGGCAACTCACAAAGCAGGACAAAAATCCATGTCGTGTCTAATTTGCAACAAGTGGCTACGTGATCAGCGTCTCTCTACAGGTTAGCCGGCCTAAGTTGCCAAGCGGTTCTAGGTGCTTCAGTCTGGAACCGTGCGCCCGCTATGGTCGCAGGTTCGAATCCTGCCTCAGGCATGGATGTGTGTCGTGTCCTTAGGTTAGATAGGTTTAAGTAGTTCTAAGTTCTAGGGGACTGATGACCTAAGATGTTAAGTCCCATAGTGCTCAGAGCCATCTGAACAATCTCTACATGTTGATGATGGCTGCAAAAATCAGTAGCATCTGTTACCAAAGAGGGCGGCAATGAAAGGCGTCTTTGCCGATGTTGGAAGGCCTCCTAAGACCCATATGGCGATTCGATCAAAGATGTAGAATACCACGAAGAGGCTAACAGCTCTTCCTACTTTACTTTCAACATGACTGTAAACACTGAACGGCAAGGTACTCCGGGAGGTAAACAATCCTACATCAATGGATACAGCGATGCAGCTAGGCCACTGGATTCTGGAGAGCCTAGAACATTATGTAAGGAAGAGTCGGAGCTTCCTAGAACTCCTCGAATACGGCCTAAGAAGAAACATCTGCGAGGCACATTGAACATCAACACTTTACTAAGGACTGGGAAACTTAAACAACTGATGGATGTGTTAAACATACGCAACATGCTCATACTAGCACTTCAGGAAACCAGATATGGTGATAAGAACGCATTTGAATCAGAGGGCTACAGGATTTTTAAAGGTAAATCGACTATAAAGAATGAAGAGGAAGTCACTATGCTTGGAACAGCTGTCATGGTCAAAAGGAATCTGACGGAATCCATATCAAATTTTGCATCCCCATCGGTGCGAATATCACTTCTCTGCTTTAGATCAGCAAAGAAGAGCTTATAAGGGTGTGGTTCGTTTTCTTTTTATTCTTGAATTGAGAACAACTGTGTGAGGTGAAATGACAAGTTAAATGTCGCAATATTTCTCACCAAATTACAACTTTTCACACAGTTTTCAACTCGCCAACGTAAAACAGCGCAATGGATAACGCCTCTTGCCAACATCAAAAACTGAAGTAAGTGTATTCACAACAATGTTAAATATTAACTCTCTGAAAGCACATTAATCCTAAACACAATACTATGGAAGTTTAATTGGAAGTTTCCTTACCTTAATTCTAAGCACAATAATATGAAAGTTTAATTGCACGTTTCTTTACAAAATTTCTCCTACACGTACGTTATGATGTTGGTCAGTACTACGAAAATCGTCCGATTCCGGTTCAAAGATCGGTACTATTTAGGATGACAATCAAGTCTACGGTGGATGGTTAGTCAAGTGACAAATTTGAGTGCAAGATTACCCAAGGCCGCTGGAGTTTACAGTGGACACAAGCTGATGAACCAACAAAGTTTATGCCTCTGCACGCCGCATTACCTTAAGCCGCAACGTGCTGCTGTCTGCAAGGCTGCTCTCTCCCACTGAAATTCCTACAAAACTAATCTGGCCTTTGCTGAACTTTCCAACAGAAACTTTCCCCATGTTTCTCGTTATGTGAGAAAACATGTACTCAGCCCTAGTCTTATTATGTGGTGATACACACGCCCATGGTTGGAGCAGTGTGCATATTATAGTGCCCTTTCAGTTCTCACAAGAACAATTAACTAATTTGGTTGGTTCGTTTCTCCACAGTTGGAGCTAAACGTTGCTACAGCTAATTCTTGAGCTTGACGCCAGTTCAGAGAAGAGTCCCCAAGATTTCTCTCTTGTCCTACTCCTGGCAGAACTGCCTCCCTCCACTTGGGTACCTTTTTCACGTCACGGCTTTTTTTGACCAATAGGAGCGTTCCTCTTATTTTGCAGAGACTCTCTCTACCAATCACAATGTTCCTTCTATCAAACTGCGTCAAAACTTCAGTATTTTTCTCCTTCCTAGTGTGTTTCCGCCAATCGGACGTTTTGTGCCCGTTCTAGACGCCTAAAGTACATTGATCTTTCCATGTGTCACACTCACTGGACGAAAATGCGTCACTTGCTTTTGTTCGTCTCCCTTTAGAATTCCGAAATGCAGTTTTCTAAAGCTTCTTCTCTGCCCTTGAACAGATGCCTCGCTACAGGCAGTCCTCCGACTTGAATCACCTGGTCACTGTCCTCCTTCCTGCCATCCCTTTAAGTGGTTTCCAGCGTAACTCATGCAGCGCGGCTTCGCTATGCCATTGTGGAGCTGGATTTTCAAAACTAAAAGCGACTCGACTCGCATTCCCTGTTCTACCTTCCACTCAAAGACATGTATTGTATAGGAATGGTGTGTTTTTGCATTACATATTGATAGGCAAATGTTCTCATAACTGTCGATTTATGTCAGGTGTCATCTTCACCTTCTCATTGCGATTTGTAAAGGTCTCATGTAAGGTGTGAATCTGACTATTTATACTGCCACCTTACAAGCTGTATCACAATAAATGCATATGTACCTACCAACAATGAGAACAGAAAAAATCGAATAATTCTGGGAGACTAGAAAATGAGACATCAGACACACCAAAGCACCACAATAAAATTACTGGTAGGAGACTTCAGCGCACAGATCGGGAGAGAAGATAAATACAAGCAACAATGGGAAATTTTCCTTTGTATAAATGCACCAAAGAGAAAGAAGAAAGGCTAATCAACTTCTGCGGACAGTTCGACTTAAAACTACTGTCAACCTTTTTCAGAAAATCATCTAGGAGGAAGAAGACCTGGTTTTCTCCTAATACACATTTAGGCTCATATCAACTGGATCATGTGGCAATAACCAAACAAAACCATAGAGAAAGCATGAATGTTCCGGTCAAAAGAGGACTGACTGGGCGTAGATTCAGATCAGGTTCTAACAGAAATCAAAGCCAAATTTCTACCTAGAAAACCAAACCTCAAAATTAAAAAAAGTCCATAGAATTGGCATAAAATTTCTGTTAGACAACAGGAACGGATTCATTAAAAAGTTTCACACAAATAACTTGGAAAATTGGGATGAAATCAGAAAATCACTGACAGAAACGGAGAAAGAACTATAACAACCACGAAGAAGAAGGAAATGTAGTTAGTGGAATAAGATATGTGACGAAGCGATAGAGCATAGACTAAATGCTTGGAAACAATGGATTCTGCAAACTGGACACATTCACTGAGATCAGAAAACAATCACAAAAAATTATTCGAATAGAGAAGCAGAAATATGACAAAAAACGATTTGAGGAAATAGACACAAATTTCAAATAGAACAACATTAGGGACATCTACACAGTTTCCTAAGAAGAAATAACAGGCTACATGTCGATGAGCTTACACTTCAGACATTCAACAGGCAAACTGATTACCATCGGCGCAGACAACTGTGAGTTACTAGCAAAATACTCCAAAAATCTTCTGAACTGCGAGGAGCCAATACAGCAACTAATTTTCAGACAGCCTCAAAAGGAAAACCCACCTTCTGAACCACCATCACTGCGTCAAATTGAACAATACATTGGGCAACTGGAAAACAATAGAGCACCAGGTGAAGAGGGGATATTAGCTGAGATTTGGAAACTGGGAGAGAAGCGGGCAACTGAATCCATTTATGAGTTTATTGAAGATTGCTGGGAGAAAGTAAGAGTACTGGACGACTGGAAATAAGCCACTGTCCAACTGCTACATAAGAAGGGTGACAGGACAGGCACCAACTATTACTGAGGCATACCTCTGCTTACAGACACCTACAACATTACATTCAAAGCTCTATTGAGTAAGATATAGTACCAAACAGAACACACGACTGGCGAGTGCCAACCGAAGTTCAGAAAAAATAGGTCGTGCCCTATGAAAATTTTGAGTTGAAAACTATCCTTAGGATCAGAACAATGTGGGTAGAACCTTAACGTAGTCATTTCAAAAAAGTCTACGATTCCGTAGACAGAAAGACAGTAATCCTAGCACTGGAAGAAACAGGTATCGACAAAACCACCGGACAGTTAGTCGAACGGCCACTCACAGGCACAACTTCAAAAGTTAAATTTCTAGGAGCAGTTTTATAACCCTTCAGAATTAACACAGGTGTTCGGCAGGGCAACGACTTCTCGTCGATTCTCTTCAGTCTGGTCTTTGACAAGGTCATGAGAGAGCGGGATAAAGAACTACAAGAGAAAAACATCGAAGGAATCCATCTAGGACAAGGAAGAGAAGGATTTGAGGTGAAATGTCTCGTTTCTGCTGGCAATAATGCAGTAACTTCTACAGGCAAAACAGATGCAAAGATAATGATAGCCGGCCGCTGTGGCCGAGCGGTTCTAGGCGCTTCAGTCCCGAACCGCGCTGCCGCTACGGTCGCAGGTTCGAAATCTACCTCGGGCATGGATGTGTGTGGTGTCCTTAGGTTAGTTAGGTTTAAGTAGTTCAAGTCTAGGGGGTCCCCAGCTCGTGGTTTTGCGGTAGCGTTCTCGCTTCCCGCTCACGGGGCCTCGGGTTCGATTCCCGGCGGGGTCAGGGATTTTTCCTGCCTCGTGATGATTGGGTGTTCTTGTGTCGTCTTCATCATCATCATTCATCCTCATTACGGTCGGAGGAAGGCAATGGCAAACCACCTCTACTAGGACCTTGCCTAGTACAGCGGTGCGGGTCTCCCGCATCGTCCCCTACGCTCCTCGGAGTATGGGACCTCATCATCATCATCAAGTCTAGGCGACTGATGACCTCAGATAGTGCTTAGAGCAATTTGAACCATTTTTTGATAATGATAGAAAAACTTTACAAAATTGCAGCTAAAGCTGGATTACTAATATCATATGAGGAAACGGAATACATTGAACATAAACACAGCAGAGAAAAATATGGACAAACGCAACACGGAAACATCAAAATACCTGATAAGTCTAAGTATTTGGAAGAATGGACAATGCATGAAGGAGTGCTGAGAAAATAAAAAGAAAAAGATTGTACTTTTTCTTTGGTGCTAAGCGGTCTATAATTGACCAAATTCCGTAATATCTATGTATAAAAAATACGATACAAATCACTACATGACCACTACCACTGTCACTAGCAGTTCCTGAATTATGTTTCATGATAGCTGACTGACTGGAGGACAAAAGATGACATCACCCCAGGATCTCTCTTATGTAGACTCATACGATGACACATAAGCACGCTTCTTCTGAAATCCATTACTGTGAAAATAGCATTCATGAAGCAAGTGAGTCACACATAGATGTGTGCTTATTGAAATATTGGCTACAGAGCATTGAATAAAAAGATGCATCCGTTAATAAAGTCATTTATTCATTAAGACATTTATTCAAAGACATTCATAAACTGCATATCAGGTAAAAACATAAAATCATTTACTCACTATCCAATTTAAAAATAAAAAACAATACATTTTCATACACATTCATAAAGTTATTTTTCTTCTTCTCTTTATTCTTCAGATATTGCTGAGATGGACAAGTAAAGTCTTCAAGCGTTTTTCTAGAATGGCTCCCATCCAAATCACTTTTCAGAACCTTTCACTTGCACAATCATGTTCGTATGATCACAGGTACTAAGCTACTTTACCATATCAATGTTGTTTATCTCTACATCATCCCAGTGCAATGCATGATAATTTAGGGTTAATCATAGGGCTGTTCTACAAGTCTTGTGGCATTTAACACCTCTGAACAACTTTATCAGTGCAATATTCGTATTAAATGTTGTAATAAGACGTCAATCATTTCTGAATGCTAAAAAAGTATACTTGTTAATCATGAATTCCCCGTAGTCGTTGTTAAATCCCTGGTTGTCCTCTTCGTGAGAGAGCAACGTGGATTTCTTAGAACACCTTTCTAGACAATGCTTTGGGCTATGGCTGTGATTGGCAAATAATTAATCACTTTGTAATACAGAATTAGTGCGTATTTGTTTTGAGGAAGGTTTTCATTAGACTGAAATTCAACCCATTCATAAAAAGCCTCTGTCTTCACGACCTCGTTATATTTTGAACAGCTGATTACAGTAATGGTGGCAATACTCTTAAATTTGCTCGTGTTTAATATAAACCCGCCATATTTACTGGCTTCATAATATTAAGATCTGTGACATCTTGCACGCATATCAAATAGAAGAATATTAAGTTTCAAACTGTAATTCTGCTGCAAATTATTATATGGATAGAATTCGAAATTAATATACACTTTCACATTCGTTAATTTACAAGTGTCAAATATCTTATACTCAGTTTTCGGGTTTGGTGTGCAGTCAGTATGAAAAGAACGGTGATTCGAGTTGAATCGACGTTTTAATGGTCTGTGTCTGCAGCATGATGGGGAATAATAGAGAATATTCAAACAGCTCCTTTGAATGAAATGGTAAAGGTAACTGGGAACCTCCAGCAATTTTCTTTGGTAATTTTAAGCGTTGTTCATCGCATACTGAAATATGAAACATTTTCCATGCAAGCTTGTTAAGTATTATTTCATTGAATGTAACATCGTTATTCGCTCTTTGTTTGTATATAGTGTTGTCTGTTGCACTCTGTTTTACATTTACAAGCTCTCTTTTCATGTCCTCAAAACACCCAATTAACGTTTTTAGTGGCAAGCATCCACTTACAAGCTTTTATTCACGTATAGATCGCATTTCAGTTTCATTAGAAGTCTAGCCAGCATTTCCTAACTCATTTAGGTTGGATTTCGATGCAGGAACGTAAGTTCTTACGATTGATGTGATTCCTACCTTACTGTTTCAATCGATCTCGCCTGCTCTCAACTCGTATCTTATTTCCTGAAAGCGGTATGCGAGAGAGTTACTTATGGGACGAGACGCTGTTGTAGCGCATTCATCTGTTTGCACAAATTTCCCTTAAAATTATGGCAAACTAAAGCTGTATCTCATCGTTGAGTAAAAGAGTGTTCATGGCACAAAAGCGTGTAATCAGAATAATTGCTGGAGCTCATCCAAGATCATCCTGCAAACACTTATTTAAAGAGCTAGGGATCTTCACTGTAGCCTCATAAAATATATATTCTCATGATATTTGTTATTAACAGGTTAATAAGTGATGACGGCACAAAATTCTCCGTTGTACGATGT
This sequence comes from Schistocerca cancellata, assembly GCF_023864275.1. NCBI lineage: Eukaryota > Metazoa > Arthropoda > Insecta > Orthoptera > Acrididae > Schistocerca > Schistocerca cancellata. The sequence goes on along the minus strand of NC_064626.1, from coordinate 807,427,760 downwards.
CTAATGATGTATTTGCCTTAGTGTTTTGATATTTATAACGAAGTGCATCATATCTACTCTATCAAGAACCTCTGGAAGTTTGCCGCTGGTGACACATTAGAATTCGTCCTATTTCTCTAGCGAATATTCTTAACGTAGCACACTGGACAGAACCACACTGTTACGAGGCTCTGGAAGCAACGAAGCCGCGCGGTCTAGGGCGTCTTATCAACGGTTCGAGCGGTTCCCCCCGTCGGAGGTTCGAGTCCTCCCTCGGGCATAGGTGTGTGTGTTAGGTTACGTTAGATTAATTAGTGTGTAAGCCTAGGGAACGATGACCTCAACAGTTTGGTCCCATAATCTTTACCACAAATGTCCAATTTAGGAAGCAACGGGTTAGAACTCACCGATCTTCTCTAGTGAATATTCTTAATGGGGAATCATATGGAAAGTGCTTGCAGATTGGGCATATCCACACTGCTGTGAGACTCTGGAAGCAGCATGTCAGAACTCGCCACTTTCTCTAGCAAATATTCTTAACCAACTATCATACAAAATGCGGTATGTCACGAGTTCACTTCGGCACTTTAAGAATATTCATAACTCAGCTCCGGTTTGTTCACGTCATTGAGTTATTTATCCGTACTTATTCATGATGTACTATTTACTGACATGCTTATATAGCCTTTTGTTTTAAATACTCTTGTAAATTTCGCCTGTTTCAGGCTCTAAAGTGGTTTGAAAAAAACATCTGTGCAAATAATTTGGAAAATACTTCGAGATTGTATGAAGTTTTTGAGAAAACGGGAATTTATACTACTCTTTCAGAGATTTTAATGTGGTCTTTACATTTTATGACTACACAACGCGTATTAACTGCTTCTTTCTCATCCTATGTAGTACTATCATCAAATATTTTAGAATACACTACTTTCTTTAAATTTCGATGAACATCTTTGTTTAATTCATTGTTATATTAAAACATAAAAAATGCCCACTGTCATTATGTGCAGCAGTAATGTTCATTAGTGTAACACATCACACGTTCACATTAATGGATTCAGTGCTGGTGCCACAGGATTTAATTCATCATCGCCTCCTGTGTGAAGTGCAGTCGCAGCAACAACGTCAGTCCTGTTATTTCACTGATGGATTACCCAGAAAGGCATAACGACTACAGTGAAATTTCCAGGCTCGTGTTGCCTTTCGCTGTAATTGGCTCAACCGATCCCGTGATCTAATATTTTGGTGGCAACGAAATTTATGATCGTATCACAAATTGGCGAATAAATAACCACATTTTCCCTCTCTCTGCTGCAGAGTACGTAATCTTATACTTACAACCAAAGGGATGACAACCCCTTTATCAGATTACTGAAGTAGTTATAGTGCAGCGTTACCGTTTCAAAAAGTTCACACTTCAATCAATTCTGTTTAACGTCTGATGAATTATACCTAATTTAGAGACACCGTTTATGAGATAGTGCTACATTCACGTTATAGTGCAGCGTTACCGTTTCAAAAAGTTCACACTTCAATCAATTCTCTTTGACGTCTGATGAATTATACCTAATTTAGAGACACCGTTTATGAGATAGTGCTACATTCACGTGAAATAAAGGGTTTACTGAACAGCAGTTTACACTTGGTGTACGAAAACAAAACCGACACGTTCAATGAAATCATATTAATCAGCATACTGTTTTCCAATTCTTTGCATAAAAGAGATTACCATGTATGTAGCCCTCCCCCTCCCCCCCCCCCCTCCTCACCACAGTCAAAATGTCTTCCCACACGGTCCTCGCTTATGGGAGTCTGCTGAAACCGTCTGGAACTGTAGGTCATATTTCGAGGTGTACTGATAAAGCTCAAATTCCATTCTTCGGGAACTTTTTGCATTGTAACGAAATTTTGTAATTTCTTTTCCGTGATTGCATGAAATATTGGGGCTATGAAAGTGGCACCATGTGTCTCATGTGTTGCTTCTTCTAATTTCTGTTTATAGGTTACTGATTCAGTTCCTTCGGATTCATACCAACCCACCGAATTAATTTTTTTGGTGTCAGTGAATAGCTGTAGTTGATTTTGAGCGTAGTTCAGCGACAATATATGACTCCAAGTGTAATTACATATATACTATGATTCGGTTACCACTTATTCACATTATTTTTACATAGTTACGACAGAGCTGCTGATTCTCAAACCTTGCCTTGTCGCATTGTCCCAGTAACAATGTTTATGCCGTTCCATAGGCACACAAATATTATAAGATTAATAATTACTAACAGCAATATGTTCACCCTCCAGAACACTCCAGTGAGACAAAGTCGGCGGACGAAGTACACTGACGGAAGAAAACACAAAACCTAAACAGATTAATGTAGAGTTTTGATATTTTGGGAGTACATTCGTCTGAGTAACATGTTTAAGTGATTAACATTGTAAGATCACAGATCAGTGTCAGCGCGCAATAAGCCATTGCAAATTTGAAATGCTGGACAATAACAGCCAGTGTAACCTCCAGAATGTTGAATGTAAGCATGCAAACGTGCGTGCTTTACCTTGTACAGCTGCCGGATGTCAGTTTGTGGAATGGAGTTCCATGCCTGTTGCACTTGGTCAGTCAATACAGGGACGGTTAATACTATTACTGGGTGACGCTGGAAATGTCCGATGAGGTGCCATAAGTGCTCGACTGGAGACAGATTTGGTGATCTCGCAGGCCAAGGCAACGTGTCGACATTCTGTAGAGCTTGTTGTCAACAGCGGTATGTGGGCGAGCGTTATCCTGTTGGAATTAATCCACTGGAAAGCTGTCCATGAATGGCGGCAATCACCAGATTGACGTACAAATTTGCAGTCAACGAGAGTACTCTTGCTGTCATACTAAATGACAGTGGAGGTCCAGAGTGTCTGGCATGCAAGCTGGTTTGTTGCAGGCTCTCAACTGGCCTCTTCTAACGAAAACACGACCATCACTGGCACCAAGGCAGAACCAGCTTTCATCAGAAAACACAACATACCTCCATACTGTCCTCCACTGAGCTCTCGCTTGATACCAGTGAAGTCGCAAATGACGGTGGTTTTGGGTTCAGTGGAATACACGCCATAGGGCGTCTGGCTCAGAGCTGTCGTTGAAGTAATAGATTTTCAGCAGCTCGTAGTGTCACTGTGGTGCCATCTGCTGCCCGAATTGCTGTTGGAGGTGCAGTGCAATGCGCCAGAACCAAACGCCGAAGACGATTGTCTTCCCTCTTGGTACTGTCACGTGGCCGTCCGCAGCCCGGTTTTCTTGCGACCGTATATTTCCGTGGTCACCACTGCGAGCAATTATGTGCAGTGGCTACATTCCTGTCAAGCCTTTCCGCCATATCGCAGAAGGAACATTCATCTTCTCGTAGCCCAATTGCACGGCCCCATTCCAACTCACTGAGGGGTTGATAATGGCGTCTTTGTTGCCATGAAGGCATTCTTGACTAACATCGACTCACCATGTCCAGTCCCAAATATTATAGCGTGTTTTTGAAGCATACCTCGTTTGCATCCTCATAGTGGTGCTACTAGCGTACTCTCGTGTTACTGGCGCAAAATCTGAGTAGACTTCATCGTTAAGATGTAGAGACGCACCAACCGACTTTCGTTTATGTTGCACAACTTCTTCATGATGCTGCGATTTTTTTCGCATTCGTGTATTAGTCACCCCCTTCAGACAGCACACTGGACGCTTTGAAGCGCTGTAGATGTACCAGTGGTACCAGACTGTCATGCGACACTACACCACTGACGTATGTCATGACTCTGAATAATTGTGTAAGGGCCAGTTGCTTGCATGGAATTAGTCGAATGAGGTGAGTCGAAGTGAAGACGTAAAAAATGGCTGTTTTTATGGACTTAGTCATGATCACTCTGTGAATAATGACGATAGTAATTTCATGTCGCTCAGTGGATTGGTGCAAGTATTTCAATCGCACACCGCTTCGGCGACTTACTTTATTGTGAATAGCAGAGTAATCACGTACACTACTGGCCATTAAAATTGCTGCACCACGAAGATGACGTGCTACAGACGCGAAATTTAACCGACAGGAAGAAGATGCGTAATATGCAAATAATTAGCTTTCCAGAGCATTCGCACAAGGTTGACGCCGGTGGCGACACCTACAACGTGCTGACATGAGGAAATTTTCCAAACGATTTCTCATACACAAACAGCAGTTCACCGGCGTTGCCTGGTGAAACGTTGTTGTGATGCCTCGTGTAAGGAGGAGAAATGCGTACCATCACGCTTCCGGCTTTGATAAAGATCGGATTGTAGCCTATCGCGATTGCGGTTTATCGTATCGCGACATTGCTGCTCGCGTTTGTCGAGATCCAATGACTGCTAGCAGAATATGGAATCGGTGGGTTCAGGAGGGTAATACGGAACGCCGTGCTGGATCCCAACGGCCTCGTATCACTAGCAGTCGAGATGACAGGCACCTTATCCGCATAGCTGTAAACGGATCGTGCAGCCACGTCTCGATCCCTGAGTCAACAGATGGGGACGTTTGCAAGACAACAACCATCTGCACGAACAGTTCGACGACGTTTGCAGCAGCATGGACTATCAGCTCGGACACCATGGCTGCGGTTACCCTTGACGCTGCATCACAGACAGGAGCGCCTGCGATGGTGTACTCAACGACGAGCCTGGGTGCACGAATGGCAAAACGTCATTTTTTCGGATGAATCCCGGTTCTGTTTACAGCATCATGATGGTCGCATCCGTGTTTGGCGACATCGCGGTGAACGCACATTGGAAGCGTGTATTTGTCATCGCCATACTGGCGTATCACCCAGCGTGATGGTATGGGGTGCCATTGGTTACACGTCTCGGTCACCTCTTGTTCGCATTGACGGCACTTTGAACAGTGGATGTTACATTTCAGATGTGTTACGACCCTTCATTCGACCCCTGCGAAACCCTACATTTCAGCAGGATAATGCACCACCGCATGTTGCAGGTCCTGTACAGAGGCTCCAGATCTCTCACCAATTGAAAACGTCTGGTGAACGGTGGCCGAGCGACTGGCTCGACACAATGCGCCAGTCACTACTCTTGATGAACTGTGGTACCGTGTTGAAGCTGCATGGGCAGCTGTACCTGTACACGCCATCCAAGCTCCGTTTGACTCAACGCCCAGGCGTATCAAGGCCGTTATTGCGGCCAGAGGTGGTTGTTCGGGGTACTGATTTCTCAGGATCTATGCACCCAAATTGCGTGAAAATGTAGTCACATGTCAGTTCTAGTATAATATATTTGTCCAATGAATACCCGTTTATCATCTGCATTTCTTCTCGGTGTAGCAATTTTAATGGCCAGTAGTGTAGATGCATACGTGTTTCTAAACTTACGCAGTTATCCAACAAGAGAAATGGGTCCTACAATTTTACAATGTCTGGGGAATCATCACATAATTGAGAAGTGGACGTTACGCTAAAAGACAGACTGAAAGACCCGTATTACATCCGAGATTCGACTCCACGTCCTGCCGGTTTCCAGGCACGCACGTTACTGCTTAATCGCCAGACCCGACATCGTTGTATGAACTTGCCTGATTGGTTGGTATATGAACGCGGATTTCCCGATGTGTTTTCCGGATAAATTTCAAAGAAAAACTGTAGCTATTCTGTTACCTTCTTCCTCTACAAAACAGGTTATACATCTCTGGACCACATCCACTGTCGCCTTATCCCCACCGCACACCCTTTTTACTTTACATGCAGTTTATATGGCATAATATTGTGATTAATTTTATATTGCTTATTGTTGCGAGCACGACAGATAAAATACGATTTTCACTATTAGTTTCTGCAGTTGAAAATATTTTAACTTTATGCACTTTGACCTATTATGTGGGGATACACACAACACTGAAAGATTTCCTGCTGTGGACGTACGATCTTTAATTTGCAAACTATTTTTATATAACACTGATCTGGCTTGTTAGCTATGGAACATGGTATCATTACTGTAACTAATTATGAAAAAAAAATGCCCTTCGCTACTTTCATCTCTTTAATGCAAAGAAAATTACTGTTATTGCCTGTACGGAAGTTACAGTATGTTATGTTCACTGAATGTAAACGCTGCAGTGGATTTTTTTAATATATGAAGACTATTAACTGCCACGACTAACATGAGAGCATGAAACAAAAAAAAAATGAAATTTAATTATTATGTTATTAGCCAGAACAGGTTTTGCACAGCAGTCTTTGATCATACACAAGTGAAACTTTATCACTCATGAATTATTTACGAAACTGATAACATAATAGCAGCTGCCCATGTCTACCTGAAAATGACATAATAAAATCCACAATTTCCCTTTGAAGTCTCCAGGAAGCTGAAAGAGATAATTTTAATGTACCGTTACCTACCTGCTATACTGTGGGAAAACTGCTTTCATTCAATATAATTTGAAGTTGCCGCGACAGCGGTTCCACAATCGCCGCACGGCTCTGAATCATGAAAAATTCCTAATATACTGAAAAGGGCTAAGAATGTGGAATGAAATCTTGCGCAAGCTAGTAATAAATTATTACAGGTAATAATTTTACCAATTTCTATATTCAAAAAATCAGCATAAATTGAAATTACACATCTTTTACAAAAATCAACCTCCAACGGCGTCTTTCTCGATCAAAGGACAAACGAAGGCTACCTACGCATTCCATCGAGCGTCACAGGCTCTTACAACTTTAACGGCTACAAGAAGGCAGAGAGAGTAATGTTTTACCCTCCACTATTTATAGGCAATTTAATAAGCATCTTTGTACTTATTTTTCATTATCTGCTCTGATACATACATTCGCCGACCACAGACGTTATTTGTGAGATATAGATACGTAAATATTGCACAAACATAAAAATGAAAAATTGTTGTTTCCTTTTATACATAAACTACAACAATTCATACAGTAATGAAATAATAATAATAATAATAATAATAATAATAATAATACAGGTAAATGTTTATTTTTTTTATATATTATAACGATTTTGTAAATGCCTTGCCAGGAGACGTCACACCACGCAGTCCACAGGGTGGAAATGTATAAAGACAAATTTACCCTTCCAGCATTTACAATGAAAGCAAAAGTTTTTGAAAATGGTTTGCGATTCGAGTTGAAAATGAAATTGTAGGTATTCGGTGGATGTTCTTCCTGTACAAAATGGATCTGACAAGGTTTATGACACAGTGAGGCACTGAGTTTTGCAGGTATTGCGGGCTGGGAGGGGGGTGCGTGGGGAGGGGATGAGGAACGGCGCTACACGACGGCAACGTAAGTGAATAAAAAAAAATCTGATTCGTGAGCTTAAATAACAGAGAAGGCCAGTCACATATACAGATACGTCCAGAGAAAATTTTGCAGGACTATATGCGGAGACCCTCCTAATGAGGGGCACTCCACTGTGAGGCCTTACGTGAGGAACTTAACGCTTGTCGAGAGGTCTCCCAGCCCTTTGACTGTGGGCACAAGCAATGGTGACCAGTTAGAGTCTCTGCTGCAAGCTCAGGAAGTCTCGTCCAGCCTGGGGTGAAACTGCTGACATTCATGGGCACCGGATTCACACCTGCCACTTGGATATGCTGGCAACCCGTGTGTGAAGTGCCTGAAACAAATGACAACTCACTATCCATGCTCTGCTGGGTAATGAGAAGCAGTAAGTAAAGTCACCTGCCGACGTTGTATTTTTAAAAATTCGTAACCAAAATTCAGAAAAGAGACCATGAGGTAACTATTAACGTAGTGAGCATATTATTGTTTTACTTCATATATTATTGTATACGTTGTCCGGTTGAGAATAAGTGTAGCACAGCCTAACTGAAAGTATTTTAACTATTGTCCAAAACAGAGAGATTTTTGTGGAAATACAAGCAAATGTGTTGTATTTGTTTTTCTGCAGCTGGTGCATCTGATCTTTTAATCTGATTTTGATAGCGAACGTTGCGCCCAATTTCAATTTTTTATAATATGTAACTTTAATTAACATAAATTAGCTTGTCAAACTGCAACAAAGAAAATCCATCACCTCTTAATTAACTTCCAGTGTGGCCCTAACAAGTTGCTCATTACATAAAATAGCTTGCCAATGTATGGCTAAACTTTGAGATTCCAGAGCTAAGCGCCCAAGCGATAAGCTGTAATGATTTTACAAATGGTTCAAATGGCTCTGAGCACTATGGGACTCAACTTCTGAGGTCATCAGTCCCCTAGAACTTAGAACTACTTAAGCCTAGCTAACCTAAGGACATCAGAAACATCCATGCCCGAGGCAGGATTCGAACCTGCGACCGTAGCGGTCTCGCGGTTCCAGACTGTATCGCCTAGAATCGCACGCCCACTCCGGCCGGCAATGATTTTACACTCAGCTTTGAATTATGTTAGTAAAGTGTGAGATCTGAAAGCACAAACCAGTCAAAAACTAAACGTTGCTCAAAAGTCAATGGAGAAAAAAAATGGTTCAAATGGCTCTGAGCACTATGGGACTTAACATCTATGGTCATCAGTCCCCTAGAACTTAGAACTACTTAAACCTAACTAACCTAAGGACATCACACACGCCCTTGCCCGAGGCAGGATTCGAACCTGCGACCGTAGCAGTCGCGCGGCTCCGGACTGAGCGCCTAGAACCGCTAGACCACCGCGGCCGGCGTCAATGGAGAATTCACGTCGAAAATTAATGGGAAAGACAATACAAACAAAGAAGTGGATTAGGGAACAAACTGGATTAGAAGATTTATATGAAGATGGAATAGAAGTGGGCAGGACACAGTAATGAACAGACGCTAGATAAACCAAGGATGAATGAATGTGATAAGAAAAATCCAACTAGATGACGTAACGGGAAGTGGTTGGTTGGCAGTAAAAAGCATGACGGAGCAACATTCATGATCGTATGCCAGTAGACCCTAATAAGTAGAGAGGTCTGGAGGAATCTTTTACGCAATTATTAGATGATAACCGCATAGATTTAATCATACAGTAGAACACTTACAAAATTGCCAAAAGTGTTTTGAAAAACGGTCAAACATTTCGTGAAATGATTTGTCGAAAAGTAAGAAATAAAATCGATATGAGAAACATTTGATTCACCTTTGAATCATGCTTGAGAGCGTATACAGCAAATGAAACAAATCAAATATTTCTCTAATCAATGTTATTTCTTACTTTTAGAAAAATCATTTCATGAAATACTTCACCTTCTTCTTTCAAAACTTGTTTCTACTTTAAAGGTTTGTTCAGAAGGCATGATGTATAACATATATTAGAATCGATCGATGTTCTATAACTGTTAAAGGTTTATTGATAAAGAGACAGCAGACAAGTTTCGATTTTCGTTGTAATTTGATATTTACTTTAGTTTTTCAAAACGAAAAAAAGAATTCAACAATTTCTATACCAATGTAGCTTTTCATGCGCCAAGTAGTTAGATGAAATTTTGGACCATTTACTAGGTAGCAGCAGCTACTTCTTAAATATTTAAATTTTCATTCAAATCATTAATTACGTTTTCCTTAATTAATCTACTTCCAAGCAATTAAGTTTGTTTTTTGCTTACCTAGACCTCTCGCTGGTCAATTTGTTCATTTACGATCATTCGTTTGGCTATGATTATTCGGGCAAAAGTTCCCCTCAAATCATTAATTATGTTTTTCTTAATTACGCCGATTACTTTCAATCAACTTAGATCTCATGCCCGTGAATTTGGTAACACATTTGCCCATTTATGACTGTTAATCTCCGAAAATTGGAACAAATTTTTTTCCCAAATCACTAATTACATTTTTCTTAATTACTCTGATAAATTTCAACGAATTAAACTCTTTTTTGCAAAACTAGACCTGACAATGATCAATTTCATACTCTATTTGTCCATTTTGACTCTTCATTTGAATGTGGAAATTCAGACAATAACCGTTTTGTAATTCATGGGGAATCTTTTTTTCGCTCCAGTCAAACATTTGACCAAAAAAAAATACAATCATGTGTTTCACTGTTGTTGTGGATTTTAAGAATGTCTCCAACTGCTGAGACCACAATGATCACCTATGTTATCTAGTCATCAGCTTGATCTCACGTAGAATTCCTGTATCTCTCATACACACATCTAGCTTCATGATGTCTTCTCTCTTAGAGAAAAGTTGTCCTCGTATATTATGACATAAGAGGTTAATAAATAGAGAACAGGTGAAACTAATGTTGAGACGTTTTCTGCTAAGCATGATGCCTGCAATGCAAAAATCGTTAAACTTAAGATATTTTGAGTTAGTATGAAACATGTGTTTTATAGTCCAGACCAAAACGTTTTGTGAACACAGTTTCGTTAGTTGATTTTCCCACCAAATGTATTGCTGTTAAGGGAAAATTGCTAGTTACTAAGAGCTCCAATGTTAGTCGCATTGTGGAGCACCTTAGTGATACAGCGCTCAGGGCTGGAAAGAAGTCTAATGTGCGCTCGGCATGTCGACTGGGGGCCCCGTCCCAGATGTGGAGGAGACCCCGCCTGTGGCTCTGCAGGGTGCAGGGTGCGGTCGTCTTCAAGTTGTGGCTCACTTAGGCATCAGTGACGCCTGTCCATCCGTTCTGTGGGTATGCGCAGTACATAAAGGCGGTTGGCGGAAGTGGTGTGTCAGTAGGCTGTTTCGGTTTTTATGTCGGTAACGCCGCGTAGCGCTCTGTTTGAAAATCACTGACTGTGCTGTGTGCCGTCTATGGCTGGTTGGCATTGTTGGAATATACGCTGTTGCAGTGTTGAGCAGTTGGATGAGAACAGCGCGTAGCGTTGCACAGTTGGAGATGAGCCCGCCAGCAGTGGTGGATGTGGAGAGAGAGATGCCAGGGTTCTGAGAGGTTGCTATAAGCGGACGATCTGGACATGTGTCCGCCAGAAAAAGGAAATTTGTAAAGATGGAGGTAACATTTACATTGTTTGTTCTCTATCAAAATCTTTCATTTGCTAACTATACCTATCAGTAGTTAGTGCCTTCAGTAGCTAGAATCTTTTATTTAGCTGGCAGTATTGGCGCTCGCTGTATTGCAGTAGTTCGAGTAACGAAGATTTTTGTGAGATAAGTGATACATGAAAGGTATAGGCTATTGTTAGTCAGGGACATTCTTTTGAGGCAATTATTGAAAGTCAGACTGCGTTGCGCTAAAATATTGTGTGTCAGTTTAGTGATGATCAGAATAAGTAAAGAGAGAAATGTCTGAGTACGTTCAGTTTTACTCAGCAGTTTGAAAATAAAATAACGTAAGAGGGTTCCCAGCACTGTCATTTTTAACTTTTTCTAAGGGGACGTTTCAGGAGAAGGCTGCCAGCTTCGCTCGCGAGGTGCAAGCAGAGCTCACGATCTATACCATCGTACCCAGAACTGATCGGTGCCCTTAGGTTGGGAATCGAGTAGGGGGTCTGAACCAGAGCCTCCCTCAATTCTGTGACGGCCGTGATTGTAGGTTTCTGGACCTGCGTTATGGGATGGACTATCGTAGGGTTCCCCTCGCTAGGTCAGGAGTACACTAAACAAAGAAAGCAGCTAATCGGGTAGCAGAGTACTTGTAGAGTTCACAGGAGGTTTCTTTAGGTTAGGCAATAGTTTCCAGTTTATAGACTACTGCTCCAGTGTCAGCGTTTCCCATCAGGTCGGTTTAAAGGAAGACATCCAAGCAATTGAGAGACGTGTTGCTATGTGTGTGTAACATAGTGGTAAGTTCGACCAACACGCGAGTATTAAGAAATTACTCTGTGAACTCAAATGTGAAGACAACGTTCTTTTCACAAATTACTGTTGAGAAAATTTAGAGAACTGGCATTTGAGGCTGACTGCAGAAGTATTCTACTACCGCCAACTCACATTTCGCGCAAGGACAGCGAGGGTAAGTTAAGAGAAATTAAGGCTCGTACTGAAGCATATAGACGGTAGCTTTTTCCTCGCGCCATTCGTGAGTGGAACACGAAAGGAAATGACTCGTAGTAGTACAAGGTACCCTCTGCCATGCACCACGTAGTGGCTTACGGAATATGTATGTAAATGAAGTAGATGTATTGCTACCTTGAAAGACTTGAGCGTGCTTTCACAATAGTCTTTGACACTCGTCTGAGCGTGTGTAAACAAGGTTGTGAGCAACTCCGTTTTGCACATACATATCACACCTTTATTTTTCAAGAAAATTCAATCGTATTGCTAAGTCGCTACCAAAGGAAAAGCTCAGTTGTATGGAAACTGTTCGCATCCATACAGAATCACACACGCGCGAATCATTTGTTCTTACGTTGACAGTGTACTATATGGCTCTTCATAACTGTGACGTATCGCTCGTCACAGCCAACGACGCTGCCGAGAACCGACTATGTCGGTTAACAACGGACAGCTACGTTTCAGTACAGAGTGTGCATTCTGATATCTCTGAATGCAAGCAGTAAAATTTATAACCTGTACTTATTCGTATCTAAGAGTTTGAGCACGGAGCGATTTAAGCGGAACGACAACGTGAACCTAATTGCGCAAAAAGAGGATGCCAGGCTGAGATGCAATGAAAGAACCCCAGTAGAATATAATTCAGCGAAGAAGGAGGTAGCTTAGGAAACAGTCTGCTGTATCGACTAAGTGCCGAGACCATTGTCCAGAAGACAGTGTTTCGCGAAGGAGACCAAAAACAAGTACAATAGAAATCTAACATAATTACGTACTTCATTTTACAAACAATGGGGCTGCAAGCTTAAATTATGGCTGTACGAAGAATTAATGCTAGAAGCAATAAGGCAAATTTAGATTCGAATATGAAAATGTATGTGCAAACATTTTGATTGTAAGGAGACACTTTTGTAAGAAAAATACGCGAGCTTCGTGGTTGATCGAAAACATCAGCTGACATGATCGGTATTTGACAAAACATTGAAGGATTTATCTACAAATAACGCAGCCCGTATCCGTGCGATACGTGAGGATTTGCTGAGTTATGGAAATATAAGATTACTCAGTGCAGGAACAACAGGATTATTCAGTTTAATTGTTATCAATGTGATCTGTTAAAATCACTGGATATTTCTGCAAATAGAGGATTATTAAATCTGATGTTCAAAATCAATCAAACACAGGACTTAGCATCGGAGATCCAACGACAGAATTTCAATCGTCAAACCCATGTGGCAGTACGGTTTCCCGGTGATGAAAAACATACAAACTATGTTAACGTAACGCCGGCGTACTTTGGCGTGTGGACGCACGTTAATATTTTACTATTTCTCCATGTAGGGTTGGTGGATAGCCTCTGCCTCGTGTGCGTTTACTTCAGCCTCACCTTCGAAGAGCTATCTATGTCTACTGGAACTGAATCGTATCACCCTAATGAATTTTGTGATTAAAACGACTTAAACGATCTTGACCCCAATACAGCGATTGCAAAACCATGAACTAATAGTATGTTGAGATATTCAGCACATGTTTAGATACGATATAGTGTTTTGAACACCTGAACAAGATTCAGGAAGTGAAAGACTGTTTTCAGGTCACAATAGCACTTCTGTTTAGAAGTATTCATATTGGTCGATGAACTTTGTGCAACATGGTTCTAGGGAGTACTTGAGATTTTCTTCTTTTGCAGTTCAGGTCTCCTCTAGCGTATTTTCTATCCCAATGAGCTAGAAGAGTTTGACATTATCCACTAACATTTGATTCAAGTTCTGGAAGTAAGTGGAAAAGAATAATAAATTTTTCATCAAAGCACTGACGTAAGGCCACCGGCTTCCATCATCCACGACCTTCTTTTTTTGGGGGGGGGGGGTGGGGGGGAGGAGTACGATGAATAAATATTGTTTTTGCTTCTTTGGTTTCAACTGAAGTTTCCTTTAAGCCCACATTTCTTTCATCTTTCGAGAACGCTGCTCCTTCTCTTCTTGCATCCACTTTCTTCCAGTTTTTGATTTTTTTTTCCTGTCCTAAAAGCCCACCTTTTCTACTGCATCTATGAAAAATGTTCTGTTTTTCATTGCGTCTATGTCGACTCCCACATTTTCGATATCTTATCCTACTTCTCCCAGCCATACGAGTTTGTATTTGTACTCGTTTCTTTACATAAAATGGTTCGCCCTCTTTCTTTAGATATGGAAATTTGTGGTAAGGTCTTACGGGACCAAGGTCATCGGTCCCTAAGCCTACATACTACTTAATGTAACTTAAACTAACTTACGCTATGGACAACACATACACCCATGCCCGAGGGAGGATTCGAAGCTCCGACGGTGGGACTTTAGATAAGGTTATGGCATCAGCTATTATTACCTTTAACTACCGATAATCCAACATTACATTGAGGAATTCCACTATATTTCGATCTGTACTAGCAATTTTGAGACATCCTTTACATCGACCATCTTCAAGATAAATACGACCATGCCTGTATTCAGTAGCTCATTTATAAACTTACGAAATGAAGAATCTGGCTGGTTGTATAACTTCGACAACTTTGGCTGAATTTTCATTGGCGAAATGCCGTCCAAAACGAAGACTCTTCGACGGTATAGTAGCCACATTTATAATTTGAACGAGACACACAACAATGCGACTACTTTAGAAGCCCATACGGAGAAGCTATGCTGCAAATGAAGTCTATTCATGAGTTCTATATTTCAACGCGTATCAGAATTTTACAGCTTGCCTCCGTATTTGGTTCAGACAAAGGAACCTTGATAACCACCTTAATTAGGCGAGGAAGACAGTCCACAGGTTTCTTCAGATACGCCATATTCAGCCGCAGTGACTCATTGATAATCAGATTCTGAAGAGCCATTAAACTGAGCGGTATTCAGCGGGGCAGTGGGTGTGTTATAAAATGTCTGAGTCTTCGTCAAACCAGGGACATAGGCGTGCAGCTCTGTGAAGACGGCTGTTGTCATTTTGGAAAAGGAGTGCCCACAGCTTACTCATCATGAAAGGGTAGGAGAAAGGACAATGTTTCGCCGCCGAAAATGTTGACATATACAGATTCATGTTCACGGTAACCTGTATGAGCAAGCTCGAGAATCAAGAACACACCGACACACTTAAAAAGTGGAAGAGCCTGCGGTTGAACTCTATTCCACCTTGCATAATTTGTAAAGAGACAAAATCGAGATTCCTCAAACAACACTATGCGCCTCCAGTTAGGTACTGTCTATTTCTGTGTTGTTTGGGCCGTTGCAGACGTGCAGTTTTATGTACCGCTGCGGGTAATGGCATCTTGTGAAGTACCGGACTCCAAATGTCCGTTGCAAGCAATTCCTTGCGCAACGTTCGCTCGGAAACTGGTTGAGATGGGCTTGCACTCACCGACAGCGGCAACCGATTGGCAAGGCTGCTGTCCCTGTCGGTTACGATCTTTTTACGATCGCGTTTCTTACGCTGTGTTTCACAGCTGCGTGTGGTGGGCCATTGTTTGTACACTCGTTAGATCAAGGGGTGCCAACATCACGGCTCGCAGTCCTGGGCACAAGTGCCAAAGCACTCAAGCTCGCTGAACATTTTCCCCCCCTTCACGCAACGCTGTCTGAGCGCGAAGAGGGGGAAACGGCGAATGCATTGCATTTAAACGGCTGCGCAGTCGCGCAGCCTACGGTTTGCTTTTAATTTCGCGTTTCTCAACAACACAGATCATAAACAAACCAGATTTTCAGTGGCGCGCTGAAGACATAATACAATTTTTATCTGGCACAAACTGTTGGCTTACGGACAGACACAGACAGTTTCAGAGTTTTGCACTCAAGTTCTCATGTAATTGTGACTTACTTGGTTTCACACTTGAAAAAAAAGATCTTTCACTCACATATGTCGATCGAAATATTTTAGCACTGTTGCTACCTCGTTATGGAGAGATGGAAACTCTTATGTGAGGAAATTATGTAGAGATCCCGGACTGTTTTGATATAAAAATATTGTAACATTACTTAAATTATTGAAATACTTAAATGAATGTCTGAAATGGGAATACATACAAAACTGGAGTTATCGTGTAGCGTGTTGTAACTACAAGTGATGTGCTTACTCTGTGTTATTGTTAGCAAAACTTTATACGAACTGATCGGGCAATGCAACTCCCAACACCACCTAAAGAAAAACAGTCACTACAAAATACATTCAGCCCTTTGGGTATTGAAGCCTCTGTCCCTGTTCAAAACTGATAACTTTGGTCCCTGTACACATAACAAATAAATAAAATCCTCTTACCTCTAAAGCAGCAACGGTGAATCGCATTATAGCCTGCTCTCTAGCTACATGCTCGGCGGTGTGCAATGCTGGCCGTAATATTTTGAAATATACATGAAATTCTTTTGGCTGATAAATGAAAACATTTAAGAAAAATTCAATGTCTTTAAAAAACGTATGACCTGGACAGGAAGGCGCTAATGATTAGGGTGAATTACTGACGTTTTCAATAGTGAAGTTGTATTCGAAGTTAAGTTTGGCTCTTCAAAACTTCTGTCAATTGAAATTACATTACTCAGAAAAATTACATCCTTTTTACTGAATGAAAATCCGTCTTCGCTGACGTAGTCACAAACACTGAGATTTGTACAGCAAGTATTATCTAACATCACTAAAAAGCGTAAAGACAAATCATCAATGTGTTAACTATTCTTAGAAACATTACAGAAGGGAAATATGTAACTAGCCTATACATCAAATCGGTTTACGTACGTTCTGGGGTTACTCAACATAGAACTCACTGTTACCAATTATCAGCGAACTCATTTACACTAACGCACTGGTAAAAGGAAAGTAATAAAAAATTAACTTCTTTTCCTTAACTGCGAGAAGACTTCTGCTTCCGCATTTATATTTCCAATGTTCTCGTAAAGCTTCTTTGTAATCTCAATCCTGTAATCCTTTCTTGTCTCAAGTAAATTTACATTTCATCATTTCACTTTACATTTCATTATCATTTTAACTACCTATTTTAATGCGGTATATTGGTATAAGAACATTCCTAAATTGTAATCTATCACCTGGTCGCTTTACACAGCACACCACAAAAATTGCCTACTGCATCCTCATTCTTTCACAGACTGATACACACTCACTACTGTGCGCCAAGCAATCTCAGACCGGAAGCAGTATCTTTGGCTCTGCAGTAGTGTGAAGTCAGCGAACCGCTTTCTAGAGCCCATCAGAGACATACATCGTTTACAATACCATAGTTTAATTTAATTTACATTAGTAGCATTAAAATATTCGGGTGCCAGTAGACTCTATTCAATATCTTTCATTACAACTGGAATTATCTTGCAGGCCAATCAGTTACATCTGCACATGCACAGGTGCACTTTCAAATAGAATGGCAAACTGTCTCGAAAACAGCTGAAAACAGATGTAAGACTGACAGTGTCCTCAAAACCTTCATAAAACTTGTAAGTAGGCTGTTTATGTTTTCTCTATGTAAGTAGGCTGTTTATGTTTTCTTTATGTAAGTTTGATGTTTATGTTTTCTTATTGGCAACGTTACGTAGCGCTCTCTGTGGCTGTGCTGTGTGCAGTATGTGGCTAGTTTGCATTGTTGTTGTCTGCCATTGTTGTCATGAACTGCTATAGCTGGATGCGAACAGCGCGTAGCGCTGGGCAGTTGGAGGTGAGCCGCCAGCAGTGGTGGACGTGGGGAGAGAGATGGCGGAGTTTGGTAATCTGTAAGACTGAATGTCAATTATGAATATTAAGGTAAATACATTGTTTGTTCTCTATTAATATCTTTCATTTGCTAACTATCCCTATCAGTAGTTAGTACCTTCAGTGGTTTGAATCTTTTATTTAGCTGGCAGTAGTGGCGCTCGCTGTTTTGCAGTAGCTTGAGTAGCGAAGATTTTTGTGAGGTAAGTGATTTGTGAAAGGTATAGTTTAATGTTTGTCAGGGCCATTCTTTTGCAGGGATTTTTGATAGTCAGATCGCGTTGCGCTAAAATTATTGTGTGCCAGGTTAAGCACAGTCTTGTACAATTGTTCAAAAGGGGACGTTTCATATGTCGACCCTTAGCCTAGGATACCTCACTGGAATCTTCTGATTTTTTCTTGTATTTTGTGTATTTAGTGTAGCTTTTGTTTATTGCTAGCGCGTAATTGTAGAGAGAATCTCCTTTGTAGTTGCAGTCTTTCATTGTTGTAATGTAAAACAGTTGTGGCATGCATGTAGATTTGCAACAAGTATTTCGCAGCTGCGCTTGTAATTAACTACATATTATTTTCAGTGCTATGTTAATGTGTTCTCTTATTTTTGCTATTCAAATTGTGCTTTTCTGTGTTATCGTGTGAAATATTGTCACAATAATGGCGTGTGAAAAACTTAACACTCGGCTCCAAAGTAAACTGAGAAACGACAGTGAAGACGAAAGCAATGTGTTAGCGCCACTGTGTAATGAGTTAACTAATGTTCAAAGTAGTAATTTGGTAACTGTGCATAGGGAAATGGAGCGGGCGTCAAACAATGGCGTAGACAGTCAAACAGGTAGTGAACAGGGAAGCATTATCGATCGATCGGTCGGCAACAGCTCGCCTCAGGAATCCGAAATGATAGGACACAATTTTGCAAATACTGTAGATTCAGGTTTTGCGTCCTCACCGTTTTCTCAAATGAGTCAAGACACATTTTCTGCTTGTCAAAATGTGAATGTTGCCGGTGAAAATCCACTGCCAAAAAGCATAGAGAAACAGATTCCAGACACTAATACATTATTATTGCAATTAATGCAACAAATGGGACAAAATCTTCAAAAGTTAGACACAATGGAACAAAATCTTCAAAAGTTAGACACAATGGAACAACACCAGAGACAAACACAGCAACAGTTAGACGCAGTGGAACAAAATCTTAAAAAGTTAGACACAGTGGAACAAAATCTTCAAAAGTTAGACACAATGGAACAACACCAGAGACAAACACAGCAAAAGTTAGACACAATGGAACAAAATCTTCGGAAGTTAGACACCACACTTGAACAAACACGTGAAGATTTAACTACTGAGTTACATAACATTGAATCGAAATGTCAAAAAGTCTGTAATGACGTAAAAACACAAATTTGTGAGCATTTTCAGCCTATTTTTTCGCGGCATGAAAATGCATTACAGAATCACGAAGCAGCCATAAAAGAGCTGCAAACCATTGTTCATGAAAATCATGAGACCTTGTGGGCTAAAATTGACTCAGTTGCATCTACCGATTCGGTTACGCAACTGGCAAAAACTCAGGACAACTTAAAGAACACAGTAGATTCGATTTCAACACAAATGGACACTCTGAAACTTGGTTCAGAAAAACACACTGAGGAAATGCGTTCACTATCGGAGAAAGTAGCTGAACTTTCGGATCAGGTCACTAACTTATCTACAAAGGTAGATGATGATCTGAATGACACAAGACCCGTAGCCTTCACTGACACAGAAGAGTATGAACAAATTAGAAAATTCAAACAAAATCAAAATCAAATCAACACACAGTACAAAAGAGAAATGCGGGAAGTACAAGATCAGCTGACACAGGTAATACAAGAATTACGTATTTCAGAGGACACTCGCGCTCCAACACGGGAAGAGGAACTTAGAAATACGCAAAAGCCACAAAATAATAACACAGGGCATTTCGGTAATTATGAAAGAAATTGGCAAGGTACACCGAATTTTGAGATGGAACCGCCGACACGATATGCTACTCGCCGACACGATGATTTTGACTATAAGCTGTTCATTACTACACGTAAATTCAAAACATTCAAGAATTCTGCCAACGACATTCATCCACAAGCGTGGCTCCATCAATTCTCTCATTGTTTTCCTCCCAACTGGTCATTAGAACACAGATTAGAATTTATGTGTGGCTACTTGGAGAATGAACCAGCTGTAAGAATGCGATCGGTCATTCACGATTGTCACAGTGAAGGAGAATTTTACCATGCGTTCCTCTCAGCATATTGGTCACAAGCTACACAAGATCGCGTAAAACATAGCATCATGATGATGAAACACTTTGAACAATCTGAATTTTCCAGTCTTGTGAAATATTTTGAAGACATGTTGCACAAGAATCAATACCTGTCAAACCCATACAGCCCCTCAGAACTCATCCGCATTTGCTTAATCAAACTGCCTGAACATTTGAGACATATTATTTTAGCAGGACGTTGCAAAGACGACATTGAAGCTTTTCAGGGACTGTTACAAGAACTGGAAATTGACACAGACAGTCGCGGGATGCGAAAACAGGAAAACAATCATTACAGGTCACATCCGTCACAATTCCGTGACGACAGAAACAATAAATGGCCACGACAAACCTATTCTTACAACGTAAATCGTGACCAAAACAGACACCACCCATATGATAACCACTGGCAGAGTAATAGTTACAGGGAAAGATCACCTTTCCGCGGTAATGACTATCACAGAGACAATCAGAGAAACAGACAATATGGGAACCAAAATAACTATTATCAAGGGAGACAGAATAACTTTAGACGCCACGGTCCAGCGCGTAGTTACGATTCAAGGAGAAATTCTCCACCATGTGACCGACAAGAAAGAAACTATGGAAACTACCGACATGACGACAGACGATATGATCGTAACGACAGACCTGAATTGCATCAGAACTGGCGAGATTTAAACAGAGCAGAGCACTCTCGTCACGATGAATTTGTAGAAGTTAGGTCTCCAAATCCCAATAACGACGCGCGCCAACAAAGAGACAATAGGCGATGACTCACACCACTGGCAGCCACAAGACGTACTTATGAAACTGATGACGCAGCTGCCGTAGCTAGTAATTACGTAAAAATGGAAGACATTAGGGACATCTTACTCCAGGAACACGACGTAACACGTAACACCATTGCATATCCTGTGATTCACATTACTGTAAATGACGTAAAATTTACGGCAGTACTTGACTCTGGCAGTCCCATTTCAGTAATTAGCGAAACAGCTTTTAGCAAATGCAACAAAGCGAACGATTGCCCCACACTTCCGTTACGTAAGATTAAATTACAAGGTGCAATCTTTGGAAAAAGTGTAGATGTACGCCAACAAACCAACTTAGAATTCTTTTGTCAAAGCCATAGCTTCTCTATGAACTTCCTTATTGTTCCATTATTGTCGACGGAAATTATACTGGGAGTAGACTTTTTGAATGAATATAAAGCAATCTTAAGCTTTCACGATGCTGAAATAAGTTTAGAGAAAGAAGGTAAGTCAATAGCTTTGAAATTTGAAGACTGGCTCTCAAACCATGATGAGGAAATTAATCGGCTTTATGTTCTGTTAGACAACAGTTCGGAATTTTCTACGGAAGTAGACACCAACAATCACTCTGCAAGTACTGAAAGGGATGATATCGACGGCATATTTGAAATTAATGAGTTAATTCAGAATAAAATTCAAACAATTGAGAATTGTAATGACACTGATAGGCAGGACCTTTTTGAGATTTTACAAGCACATTCCACAGTTTTTACTCACAAAACAGGAACAATCAAGGGATTTCAATACCAATTTCGTGTTCGTGAGCATACTAAATTTTGTGTTAGACCATACGTAATTCCAGCACATTATAGGGACCGTGTTAGAACAGAAATACAATCTATGCTTGACGAGGGCATTATTGAGCCTGCAGCAAGCTCATACAACAATCCGTTACATGTTGTTGAGAAGAAAAATGGATCGATCAGACTTGTCTTAGATTCGAGACAAATCAATACTATCATTATTCCTGAAACAGACAGGCCGCAGACGATGGAAGAACTTCTTCAAAATTTTAATGGTGTAAAAGTGTTGTCTTCCATTGATCTCAGATCCAGCTTTTATCAGATCGAACTTCATCCAGAATGCAGAAAATACACAGCTTTCCTTTGTTTCGGCGTTTGTTATCAGTTTCGGAAACTTCCTTTTGGTTTGAACATTTCTTCGGCAGCATTCATTCGTGGGTTAAATTCCATATTACCTGAGTTCTTAAAACGTCACATAACCTTATATGTGGACGATATTCTAATAGCAGAAGCTTCATGGGAACAACATAACCGCATCCTCAACAGTTTGTTACGTATTTTTGCAGAATCTGGAATTACAGTTAACTTGGAAAAGTCAGAATTCGGTAGGTCAAAGGTGAAGATTTTGGGACATATCATTTCTTCTGAAGGCATTCAGCCGGATCCTGAAAAGTTAGAAGCAATCAGAGCCATTCCAGTTCCATCCACAAAAAGACAAGTCCGCAGTTTTCTAGGTCTCGTAAATTTTTACCGTCGTTTTCTGAATATGCAAATTCTAGTTACACCAAAACTTTGTTCTCTCACTGGAAAAAATACTATTTGGAACTGGGACGAACAAGCACAGTTGGAATTCAATTCTTTGAAAGAAGCGTTACTTCACGCGCCAATACTAGCTCATCCAGATCTGTCACAAGATTTCTGCCTTAGCACTGATTCTTCCAAAGTTGGTCTTGGTGCCCATTTATTTCAAGAAGCCATAGAAGATGACATTACTGTTCAGAAAACCATTGCTTTTGCTAGCCGAGTGCTAACAAAATCTGAAAAAAATTATTCCGTTACTGAATTAGAAGCTTTAGCTATCGTTTGGGCATTTAACAAATTCCGTTTCTTTCTTTCTGGTAAGCACGTAAAAGTATACAGTGATCATCGTGCATTACAATTTCTTATGTCTTCAAAATTAAATCATGACAGGCTAAAACGTTGGGCATTGTTTCTGCAAGAATTCCGCTTCACAATAGTCTACATTCCCGGCAGGGAGAACATTGTTGCGGACGCGCTGTCACGCGCACCGGCTGGGCTTGAGAAAAGTAACACAGAAGGCAACCTCGAGAAAAATTTCAGTATTCTTTACATTCAGAAAGTCGCCTTTGAAAACTTCATCACCACATCTTTAAAGGACATTGCTCATGAACAAGATAAAGATCCGATTTGGAAAGACATCAAAGGTAAATGGCATGAAAAGACACACACTCAGATTCGGCATTATTACCTAGTTAGAAACAACATACTCTTCAAACGCTGCACTGTTGATGACAAGCTATGGGTACTTTGCATTCCAGACGATTTTGTTAATAAGCTCATTTGGTACATTCATTTCAGCTACGCACATTTTGGTCCACGAAAATGTTACCATATTCTTCGAACGACTTGTTATTTTAACAATATGGAAAAGAGAATTCGAAGAGTCTTGTCTATTTGTAAACTTTGTCAAAAGGCGAAACCATCTACTGTCTCGCATCGTGCTCCGCTGTTTCCTATCATTCCTTCTAAATTAAAAGAATTTGCTGCTGTTGATCTCCTGGGACCCCTTGTCAGAACATCGAATGGATTTTCGTACGTTCTAGTCGCTGTTGAACTTACTTCAAAATTTGTTTCTTTCACTCCGTTACGTAAAGCCACTGGACGGTCTGTATCCAACGCCTTTGTTAAAAATTTCTTACGTGAAGTTGGACACGTTAGTAAAGTCATTTCAGATAACGGACCGCAATTCAGATCTGCTGTTTGGTCACGCATGCTTCGGAATCATAAAATCAAACCTGTTTTTATTTCATTGTATTCACCACATTGTAACCCGTCTGAACGGATTATGAAAGAAATCAATAAGCTTTGCAGACTTTATTGTCACAGAAAGCATCAGCATTGGGACAGATATTTACACTTATTTCAAAATGTGCTGAATGAAATGCCTCATGATTCCACTGCTTTACCACCTACTCTTGTACTGAAGAATGAAGAACCTCCGAACAGAATCAGAGAGCTTGTACCTTTCCCGAATACACGTAAACTTCGACACAAAGACATAATTGATTTGGCTCTAAAAAATATAAAATCTGCAGCAGACAAAAGGAGAAAACTACACGGTAAAGCAAATGCAAAGAAATTATATATTGGTCAGAAAGTTCTCATTAAAGCTCATTCATTGTCACATAAGAAGAAACACTTGAGTCACAAATTCTTTCTAGTTTACAATGGACCTTACAGAATCCGACGTATACCACATGATAATTGCGTTGAAGTTGAAACTCTGCGTACTAGGAAGAGTAAAGGTTTACACCACATTTCTCATGTAAAACCATTTATTGACAGATAATCTGCTTTTTAACTTAGTCTTTGCAATTTTCACTTCACGCTACTTGTACAATTTGTCACACTGAGAAACTGTTAACATGCAACATTTTGGTTTGCTTACGAGTGGATTCTGGATTTGAGGTGCTTTATGTGAAATGCCAGATGACACAGTGGTTAGTTTATGTGACAGCTACACGATTATATCACGATGTTACTAATGAGTGACAATTTACAATGTCGCTTTTGCGGTGTATCTGTTTTATATCTGCACAGTTTTTTCTGAATTCTTCTATAAAGTGAGACATGTTTTAGTGGTGACTTTTGTGCTATTGCTACAATGAGACAGCCTTTTCTGTAGCACAACAATACGTTACAGCACAGTTCTTTCTTCATCACGGCAATAAGCGTAATAAGTATGATATCTATACGCAAAGCATTCCACTTTTGTGTATCATGAGGTAAGTACATTGACTTCTGCAGAACTTAGCTTTCGGAGGACAATAACTACGACACTTCCCAGAGATTATCTTAGAGCAAGACGCACATTTAGCGCTACTGGACACGTATTTGAGTGATTAATTTTGTACTTAAGACATTTATTTTTAGAGATTTTTGAATTACAAAGAAAGTTTTTCGTGACACATTTCATTTCATTGCTGTAAGCTGTAATACCTGAGGATACAATTACAATAAACCTCAGGGGGGTACACGCCTACTTTGTGTACCATGTGTTTGGCAAGCACAAGGAGCCCTAGCTAATATGGTATTTGCTTATACAATTTAACACATCGGTACCATATTTCTCTAACACATAAATTACACAGCTATCTGATCATTTAACAGAGAAACAAACATTTTTTTTCTACGTCAGTGACACATGTTTACGCAATTACAGAGTTGGATTACTTCACACTTAAGAAATTGTACTTTGTCTGTACCTTTTGCACTGTTCATATTTTTTTGGTACCATTGTGATACTATGAGAGCTTTGAATGATGTATTTTGGTATGAGATCATAATTTTTAAAGTACGTTTGAGGTAGATGACACTACCGAAATGAGCAGAGAATTTTCTTTAGGTTTTGAAATCATTGGAGGAAGCTATGACGTTTTTGACATTTGACTGAGGTGTTATGATGTTATTTTTACGACGACGATGTGTATTATGCTGTTGAGGTATGTTTATGTCAATAAAATTCTTGACCTGTGAAATGTTTTTATATGAGACTGTCACTGTAGTGGAAACTGCTGTCGTAAATATTTCCATAAGAATGTTAAGTGACCACCTGCATGTGCGTCGTGGGCACACAGCTGTGTCAGACACCTGGAGAACAAGCCATTAGTTTGAGTGCCTCGTTAGAAGCACAGGTGGAAAAAAACAGAAAGGGAAGCCATTGTACGCGCTACTGAAAGCATACTGTGGAGCTCGTAATTTATGATATTTATTGAAATGCCTAATGAAACGATGCGAAACATTTCACAGCTATTGTCTTGCTAGTTGAGAAAAATGCCATATGGCTTGCTTTATGTATTTATTTACATATTTTGTTTAATATCAAGTTTCTGGCTGCACTGCAGCATTGTTTAAAATAAAATTTAATATATGTACTAATATAAATATTTTATGCCTACAGATCCAGTAAATAATTTTATGATCTATCCAAAAAATGAGGGAGCACAAAAAGACATTTCCCTTCACAGGAATTGCATAAATTATTTTTTATGATTTGGTAACTTATCTACTAGCGTAAGTTTTTGTGATGCATCACTCTAATGTTAAGATGTGACATAGGTATTAGACATGGCCATTTTAGTGTAATATTTTTTCTGCTTGCGCTATGTCATGTTTAGGTATAAGTTGCTGCTGTTTGCCAGGCATAGTGTTATTGAATTTGACTTTTGCTAATTTCTTAATGCTGCTTGCTTTGCAAATCTGCGTTTTTTTTCATTGCTGTTTATATTAACTGTGTTTTGTGATGCTGCATTGCCTCGTCCCTTGGTATATATCTGAGCTCAGTAGATTTAAGTTAGCTTAAGAGGGGGTAGACTATATAAGAAACTGACTATGGAGAATAGGTAAAGTATGCATTGCAAGGTTACATGAAAAAGATTTGGGCCCAAATGAGTGTTGTACAATCAGAAATAATCATTTTGAAAGAAATATGAATAGAATACAGGAAGGAGGTATAGGTAGGATTTTCTTGGAAATAAATGATGAGGTAAGCAATGTGTGAACATATAAATACAGAAAGCATGCTTAGATAGGATTTTTTTTGGTGGAAACAAATGTTGAAATAAGACGAAAGATCTATCGAATGAAGTTGTGGGGTGGACTGCAGTACCAAATGTTACACTGAAAACAAACCCTGTCCTTTCCTTTTGTGTTATCCCACTATGTGTTTGGGTACCTGTGTGTATTTGTGTTTTTCCTGTCTTTATGTGTTTAGCTGATGAAAGCTATGCTGTAGAATTTTTCTAATACTCTGTTATTTTCTTTGTAAAGATGCTTAGACATTATTTATTCTGTTTTGTTTTAATGCTCATGTGTGAAGTTGACGTTTCAAAAGTGATTCTGATCTTTTATGTATGTACTCATGTCATCATTCCTGTAACACTGATGTATATGTTTATTTCTATTCTTTTGTAAAGCCTGTACTACAAATGTTATCTGTATTGTTATGTTTTTAATGATGTATTTTGTACCTTTGTAATTGTATTCTTATGTTATATAATTGTAACTGACGACAGTTAATCAAATTAAGTAACTTGTAAGCATTCATTTCACTGCACACATTTCTGTTGGTCATAGTATATGGACAATATGTGAGAAATAGGGACTGATAGTGTTTGCACGTGTGTTAATAATTCAGCAAGGGACTGGATAACAGCATTGCTGGTTCTAAGGACAATTCCAAAAACTTTGTGAGTGCACAAGTGGTGGTTATGGACTTGCTCTATTATCCGCAAGACTCTTCAATGGTGATTGTGCACCTGCACAGTCGCAACAGATGGCTGCTGGCCATCTCTACAAGGACTACAGTGGGTCTACACCTCTGGTGGCCCACCAATACTCTCTACAAGGACAACAGTGGGTCTGCATCTCTGGAGGCCCACCAATACCACTTTCTACAAGGACTACAGTGGGTCTGCACCTCTGGTGGCCCACCAATACTCTCTACCAGGACTGCAGTGGGTCTGCTCTGTGATGACCTACCTACCAATATTCTTCAACACGTCGACTGACTCTGCTGTGGGTTTGCTCTGTTGTGGCCCATTACATGTCAGCATGTCAAGAGTCAGCACTATCTTACCGTTGGAAGGACAATACTACTTCTTCAAGACTGCATGGAAATCCACTACTTCCGTGTGCATTGTATTTTACTGCTCATACTTTGAGCAAACAAAGTGCAGGTTTACTCTTATGATGAATGATCAGGACTGTCTTTATTGACTGTGAAACAATATTAGCTGTTGACCAACATTGTATCAATAAGTGTGTGCATTGGATATCTTTGTTATTGTAATTATGAAAAATTTTATCAAATCTGTATTGGCCACTGGCCAAAAATATTTGTAAAATTTTTTTGTGGGGAGCATGGGGGCTATGTAAGTAGGCTGTTTATGTTTTCTCTATGTAAGTAGGCTGTTTATGTTTTCTTTATGTAAGTTTGATGTTTATGTTTTCTTATTGGCAACGTTACGTAGCGCTCTCTGTGGCTGTGCTGTGTGCAGTATGTGGCTAGTTTGCATTGTTGTTGTCTGCCATTGTTGTCATGAACTGCTATAGCTGGATGCGAACAGCGCGTAGCGCTGGGCAGTTGGAGGTGAGCCGCCAGCAGTGGTGGACGTGGGGAGAGAGATGGCGGAGTTTGGTAATCTGTAAGACTGAATGTCAATTATGAATATTAAGGTAAATACATTGTTTGTTCTCTATTAATATCTTTCATTTGCTAACTATCCCTATCAGTAGTTAGTACCTTCAGTGGTTTGAATCTTTTATTTAGCTGGCAGTAGTGGCGCTCGCTGTTTTGCAGTAGCTTGAGTAGCGAAGATTTTTGTGAGGTAAGTGATTTGTGAAAGGTATAGTTTAATGTTTGTCAGGGCCATTCTTTTGCAGGGATTTTTGATAGTCAGATCGCGTTGCGCTAAAATTATTGTGTGCCAGGTTAAGCACAGTCTTGTACAATTGTTCAAAAGGGGACGTTTCAAACTACGCTTGTAATTCTTACAAGGTGCAATGAATTCTTCAAGCCTCGCGTTTTCTTTAACACCAGTGTGCTTAGAGAACTGGACTGCCTTTGAAACTTCCTGGCAGATTAAAACTGTGTGCCGGACCGAGACTCGAACTCGGGACCTTTGCCTTTCGCGGGCAAGTGCTCTACCAACCGAGCTACCCAAGCACGACTTACGCCCCCGTCCTCACAGCTTTACTTCTGCCAGTACCTCGTCTCCTACCTTCCAAACTTTACAGAAGCTCTCCTGCGCACACTCCGCTGCAGAGTGAAAATCTCATTCTGGACTGCCTTTGTTTGAATGTCCCCCCCCCCCCCATTTAAATGCATTCCCATCAAATCAGAAAGAAGTTACCTTGCAATGTCTTACTGTGGACAGTGTACAGCCAAGTCCACTTAAAATGTGCAGTCTCCAATCCATTCAGGGTGTTCTAATTTTCGTTCCTGTACTTCCTTTTGCTTCATAAATTCATCAACAGCGAGTTTTAAATCACAAAGTCATCCAGGCATGCTCCTTGACTTTACCACCTGACAACGCAATAATGCGTGCGTTTCCAGAAATTTTGCTATTCGTACCACCAGTTTCTTCACATGCTCCATGCTTGCAAATTTAATGCAAAGTGCTTCTTGATGTACATAACGATGAATCCCATCAGTCGATTGTTGTAATTTTTTTTCTCTTTCATTGTCAACTAAATCTTTAATTTCTTTCTTCATGGTATTGTAATGTCTTTTCATAGCAAAAGTGAAGTACCCGTCGCTTTCGCAAACTGAGAATTCCCATCGCTCTCTTCTGTCATTCCCATTCATTTTAAAGGATTGTGACGATAAATCGCTAGATTACCTCTTTTTGTGCAAACAGACATTGCACTTGTGAGCGTCCTTCATACCATGAACAAATAGTGAAGGGTAAACAGCGCCGATACAACGATTCTGCCGAACTCAACGAGAGTTGTACCGACCGAAAAATGCATTACCGCAACGTTAAATGAAATGTCACGCTTTTCCCGGTACTGCCCAGAAGTACCGAGCAAAGCCGAATGACAGGCCAGGTGTTGCTCACACGTTGGAGAGGAGCCTCGTGTAGCCGTAGATGTAAGTAACTTGCAGCAGTCCTCAGCAATTAGGAGGCCTAGGTTAGTTGCAAAGTCTAGCAGAAAGAAGGTTCTGCTGCTAGGTAGTTCCCACGGTAGAGGTGTGGGCCAGCAGTTGCAGGAAGTGTTGGGGAGTGAGTACCAGGTCACCAGCATTGTGAAGCCTAGTGCAGGGTTGGCTCAGGTGACTGAAAGCATAGGGGAGTTATGTAAGAATTTTACGAAAGAGGATCAGGTAGTGATTGTGGGTGGAGCAGGGAACAGTCTCGATAGGGACGGGGAATATGATGTCAGTGATGACTTGGTTAAGATAGCTACTCAAACTGGTGGCACTAATGTGCATTTCGTGCAGCTGTTTCAGCGTCATGATCAGCTCGGCCTCACCTTAATGCGGCTGTTAGGCGCGTTAATGTGGGGCTGGGGAGGGCACTGATGGCGGAGGGCATGGATCACATCTCAGTGGTGCCAGTTGGGTCTATCAGTAGATGGGGTTTCACTAGGCATGGCCTGCACCTCAATAGGTATGGGAAGGGGAGGGTGGCTAAGCTTATAGGTGACAGTGTAATGGGTGGTGGTGGTAGTGGTATCACTCATGGAAAAATTCCTGTAGTAGTTGGTGTCAGAGCTGCACCTTTTTTAGACTGAAGTCAGCTGATAGGTATACCTGCTTAAAGGAAGTGCCTCTAACTAAGGGCTCACCTCCAGAGAATTCAATGTTTCCAAGTAGAGAAGGAATTAGTATATTTCATCAAAATATAAGAGGTATTAGAGATAAAGTTAGTGAACTGATAATAGATGTTAACTCTGAAATTATTGGTATATCAGAGCACCACTTAAATAATTTGATAATTCAGAGGCTTCCTTTACCAGGCTACAGATTAGCTGGCTGTTACTCAAGGAGTTCCTTACGGGGTGGGGGAGTGGCTCTGTACGTAAAAAACAGTATTTCATTTGAGTCCATAGACGTATCGCGACACTGCACTGAACAGATATTTGAAAGTTGTGCAGCATTAGTTGAATTTAGTGAAACTAAACTTCTAATTGCTGTTGTTTATAGGTCCCCTAACTCCGACTTCAGAGCATTTTTGCTTAAGCTAGAGAGGGTTCTTGATTCACTTTGTAGGAAGTACCAGAAAGTAGTTATATGTGGTGACTTCAATATTAATTTTGTACATGATTGTGCAAGAAAAAAGATGTTGGTAGATCTCCTAAATTCATATGATCTGATGCAAACTGTGTTTTTTCCAACTAGGGTGCAGGGGAACAGTAGCACAGTCATAGACAATATTTTATTCATTCTTCATTACTAGATGGGCATTCTGTTAGTAAAAGGGTGAATGGCCTTTCAGACCATGTTGCACAAATTTTGACACTAAAAGGTTTTTGTACTCAAACCAATGTCGTATTTAATTACAAACTACGTAGGAAAGTTAATCCAACAGCAATAGAGAGTTTATCAAAACTTGTCAAGGAACAAGAGTGGCAAGATGTTTATAGTGCCGATAATATAGATGATAAATACAATGCTTTCCATAACACATTTCTCATGCTCTTTGAGAGTTGCTTTCCATTAGAAAATTCTAAACGGGGTACTAGCAGTAATGGACAGCCCGGTTGACTGACTAGTGGGATAAGGATATCATGTAGAACAAAGCGGGAATTGTATCAAAATGTTAGAAGTAGTCACAATCAAGCTACGGTGGCCCATTACAAACAGTATTGTAAGGTGCTTAAAAATGTTATTAGCAAGGCAAAAAGTATGTGGTATGCAAATAGAATAGCTAATTCACAGGATAAAATTAAAGCCATATGGTCAGTTGTGAATGAAGTGTCTGGTAAGCAGCACAAGGTTGATGATATAAAGTCAGTTCGCAGTAATAATATTTCTGTTACTGATAAATCAGATATATGTACAGTTT
This sequence comes from Schistocerca cancellata, assembly GCF_023864275.1. Classification (NCBI taxonomy): domain Eukaryota; kingdom Metazoa; phylum Arthropoda; class Insecta; order Orthoptera; family Acrididae; genus Schistocerca; species Schistocerca cancellata. The sequence goes on along the minus strand of NC_064626.1, from coordinate 807,396,425 downwards.
TAACAACCATTTCCTGAGCATTGCTGGTGAATTAAAAACAAATTAGTTTCTACAGGAAATCATATAAATTTCTTAGCAAATGCCTTTCCGAGATTGACATCTGAAATACTCCTCTGTGATACAGACAAGAGGGAGATTGAGTCAATAATTAAATCACTGAAGACTAAGGACTCTCATGGTTATGATGGAGTGTCTAGTAGAATATTAAAGTACCGTGCTGCACATGTTAGCCCTGTATTTAGCAATATTTATAATTTTTCCTTTAGGAATGGTCAGTTTCCTGAGCGATTAAAGTACTCAGTAGTAAAGCCGCTTTATAAGACGGGAGAAAGGGATAATGTAGATAATTTTAGACCTATTTCTATGCCATCAGTGTTTGCGAAAGTTATCGAAAAGGCTGTGTATGTAAGGTTAATTGATCATTTTATATCACACGATTTGCTATCAAATGTACAGTTCGGCTTTAGAAGTCGTTTGACAACTGAAAATGATATATTCTCTTTTCTTTGTGAGGTACTGGATGGGCTAAACAAAAAGTTTCGAACGCTTGGCGTATTTTTTGATTTAACAAAGGCATTTGACTGTGTTGATCTCACAATATTGCTCCAGAAGTTGGACCATTACGGAATAAGGGGAGTAGTTCCCAATTGGTTCACCTCTTACTTTAGCAACAGGCAGCAAAAGGTCGTTATTCACAATGTTGATAACGGCTGTAATGTGGGATCTGAGTGGGGTACTGTCAAGTGGGGGGGGGGGGGGGGGTTGCCGCAGGGATCAGTGTTGGGGCCGCACCTGTTCCTTATTTATATAACTGATATGCCCTCTAGTATTATGAGTAACTCTAAAATATTTCTGTTTGCTGATGACACTAGCTTGGTATTAAAGGATGTTGTGTGCAGTACATGACCTCAGTTCATGGCTTGTAGAAAATAAACTAACGTTAAATCACAGTAAGACTCAGTTTTTACAGTTTCTAACACACAATTCAACAAAACCTGACGTTTTAATCTCACAGAGTGAGCATATGCTTCGTGAAACTGAACAGTTCAAATTCCTAGGTGTTGAGATAGATAGTAAGCTGTCGTGGAAAACCCACGTTCAGAATCTTGTTCAAAGACTTAATACTACCATTTTCACTATTGGAACGGTATCGAAAGTGAGTGATACTTCGACACGTAAATTAGTCTACTTTGCTTATTTTCATTCACTTATGTCGTATGGTATTATGTTTTGGGGTAACTCTTCTCATTCTAGAAGGATATTTTTGGCTCAGAAACGGGCGGTTCGGGCAATAAGTGGTGTGAGTTCACGAACCTCTTGGCGACCTCTGTTCACGAGTCTGGGTATTTTGACATTGGCCTCTCAATATGTATATTCCTTATTGTCGTTTCTTGTTACCAATATTAGTTTATTTCCAACAATAAGCAGCTTTCACTCGGTTAATACTCGGCAGAAATCAAACCTCCATTTGGATCGGACTTCCCTAACTCTTGTGCAAAAAGGTGTGCAGTATACTGCTGCATCCATTTTCAATAAGCTGCCACTCGAATTCAAAAATCTTAGCAGTAATCCACGTGCTTTCAAATCGAAACTGAAGAGTTTCCTCATGGGTCACTCCTTCTATTCTGTCGAGGAGTTCCTTGAAAAATTAAGCTGATTCTCATTGTATTGCTGATAGCGTTTGCTTAAACTTATGGACTGATTTTCTTTCAGGTTCATGAACATTTATTTTTATCTGTTATTACTTTTATGTTGTAAGTTCATGTACTGACACGTTCCATGACCTTGGAGATTTGCTACTCATTTTGGTCCTACGGAACTTGACATGTAAATGAAATAAAAAAATAAACGTGACTCACACACGCTGCACGCGTGAGGTTTGGCACGCCATGGCCGGCCCTGCATTTGACAGCTCGCATCGATACAGCAACAAATCGGGCAACTTCATTCATGGTGTTCTCATGGCCACTTCCAAACACAATAGTTTCTTGGCAGCTTTCTGCCACATTCCCTCAATGATCTTTCTGAGCTGATTCCGTACAACAAACTGACATGTACATACTGTAAGCTTTCTACAAAAATTTATCTATAAATGAAAGTACTGGAAATTCTTTTCTCAGGAACTTTCTCCTCGTGTAAAGTGTGCTTCTGGTATCTTTTTCAACTGATGAGCGGTACTCACTGTTATTTGGTATTGTTTTGCACATGTGAGCAGTGTCATGAAACAAAAATATAAACTTACTGATATACTGAATTTGAACTAATGAAAATTAATTAATTAAATGCCAAAACTAAGTAATTGTGTACTCAGTGTAAAATATTTAACTGAATAAAAGTCATCACTGAAGTACGAGGGTAATCCCAAAAGTAAGGTCTCCCATTTTTTTATAAGTACAGAACTCTGTTTATATGGCAGTTGGTCACACTGTTATAAAGAGCACTTCACGCGCTGTGTGTAAACATGCGCACGCCGCGCTGAGTCGCTCAGTCTTGGCTTGGCAGCCGTTGAGAAGGGAGCTCCAGTTGGATGTTACCGCCAAGTGCGAATTGCGCGCAGTTATTCGGTTTTTGAACGCAAAGGACACTGCACCGATTGAAATCCAACGCCAATTGACGGAAGTGTATGGTGAGTCGTGCATGGATGTCAAAAATGTTCGTAAGTGGTGTAGAGAGTTTGCAGCTGGTCGGACCGAAATTCACGACGAAAAAAGGAGCGGGAGACCGTCAGTTTCTGAGGAAACAGTGTTGAAGGTTGAGCAAAGCCACTTTATGCCCACTGGGACCACAATTAACGCTGACAGGTACTGTGAGACTTTGAAAAAAAACTCAGAAAACGGGCAATTCAGAACCGGAGAAGAGAAATGTTGAGCAAGGGCGTACACATTCTCCATGACAACGATCTACCACACGTCGCTCGGCAAACCGTTGCTGGCTGGCCGCGGTGGTCTAGCGGTCTGCAGTCCGGAACCGTGGGACTGCTACGGTCGCAGGTTCGAATCCTGCCTCGGGCATGGGTGTGTGTGATATCCTTAGGTTAGTTAGGTTTAAGTAGTTCTAAGTTCTAGGGGACTTATGACCTAAGATGTTGAGTCCCATAGTGCTCAGAGCCATTTGAACCATTTTTTGAAACCGTTGCTCTCCTGCAACGTTCAGTGGAAGATAATGACCCACCCATCCTATAGTCCTGACCTGGCTCCCAGTGACTATCACCTGTCCCCTAGGTTAAAAGAACATTTGGCCGGAAAGCGATTCAGCTCCGACGACGAGGTGAAAGAAGAGGTTCATAACTTTCTGAACAGCATGGCGGCGAGCTGGTATGACATGGGACTACAAAAACTGCCACAGCGTCTACAAATATGCATCGACAGAAATGGCGATTATGTCGAAAAATAGATAAATGTTCAAGCTGTAAACTGATGTAAACCGTTGTAGAAATAAACAGGTCTATGTAATTATAAAAAAAATAAGAGACCTTACTTTTGAGATCGCCCTCGTACATTATGCAAGTTTAGCACTTAAGTACGTAATGAAAGTTGCGTGACATGGAGTGCAATTTCTCACTTGAAATGCCCACAAAAATAAGATACTGCTCCAATCAGAAGAAAAATAACAGTTCACTATAAATTAAGCTGCTTGCTTAGCACAACACCTCATAATTCTGACTACGAACTATTTTTTCACAAGAACGCAAAGTGAGATCTGTCCTGAAATAAAAGTAACTTACCTCATGCTCAGCATGTTGTTTTGTGCCTAGTGTACTAACGTTCTCGAAAGTAAATTGAAATCAGCAAAAGCAGCAGCTAAAGAAAACTTATCTACTCAATACAAAATTTGTTTATGTTTGTCAGAAAGAAAGTGTGGGTGCGTGTCACGTAAGATGCAATCCACACACGACAAAATATTCAAAATTTTACTAGAAATATGGAGGAGGGTTTTGCTTTAAAGGAAAATTAAACTCTGATTATTGTCGAAAAAGACTGTACATCATAAGAAGACTCTAACAACTCAGAAATTTTCTCAGTGGAAAAAACATAGACATTCCAACCAAATGCGTTATTTATAACATAATGAAAACTAGAAGATGAAATTAATAAATGGCTCTGAGCACTATGGTACTTAACAGCTGTGGTCGTCAGTCCCCTAGAACTTAGAACTACTTAATCCTAACTAACCTAAGGACATCACACACATCCATGCCCGAGGCAGGATTCGAACCTGCGACCGTAGCAGTCGCGCGATTCCGAACTGAGCGCCTAGAACCGCACGGCCACCGCGGCCGGCGATGAAATTAATACTAATCATGAACGTTCTTAGTTATCTGAGAGACAAAGAATTCCTTGAATTAATTGTTCTGACAAACAAACATTTCATCCTTGCGCATACGTTGTTACCTTCAAAAATTCCTCCAAAAAATATTCTCCATCAGTAGAATCAATAACATATGTTTACAAACACGTTTTCATCTTCGGTATTTCAGATAATTTGTCCGAAACTCACAAATATAAAAACTCTGTTTCTGAAAACTCAACTGCTCCCTTCTATGCCTCACACATTCCCGCAGCGCTGAGTAATTGACTGGCTACCAAGCTCACCACAGTTTACATTCAACACAGTCAAAGTTCTTATTCACTCCTAGCGCAGTGCGCTCGTTCATGCTTCTCCCAGCACAGTAACGGCACAGTGTAACATAACAGTCGCGACACTACGTCTCGTTTTCGTTACCACCAGCGATAGCGGCCAGCAAGAGACACTTGTGTTACAATATAGGAGGAGTGTGAATACTAATGTTCATACTTATCTGTAACATAGTTTTAACAATAGTTCATGTATGTAGTGCCATAAAAATCGACAATAAATTAAAATTACACCATATTCGTGATTATTACGATTCTCTTGTAACGTACAGACGTTTCCTGAATAAGGTCGTTTTCCTTTAACAACAAAAAATTTCTAGTAAACACCAGAAGACCTGAGCTTTTACAAAAATGTGTCGTATATCTATCCAACAAAACAAGAGCCTTGTTCGCTAAACTTTCAGCCAAATCAGTGAATGTGGGTCGTAGGAGACCTTTACGGAATGTAGCACCTACGTCATTCAACATGTCAAATAAGCCACCACAACTGTAGCTTAAGGGAAACCACAAAGACGTGATAATAAATCGTCAAAATCCATAAAACTGTTTCCCAACAGAGGAGAAACCAATTTCACAATTGGTGCTAAAGCTGAGTAACAAACGACAGGAATGTTCGACATAGTCGTTTTTGAAGCAAAAGGAATTACATTTATAAAAGTATTCGTGTACTGGAAAGTCGATAGAAGTGTAAGAAAGGGTGAATCATTGGAATCCATAAAAAAATGTTAGGTGTGGTGTCACCGCCAGACACCACACTTGCTAGGTGGTAGCCTTTAAATCGGCCGCGGTCAGCTAGTATACGTCGGACCCGCGTGTCGCCACTGTCAGTAATTGCAGACCGAGCGCCGCCACACGGCAGGTCTAGAGAGACGTACTAGCACTCGCCCCAGTTGTACAGCCGACTTGTTAGCGAAGCTACACTGACAAATACGCTCTCATTTGCCAAGACGATAGTTAACATAGCCTTCAGCTACGTCATTTGCTACGAGCTAGCAAGGCACCATTTATCCTTTGCTATGTATCTGATGAAGCATGAACCATCTGACCGATGTACACCAATTATGGAATAAAGTTAAGTATTACTTCAACTACGTACTTTATTTGCTACTATAATTTCCGTTAACTGCTCCAGACCTCACGCCATCCTGCGTGAGCTTATAGCGTGCATTTCGGCTTCCTCCAAACTCCGTGAATTGGCTCCTGCCAATTCACAACATTAGGTATCAAGGAAAGAGCCTATAATAACAACAAACGAAAAAACAGGAACACGTGCTTCTCATGCATGAGACGTGTGTATATTCCCTTCCTTTCAGCGCAATGAGCTGCGCGTATACGCATATTCAAAAGTACACTGAAGAGCCAAAGAAATTTGTACACCTGCCTAATACCGTGTAGTGCCGCAACACGACGTGGGATGGACTTGACCAACGTCTGAAGTAGGGCTGGGGGGAACCGAACCATGAATCCTTCAGGGCTGTCCATAAATCCGTAAGAGTACGAGGGGGTGAAGATCTCTTCTGAACAGCACGTTGCAAGACGTCCCAGACATGCTCAATAATGTTCATGTCTGGGGAGTTTGGTGACAAGCGGAAGCGTCTAAACTCAGAAGAGTGTTCCTGGAGCCACTCTGTAGCCATTCTAGACGTGTGGTGTGTCGCATTGTCCTGCTGGAATTGCCCAAGTCCGTCGGAATGTACAATGGACATGAATGAATGCAGGTGATCAGACGGATGCTTATGTACGAGTCACCTGTCAGAGTCGTATCTAGACGTATCAGGGGTCCCACATCACTCCAACTGCACACGACCCATACCATAACAGAGGCTCCACTAGCTTGAACAGTCCCCTGCTCACATGCAGAGTCCCTGGATTCATGAGGATGTCTCCATACCCGTACACGTCCATCCGCTCGATACAATTTGAAACGAGACTCGTGCTATCAGGCAACATGTTTCCAGTCATCAACAGTCCAATGTCAGCGTTGAAGGACCCAGGCGAGGCGTAAAGCTTTGTGTCATGCAATCATCATGGGTAACCTCCTCCTTACTAATCGATCTATCCTGCTTGCGATATAAAATATGACTATGGATATCAAATGGAATTTTTTAAATTAGATAAGGCTATCTTTCCTGAAGAAATAATACCGATAAGTAGGGGGAACGTGTACAACCGATCTTTCTGATAGAAAAATCTACTGAAAATAAAAAAAATAATTAAACTGAACAGGGCTACAATTTGGAAAAATGAAAGTTATTTTGTGCACTCACTCACGAACAACACTGGACAGGAAAGGGGTACCACTGATCGTGAATCCAAAAGTTACACTAATGAACGAAAAGGAAATAATTACGGTCGCCAGCCCACTAAGGCAATTTACATCCAAAATCCTATACAAGATGATGGTAAATAAAAACATTTATTATTAAACACTGACGTGGCAACTGAAGGTTGTCACGTTTTTTGGCACTAATTTTAAGTGAGTATGTAACGATAAAGAAAACTGAGAAGTCACTTTTACGTTAAGTTTGTCATTAAATTTTGAAAAAGGCAATCGAGTAATGATTTGAAAATATCCACTTAAACTGTATGTTAATATTGAACTTCGTTACGTGAACAATGGCTTTCAGAGACCTCAACATAAAGTCATCAAAGAAATTTAGAGAAAGGCAAGTACTTTTTACTTTGCAGTTACTTAATTTTCAAATTGGATTTCATATTATTGTCTGAACAACTGAGCCTTTTTTACTGACTTGAACAGAATTTAAAAAAATCGAACTAGAATACGTACCAAACCAAACAGCCATGTACTCCAAGCTATATGTAAAATAAATAAAACTTCCGCACTCTTAATTTGTGCGTTTTCTTTAGATCTGGATTTTTTCCATTGATAGATTCTCAAACTTCGGTTGCATATAAGGAAAAAAAGGAACAAGGACCCTGCCTGGTAACAATATCTGGAGGCAATGAGGACACAATCGCACTGAATTTAACTGATTATTATTTAAACAAAGTTCATTAATCAAATCACATTCAGTTGTACTGCTCGGTTAGCCGTTAATACTTTCTACCAATGAACAGTCTAATTTCAGTGCTGTGCATGCGACGAAATTCGGACCCGACGACGGATCTGTGTTGCTGGAACTGCTGCTGTTGTTGAAGACGGCAGCATCTTGTGGGGCCACAGGAAAGGCCAATTTTAATTAATACAGCCTCTTCCGCCCGTTCACTGTCCTTCCTCCTGCTACTAGTCATCTGGCCGGCGCGCGTACATGATGGTGCCGAAAATGGTACTCTCTACGGCGAGAGCGTTAACACCACACTTCCGCACACTTTTCAAGCGCTGGAACCCGCCTTCCGTTCTCTCCGCGCGCTCTGCGCAACAACCTCCTACCCAAAGATTTTACAACGCACAAGCACTGCTATTATCATTGCTAGTCGATGCAAATAACAATTCCTTTGGCTTTTTCCCAGAGCTTATAAGTTTCACAGTAAAACATAGATAAATACAATGAAACGTCAACAGACTTCTATCTGAATGTACACATACAGTGAAGCAATGTCCTTACTTATTAAGAGAAATACAAATATTTACATGCAATTCAAAACAAAATTATATATCAATAGCAGGTGGCATGGATCCTGCATTTTCGGTGTTACAACACGAGTGGGCCTTCGGATCCGAAAGCCCATATCGATGATGTTTCGTCGAATGGGTCGCACGCGGAGACATATTGATGGCTCAGCTCTGAAATCTCCAGCAATTTGTGGAAGGGTTGCACTTCTGCCACGTTGAACGATTCTCATCAGTCGTCATTGATCCCGTTGCTGCAGAATCTTTTACCGGCTGCAACGATGTCGGAGATTTGATGTTTTAGTAGAGTCCTGATATTAGCGGTACACTCGTGAAACAGTCGTACGGGAAAATCCCGACTTCTTTGCTACATCGGAGATGTGTGCCATTGCTCGTGCGCCGACTATAACACCACGTTCAAACTCACTTACATCTTGATAACTTCTCATTGCAATAGCAGTAACCGATCTAACAGCGCTAGGCATTTGTTCTCTTACATGGGCGTTGCCGACTGGAGCACCTTATTCTGAGTGTTTACGTATCTCTGCATTTGCATACATATGCCTATACCATTTTGTTTGGCGCTTCAGTGTATTTCTTCCTGTACGAGTTGCAGCTTTCACTGAATCAGTGCGATTCGCACACTTTCATATGTGTTTCACGATAATTCACTTCTGTTGGTAGCGTATTAACGCATTGAATGCAAAAATACAACCACTATTCTGTTAGTTAAGCAGGAAATAATTAAAAACAAACATTATTCTTACGACACACGTAACCGTCTGCTTTCTCACCGCTAGAGTTGCTCCAACTGTGAAAACTATAACACCTTTCGCACCAGAGTGTGTCGTGACTGTATTTATTAGACTTTGGTAAAGGTGAATTATTTACAATGGCAGAAAACATATGAAAACGTTAGAATATCACTCGACTCTTACGACGTACGTGAGCAGTAGAAGGTCACACGACCGTCTGGTAGAAGTTCTACACGATCTACAGCGCGCCGTAGCTACGAAATGTGCTGTTTTAAGTGAGTGACTGATATTTAGTTTCACAGGATTAGTCACGACTGCGCATCTTAACTGAACGCTTCAACGTGAACAAGGGCACACCTACGTGAAACTGGACACGTTTCTGCATCTCTTCGACCGGAAATTTTCGCACTGCCTCGTCCGTAAATACACTACTGGTCATTAAAATTGCTACACCACGAAGATGACGTGCTACAGACGCGAAATTTAACCGGCAGAAAGAAGATGCTGTGATATGCAAGTGATTAGCTTTTCAGAGCATTCACACAAGGTTGGCGCCGGTGGCGACACCTACAACGTGCTTACATGAGGAAAGTTTCCAAATGATTTCTCATACACAAACAGCAGTTGACCGGCGTTGCCTGGTGAAACGTTGTTTTGATGCCTCGTGTAAGGAGGAGAAATGCGTACCATCACGTTTCCGACTTTGATAAAGGTCGGATTGTAGCCTATCGCGATTGCGGTTTATCGTATCGCGACATTGCTGCTTTCGATAGCCAATGGCTGTTAGCAGAATATGGAATCGGTGGGTTCAGGAGGGTAATACGGAACGCCGTGCTGGATCCAAACGACCTCGTATCACTAGCAGTCGAGATGACAGGCATCTTATCTGCATGGCTGTAACGGATGGTGCAGCCACGTCTCAATCCCTGAGTCAACAGATGTGACGTTTGCAAGACAACAACCATCTGCACGAACAGTCCGACGACGTTTGCAGCAGCATGGACTATCAGCTCGGAGACCATGGCTGCGGTTACCCTTGAGGCTGCATCACAGACAGGAGCGCCTGCGATGGTGTACTCAACGACGAGCCTGGGTGCACGAATGGCAAAACGTCATTTTTTCGGACGAATCCAGGTTCTGTTTACAGCATCATGATGGTTGCATCCGTGTTTGGCGACATCGCGGTGAACGCACATTGAAAGCGTGTATTCGTCATCGCCATACTGGCGTATAACTCGACGTGACGGTATGGGGTGCCATCGGTTACACGTCTCAGTGACCTCTTGTTCGCATTGACGGCACTTTGAACAGTGGACGTTACATTTCAGATCTGTTATGACCCGTGGCTCTACCCTTCATTCGATCCCTGCGAAACCCTACATTTCAGCAGGACAATGCAAGATCGCATGTTGCAGGTCCTGTACGGGCCTTTCTGGATACAGAAAATGTTCGACTGCTGCCCTGGCCAGCACATTCTACAGATCTCTCGCCAATTGAAAACGTGTGCGCAATGGTGGCCGAGCAACTGGCTCGTCACAATACGCCAGTCACTACTCTTGATGATCTGTGGTACCGTGTTCAAGCCGCAAGGGCAGCTGTACCTGTACACGCCATCCAAGCTCTGTTTGACTCAACGCCCAGGCGTATCAAGGCCGTTATAACGGCCAGAGTTGGTTGTTCTGGATACTGAATTCTCAGGATCTATGCACCCAAAGTGCGTGAAAATGTAATCACATGTCAGTTCTAGTATAATATATTTGTCCAATGAATACCCGTTTATCATCTCCATTTCTTCTTGGTGTAGCAATTTTAATGGTCAGTAGTGTATTTACCTTCGCTGTCGGAGCACTGTGTATACCGAAGGCAGCGTGAGGCCCCCGCGAAATCCAAACAGGCGGCGCGGCGCCCGATCGATAGCGGCTGCACGGTGCGTGGCAGGGGGCGCCGCCGGCATTGTTCACGGCCGTGACCCGCGCGCCATCATTATTGCATCGGCCGTCTCGCCGCTGCATCGACTCAGCTGTCTGCTGGGCTCGCCTGGGCTGCAGGCCGGCCGGCTAGCAACGGCGCCAGCTGCGGGCAGCGCCAGACACGCCCACTCGTGTCAACACGCCGCTCGCTGCTCGCTGGGCTGCGTTGGCGCCGTGTTTGTGGATAGCGCAAGGCGGAGAGGGGGACAGGGTGTCACGGAGGGTGACTGCCGCCCCCTCCTCTCCGCAATATATTTTTTTACTAAAAATTCGTGACAAGTATAAAAATGCACCAAAATTCATAGAAACACAAATAGGTAAAATGAGTCATCCATTTCCAAAACCAATTAAATCCCGTTCTTTCCAATATTAAACTTTTTTTGTATGTCAAAAGAACGTACTTGATACAAATTCCAGAGTCTGTAACATCCACAATGGCGGCAGTTCCAGTAAACAAAGAATCCTGAAAACAATACTGGACCTAAAACCGTTATATTCAGTGCATATTTAATGCTCTGAAAGAGATACATTTCTCATACCTTTTATTTCATATTTTATACATTTATCAAGCCGTGTTTAGAATACATTTTTAACATTGTATTAATATCTTTTGTGAGGTAAATTTATTTTCTTTAGGTTTCTGTATTTTATATTTTCGTATTGGTATACCTGTCAGGTTAAATTCTGACGCAAATTCTTATTATTGAGTAAATCTGATTATTATGACATTGCCGGCCTCTGTGGCCGAGCGGTTCTAAGCGCTTCAGCCCGGAACCGCGCTGCTGCTACGGTCGCAGGTTCGAATCCTGCCTCGGGCATGGATGTGTGTGTAGTTCTAAGTCTAGGGGACTGATGACCTCAGATGTTAAGTTCCATAGTCCTTAGAGCCATTTGAACCATTATGACATTATCGGAAACTTTGGGCTATCTACAAACTTGAAACAGATATATATGTTTCTGACATCTCTTAAATGTACCGTGAAACCTCTGTTCCACCCTTCAAAGAGGATGTTAATAAAAAAAAGTCTGAGCCACGTTACTGTTCAAGGGGGACAAAGCTCTAACTCTGCTCTAGGATGTGGTAAAAATACAGTATCTGCAAGAAGAGTACCTCCCGGATGGGAGTAAAACCAGTGAAGATACGTAAAGGTGTTACGGTAAAATCAGAAAAAAAAATCGAAGACAGTATCTGATTTAAAAACCAGTGAACTCATAATAAGTTGTTTTAACACAAAGTTGACGGCAATTGTTCAAAAGAATTAAGTAGTAGGTACGTACTATATTATTCTTTCTAGTGGTCACTAATAATTTTGTAACAGAAATAAATATTATGAAATGTCCATGTTATTTTCATTTGTTCCCATCATTTTAAAACCAAAACATTTCCAGAAACAATTATGCCCAGATTACAGTTCCAAAAGTCACTCTGTTCAAGGTACAATATTTATTTCAGTTGAATATGTTTGGTGTGATGCATGAAAGGTACAAACATTAATTCAGAATACAAATGAAAATTGTAATAAAAAAGAATAACAATCAAAACCAAATAATAACTAAGTGACACTTTTTCCTGTTTCTGAAAACTTTTGTTACATGGAGATAACGGACTTTGGATACGGTCGACAAAAATAGAGCAGGTACGTAAATTCAAATATCTTGAGGAAACTATACAACAATGTAGACTGACAAATTTGCAGTAGGTGTAAGAGTTAACAAAATGGAGAGAGCATATGGTTTGACAAAGATTATTCACAAAAGAAATGCGTATCTAGAAAAACAAAACTAAAACACTATACCACAGAGATACGACCATAATGTTTATATGGATATGGATGCCTAACAATGAACTATAAACTGGACATGATAGAAATACTTGAAAGACAGATAATCAAAAAAATAAAGAGTGAAATATGACCTACACATGGCTCGAAAATGTGAAATAATTAGTAGATCTACAAAAGTGTAAAGAAAATATCAAAGTAATGGCTAAAACAAGAGTAGTCCTTTTGGAATGAATGAGAACATGCTCTCGAAACAAATATTCTTGCATTTCTTAAAGAAGAAATCGACAACAGCATGGATTACAGAAATGAAGAAAGATCTAGAAAGAAACAACATCATAGAATCGGAAATAATAGACAGAAATATTTTTAGGAGTAAAATATTAAATTTAGATGGCTTTCAGTGCAGAAGAAATAAGAGAACGGGAACAACATGGAGAGAAGAAAGGAAAAGGCGACATGAGGAGAAGATGAATGAATAATGGTCAAGTAGAAAACAACAAGAACAGAAGAGCGACTGAAGTTGTTGCTTGGTCCAAGTTGGTCAAAATGAAAATGCAATAGAAGGGTAAATATTTTTCACATAGCAGTTTCCAAATTTCTCAGCTAACTTTTGGAGACTAGCATGAAAATAAAGTCTCCAGAAAAGTAAAGAAATGTATAAATTGCAAGTCATGTTTAGCACAGAATACTTTTCAGTTATTTGGGTTAAAGGCTTGTCCACGTCTGTGGTCTATGCAGAAAACACTCCAGTCAGGGAAAGGCCGAGCGAACCTGCTGTCAACAATAAATCTGTCCGTTCGTGAATCCACAGGATCAAACGATAAACTACAGATAGGTTAAGTGCGGCAAGACATAAGTGGAGAGCCTCCAATAAGAGAAAATAACAGAAAAGCTGACTCCTTGAAAGTTGGCGGAAATGACAAAGAAACAGAAATCCCCTCGTTTAGATAGCCACAGTCCGCAGAAAATTGGACACAAATCCACTGGTTGAAAATTGATAGCAAACTTCGATTTCATATTATCAAAGGTGTGAGACCTCTCAAATTTTCCGACAAATGCTTTTCAGATGCTTTATTTCCCTGAACAACTATTTCTGACGTAGCAAAAAATTCTTAATATCATTATGATATTGCGTCGTTTTATTAAAATTCGTTACTAGGATTTTTTAAAGGATTTTATATGTTTTATTGTTATTATTATTAAAACTGTAGGCACCTATGGCACATCAAGAACTGCAGCCGGTACGTTACACTTCCATGGATGGGGAGTGAGCTGAGGGGGAAGATTCAGCAATAAATTGTGAATCCCCAGAATAAAACCCTGGATCCATGCTGGGTTCATGGCACGAAGGAACTTCAAAACAGATTCATCAATAAACTTATAATTAAATAAGATTAATTACTGACAAGTATGTGATTGATGCAATGTTATGGCTCTTAAAAGCACTATTTTTATGTCTGTCAAACAATTTCGAAGGGAATATTATGAAAAATTTTCCGTTTTTAAAATGCGGAAATGGACAATCGTTAAAAATCACATGTCTCTTTCCAATTCTCTAGTTTATATGTTAATGACAAGTTGAAAATATGTATAAAAACACAGTGCTATTTTTTTAAGAATATTGTCTGACATAATACTAGTCACTTCACTTGGCACAGTTCCGAAAGGTGGAACAATACGCAGACACACTGTGTGACGGAAGCGTACAGAGGCCTACATGTTATTCTCCTTTGCGAGAAAGTAAAGAATGGGAATACTCTAACTGAAATCACATATCACCAATAAAAAAGGATGTATGTCTGCGTATCTTCAATGTTTCTTCCTAGCCAATGGGTCGATTTCAACCACTGGTACATGTACCACTTACTGTCTGGAAAGAAGTAGTGTGGTGGCAAGAACTTCCTAGCTCCCATGGGTGGGAGTGAAAAGGATATCTCAGCTGGCCTGCAGCACCAGTGTGCTGTGCAAGTAGTATCGGAATGTGTTCCTGATGCAACATGCACACACATTAGAGTGGTGGAGGAGGAAATGGTCAGAGGGACAGGGGAAGAGAAGATGGACAGAAAGAGGGTGGGAAGGAGAAGAGAAGCAGATAGAGATGGAAGTGGATGATGGATAGAGAGAGAAAGGAAGAGATTGACATAGAGAGATGGGAGGAAGGGCAAGCAAGAGAGAGAGTGGGGAGGAAGAGATGATCAGAGAGAGGAGGAGGAGGAGATGGACAGTTAGAGAGAGAGAGAGTAGGAAATCGATGTAGAGAAGTTGAAGATGTAGTGAAGAGAGACAGGCAGAAGGAGGATAAGTACAAAGAGAGGGGGGGTTGTAATGGGTAGAGAGGGGGAAAATGTGACTGAGAGATGGGGGGGGGGGCAAGGAGGAGGTGGACAGAAGGTGTAGCGAGTAGGAGATGATCAGAGAGACAGAGTCGAAGGGGATGAACACAGAGAAGGGGCCAGAGGCGACGGACAGAGAAGGAGGAAAGGGACTGAAAGAGGGAGGCGGGGAAGATGGACAGAGTGAAGGGAGAGGAGGTGACAGATAGTGAGAGGTGGGAAGAAAAAACTGGTTCAAATGGCTCTGAGCACAATGCGACTTAACTACTGAGGTCAGCAGTCCCCTAGACCGTAGCGGTCGCGCGGTTCCAGACTGCAGCGCCTAGAACCGCTCGGCCATTCAGGCCGGCAGGTGGGAAGAGGTAATGGCCAGAGAGAGGGGGGAGAAGATGGTTGCAATATGCGACACACGTGTGCGCGGTGTAAGCCCCAGGTAAGAATCTAATAATTTCGTACATGTGCCTTGTATTGTTTCGGAGTATCACTGACGAAGAAAGCTGAAACAATTTTTAAATAATATTTTATTATTCCGGAAAAATAAATTATTATGCGGATTATTGTTGTTTTTTCTCATTGCTACTTTCATTGAATTGGATGTTATAAGTGAATGTTGCTTACGTGAGAAAAGCCTTACAACATTTGCTCGTATCTAGGTTGGCCCCTGTACATAACTGCCGTCACGCAACAAGAAGAAGTTGGATGATAATGTGACAACGCATTAAAATTCGCATTATAACCGATTAGTCAGCAATGTGTACGCTCCAATAAAGCAAGTGCTTACATACATTAAAATTTATTGCATTCATAATACTAATGTCTCTACGGAAGTTTCAGCATAGTATTGCAAATATCAGCACTTTTAATACGCTGCTGGGTTTAACACGTCTTATACTAATTTGATTCACAAAAATCTCACAATTTTAAGGGAAACACAAATATCTTAAATTTTGCGGGTTTAGAAGTCTAAACACGTCTACCACCTCTCGACTCAGCCTTCTTCAGTTTGCTAGACCGCCGTTGGTAGTACACTTCAACACGACTCGCAGTAAGTGATAGAGAACCCCGGGCAGATAGCGCCTTCCGCTATGTCATCACTTCTTTAAGCCAGATTCTCATTCAAAATGGTCGTAAATTCGATATTTTTAATTGCATTTTCTGAAAGGTATATGTGACTAGAAAGTTGGGAGAAGATCTGTACTTTCCGAACAGCATCACGCACCTCCGTGTGGCAATGGTCAAATTATTGGCACAGTTACTCTATGGCTGGACACGATATGGCATTTAGCAGATATACCGCCAATAATTCACGTTTTGATCACAAGAATAGTACTATCCTGCGTACTTTAACGTTGGAGAACGTTTCCATTTGTCGCGCCATTTTAGTTGTACCTTGTCATAAACCTATTTTCCCTACTGCAGCAGATCTGGGTCTGCAGGAAACCTGAGACATGTACTCTTCTCTGACAGATGACCGCTTTTTGTTCCGCAGTGGTCTTAGCGTGGGACGACATTTGTATCTTACTTTCTGAAGCCCTTACTAAATTGGTCACCTCACCTAGCAAAACAAGGTTGTAAGTAGGCTGTTTAGGTTTTTTATATTGGTAACGCCACGTAGCGCTCTGATGAAAATCACTGGCTGTGCTGTGTGCAGTCTGTGGCTAGTTTGCATTGTTGTCTGCCATTGTAGTGTTGGGCAGCTGGATGTTTAACAGCGCGTAGCGTTGCGCAGTTGGAGGTGAGCCGCCAGCAGTGGTGGATGTGTGGAGAGAAATGGCGGAGTTTTGAAATTTGTAAGACTGGATGTCATGAACTGCTATATATATTATGACTTTTGATGACTATTAAGGTAAATACATTGTTTGTTCTCTATTAAAATCTTTCATTTGCTAACTATGCCTATCAGTAGTTAGTGCCTTCCGTAGTTTGAATCTTTTATTTAGCTGGCAGTATTGGCGCTCGCTGTATTGCAGTAGTTCGAGTAACCAAGATTTTTGTGAGGTAAGTGATTTGTGAAACGTATAGGTTAATGTTAGTCAGGGCCATTCTTTTGTAGGGATTTTTGAAAGTCAGATTGCGTTGTGCTAAAAATATTGTACGTCAGTTTAAGCACAGTTATGTACAATTTTTCTAAGGGGACGTTTCATATGTCGACCCTTAGCCGAGGATACCTCACTGGAATCTTCTGATTTTTTCTTGTAGTTTGTGTAATTAGTGTAGCTATTGTTTATTGCTAGCGCGTAATCATAGAGAGAATTTCCTTTGTAGTTGTAGTTTTCATTCTTGTACAGTAAAACAGTTGTGGCATGCATGTAGACCGAAGTATTTTGCAGCTGCGCTTGCAATTAACGAGATATTATTTTCAGTGCTATGTTAATGTGTTTTCTTATTTTGCTCTTCAAATTGTGCTTTTCTGTGTTGTCATGTGAAATATTGTGACAATAATGGCGTGTAAAAAACGTAATACTAGGCTCCAAAGTAAACTGCGAAATGACAGTGAAGACGAAAGCAGTGTGTTAGCGCCACCGTGTAATGAATTAACTGATGTTCAAAGTAGTAATTTGGTAATTGTACATAGGGAAATGGAGCGGGCTGCAAATAATGGTGTAGGCAGTGAAACAATTAGTGAACAGGGAAGCATTATCGATCGATCGGTCGGCAACAGCTTGCCTCAGGAATCCGAAATGACAGGACACAATCTTTCAAATACTGTGGATTCAGGTTTTGCGTCCTCGCCGTTTTCTCAAATAAGTCAAGACACATTTTCTGCTTTTCAAAATGCGAATATTGCTGGTTCAAATGCATTGCCGAATAGCACTGAGGAACATGTTTCAGACACCAGTGCGTTGTTATTACAATTAATGCAACAAATGGGACAAAAGCTTCAAAAGTTAGACAAAATGGAACAAAATCTTCAAAAGTTAGACACAATGGAACAAAATCTTCAAAAGTTAGACAGAATGGAACAACACCAGAGACAAACACAGCAACAGTTAGACACAATGGAACAAAATCTTCGGAAGTTAGAAACCACGCTTGAACAAACACGTGAAGATTTAACTACTGAGTTACATAACATTGAATCGAAATGTCAAAAAGTCTGTAATGAAGTAAAACCACAAATTTGTGAGCATTTTCAACCTATTTTTTCGCGGCATGAAAATGAATTACAGAATCACGAAGCAGCCATAAAAGAACTGCAAACCGTTGTTCATGAAAATCACGAGACCTTGTGGGCTAAAATTGACTCAGTTGCATCTACCGATTCGGTTATGCTACTTTCAAAAACTCAGGAAAACTTAAAAAACACAGTAGATACGATTTCAACACAAATGGACACTCTGAAACTTGGTTCACACTGAGGAAATAAGTACACTATCGGAGAAAGTAGCCGAACTTTCGGATCAGTTCACTAACTTATCTGCAAAGGTAGATGATGATCTGAATGACACAAGACCTGTAGCCATCACTGACACAGAAGAGCATGAACAAATTAAGAAATTCAAACAAAATCAGAATCAAATTAATACGCAATACCAAAGAGAAATCCGGGAAGTACAAGATCAGTTGGCACAAGTAATACAAAAATTACATATTTTAGAGGACACTCGCGCTCCAACACGGGAAGAGGAACTTAGAAATACGGAAAAGCCACAAAATAATAACACAGGGCATTTCGGAAATTATGAAAGAAATTGGCAAGGTGCACCGAATTTTGAGATGGAACCGCCGACACGACGTAACAATGACCGATATGCTACGCGCCGACACGATGATTTTGACTATAAGCTTTTCATTATTACACGTAAATTCAAAACAAGCGTGGCTCCATCAATTCTCCCATTGTTTTCCTCCCAACTGGTCATTAGAGCACAGATTAGAATTTATGTGTGGCTACTTAGAGAATGAACCAGCTGAAAGAATGCGATCGGTCATTCACGATTGTCACAGTGAAGGAGAATTTTATCATGCCTTCCTCGCAGCGTATTGGTCTCAAGCTACACAAGACCGAGTAAAACATAGCATCATAATGATGAAACATTTCGAACAATCTGAATTTTCCAGTCTTGTCAAATATTTTGAAGACATGTTGCATAAGAATCAATATCTTTCAAACCCATACAGCCCTTCAGAACTCATCCGCATTTGCTTAATGAAATTGCCTGAACATTTAAGAAATATTATTTTGGCAGGGCGTTGCTAAGACGACATTGAAGCTTTTCAGGTACTCTTACAAGAATTAGAAATTGACAGAGACAGTCGCGGGATGCGAAAACAGGGAAACAATCACTACAGGTCACATCCGTCACAATTCCGTGACAACAGAAACAATAACTGGACACGACAAGTTTATTCTTACATCGCAGATCGTGACCAAAACAGACACCACCCATATGACATCCACTGGCAGAGTAATAATAGTTACAGAGAAAGATCGCATTTCCATAGTAATGAATATGACCAAGATTACCATACAAACAGACAATATGGGAACAAAAGCAATTATTTATTTATTTATTGAAAGATAATCTGCCTTTTAACTTTGTCTTTACCATATAACTTTTCACTTTACATTACTAGTATGCTTTGTCAGACTTAGAATCTGTTAACATACAACAATGTTTGAAGTTAAATATCCAGTCAAGAACCAAGAGAACTTATTTAAACAGAAATTACAAATGCATTCTTATTGTGAACAGATGACACAGTGTTATTGTGTGTGTACATTCTTGGTTGTTAGTTGCACGAATACGTAACGATTATAAGGCTCACATACTTAGAACATTTACCAGTACTGCTAATGAGATTTTAATGCAACATTTTGGTTTACTTGAAAATACATTCTGGATTTAAAGTACTTTCTGTGAGATACCAGATGACACAGTGGTTAGTTTATGTGTCAGCTACACGATTTTATCACGACGCTACTAATCAGTGACAATTTACAATGTTGCTTTTGCGGTGTTTCTGTTTCATATCTGCACAGTTTTTCTGAATTATTCTGGAAAGTAAAACATGTTTTAGTAGTAACTTTTGTGGTATAGCTACAATGAGACAGCCTTTTCCATAGCACAACAATACATTACAGCATGGTACTTTCTTCATCACAGCAATAAGTGTAATAACTAAGATATCTATACGCAAAGCATTTCACTTATTTTTATCATGAGGTAAGTACATTGACTTTTGTGGAACTTAGCTTTCGGAGGACGATAACTACGACACTTCCACAGAGACTATCTTACAACAAGATGCACAGTTTAGCGCTACAGTACACGTATTTGAGTGATTAATTTTGTACTTAAAACATTTATTTTTAAAGATATTTGAAGTACAATGATACAAAGGTTTTCCGTGATACATTTCATTCCATTGCTGTAATCTGTAACACCTGAGGGTATAATTACATTAATTCTCAGGGGGTACACGCCTACTTTGTGTACCATGTGTTTGGCATGCGCAAGGAGCCCTACATAATATGGTATTTGCTTATACAACTTTACACATCGGTACCATATTTCTCTAACACACAAATTACACGGCTATCTGATCATTTAACTGAGAGATAAACATTTTTTTTACTACATCAGTGACACATGTTTACGCAATTACACAGTTGGGTAACTTCACACTTATGAAACTGTATTTTGTCTGTACTTTGTGAACTGTTCATATCTTTTCGGAACCATTGTGATACTATGAGAGCTTTGAATGATGTATTTGGTAAGGCATCATGATTTTTGAAGTATGTTTGACGTAGATGACTTTATTGAAGGTCTTGAAACTATTGAAAGTAGCTGTGACGATTCTGAGATGTGATTGATCTGTTATGATGTTATTATTACGATGACGATGTGTATTATGCTGTTGAGGTATGTTTATGATCAATAAGCTGAGAATTGTACTTTAAGAGTTATGAAATGTGTGTAAATGAATGAATGTATCAAAATGCAGGCGAAAATTTTTTGCACACTGTTATATTCGTAGGATTTTGTTTCTACACATTTGCAACGCAAATTCTCAAGCTGTGAAATTTTTTATATGAGACTGTCACTCTAGTGCAAACTGGTGTCGTAAATATTTCGGTAAGAAAGTTAAGTGACACCTTCACATAATGCATCATGGGCACCCAGCTGCACGACAGTCACCTGGAAAAAAGCCATTAGTGTGTGCCTTTCAGAGGCACAGGGGGAGAAAAAAGGAGGCCATTATCCTCGCTATTGACATTCCATTGTAGAAAGCATCGCAAATACGACACGCTTATTACTTGGAAACATATCGTACTTTGTGCTACTTACTGAAATGCTTATGAATTGATGGGAAATATTCTTACATCCCCCCCATGAACCATGGACCTTGCCGTTGGTGGGGAGGCTTGCGTGTCTCAGCGATACAGATAGCCGTACCGTAGGTACAACCACAACGGAGGGGTATCTGTTGAGAGGCCAGACAAACACGTGGTTCCTGAAGAGGGGCAACAGCCTTTTCAGTAGTTGCAGGGGCAACAGTCTGGATGATTGACTGATCTGGCCTTGCAACAATAACCAAAACGGCCTTGCTGTGCTGGTACTGCGAACGGCTGAAAGCAAGGGGAAACTACGGCCGTAATTTTTCCCGAGGGCATGCAGCTTTACTGTATGATTAAATGATGATGGCGTCCTCTTGGGTAAAATATTCCGGAGGTAAAATAGTCTCCCATTCGGATCTCCGGGCAGGGACTACTCAAGAGGACGTCGTTATCAGGAGAAAGAAAACTGGCGTTCTACGGATCGGAGCGTGGAATGTCAGATCCCTTAATCGGGCAGGTAGGTTAGAAAATTTAAAAAGGGAAATGGATAGGTTAAAGTTAGATATAGTGGGAATTAGTGAAGTTCGGTGGCAGGAGGAACAAGACTTCTGGTCAGGTGACTACAGGGTTATAAACACAAAGTCAAATAGGGGTAATGCAGGAGTAGGTTTAATAATGAATAGGAAAATAGGAATGCGGGTAAGCTACTACAAACAGCATAGTGAACGGATTATTGTGGCCAAGATAGATACGAAGCCCACACCTACTACAGTAGTACAAGTTTATATGCCAACTAGCTCTGCAGATGACGAAGAAATTGAAGAAATGTATGATGATATAAAAGAAATTATTC
Organism: Schistocerca cancellata; assembly: GCF_023864275.1. Lineage (NCBI taxonomy): Eukaryota > Metazoa > Arthropoda > Insecta > Orthoptera > Acrididae > Schistocerca > Schistocerca cancellata. Next base: position 807,374,239 of record NC_064626.1, on the reverse strand, counting down.
AGATAGTGAAGGGAGACGAAAATTTAATAGTCATGGGTGACTGGAATTCGAGTGTAGGAAAAGGGAGAGAAGGAAACGTAGTAGGTGAATATGGATTGGGGCTAAGAAATGAAAGAGGAAGCCGCCTGGTAGAATTTTGCACAGAGCACAACTTAATCATAGCTAACACTTGGTTTAAGAATCATGATAGAAGGTTGTATACATGGAAGAACCCTGGAGATACTAAAAGGTATCAGATAGATTATATAATGGTAAGACAGAGATTTAGGAACCAGGTTTTAAATTGTAAGACATTTCCAGGGGCAGATGTGGACTCTGACCACAATCTATTGGTTATGACCTGTAGATTAAAACTGAAGAAACTGCAAAAAGATGGGAATTTAAGGAGATGGGACCTGGATAAACTGAAAGAACCAGAGGTTGTAGAGAGTTTCAGGGAGAGCATAAGGCAACAATTGACAGGATTGGGGGAAAGAAATACAGTAGAAGAAGAATGGGTAGCTTTGAGGGATGAAGTAGTGAAGGCAGCAGAGGATCAAGTAGGTAAAAAGACGAGGGCTAGTAGAAATCCTTGGGTAACAGAAGAAATATTGAATTTAATTGATGAAAGGAGAAAATATAAAAATGCAGTAAATGAAGCAGACAAAAAGGAATACAAACGTCTCAAAAATGAGATCCACAGGAAGTGCAGAATGGCTAAGCAGGGATGGCTAGAGGCCAAATGTAAGGATGTAGAGGCTTATCTCACTAGGGGTAAGATAGATACTGCCTACAGGAAAATTAAAGAGACCTTTGGAGATAAGAGAACCACTTGTATGAACATAAAGAGCTCAGATGGAAATCCAGTTCTAAGCAAAGAAGGGAAAGCAGAAAGGTGGAAGGAGTATATAGAGGGTCTATACAAGGGCGATGTACTTGAGGACAATATTATGGAAAGGGAAGAGGATGTAGATGAAGATGAAATGGGAGGTACGATACTGCGTGAAGAGTTTGACAGAGCACTGAAAGACCTGAGTCGAAACAAGGCCCCCGGAGTAGACAACATTCCAGTAGAACTACTGACGGCCTTGGGAGAGCCAGTCCTGACAAAACTCTACCATCTGGTGAGCAAGATGTATGAAACAGGCGAAATACCATCAGACTTCAAGAAGAATATAATCATTCCAATCCCAAAGAAAGCAGGTGTTGACAGATGTGAAAATTACCGAACAATCAGTTTAATAAGCCACAGCTGCAAAATACTAACACGAATTCTTTACAGACGAATGGAAAAACTAGTAGAAGCTGACCTCGGGGAAGATCAGTTTGGATTCCGTAGAAATACTGGAACACGTGAGGCAATACTGACCTTACGACTTATCTTAGAAGAAAGATTAATGAAAGGCAAACCTACGTTTCTAGCATTTGTAGACTTAGAGAAAGCTTTTGACAATGTTGACTGGAATACCCTCTTTCAAATTCTAAAGGTGGCAGGGGTAAAATACAGGGAGCGAAAGGCTATTTACAATTTGTACAGAAACCAGATGGCAGTTATAAGAGTCGAGGGGCATGAGAGGGAAGCAGCGGTTGGGAAGGGAGTGAGACAGGGTTGTAGCCTCTCCCCAATGTTATTCAATCTGTATATTGAGCAAGCAGTAAAGGAAACAAAAGAAAAATTCGGAGTAGGTATTAAAATCCATGGAGAAGAAATAAAAACTTTGAGGTTCGCCGATGACATTGTAATTCTGTCAGAGACAGCAAAGGACTTGGAAGAGCAGTTGAACGGAATGGATGGTGTCTTGAAGGGAGGATATAAGATGAACATCAACAAAAGCAAAACGAGGACAATGGAATGTAGTCGAATTAAGTCGGGTGATGCTGAGGGTATTAGATTAGGAAATGAGACACTTAAAGTAGTAAAGGAGTTTTGGTATTTGGGGAGCAAAATAACTGATGATGGTCGAAGTAGAGAGGATATAAAATGTAGACTGGCAATGGCAAGGAAAGCGTTTCTGAAGAAGAGAAATTTGTTAACATCGAGTATAGATTTAAGTGTCAGGAAGTCATTTCTGAAAGTATTTGTATGGAGTGTAGCCATGTATGGAAGTGAAACATGGACGGTAAATAGTTTGGACAAGAAGAGAATAGAAGCTTTTGAAATGTGGTGCTACAGAAGAATGATGAAGATTAGATGGGTAGATCACATAACTAATGAGGAAGTATTGAATAGGATTGGGGAGAAGAGAAGTTTGTGGCACAACTTGACCAGAAGAAGGGATCGGTTGGTAGGACATGTTCTGAGGCATCAAGGGATCACCAATTTAGTATTGGAGGGCAGCGTGGAGGGTAGAAATCGTAGGGGGAGACCAAGAGATGAATACACTAAGCAGATTCAGAAGGATGTAGGTTGCAGTAGGTACTGGGAGATGAAGAAGCTTGCACAGGATAGAGTAGCATGGAGAGCTGCATCAAACCAGTCTCAGGACTGAAGACAACAACAACAACAACATTCTTACATCTGCAAACCTGATTATGACAAGTGTCTTTCTACGAGAGTTGAGAGCTACTGACTTACGAAATGCCACATAGCTATTGAATGATGTTTTTATGCTTTGGTTTGCGTAATTGCTTATTTCATTTGATACCTGTTTTCCAGCTGTGTTGCAGCATTGGTTTTATAAAGTAAACTTAAATGCATCTGCTAATGTGAATACTTTCTGTCAACAGATCTATTAAATAATTATTTTCTGATCCACATTCTTCGAAAAAGGAGCTCTTGGAATGGAAAGAACAATAAGAAGGGACTAATAACAGTAACTGCATATATAATTTTGTTTTCAGGTACTTGGTAATCTTTTGTAGAATTAGTTTTTGTGGTGCACCACTTTAATTACATAGACATTAAGATGTGAATATACATTTCCCTTGTCTGCATTGTTGTCTTTAGATAATATTTTTTTCTGCTTGAGCTATGTCATGTTTAGATATAAGTTATTGCATTTGCTGCTGCTGTTTGCCAGGCATAGTGCTACTAAATTTCAATTCACATTACTCTGTTAAGCCAGTTTTACTACTGATTTATTTTTCTTGTTGCTGCACATTGGCTCATATTAGTTGTAATTTTGCATTTTATCTGTTAATTTATATTTACTGCAGCTTGCTTTGACAATTTCCATTTTTCATTGCTCTTTGTATTAATTGTTTTATGCTGCTGCATTGCCTTGTCCCTTAGTTTAGCATCTGAGCTCAGTAGATTTAAGTTAGCTTAAGAGGGGGTAGACTATATAAGAGAATGAGTTGCGATGAATTGGAAGAAATGCATTGAGAAGTTATATGAAAAAAGTACAGAAAGCAGGTATAGATAGGACTTTTTGGGAATAATGATGAACGAAGGGAGATCTCCAAGAAAAAAAGGTTTTGTTGGCAAAATACTGCAGTACCAAATGTTACACTGAAAACAAACCCTGTCCTTTCCCCCGGTGTTATTCTCTTATGTGTTTGTGTACTCTTGTATATTTGTGTTTTTTCTGTCTTTATGTGTTTAGCTAATAAGATTTATGTTGTAGAATTTTTCAAATACTATGTTATTTTCTTCGCAAAGATGTTTAGACATTATTTATTCTTTTTTGTTTTAATGATTATGTGTGAAATTAATGTTTCAAGAACTATTCTCATTATTTTATTTATTTACTTATGTCATAATTCCTGTAACACTGATTATAATGTCTGTTTCTATTCTTTTGTAAAGCCTGTATTACCACAAATGTTATCTGTACTATTATGTTCATTAATGATATTGTTTGTACCTTTGGAATTGTATTCTTATGTTGTAAATTTATAATAACATAGACACCAGTTCTTCAAATTAAGTTACATTTCACTGCACACGTTTCTGTTGGTCATAGAAATGTACAATATGTGAGAAGTTGGGACTATTAGTGTTTGCACGTGTGTTAATAATTCTGCAAGGGACTGGATTACAGAATTGCTGGTTCTAAGGACATTTCAAAAAAAAATTTTGTGAGTGCACAAGTGGTGGTTCATGAACTTGCTATATTGTCCACAAGACTCTTCGATGGTGATTGTGGCACCTGCACAGTCGCAACACATGGCTGCTGGCCGTCTCAACAAGGACTACAGTGGGTCTGCGTCTTTGATGGCCTACCAATACCATTAATTCTACAAGGAATGCAGTGGCTCTGCACCTCTGGTGGCCCACCAATACCGTAATCTCTAACAGGACTACAGTGGTCTGCTCTGTGATGACCTACCTACCAATATTCTTCAAAACTTCGAATGACTCTGCTGTGGGTTTGCTCTGTTGTGGCCCATTACCTGTCAGCATCTCAAGAGTCAGCACTGTCTTTCCGTTGGAAGGACAACACTACTTCTTCAAGACCGCATGGAAATCCACTACTTCCGTGTGCATTTTCTTTTCCTGCTCAGACTTTGAGAAAAACACTGCAATTTTACTGTGATGAATGATTAGGACTGTCTTTATGGACTGTGAGAAAATTTTAGCTTTTGACCAACATTCTATCAATAAGTGTGTGCATTTGATATCTTTGTTATTGTAATTATGAAAAATTTTATCAAATCATTATTGGCCAGTGCCCAAAACAATTTGTAAAATTTTTTCTGGGGAGCATGGGGGCTATGTAAGTAGGCTGTTTAGGTTTTTATATGGGTAACGCCACGTAGCGCTCTGATGAAAATCACTGGCTGTGCTGTGTGCAGTCTGTGGCTAGTTTGCATTGTTGTCTGCCATTGTAGTGTTGGGCAGCTGTATGTTAACAGCGCGTAGCGTTGCGCAGTTGGAGGTGAGCCGCCAGCAGTGGTGGATGTGTGGAGAGAAATGGCGGAGTTTTGAAATTTGTAAGACTGGATGTCATGAACTGCTATATATATTATGACTTTTAATGACTATTAAGGTAAATACATTGTTTGTTCTTTATTAAAATCTTTCATTTGCTAACTATGCCTATCAGTAGTTAGTGCCTTCCGTAGTTTGAATCTTTTATTTAGCTGGCAGTATTGGCGCTCGCTGTATTGCAGTAGTTCGAGTAACCAAGATTTTTGTGAGGTAAGTGATTTGTGAAACGTATAGGTTAATGTTAGTCAGGGCCATTCTTTTGTAGGGATTTTTGCAAGTCAGATTGCGTTGCGCTAAAAATATTGTGCGTCAGTTTAAGCACAGTTATGTACAATTTTTCTAAGGGGACGTTTGAAGGTGAGAGATAGTTTTTATCTTGAGACACTGCAAAGTTTAATTACTAATGGTTCCATTTAGTAGTTCAATTAAATTGTTGCCTTATATATATATATATATATATATATATATATATATATGTATGGAGTATCTTTTGTTCCGTATCTGATGAAGACAGTAACTGAAATATACTGTTGTTGTTGTAGTTTTATATATATATATATATATATATATATATATATATATATATATATATATAAAAGTACAACATCAACAGTATATATAAATATATATATATATATATATATATATATAAAACTACAACAACAACAGTATATCTCAGTTACTGTCTTCATCAGATACGGATCAAAAGATTCTCCATATGAAGGAATGGGTACCTCAGATAACGAGGCACAGTGTTACCTGCAACTTTAACACTTCGCATGCGCATCAGTACATGAGATACCTATTCGATCATATGGAACATCATTTTGAAATGTCGGTGTAAAACAAGTCATATGTCATATGTAGTAAAAGATGAAATGTCAATTTAGATGGAAATTATTTAATTAAAGCAATAGAAACAAAATGTATTGTTGTTCTCATGGTCTTTGTTCTGTTCTGTGCAAGGCTGCACATCAATGAAACACTACTGCGACTTGCGTCTATTTTGATATTCTATTGTAATGAAGCGCTGGTCTCCTCCACGATTTTTTACCCCTTACCCCTTCCTCCCTTAGAAAACTCACTATTCCTTGCCGTGCCAGAATGTGACATATCAGTCGATCTCGTCTTTTATTCAAGTGGTGCCATAATTTTGTTTCCTCTCCAGTTCTATTCAGTGTCTCTCATTACTTATCTGATGTGCCCATCTAACATTCAGCATTCTTCGACAGCACCATACTTCAAAAGTTTCTATTATCTGCTTTCCAGAGCTACTTACCGTCCACATTTCGGTTCCATACAAGGTAGTCTCAAAATACCATCAGTAAAAGCTTCCTAACATTTAAATTTGTATTCATTATCAACAGATTTCTTGCTTTTGTCAGTATCTACTTCGGATATCGGCCGTTACTTTACTACATGAATACCAAAAGCTATCTACTTCATTTAGTGTCATGTTTTCAAGCCGATTTTCCATCTAGAATTCCAGTCAACGTTGTCGAAACCGTCTCAAACGTACAAATGCTATAAACGTAGGACCGCCTGTCTTCAGTCTGTCTTCTAAGACAAGTTGCAGTATCAGTATTGTCTCGCGTGTTCATACATGTTTAACAAAACCAGATTGATCTGCCTCGATTTCAGCTTCTATCAGTCTTTCAAGTCTTCTGTAAATGATTCGTGTCAGTATTTTGCAATAATGACTTGCTAAACTTATCTGCATACATATTCCGCAAGCCACCGTACGTTGCGTGGCAGATGGTACCTTGTACAACTACTAATTATTTCCTTTCCAGTTTCAGTTACAAATAGACCAAGAAAAAAACGACCATTTGTATGCCTCCGTATGGGCCCCAATTTTTCTTCTCTTCGTGGCCCTTAACGCGAACTGTACGTCGGCAGCAGTAGAATCGTTCTGCAATCAACTTCAAAAGCCGGTTCTCTAAATTTGCTCAACAGTATTCCTCGAAAAGCTCTCGGTCTTCCCTCCGGGCATCCCCATTTGAGTTCCCAATGCATCTGCGTAATACTTGCATGTTGACCTAGGAGTCCGCCTCTGGATTGCTTCGATGCCTCCCTTTAGTCTGAACTGGTGGAGATCCATACAGTCGAGCAGTACTCAAGAATCGGTCGCACTAGTGTTCTATACCCCGCTCCTTTACAGATGAAACACGCTTTTCCAAAATTCTCCCAATAAACCGAGGTCGGCCATTCACCTTTCCTACTGCAGTCCTTACATGCTCGTTCCATTTCATATCGCCTTGTGACTTCATGCCTAAACACTTATTCGATGTGACCGTGTCAAGCAGGACACTACTAATGCTGTATTCCAACATTACAGGTTTATTTTTCCTACTCACCTTCATTGACTTACATTTTTCTACATTCAGCACTAGCTGCCATTCATCACACCACTGGAAACTTAGTCTAAGTCACCTTGTATCCTCCTACAGACACTCAACGGCGAGACGTTCACGTACGCCACAGCATCATCAGCAAACAGTCGCAGATCGCTGCTCAACCAGTCCGCCCAACCATTTATGCATATAGAGAATAACAAAGTGGTCCTATCACACTTTAGTGGGGCACTCATGACGATACTTTTGTCTCTGATGAACACTCGCCGTCTAGGGCAACGTAATCGGTTCTATTGCTTAAGAAGTCTTCAAGCCACTTCCACACCTGGGAATCTATATCGCTCGGGTATCTCGTAAGCTTATGGTTCTATGATATTCACTCCTGTCAGCCCTTATCTCCCTCGGAATAGGAATTATTACATTCTTCTTGAAGTTCGAGGGTATTTCGGCTGTCTCATATATCTTCATATCAGATGGAATAGTTTTGTCGTGGTATGTTCTCCTAACGATTTCATCAATTGTGTAGGATTGTCGTCTACGTTAGGCGTCTTGTTTCGACTTACATCTTTCAGCGTACTATAAAATTCATCTCGCAGTATCACATTTCGTCTCTCATTTTCATCTTCTTGCCCTTCCATTTCCATAATATTTTCTTCAAATCCAGTTTCCTTTGTGTAGCCCTTTTATGTACTCTTTCAAAGTTCAACCTTTCCTTCTTTATGCAGTACTAGTTGATCATCGAAGTTCTTCATGTTCATTTGGCTCGTTCTCTTTTCACCAAAAGATCCATTATTTATTCTATATGCCGCATCTGCATTTCCCATAGCCCGGCATGCTTCAACATATTTGCACATCTCGTCAAGCTATTCCTGCTTTGCGCACTTGAACTTCCCGCCAATCCCATTTTTAGACATTTTTATTCCCTTTTGCCTGCTACAATTGGTGAATTCAGTATCTTCAAACCATTCCTGCTTTGCTCATTTGCACTTCCTGTCAAAGCCGTTTTTATTCATCTGTATTCGCCTGCTTCATTTGTTAAATTTTTATAATTTATCTTTTCGATAGTGATAAAATATATGCAAAAAATACATATACACATCAAACAGTTTTGTATCACCTCGGTTCCGAGAGTTTCGGAACCTGTACAGAAAATTGGAATGGAGGTCAACGTAAACATCATTTTCGCCCTTTTTATTGCTCATGAAAACCACACATTTCATGTTGTACCACCATACAGCGAGATCTTCAGAGCTGGTATTCCAGATTGCTGAACACGCCGGTACCGCTGATACCCAGCAGCACGTCCTCTTACATTGATGCATGTCTGTATTCGTCGTGGCATACTATCCACAAGTTCATCAAGACATTGTTGGTCCAGATTGTCCCACTCCTCAACGGTGATGCGGCGTAGATCTCTGAGTGGTTGGTGGGTCACAGCCCTTTTCAATCTATTCCAGGAATGTTCGATAGAGTTCATGTCTGGAGAACATGGTAGCCACTCTAGTATATCGATGTTGTTATCTTGAAGAAAGTCATTCAAATGATGTGCACGATGGGGGCGCGAATTGTCGTCCATGTAGACGAATGTTCGCCATATGCTGCCGATATGATTGCATTATCGGTCGGAAGATGGCATTCACGTGTCGTAGAGCCGTTACGGCGCCTTCCATGACCACCAGTGACGTACGTCGGCCCCACATAATGCCACCACAAAATAGCAGGGAACCTCCAACTTGCTACACTCACTGACAGTGTGCCTAAGGCGTTCAGCCTGACCGGGTTGCCCCCAAACACGTCTCCGACGATTGTCTGGTTGGAGGCAAATGCGACACTCATCGGTGAAGAGAACGTGATGCCAGTCCTGAGTGGTCCATTCGGCATGTTGTTGGGCCCATCTGTACTGCGCTGCATGGTGTCGTGGTTGCAAAGATGTATCTCGCCATGGACGTAGGGAGTGAAGTTGCACATCATGCAGCCTATTGCGCACAGTTTGAGTCGTAACACGACGTCCTGTGGCAGCTCGAAAAGCATTATTCAACATGGTGGCATTGCTGTCAGGTTTCCTCCGAGCCATAATCTGTAGGTAGCGGTCATCCACTGCAGTAGTAACCCTTGTGCTGCCTCAACGAGGCATGTCACCGACAGTTCCTGTCTCTCTGTATCTCCTCCATGTCCGAACAACATCGCTTTGGTTCACTTCGAGAGGTCTGGACACTTCGCTTTTTGAGAGCCATTCCTGGCACAAAGTAACAATGCGGACACGACCGAACCGCGGTATTGACCGCCTAGGCATGGCTGAACTATAGACAACTCGAGCCGTGTACCTTCTTCCTGGTGGAATAACTGTAACTGGTCAGCTGTCGGACCCCCCTCGTCTAATAGGGGCTGCTCATGCATGGCTTTTACGTCTTTGGACGCGTTTAGCGACATCTCTGAACAGTCAAAGGGACTGTGTCTGTGACAGAATATCCACAGTCAACGTCTATCTTCAGGAGTTCTGGGAACCGGGGAGACGCGAAACTTTTTTTTTATGTGTGTACAAAAAAATGGCTCTGAGCACTATGGGACTTAACATCTGTGGTCATCAGTCCCCTAGAACTTAGAACTACTTAAACCTAACTAACCTAAGGACATCACAAACATCCATGCCCGAGGCAGGATTCGAACCTGCGACCGTAGCAGTCGCGCGGTTCCGGACTGAGCGCCTAGAACCGCTAGACCACCGCGGCCGGCTCTAGTTTCTTAGATAAAGGCTATCTCTGACTTGTAGCGTTTAATCGTTAAATTATCAGTAAAACGGTTATGAATTTCATAGTTCTGTATGCCTATTCATTTTATATTTTGTGATTGCGTATGTACAAATGTAATATCTTATATCTTACACATTATAGAGAAGAAGGTAAAATTATGAGACATGATAATAAGTTTTGGGTCTCACAATTTCAAGGAGAGTCAGTTGGTCACACTGTTGCTTTGAAGGTCAGGGTTCCCCATCCCCTTGTTTGTGCTCAGAGCGGCAGTCAAGCGAGGAACAAGCGTGTGAGAGTATGCGATTTGTGTAATAGCTGTTAAAAGTTTTTATTAGTGAAGAATTTCTCGTTCATTGAATCAAGAAAAGGTATATTACATTATTGATAGTTAAATATAAGTTATAGCTCACATTGTAATATATATTCTCTTATTAATTCCACCTTATCATATTTATAATAATATATTTTTCCAAATATAACTTTTACTTTACTCTATTATTTTCATAGATAAACATGAGTTCTTCGTGTAGAGATTGTTTCAATTCTCCTGATGTGTTGTGCTGTATTTGTGGAGAATAAACTCTGCAAGAACAACGGAAGAAGACCAATGACTTTGTGAAATAGGCTTATCTTGCGTATTTTGGGATTAAACTGGGAGACCAAGATAAACATTGGGCTCCTCATAAAGTTTCCAAAACCGGTGTGGAGTCTTTATAACTACGAGCTAATGGTAAACGAAGGGGTTTAAACTTTGAAGTGCCATCAGTGTGGCAAGAGCCAAAAAACCAACATATTGATTGTTATTTTTGCAATGTCAAGGTAAAAGGTTTCAGTCACTATAAGAAGCATAAGTGGGAATATCCCCATTTAGAATCAGCAAGGAAACCTGTGCCACGTAGTAATGACATTCCTGTACCAGTGTTCACCACTCTGCCAAAACTACTTCCTTCAGACGATGATGATTTGCATGACTTGAACACTATTAGTAGTGAATCTGAATCCGAAGGAAGTTCCACAAGACATCAGCTCTTCAGTCAAGAAGAGTTTAACTGTCTGATAAAAGACCTTGGTCTTTCTAAACAGTCTTCTGAACTCTTGGCATCTAGACTAAATGAGAAGAGTTTTCTACGATCAGGAACTAAAATCGCAGCTTATCTGACAAGAGAAGAAGACCCACTTCCATACTTCAGTCAAGATGGTGCACTTGTTTACTGCAGTGACATCCCTGGTTTACTATTAAAAGTGGGACTACCAAAATATCGACCTCAAGACTGGAGGCGTTATATCGATTACTCAGCCAGAAGCTTACAATGTGTGTTGCTGCGTAATGGTAAATGCTATGCATTCGTTCCAGTTGGCCACTCGACGAAACTTCATGAGGAATACGAAAATATGCAGATGATTCTCCAGAAACTTTGTTGTCCCAATGGCCTGTCTGTGTTGATTCAAAAATGGTTAACTTTTTTCTTGGACAGCAAAGTGAATACACAAAATTCCCTTACTTTATTTGCATGTGATACAGCAGCGCGAAGCATGATCACTGGGAAGAAGTTTTGTGGCCATCAAGAGATAACTGTACTGTAGGAGCAGCTAATGTCCTAAAAGATCCATTAGTTGACAAGTCAAAATCATTCTTCTGCCACTTCATATCAAACTTGGTCTAATGAAGCAATTTGTGAAAGCATTGGACAAAAATAGTGACTGTTTCAAATATGTATGCAAATAATTCCCTGGAATCAGCAATGAAAAATTACAAGCTGGTATATTTGATGGTCCCCAAATTCGGAAACTCATACATGACTTGAAATTGATTAAAGTTGTGAATCGCATTGAAGCATCTGCCTGGAGCAGTTTTGTCTCTGTTGTCAAGAATTTTTTGGGTAACCACAAAGACCATAAATATGAGGAACTGGTGCAAAATATGCTCACAAACTTCAAAAGTTTGGGGGCTAATATGAGCATTGAAATTCACTACCTCCCCAGCTTCTTGATAGATTTCCATACAATCTTGGTGACAACAGGGACGAACATGGAGAAAATTCCACAAAGATTTTCAGGTGATGGAAGAACGATATCAAGGTATATGGGAAAAGCAGATGATTGCAGACTACTTCTGGAATCTTCAGCATGACTACCCTGGCGACCAACACAAGAGAAAATCACACAGGCAGAGTTTTCCATGTGCTAATTGTAATGTCTTTTTCTCTCTTCTTCTATTACATGCTGAAAAAACAATGAAACTGCATTTTTGTGAACCTTTCCATATGTCTTTCTCATTTTCATGTGGCTGTGTGCACAATGTATCTCAACTAATATTTTGAATTTTTGTTTGTTTGTTTGTTTATCTACATTTTGTATGTTATAACAGTAAATAGAGCCAATCTAGCAAAACCAGTGACATGTTCGAATTCACGCCCATAAAATTACCCTACATTCACTGTCAATCAATTGGCAATTAAAAAAAACACTTTGACCAGTGAGAATCATAAACAAAAATTGTATACACAACTATCTGCTGTGTTGTTTCCTTCCTTGTTTTGTCAGTTTTCATAGAAAATGGGGTATTAGTATTTAAGACTTATCTGCCTATGATCAGAATACTGCTATGGAATCTGAATTGACTGAAACTTCGTAATGCAATCCATTTGCAGATTAAAGAAATGTGAAATATTGTAATTGAAGCTACTGTGCTCACAGATCCGGCATCTGGAGAGGTCTCTCATACCCCGTGTTCCAACTGACTTACCGATTCATTTTAAGCTACTTCAATTCCCAATCAAGCTTCGTTGGCAGTAAGAAGGCTCAGTCGAGGTCGTGAAAGGAGGTGGAGGAAGGAGATAGACGGAGGGGGCAGGAATAAATGAACACTGAGTGGGTGAAGAAGGAGATGGATAGAGTGAGTGGGAGGAAGATGAGGAGAGAGATAGGGACAGGAGAACATGGACAGAGAGTGAGGCGATTAGGTAATGAACAAAGAGAGGAAGGAGGAGGAGACATGGATGAGGAGAGTTGGGAGGAGGATCTGGACAAAGAGAAGGGGGGAAGGGGACTAAAAAGTATATCCAATTCTCGTATGTATTTAGGAATTGTGAAGCATTGTGGGGTTTGCTAGTATTTACTCAGATTTCATCTAGTGATTCAAATTTTCGACTTTGTATGGCCAACATTAGTAATATGTGTTGGATGTAAGACCACCTCTTATTCACAATGACATTATGAATGTTTTGGGGATACTTTTCATGAACTAATCCCACCAAGAATTATACGAAAGCACTTCTCAACATTTTTGTACACTTCCTCTAAGAAGCATATTGATGCAGTTGAGGTATCTCAGTCGATATACTTCGATTCATGTATCTAGTTTCATCAAAAAAGACAATGTTTTAATTGATGTTGGTTTAACGTCGACAAAGATGCACCGATATCGGATTTGAATTCTTGTAATCAAACACAGTCATTTGATATACTCTGCATAACAATAACATTCTATTCATTTTTATTTTGGAATTTCTGGAGTGATGTTTGTTTTTTGAATGTTTTATTTAGTCCTTGTTTTTTCAGCCTGGTCCAATCGATACATTACAAATATGATTTACATACAAACATAACCGGCAGTTTGTGAGCGACCCTGAGTTTTATGTCGACCCACTGAATCTTGCTTAAAATTGGCCATCTGCATAATTTGAAATCACAGGGAAGATAATTCGAATTAAAAGACAATTTGTAACTCTTTCCTGACTGGTGCCCTGGATTCAGCTAATGCCAGGTCGGGACTAGTATGGTACTTCTCCTTATTTGCGACCATACCCGTGTATAGGCTACTATTACGATAGGGTCGTCATTCCCAAAGGTACTGCCGGCCTAGGTGACCGAGCGGCTCTAGGCCCTACAGTCTGGAACCGCGCGATCGCTACGGTCGCAGGTTCGAATCCTGCCTCGGGCGTGGAGATGTGTGATGTCCTTAGGTTAGTTATGTTTAAGTAGTTCTAAGTTCTAGGGGACTGATGACCTAGAAGTTAAGTCCCATAGTGCTCAGAGCCATTTGAACCCAAAGGTAGTGTCAGCTTCCCTCTGGGGAAGAATAAGTGTACTCCATCTGCCAGGGCTACTGCAGCGCGTAGTCAAACGTGAGATAATGTTACAAAGTGTTCACACATTGTGTATCTGAAACAGGACATGGAAACCAGCCCAGTATTCCCTTAAGTGAATATGTAAAACCATATAAAAGCCACACCCGCTCCAGTCAGCACACCAGGCTCCGTTCGTTAAATCTCGTTTATTTTTTCCTCGGCATTTGGTCTTGGCGGACATGATATCCCTTCCTTCACTCAGTTTTATTATTGTTATTATTATTATTACACAGGACAGCTAGTCCTCTGACAGAACATGCAGAGCTACCATGTCGGCGTAATCGCCTATCTGAGCAGACACATTTTGCAATTATGACGTATTGCATGGGTGATGCCATTACAAATGAAGCTGCAACAGCTTAAGATGAGCAAAGTTTGCCAGACTTTCAGAGAGTATCGGTAGTGACGATCGTTAGTGGTGAATCCCACAGCGCCACTTCAGCTGGACTTCAGTTTTGGGTCATTGTATGGTGGTAACACTGACGACAGCCATGTTGGAACGGTTGAGACATGTTTGTTGGTGCTGGATGTCGATGATAAACAAAAATCCGTAAGGTTTTTGTTTGTTGAATGAGATTTTCACTCTGCAGCGGAGTGTGCGCTCATATGAAACTCCCTCGTGGATTAAAAGTGTGTGACGAACCGAGACTCGAATTCGGAACCTTTGCCTTTTGTGGGCAAGTGCTCTGCGTTTGTTTTTCTTTTTTTTTCTCTTTTTTTTTTGTCACAGATGGCATCCAGTTCTCTGACCGAACACATTGAGTTATAGCTGAGTTGGGCTGTAATTGAGCTACCAAAATACGATTCAGGACCTGTTCTAAAAGCTATTCTTCCGCCAGTACCTCATCTCCAGTGCACATTCCACTCCAGAGTGAAAATCTCATTCTGGACACATACTCCAGCCTGTGGCAGACCCATGTCTCTGCAATGACCATTCTTCCAGGAGTGCTAGCCCGCTAGTTTCGCAGGGGAACTTTTGTGAAGTCTGAAAGGTAGGAGATGAGATACTGGCGGAAGGGGTTGTGATTCGTGCTTCGATTGATCAGTTGGTAGAGCATTTGCCCGTGAAAGGCAAAAGTCCCCACTTCGAATCTCAGTCTGGCATACAATTTCAATCCGCCAGGAAGTTTTTGTTTTTATTCGCTCCCCAGTATCTCCTCAGACGACAAATGAAGCCATGGACCTGTAGCCACGCATAAAATTACACCAGCTAAGTACATCCACGCGCGTTGATAATATCTGACTTGTAGCGAGCTCAACTGCGCGGTTATCAGCGCCCGTACTAATCCCAATCTTTTCACAGTCCAGTCATGCCACAGTTTCCGAATGATTATGAAATGATGAGGACAACATCCAGTCCTCGGGCGCTCGGGTGGAGAAAATCCTCGACCCGGCCGGGAATCGAACCTGGGACCCGTATTCCAGAGACAGCAACCATAGCTATTAGAAGCGTATTGTAGATTTAGTTATCTCGTTATGGGGGCTTGAATAAATGCGATATAAAAGATGCATAAGTCGATCTCAGGCTCATTGTTTGCAACTAGTTTCCGAAGGTTCAAAATATTTACAAGCTATCACATGTGCCCCAATGGCTATCGGACTAATTCATCATTTTACTAAGTTAACACTAGCCAGACGGAAGCGTCTCACACTAACATATGCGCCTCAGTGTTACTCATAAGCGTTCAAATAAAACATTAAATAATGCATATGGTTCAGTAACCTTTCCCAGCTAGATCTGAGTAAACTTTGTATCTGAATACCGAAGAAATGTTTACAGCTACTGATAAAAAAGGAAGGAAAAAAAAATTGGGTTTAACGTCCCGCCAACATCGAGATCGTTAGAGATGGAACACAAGGTCGGATTGTGTAAAGGATGGGGAAGGAAAATGGCCGTGTCCATTTACAGGAACCATCGCCGTATTTGCCTGGAGCGATTTAGGGAAATCCCGGAAAACCTAAATCTGGACAGCCGGACTCGGATCTGAGCCGTCGTCCTTCCGAATGGGAGTCCAGTATGCTAACGACTGAGCCACCTCGCTCCGTTAAATAGTGCTGGCGGCGTGCGGACGGTATCATGACAATAAAGTAAAATGTATTTATGTCCAGATAAGATTAATACAAAGCACTGATAATTCGAAAATATGCAAGCAATGTTTTTCACCTCTGCGGCAAATGAACACTCAAACAACGACAATGTGTTGGAAAATAGAGTACAACGTTTTGGCTTTGGTTTTGCATTAATCACTTCTCATCCTTGTCAGACAGATACCGAAATATAAATTTTATAATCTTAAACATATTAACAACACATGTCTGATCAGTGAGGAGGCGTTGAAGTAGAGCCATCAAATTGTTATCGTAGTATTCTTGTACTACATTTCGACTGCCAGCCTTAATTACTGGGCATATATTTACTGCATCCCTAAAGAACCGTATTCTCGGTCTTCTTACAAGTTTATTGCTGCTGTTGTTTGCTTCGCAAAAGCATTCGCGGTCATTAATCATTCTCTCAGTCATATACTTCTTTAGAACTATTTGCCACTGATAAACCTTTTCGCAGGCTGGAAATACAAGAAATGTTTGGGGTTCGTGTTTGGGCTGAAACGCCAAAATGCCCGTGAATCTACCATCCTGTAATTTGGAAACGGCTCTTGCTGCAAGTAACGTATGAGGCTATTTGAATCGAATATAACTCCTCAAAACAATAAATTAATTAGAAACAGGAACCAAAAACTCATACGACACTTATGATACCAGTGTTTTACTCCTTTTTTACACTTTAGGACGACTCTTCACAATTGCTTTGTTGACACGTTTTTGTTTCGTTCTAAGCGTACAAAAATGGTTCAAATGGCTCTGAGCACTACGGGACTTAACATCTGAGGTCATCAGTCCCTTATAACTTAGAACTACTTAAACCTAACTAACCTAATAACATCACACACATTCATGCCCGAGGCAGGATTCGAACCTGCGACCGTAGCGGTCGCGCGATTCCAGACTGTAGCGCCTAGAACCGCTCGGCCACTCCGGCCGTCTCTAAGCATACAGTACCACGTTATAGATGAGTGTAGAAATATGAATGAAATGGATCTTATATGGCGGACTGGAATGTATTCGCGTCCTACTACAGTAATTTTCGCTGTCGCAAATAAGTCTCGGTTAACAACGAGAAGTTCGTTCAGCGAAAGAATACCACATTTCTAGATGGCGGAACTTCCAAAGCTTCGAGACGTTTCACATCAACTTGCACATCACAGAATTAAACAAGGTTGAGGCTTGAAAAACCTCTGCGTGTCGCAGGTAGCGCCGTTACGGCGACTACTAATGCACCTGCGTGCACATTTCCCAAGAGTCATCTGACAGCTTGCAAAGGGGCCCTGCTGCCTCCATCTTACGATTACTACAGGTGAATTCCGTGCACTGTAGCTTGCAAGAACGGCACGGGCAGAGCGTTTCGAACATACCTTCACTTCGAAAGAACAAACCATTTCCAAAAGGCTTAGAGTTTTAAGTCATTTCAGTAGACAGCCAGTTAGAATTTAGTATTTCACTGTAAAAATACAGCAACCAGCCACTTTTTAATGCGTTTTATTTATGCCAATATGCATTTCGGGTTTGCACCCATCTTCAGCTGGCAAATTACATGGATCTTCAGTTACTACAGTAGTACAATCTCGACAGCAGTTTGGATGCTGCAGCAGGCCTGTGCAAAAGCAACGATTCCAATCATTTACTTCAATTTCGCGAGTTTAAAGTTACGCACTATCAGTTGTTCATTTTACTTACTAAGTAAACCCGAAATGCATATTGGCATAAATAAAACGCATTAAAAAGTGGCTGGTTGCTGTATTTTTACAGTGAAATATCATTATCCACGGCCACGGAGCTCAACAGTCCAAATATAATGGACAAATTGTTATAGAATTTAGTAACTGGCTGTCTACTGAATTACGTGTTGTGCCCACGTCTAATGCGAAGGTGAAATACTTTCATCCTTTTTACGCCTTTCTCTTCCCGCAATATTTTTCCTTCCAACCTATGGCCAGATGGGGAAGAAACACAAACTGTAAGTAACATTTTAGTCACGTAAAAATTAGCATGTGAACCGCTTATATTCTAAAAATTTGCCATTTTAAAACTATGAAATGTTCCAGAACAAAATCCATTGAAGAGGCCTTTAATGTAAAGGCGAAAAGAGTCCGAAACGTAATGAAATAAATAGGAAAAGGGGCTTGTGCCTAAGGAACGAACAATTATGTACTTGCTGGCCATACCATCCAACGTTTCAATATGATCGTATTATTTCACATATCTATTACTTTCGAATTGAATGAATGTGTCAAGGAAACTTTATTTCTCGTCTAAATTATTTCATGATGGCAACAACTGCAATGAACACTGCCAAACAGCTCTGGTCATGAACATAACCGTATTTGTCTACAAGATACATATTCTTGAATGCCTATGAAAGGAAGGAACTTTAGAACTTAACGTTTCACCGGCAGTGATATCATTAGCGACTTATTACAGTCTTATGTGGGCAAGAACGAGACTGCTTCTAACAAGGAGTGGCCAAACACTGGCACCAACGAATTTGGGCGAAATCCAGACAGAATGTTTCACTCTGCAGCAGATTGTGCGCTGATATGAAACTTCCTAACAGATTAAAGCTGTTTGCCGCACCGGGACTCGAACCCGGGAACTTTACCTTTCGCTACCTTCCATACTTGATAGAATTTCTACGGTGTAAATTACTAGCACTTCTGGGAGAAGAGAGTGCTAGTCCCGCAGAACTTCTGTCAAATTTGGAAGGTAGGAGACGAGGTACTGGCGGAAGTAAAGATGCGAAAAATTGTCGAAGGGACGTGCTTGGTAGCTCCGTTGGTAGCGCACTTATCTGCGAAAGGTAAAGCTCCATGGTTAGAGTCCCGATCCGACACACGGTTTTAATCTTCCAGGCAGTTTAAATTTCGGTGAAGAGTAGCTGCTCTGTGGTGTGGTACGCAGCACAGGCCTTAGCCCACTCCGGAATCACCCCTGTTATCAAAGAGCTTCCCATCCGAAGTATATCCCCCATGGGTCGAAGTTAATCATTCTCCGATTTCTCGGAGACTATTACGTCTTAGTCCTGCCAGCTATTTAAAAAATTCGTCATTTTGTAGGGTTCCAGCGATTACATTCGGTCCAAATCGGCTGCTACGTCGCTATATCTGACCTTGAATTTGACGAGAATGTAACTGAAGTTACCTAGAACTCTTTCCCAGGATTACTTTCGGGTATCCCCCAACTGGTCTACCGAAGTTCCTCGGATCACTGGGTTGCATGGACTTGTCTCTGTATCTTTTTCATATGCCGGGCTACAACAGGGAATTGCAGTGGTTCAACTCCCAGTCCAGTTATCATGGTTCGTGTCTCTGTAAACTACTTTATGCTAATTCCAGTATGCTTCTTTCCATTCCTCTCTTCCTACATCTACACTCTGAAAGACACCTTAAGGCGTTGTAAGAGGCCCATGACTAAGGAATTGATTGTTAGCGCACTCGAGCAGATGTAATTTCCATGGATTGCTCACGCTCTGTCTGCGATATGTATGCTACAATAGAATTGCAGACTAGAGAGCAGTGTCGGCAGCAGTAGTAGTAGTAGTAGCTCGCAGTCGGGCGGTTGGGCCGGTCGTGGAGAGCGACGGCAGCGCCTGAGTGATGCAGTATAAGGTAAAACCAAAAATTACTATTCATAGCCGCCCACATATGTAATTTGTAACAACTGATTTTGTACTATGTTTGTAAGACACAGTGGTCTCCTGACCTTCATTCCTTACATATTCCGCCCTCACAATCATATTCCGCACATCAAACGCTTCATTCAAACCCAAACTCGATAAGATAAAGTCAATGTTGTATGAAGTCATGTAAACGATTTGCAAATAAGAAGTAAATCGCAAGTGCACACCAAGATTGAAATATTTGAGGCTGGCGTACACACACACATTCAAGACATGACGGTCACAAAAGCTTTTAGTTCAGGAGAGGCGAACCGCACGCCAGGAGGCCGGTCCCTTCAGAGGACAAGTCAACCTATCTACGTCGGCCGGCGACCGCACGTAGAGCAGACAGCGTTTGCCCGAGTGAAACGGAGAACGACCCTGTGTTCGGCTTAGAAGCAAATTCCGCTACATTGTGTGGGAGCGCCCAGCCTACGCATTCTTTACAAACATAGCACGCAGTTTCAGAGGTTTTCACAGGGAGACAGCAAACGCCAAACGCCGATGCTACAGATTTCCGGATTGGTCGCCATAAACGAAACGTCATTCTCCCGCTTTAGAAGATCAATGCTGATTGGCAGACGATATTCCTGACGCCTTGAGCTGAAGAAGTAATGGAAGAGACCGAAAGATATACCCCTTCACGTCTGGTGTGGAGAGGGGCCGTTCCGTTGTCGAACATGTAACGAGAGCGCACTGCGCTCATACGTGTACTCAAAGAGCGAGGAACAAGTCTCTCCTCAGTACTTCACTGGGAGAGCACCCCTGTCGAGAGCGAATCGGAGTGCGGCTCTATATTGAGTCCTTGCGATTAAGCATTGTTCACTGTGTTGGCCGCCACACTTATTGTGCGGTGTGAACAGACAGAGTTATAGTTAAACGCCTGCGAGCGAATTTTTGAGTGGCATCGTGGTGGACTGGTTATCTGACTGGTGTACCACGCCAGTAGTTAGACTAGGGGCGAATAGGAGTCCTTGACTTCATCAAGGCGTAGGGCGAGTTTTATTGGCGAAGGTCAATCCACATAGAGCGAGAGTTATCTTATTTGTCAGCAGCGAGCAGCGCAGATAGCAGTCATCGCAGCTCACGGTATTGTGCACTACAGCTCTTGCGAGTCCCATCTTTCCTCCACAACAGTACACTTCACTGCATTTCACATACGACAGCCTTGACCGTACCTAGCAACATTCTAACAGATAATTATTGAAGTTGAGTAGGCGCGGCTCTCAGACATTCTGCCAAGTCAATAATAATCTTAAACTTTGTATAGAAATTTCATTAGCGAATCCTATCCTTAAGAGGTAACCACATTCTGAAAAGAACCCGGAAATAACTTGTTCAGTTCATAACTAAAAGTGTCATTGTGATTTCTCAGAATGTTTGCAAAAAGAATAATAATTTTCGTTAGTTTCATATTTTTCTTATACTAACTAGCACTACTCCAGTACCCAAGTATCCCACTAGTTACGTAAGAAATTTTGTGAACTTCTGTGTCATTTCCTTACAGCGGACGACTCCAGAAGATATTTATTGCTGAAAGTTTTTCAGGCATTTCTCTTTAGAACGTTAGGAGCGTCTGTCTGACTTCTGTAGTAGTGTGGGGGTGGAAATTGCATCTTGCAGGAGCCACAGGGTAAAGGGTACATCTCAGATTAATTCGTTGCGCAGAATGAAAGAATAGCACCCACACGTCGCTCACATGTTATATCAAGTCCCATGAAAATTTTTTTTTCTTTTTTTTATCTCAGGTGGCGCCACATTGGGCGACTTGCGACCGATGATGAGGGCATCACAACACCTGGTCCCCAAGTGGAGAAAATCTCCAACCCGGCCGGGAATCGAGAAGGGGCCCAGTGCACGTTACCACCCAGCTAAGCAGGCGGACAGCTTCTCATTAATTAGTGCCTCTTTATTGAATGTTGATCATGGTTTGACATCATTTGTGTATCCTTGTAACACAATTGTTGCGTGTGTAGGTATAAGATTAGACAAACTCTCAAAATACGATAACATATTGTTCTGAGTGTTCTTTCTGTATTAGGTCATCGGAGTGCTCAATAATTCAATTCGTTCTGACAGCAAGGATGACCTCTACTTCTTATATTTGCCACAAATATTCATGAAATACATAACATCAGTTACAAACCAATTGACACTAGAGACGTTATTATCGGCATGCATGTACAGCATGCTTACCGATGTATTCCTAAACTCAGTCCACAAAAACGGGGTTTTCCGATGCTCGTAGCTCAGATTCTATTGCTGATAAAAAGGTACGCCCAAGTGTTTTGGATAGCCTTCGGGCTAGAGACCATTTGCATACCCAATGGAAGGATCGTCTTTGTGTCATTATCCTACAGTTCGGTGTCAAAGCATGGATACTACATACTTCCTCCTGCTTAGGCATTTTATGTAGCCTACGGTGGGCTAGGTATAACTTGTGGAGGCTGCATTAGTTCGTGGGTGGTGTACGATACTTGCTTTCCGCAAAGTCTTGGCAGGCATCCTCAACTTGAAAATGGCACCTGTGTCTTTTGTGAAAGACTCCTACGACCGTTTGCATGAGCAAATATCACTACAAAATTTCTGATTATTGGTTAACTTTAAGTTGAAAGTTCGAATAACTTAACTGGAATGGTAACGTAAATAAGACGTTGCTGTGAGACCAAGTTAAGAATTTTATATAACAACAATATTTTATTTAGTAAAATCATGAAAATAACTCCTTGATCACTCACTGCACTTAGTAATATGGTTATATGGAATGCTGGCCCGTCATCAATGATACAAAATAATAGCAATTTTATGTAACCTGACTATCTCTCCCAATTAAGATGACTATAGGAGCCATCACGCAGAGCGTCTATACTCACCAGAGTCTCAGCAGGGAATGGCTAACCGTCTCCCCTCGTCTGGGGTCCACACACGGTGGCCGGAAGGACTCAGAGAGTCTGCACAGCGGCTGTTTGCCAACCTAACGGGGCCTGCTAACGCGCGGGGAACTTATGTCTCTCTAGTCCAGTGCAGTCTCACTCTACTCAATACAACGGTTGGCTAAACTGTACCTCCACATTCACAGAACCCACAGCTTACGTCAGCAGACGACCCACATTCACATTTGCAGACTATACTATGAGTGATAATGGAACATCATTCCGGATAAAAATTCCCTGAATGTCGGAAGGGCACCCAGGTGTGTTTTGAGCATGTGACTGCTGTGTCAAGCCATGTAGCGGCTCACATGGAGATGTTACAGTGGTTCCCCGGAAAACGCTAAATAAGAGTATTTTTACTGTATTTTCGCAGTCACCAGCGGACCAAAACCCAGCCGAAGAGTCCAACATGACTGTGTACAACAAATGGCTGAAACTCTTACAATATATTCCAAAGATGCCGATTTCGAACAATACCGAGGTTCAAAATTACCCTACTCGTACACTTAAGATATGCACGTAAAAATTAAATAGATTGATTGATGACGGGTAACTGGTGTACTCGCGTTTTAATTCAACTGACAGGTTTACCCGTGAATAAATGAATGAATGAACGATGAATGAATGATGCGTTTGTGTAAATTCGTGGACGTTTTTCATCATTTTCTCGTCGACAGCAGCAGACCAAAGCCCTGCCTCGGATTCTATGACGGCTATGCATAGAAAATGGCTGAATTTTTTTAAAATCTATGCCTAAGATTCCGATCTCGAACTGCCTTGAAAATTTTCTTCACATCTTTGTGCGTTTCCAAGAAACACTAGTTGCATAAGTAAAATACACACGTAAAAATTATTAAATAACAAGTTTTTTTGGGTGTCCATCTTCCGCAGCAAGCACAGAAATATTTGTTTTGTAAAAAAAACTGACTGTTCTTGATGCATTGTATTTTAGTTCTCCCAGGCATGTTTCGACTTTTTCATTTTAAGGAATGATCAGTGGGATCTACAATAGTACAGTTTTGTTTCGGTATGTATTATTTGTCTCGTCCTGACATTATCATTCCCCAATCCTCGAACCAGCCACACTCACAAAACCAAGCAGCACTTCGACACATGCTCCACAGACTCAACACAGTGCCATTCTACAAAGAAAACTACCAAAATGAACTTGACATAATAATGCAGATGGCCCAAAATAATGGTTACCATAGTAAAGTAGTCACAAAGCTAAACAACAAAGTACAATGAAAGCACAAAGAACAAAACCATTGACTGCATCATAACAGTACTAAACACAAAAACACTCAGTACCATAACAACTACACAGAATAATCAATAAAATATAAGAGAAAACACAAGACTGTACACAATTACATATACACACAAACTCACACATAAAATCAACAACATTTTCAAAATATGGGAATAAACATAGCATATACAGACAATTCTGTTTCAAAATACGACCCAAAACTGACAAAAAACAGAAACGTATACCAGACAGTAGGTATATATCAATTACAGTGTAGCGTTTGTGATGGCAAATACATAGGACAAATGGGCAGAACATCTGATATAAGATAAAAAGAACACATGCTAGCCTGGAAGTATGGGACAGACTTTTGCAGAACACCTAAGAGAAAACAATCGCAAACCAACCAGTAGAGAAGAAGACAAGAATAATTAGAATCAATAATAAAAAAACACCTCCTAACCCTGCAAGAAAATTACCGCATACTGAAAACCAAAACAGAAAAGAAAACCCTGTTGAATGATCAAGTACACATACCAAACAACTCATTGTTTACACTAACAGATGAAATAATAGAGTAACACTACAACAGAATATAATAATAATAATAACAATAATAATAATACCAGTCAATACCTTTCCACTCACTTGATCCATGAACCTCTCCACAAAACATTTAAACCAAAACTCAAATCAGCTGAATACCAGAACTTTCAACCATTCTCTGACAGCTATTAAATTCATAAGCAACATTTTGCAATTCGCGCTGAGTAACGACCAACACCCACACCCCACAAATGAAATCAATGTTTGTATACACACTCTCTCTGTCTCTGTCTCTTTCTCTCTCTCTCTCTCTCTCTCTCTCTCTCTCTCTCTCTCTCTCACACACACACACACACACACACACATACACACATATATATAAATGAATAAGCGTCATTTCTCAGTATACACTTCTTTAGGTTGGCAACATGTACGTAAACAAACCAAAAAGCATGAGACACATAGTGAACTCACATAGATAGTCTTGAAATTACTGTTTTCGATCAAACATCTATAATTAGTGACAGAAGATTGATAGTGAATCACAACAAAAAGGGCAAACAAGACGAAAAATGGAAAGAAAAAAGTTTGGAACATGAAAACATGCTTATGTTTCGCAAATAGAGCTGTAGTGGGACCTCCAGCATGTGACCAGATGAAAGGAAACGATGCTGCCAACCAAAAACGCGAAGAACTGTAAGTAATCTCTTATTTACATAAAAAACGATACGTGAACTGTTTTGTAACCTACAAATAATACACACCAAACAAAACTATCATTCTAGATCCCATTGACGATGCCTTAAAGTGAAAAAGGCGAAACGCGTCTGGGACAAATAAAATACAGTGCAGCAAGAAAGGGTGATTTTTATTTGCAAAACAAAAATTATTTAATACTGGCTGATGGTTGATAATGGTGCCTATATCCTCGATATTACCTGATTTAAAATGACGGGTATGTACCTGAATGAGTGAATGAATGAATGAATTGCGCTTTTGCGTAAATTCATGGGCGGTTCCTGGAGAACCCGAAAAAAAGCGTTTTTCAAGAGTTTTTCGCCGTCAACAGTGGACAAAACCCTAGTCGCAGATTACAAGACGGCCATGCACAGCAAATGGCTGTAGTTTTTACGATATATTCCTAAGATTCCGATCTCGAACGACATTGAAAATTTCTAGATATTTTTATCCGTTTCCGAGATACATAGGTTCAAAATTACCTTCCTTTTACACGTAAAATGTGGTGTGAGGTGACAATCTGTTTTATAAACTGACGTGGCATGAACAAACAGACTGTGATGTAAAGCGTCTCCGTTACCACCAGAAGGGTTCTGGGAACCCCACGTTGTACTACTGAAGAAAATGCAAAATATTTATGCACGTAAAATCCGGTCAGAAGTGTAACATTAGAAGTGTAACATTAATTTTGAAGTGTAACATTAGTTTTCCGATATTCCAATCTTACATAAGCAAACTATCAAAATTTTACTGACCAATCAAGTTCTTTTCCTATGGGTGACATGCACTGCTGTGGCAGGGAAAAGAATGAAACGAGCAGAGGACAAGAAAAGCGAATATGCTCCTCTTTATTAAAAGACTCTGACGAAAAGTGCGGTAGTAGCTGCCTCATTCTATCTTCCTCAGCGCCCTTAAAATTTTTCGTAAAAATATTGGCGCCTTTTTATGCTGAGAGAGAAGAACACAGTGGCAGCGGGAAAGAGACGGAGAAGCAAGAAGATACCAGACAGTGGTTGTGGTGCAGTAAGAATGAAGGAGACAATGACAATGTGAGAGAAAAAGAGGGACACAGTGGCAGTGGAAGCTAGTAGAGAGAGAGAGAACCGTGCTGGGAAAAGAGTGAAGGAGACAGTGCCAGAGGGAGAGGAGTAAATAGAAGGAGAAAGCAGAAGTGGGTGAAAGCCAGTCGTAATGAGAGATAGAGTCAATGACAATAACAATGAGGAGAGAGATATAGGGATAGTGAGAAGAGACATCAGCAGTGGGAAGGAATGAATGAAATAGTAGCAATAAGAGAGAGCGAGAGGAAGGCAGTGACAGAACAGAATGAAGAAGACTGTGGTTGTGAGACAGGTCACAGTGACAGCTAGAAAGCCATAAAGAGATAATGGTACTGCGTTGGGCTGAATGACTGAGTGAGAATGGGCAAGTGGAAGTGGGTGGGTATGAGTGACTTACAGCGATGGACTAGAGCGTGTGAGCGAGTTACAGTTTTGGCAGTTTGTGGGAATGAGATATGAGTTGCATGTTAAAAAGAGAGTGAATATATTCGCATGCCAACATTGTTGTGAAACATTTTAAAGGTGCTGAGAAAGATAGACTGAGGCAGCTGGCACCCCACTTTTATCAACCTTTTAAAGAGGAGCATATCTGCATTTTTCGCTAGTTATATTATCTGTTCGATTATTCTCCCAGATTTCTTAAGGGAAGTCATTTTCTTGTATGGAATTTCTCTTTATTTTCAAACTAAAATAAAGGGACAGCTTCTGAGGATAAAAGCGGGAAGCACGAAATATAAACTAATCGTGAAAAAAGAAAGTTGAGTTGAGCGTCATATTGCTGGCCATTTGCAGCCAGCCAGTAAAATCAGGTGAGAGACGACTAAGAAGAATTGTGGTTGAGAGTGGATTGGGACCGCCAGACGGCAAGTTGCAGCCCCATATCACATGATCTGGGTCGCCACCCGATAGCAAGCTGGGAACCACGTGTGGTTTCGAACTCTATACCGCCGCCCGATTGTGGGCGACGTGCTAACAAGGGGAAAGTGTGACTGTGCCAGTATATGAAGTCACAAACAAACATTCATCAAAATACTAAAACTGTTTCCAGACAAGCTACAACATATCTGAATACAGCTCTGAATTCGTGATAAAAACACGTTCCAATAAAATTTTCATCATACTTATTCAGCCAAGATTAGCAAAGTAATTAATTTTTATATGAAAGTTGTTTATAGTAAAAGCAACAAATAATAAAGATTACATATAAATATGACACACCGCTGGGTAGGTCTTAAAGTCGGCTACAAAATAAGTAAATTTAACACACTGGTAAACAGATCATCAATTTGTTATAAATAAATTATTGTATAATTGTTACTAAGTGCCAAAACAACGAGTTTTCCACACTTGCGTGAAAGACTTGTACCACTATCTCAGATTGTTTTTGTTTAAATGATAATCAATTGAAACCCTCAGCTGCCGCCAGGTGTTGTTGATGTACCTCGATGGGGACAGCGAAAAATGCGTGCACCGACCGGGATCTCCTGCTTACATGGCAGACGCTCTATCCATCTGAGCCGACCGAGGACACAGATGAATAGCGCGACTGCTGGGACTTATCCCTTAGACGCTTCCCGTGAGACCCACATTCCCATCTGTCCACAGTCTACATACGTAATGTAGCTAATAGGTATTTGCCCATCCACTCATTACTCGCGCACACTAAGGTGACGATTCCCGTAAGAGTTCGGGCAACCTGTGAGCATTCGCACAGACGAAGGTCAATGGCTGGGTAGCCTTTAACCACATATATGAAGATAGTAACTCTTCTCGAAAGAACAGATATCATTGATGACCGTGCAGCTTCTCTAGAATAAATGATAATTAATTGAAACCCTCAGCTACTGACAGTTGTTGTTGATATACCTCGATGGGGACAGCGGGAAATGTGTTCCCCGACCGGGACTCGAACCCGGGATCTCCTGCTTACATGGCAGACGCTCTCCGCTGTCCCCATCGAGGTATATCAACAACACCTGTCGGCAGTTGAGGGTTTCAATTAATTATCATTTATTCTAGAGAAGGTGCCCGGTCATCAATGGTAACTGTTGTTTCGAGAACAGTTACTATCTTAATATATATAGTTACAGGCTACCCAGCCATTGACCTTCGTCAGTGCGAATGCGCACAGGTTGCCCGGACTCTTACGGGAATCGTCACCTTAGTGTGCGCGAGTAAAGAGTGGATGGGCAAATACCTATTAGCTACATTACGTGTGTAGATTGTGGACAGTTGGGAATGTAGATCTCACGGGAAGCTGGCTATCGCGCTATTCATCTGTGTTCTCGGTTGGCTCAGATGGATAGAGCGTCTGTCATATAAGCAGGAGATCCTGGGTTCGCTCCCGGTCGGGGCACACATTTTCCGCTCTCCCCATCGAGGTATATCAACAACACCTGGCGGCAGCTGAGGGTTTCAATTAATTATCATTTATTCTAGATAAGCTGCATGGTCATCAATGGTATCTGTTCTTTCGAGAACAGTTACTATCTTCATGTATATTCTTTTTGTTTATTTAATCACAAATGTATGAATCAATGATTCTACAGTAACCATCTGAATAACGTAGTGAGGAATCGACGAGAGGAGTAGAGTTGATCACGTGACTAGCGACTTCCATTTCTCAAACGTCTTTCCTCGAAAATAAAAATATAATTTAATGTCAGCCATTTACAAATTTATATGTAAAATGAAATGATTTTTAATTACAATTGTTCACACATGCGTTGTGTTCATATTTAAGATATTTCAACATGAGAAGTATTATATTCATGAAAATGGTGGTCGGACATGCAGATAGTCTTCTGAGTAAGGAAGTCGGACACATTAGAGACATATTGAATAGGCTAGCAGTGCTGTGGTAGGGGTCTTTCTGATGTTCTTGTCTGGTTGGATAGGGCTTGTGCGGCTTATGAGATATATGTGTCAAGTGATAGCATGGTATGCAGTTAGTCTAGAATTAGTCATTTTTTTAGTACAACAGTTCGCAGCTTTAGGAATTTGTAATCATTGAGTGTTATAATAGACATCTGTTATTGAACTGTGCTTTAGCAAACTGGCTATGTGATTTGGTCCAGGCCGGGCGTGGTGGCCGAGCGGTTCTAGGCGCTACAGTCTGGAACCGCGCGACTGCTACGGTCGCTGGTTTGAATCCTACCTCGGGCATGGATGTGTGTGATGTCCTTAGGTTAGTTAGGTTTAAGTAGTTCTAAGTTCTAGGGGACTGATGACCTCAGATGTTAAGTCCCATAGTGCTTAGAGCCATTTGAACAATCTGATTCGGTCCACTGCACAATACCTCTGGCATACATTACCCATTGCCTGCATAAACTCTGAAAGCTCTGCTAGGTCAGTTATCTCAAATGTTGTTTGTGTATAATGTTAGCCTGTAAGGCCACCATTCAATATGGCCCGTGAGTGAATCTTAATACTGTGTTTTGGATACATTTAGTCCTAAGGGACTATTCTGATGTCTTCTTTATTTAACTATTCACGTGTATTTGTGCTTTATAATTTATTCAGTAATATTATTCGTCAATTTGGACTTGATTATTTAAAAGAATAAATAAGGGCACAAGGCAACAGAGTACAACCAAACCCATACGTTATCAAATGAGTCACTAAATTGATTTATGGTACTGTGCTCGCCCTCCGGCGGTTAGACAACAACCAATTAATATCATCTGGGGATAATTTCACTTCATTGATGTATTGTAGTAAACTACAAGTTATGTTGCAAGCCTACACAGGAGAAAGACTTCCTTTAAGAAACTTAAAACAGTTGTGGATCCATTTATAAAAAAAAAAACGGTATTGTAGCTTTGTTGTCTTTCTACATACACCTTTCCACATTGAACTACATGTTAGATTTTAAATAAGTTCCCAGCATTGCTGAAAAATGGAAGCGGTGAACCCAGAGATTTTCAAGTCTAAGTAAGAATGGTTATGTGTGGAGATGCATTCTGACAATAAAACTTCGCAAAGACAATAATTTAAATGCAGACTATACAGAAACAAGTGATGCGTTTGCAGCAGAGATTCCTCGAAAACCATGTTAAAACGTTGTATCGTCTTCTCTGTTATTCGGTATCAGATAAAATTATTTACAGAAGAGCAGCTGCGAGGTCTTCCACATAATAGATATAGTCCAGTATTTTGACGGACAAATCAGGAAACTACTTCAGCAATTCAGGAAACGATAGTACGTGACGCTGAAAGAGCAAAAAGAAAAAGTCTGTAGAAGTTTACTAATCGGCGGCCGCCTGAAATCTTCAAAGTACGTAATGGGAATTTCGAAACGTACCGTATAAACTGAACGTGTCCTCTCGACAAACTGAATGACGAGTTATTATAATATCTGCACAGTGACTAGCTGATCGAGTCTGTTTACAGTTGTTGAACACCTAATGTATAACAACGCTCACCCACACAACGGTAGATACCTGTGGCTTTGTGTGTAGAATAATATATAGCATGGAACAGGCGACACAGGAACGCACTCAGGCGGTGGACAGACGCATCAAAATTTAAGGATTACCAGCGCAGTAATCGAATCCTGGACCCTTTGGTTAGCGCCCAGTACACTGCAGTGAATGAAGGAAACCGAACGTTCGTAGTTGGTGTAATTAACTCGGTATCTGCATATCCCACAAGTCAAATTGACGATAACCATCATAAAGTGGAATGCATCGTTAGAATAACACTTATACAGATGCGTGCAAAAATTAAGGACGAAAGTAACTTTTACGTGATTTGCCTCTGCCAACTAATAAACCTCAATGAAACTTGGACCATACATGGAAAGAACTCAACCGTATAGTGCAGAACGTAGCTGAAAAGAAATACGCAATGAGAGGAACATAAATAACACGTTTATTCAAAGACAGTAATTACTATGAAGTCACCTGGACGTAATAAAAGATGGGATATGGTTGTTAATAGGGTGTGTGATCACCAAGGACGGAAGTGCATGCTCTGCAACGTGCTGCCATGCTGAGTTCGAGGTTGGTAAGGAATCCTTGTGATGTTGTTGTTGTTGTTGTAACCTTCAGTCCTGAGACTGGTTTGATGCAGCTCTCCATGCTACCCTATCCTGTGCAAGTTTCTTCATCTCCCGGTACCTACTGCAACCTACATCCTTCTGAATCTGCTTAGTGTATTCATCTCTTGGTCTCCCTCTACGATTTTTACCCTCCACGCTGCCCTCCAATGCTAAATTTGTGATCCCTTAATGCCTCAGAACATGTCTTACCAACCGGTCCCTTCTTCTCGTCAAGTTGTGCCACAAACTTCTCTTCTCCCCAGTTCTATTCAGTACCTCCTCATTAGTTATGTGATCTACCCATCTAATCTTCAGCATTCTTCTGTAGCACCACATTTCGAAAGCTTCTATTCTCTTCCTGTCCAAACTATTTATCGTCCATGTTTCACTTCCATACATGGCTACACTCCGTACGAATACTTTTAGGAATGACTTCCTGACACTTAAATCTATACTCGATGTTAACAAATTTCTCTACTTCAGAAACGCTTTCCTTGCCATTGCCAGTCTACATTTTATATCTTCTCTACTTCGACCATCATCAGCTATTTTGCTCCCCAAATAGCAAAACTCCTTTACTACTTTAAGTGTCTCATTTCCTAATCTAATTCCCTCAGCATCACCCGACTTAATTCGACTACATTTTATTATCCTCGTTTAGCTTTTGTTGATGTTCATCTTATATCCTCCTTTCAAGACACTGTCCATTCCGTTCAACTGCTCTTCCAAGTCCTTTGCTGTCTCTGACAGAATTACAATGTCATCGGCGAACCTCAAAGTTTTTATTTCTTCTCCACGGATTTTAATACCTACTCCGAATTTTTCTTTCGTTTCCCTTACTGCTTGCTCAATATACAGATTGAATGACATTGGGGAGAGGCTACAACCCTGCCTCACTCCCTTCCCAACCATTGCTTCCGTTTCATGCCACTCGATTCTTATAACTGCCATCTGGTTTCTGTACAAACTGTAAATAGCTTTTCGCTCCCTGTATTTTACTCTTGCCACCTTTAGAATTGAATTGGAATTATTATATTCTTCTTGAAGTCTGAGGGTATTTCGCCTGTCTCATACATCTTGCTCACCAGATGGTAGAGTTTTGTCAGGACTGGCTCTCACAAGGCCGTCAGTAGTTCTAATGGAATGTTGTCTACTCCCAGGGCCTTGTTTCGATTTAGGTCTTTCAGTGCTCTGTCAGACTCTTCACGCAGTATCGTATCTCCCATTTCATCTTCATCTACATCCTCTTCCATTTCCATAATATTGTCCTCAAGTACATCGCCCTTGTATAGACCCTCTATATACTCCTTCCACCTTTCTGCTTTCCCTTCTTTGTTTATAACTGGGTTTCCATCTGAGCTCTTGATATTCATACAAGTGGTTCTCTTATCTCCAAAGGTCTCTTTAATTTTCCTGTAAGCAGTATCTATCTTACCCCTAGTGAGATAAGCCTCTACATCCTTACATTTGTCCTCTAGCCATCCCTGCTTAGCCATTTTGCACTTCCTGTCGATCTCATTTTTGAGACGTTTGTATTCCTTTTTGCCTGCTTCATTTACTGCATTTTATATTTTCTCCTTTCATCAATTAAATTCAATATTTCTTCTGTTACCCAAGGATTTCTACTAGCCCTCGTCTTACCTACTTGATCCTCTGCTGCCTTCACTACTTCATCCCTCAGAGCTACCCATACTTCTTCTACTGTACTTCTTTTCCCCATTGCTGTCAATTGTTCCCTTATGCTCTCCCTGAAACTCTGTACAACCTCTGGTTTAGTCAGTTTATCCAGGTCCCATCTCCTTAAATTCCCATCTTTTTGCAGTTTCTTCTTGTGATAGGACGCTCCATTTCTCCACCAACTCGGATGACAAGTGTTGGACTGTCTGGTCTCCTCCCCCAAACAACCCCAGCAAGTGTTTGATGGACGTTTGTGCATGTGGATGTGTCGCAATACGTCTCGCCAAGGCATCCCACACGTTTTCTACTGCATTTAAATCGTAAGAACTGGCAGATCAGTCCATTCGCCCAATATCCTCTCGTTCCAGAAGCTCCCCACCTGTGCTGTTCGATGCAGGACGGAATGCTCCCCTGAAAACATCCATGTGCGGGAAGAGTACAGTGTCACAATAACGTCGCCTGGTGAATGTACTATTTTCAACGCTTTGGAGGTCGGTGCGTCCATGCAGCATTATGACTCCCCACAAAAAACACCTGGACCACCAAGACGATGATGTTCGACAGTGTTCCTAAATCTATTAAGTGTTCCCACCTATCGCCGTGCGATGGTACGTCCAGAATCGGTATCCAGATCTAATCTTCTCCCATCCGAGAAGAACACGCTTCCCACTCCTCAATGGTCCAGTCCTATGCTCCTGCCACCATCACAAACGGTGCCGCCGGGTGGCGGGTGTCGAACACGACGTACTGGTCGTCGGGCAAAGAGATCAATCCCATGCATTCGCCATGCCAGTGTAGAGCATGACATTGAGTGCCTTGCAGCCCTGTTAAGGGAACCACACCGTTGTTGAGGTTGAAAAAAATCGATTTTCGGTTTTCATCATATTTCGATGGATTAATGTTTTATTTAAGAACTTTGAAAAGGATTTTGCTGAAAAATTTTTTTCGAGCATTTACAGAGCATTTTCCTACCACGTGTGTTAAGTGCCAATCCCACTTTTCTGTCACCCACTGTCAACCCACCCACTGTCAACTCTAAGCCATATGGAGATGCCATTATTGGCAAAATAGAATGTGTAGACCATGTTCA
Organism: Schistocerca cancellata; assembly: GCF_023864275.1. Classification (NCBI taxonomy): domain Eukaryota; kingdom Metazoa; phylum Arthropoda; class Insecta; order Orthoptera; family Acrididae; genus Schistocerca; species Schistocerca cancellata. The sequence continues at coordinate 807,340,045 of NC_064626.1, read as the reverse complement.
GAAACGTTTGGGAACAAAGCCGAGAAAACTAACTGTTGATACAAGAGGAAAAAAATTAGAAGATGGAAAATTGTTGACCGGACAGGAACAATTAACTAAAACTGAAATAGAAAACTTGCAGGTATACTATGGGCAGGCAATTAGGAGAAATAAAGAAAATCTGGAGGCAATGAAGAGAGATGTTTGGGCCATATTCTTCCATAAGTCCTCTACTGATGATAAGCCATGTCATGAATTGTGTGCATCAGGAGAAAATTGGCGGTGCAAATACAATAGGGCTCAGGCAACTGGAGAATCTTATTCTCACCAGCATTCTCTTCCTGCTGCTGTTGTTACAGCAATTAAACCTAATTTCAGAGACTTGGCTCATCCTGACTTTCTAAGGAAATGTCTGCATGGGCAGACACAGAACCCAAGTGAATGTTTCAACAGCATAATTTGGAACCGCCTTCCTAAAACTGTATTTGTAGGCATGCATACAATGAAACTAGGAGTTCATGATGCTGTTATTACATTCAATTGTGGTAATATTGGAAAGAGTTGGCAACTGAAAAAGCTGGCAATTAATCCTGATGAAAATATGATCACTGGGCTGCAACATTGCGATAAAATGAGGACAGCCGATGCTGACAGGTCTGCATCTAATACGGCCAAGAAAGGTGAAAAAGAAGCTGGAAGACCTGATAGAGGCCAAAGAAGGGCCATCATACGCAGCAGGACAGTTTTAATTAACTGTAAGTAACAAGTTTCAAAAGTTTTTTCTTTAAAGTCAATTTACCGCAAACTGAAATTTTCAGTACATATGCCCCATTATATCAGAAACTGTCACAGATAAATGAATGAAATTTTCAGAGACTGTGCATAACATAAAAAACCACCTGTGGTACTACATTCATTAATATTCCCTCATTAGGAAGTTCACAAAAAATATTTTCTGCAGAAAAAACTTAATATTGTTTGTTAATAAACTTAAAAAAGTATTTCTTAAAAACTATAAAATGGATAAAGTAGATTTTAGTACAGTTCACTCTATTAGCATCATGTAACATACAGTAAAAATATTAAGGTTCTGCATCAAATAGTTTTTTCAGAAATGGGTCAAATACTTGCCTCAATTAACATGGGTTAGATAGGCAGGGTGTGGTCCCCTTATGTGGTTGCAACTGCACCAGCTTTTTGACGTGAATCCCTTCTTGCCTCTTGTACGGTGTAGCGGTCATCTGCTGATGCAGTTGACCGTGGTCGGCCACCTCCTCCCTAACGGGCAGCAGTGCCCCTGCTTTCGAATGCTCCGCATGTACATAAAACAATGCTGTGAGCAGTACTAAACTCTTGGACTACACTCGTCACACTTCGTCCTTCTTCCAGTTTCCCGATGCTTCTTACTAGTGTGAAGTAATCTGTATGTTGCCTCTGGGTATGTTGTAATGACGAACACCTCCACAGTGCACCGTAGATGCTCACTGACTGACACATAGTCTTTTCTCGTTCTTTCAACTGCCTCGTGTTGTGGGGTCAGCCCCATTTGGTGCTACACTCACGCTGGCCTCACGCAGTAACATCCAGCTTCCTGGGCTCACGTACTTTATTTCATTTGCACTGAATTGTTAATATATTACTTTACTTTATCTACCTCGTCCTTAAGTTTTGCAGCGGTGTGCATTTATTGAGAGATGAGTTTGTATGAGCGCATACTGGCCGTTTACAGATATGTAACTTAACTGCTCATATCTGTTCAAGAATTTCTCTATAGTATACAAAAATTTGTAAATGAGAAACAGTTTCAGTCCCCATGGAGAATCTTTCAGTCGGCACAAAGTGTGTGCTGTTTTTAAACTTCCTGGTCGATTAAATCCGCGTGACGGATAGGATTCGAACCCGGAGCTTTGTCCTTTCCTAGCAATGTTCTTATCAGCTGTGATATCCAGGCATGATCACAGTTTCACTGTGAAGTAGAACTTAAAACTTTTACCTCGTTTATCATTTATCTCTTCACATTATATGAAGAATAGCTGAAGATCGCTGTGTATGGAGACATGTAGCCGAAGATTAAGTTACGGAAGAAATGAATGAAGGAATGAGACCACGGCACTCAGCAATCAGTAAGCCAAATAATGATTATGATGATAATGATGATGATGATGACCATATGTCGTTAATATCCCCTGTTAATACCTGGTGTTATAATTTTGACAAGACGGAACTAGAAGACCAGTATTTCGTCAATGTTTAAAGCAACAAAATTTGCGCCATACAAGATAGCAGTTCCTGGAAAGAAATCATTCATCCTTTCCCTGTCGTTACTTATTTGCGGAGCTTGACACCAGTAGTTCAGTTCACAATAATGAACTAATATTGCCCCTTGATTCAGATAATACGCTTCGAATAGCTTTGAAGGACTGGTGTTTACTCAATCATGTTGGCACAAAAGCTTAAGATATCTAATTGTATGTTATGACTGATACAATCAAAAGACTAAACCCACAACAATGAGATTATCCCATCTATGCTGCTCTACCTAGGGAGGTGAACTCGCATCCTGGAGAAGGGGAGGTTATATTTAGTCACCTTGCCCATCCTGGTCTAATCCGACCTCATGGGTTGCCTCAACGTTGACTGAACGTTCCACAATTTTCTATCCTTCCTGGCTCCATAAGAGACGGTGTCACATATCCGTGACGTCGTCATAGGCGAGATGTGACCTACACTTTTTTTTCGAAATTATTTCCACGTAGTGTTCGCTGTTTATCAGTGCACACAAGTGTGCAGTGCGCCATTGTTTGACAGCTGTACTCTTTTGTAACCCGTAAATGAGATGCGTAAATACTTCAACAGCCCTACAGCGAGCACAACTACTTTTAGTAAATTAATTCAGCTCTTTTCGTGGCTGGCAAAAACATTCTATTTTACGTTGTTTCATGGTATTTCCTTCTTTATTTACTCTGAAATAAGCACATCGGAAAATAAATTAATCGCCCCACTAAAAGGCCATACTGGTCGCTTTGAAGCGCTCGAGTGCACTAAATGGGGTGTAATTGCAAACCTGGCGGTCAAGTGAGCCTCCATCGCTGACGTCATTCATAGCAATAAAGCGGTCTCTATTTACCAATAGATTGTCTGGAATCAGGGTACGTCAAACGTGGAAGAGTGACAGAGAGTAGCTCGAGGCCTCAATACGAATAAAATTGTCCGATTTGTTGCTGCATCAACGTGGACGGTCCGTCGTGTCTACAAAGAACGGTGTACCCGTAACACGGACTATGAACAGTGGTTCTAAAAAGATCTAAACGACAGGCACTTTTTTAAATTTGCTGTAACGTCCATTCGTGCCGTGAAGACGGGCACTTGACGAGACTGATTGTCTGTCTTATAATCTCGGCGTGTTTTTTGGAGTAACTAATGAACCAAGTTTCCCAATTTCAGAAGCAGCTAATGCGAATTATTTGTTGCGTTAACTGAAGAATCTGCTGCGGAGGACTGTTAAAACGATTGGGGATACTAATTATTGCATCCCAATGTATTTCTTCATTAATCAAATTTGTCACAAACAATATACAGAGTGAGTCACTAACTATTGCCACCAAGAATAACTCCGAAAGTATGATAGTACCTGAAAACTTTGTGGGACAAATCTTGCATGGGACAACGGGGGTCGTTATATGACGTTGGCTTTTTGTTGCTAGGTGAGGTCGCGTCAGAGATATGAAGGTCAACTTTGTTTTTGAAATGGGGTGCTATAGTTTAGTACTTATTTTCTGATAGCGGCTGTCGAGACGAATCCAATGATGTGAAACAGTAAGGTCTCTGAAGGTCAACGAAGGCCACAAAGGTGGCATGAACGTTCATTTACAGAAGGTGTTCGAAGTTATGACCATTGGTATCAGTGCAGTGCTGCAATTATCTTATCACGGATTGAGTGGTATTCCTTATCACTTCGGCACTTACCGAAGCACATGCTCTGACAGTTCTCTCTCGTATATCGTGCAAATAGTAAACAGTAATTCGGCGTATCCATTTAACGTGCCATTGGCATGTAGATACCATTCGACGGTTTCGCGATACAACAGTAATAGGAACGGTAAGACTAATATCATCGAATCAATCGAATGTGAATGATGTATTCCTTCGAAGAACAAGTCGATATGCTTCTCATTTACGGAGAATTCCAACGAAGTCCAGTGAGAACTAGAGACTTATACGCTGAAAGATATCCTCAACGTACTGATCCTACACGTCGTACATTTAAAGATTTGTGTGATAAATTGAGAACAACTGGACCTTTAACGCATCGGAAACATATCCGGCAAAGGAAAGTTACTAACGAGGAAACGGAAAATGATACTCTTTCCGCTTTGGTTCAATATCCTTGTGTTAGTTTGCGTCAAATCGCAAGGGAATCCGGCATGAGCCAGAGAAGTGTTGTTCGTGTTCTGCATCGCCATAAATATCATCCTTACCATACCAGTCTCCACCAAGAATTAACTGATACGGATTGTATGCGTCGTATTGAATTCTGCCGATAGGCTTAACTTCAGATTCAGAGGGATGACACATTTATTAATTTGATTTTATTTACTGACGAGGTTACATTCTCGAAACATGGAAATGTTAATTTGCATAACATTCATTATTGGGCAACTGAAAACCCATGTTGGCTACGGCAAGCTGCACACCAAACACAGTGAATGTATTGTGTGGGATTCTGGAGGACAGAATTATAGGCCTCTATTTCATCGAATCATCGAAGAAAATTTTAATGGTAGGAAGTACACCACATTCCTGTAAGAAACGTTAGGTCTGTTATTGGAAGAAATACCTTTAGGAACAAGGAACAGAATGTGGTATCAACACGATGGGTGTCCGGCACTTATTTCTCTGATGGCTAGAAATGAGACAGTTCCCAAATCATTCATTGCCCGCGGAGGAGATGTGTCGTGGCCGGCTCGTTCGCCAGACTTGACGCCACTCGATTTCTTTCTGAGAAGATTCGTAAAAGAGATTGTTTGTAAACATGTTCCAACTACACCTGGATATATGCGAGAGAGAAATGTCAGAGCATGTGCTTCGATAAGCGCCGATGTGATACGGAATACCAGTCAATCCATGATAAGAAGATTGCAGCACTGTATTGATACCAATGGTCATCACTTCGAACACCTTCTGTAAATGGACGTTCATGTCATCTTTGTGACCTTCGTTGACCTTCAAAGACCTTACTGTTACACAGCATTGGATTCGTCTCGATAGCCGCTATCAGAAAATAAGTACCAAACTATAGCATCCCATTTCAGAAACAAAGTTGATCATATGTCTGATGCGACCCCACCTAGCAACAAGAAACCAACGTCACATTATGGCCCACGTTGCTCCATGCAACTTTTGTCCCACAAACTTTTCAGCTCCTATCATACTTTCGGAGCTATTCTTGGTGCCAATAGTTAGTGACTCACCCTGTATATCTTTTTCAAACCGATAGCTGTCTTCATGGAATCAAAACTACGAATATGAATAACTGTTATGATGATTTAAAGTGCTGAAAGGTACTCATTATTCAGAAAGTAATAAAACCGACAAACTGCAGGGACAGTCCCTAACTGGAAATGGAGGAAAAAAAGTCATGTGAAGATGTGTCCAGAAATGCATCGTTGCCGCGGTAAATGGCGATGACGAATGACATTTCCTCTGACGACGTGCCGTGTGTTACTTGTGTATTGCAGGCTGTGTGACAGATGCAGCATGCTGGGAGTAGCAGAATCGTCCGGTATTCACGGCGGGAACAAGCCGGTATCATGCCTGTGTATGGCCAAGCAGATGGAAATGATCGCAGGCCCTTTTTGGGCGTTTGCGTGATCATGGGTCCTTTCATGGGTTAATTCAAAAAGGGGTCCACTACTCAGGAACACTCAACTTCAATAATTTGCCAGCAAACATAAAAAATTTAGTTACAAATCAAGATCAGTTTAAAAGGAGCCTGAAAGACTTACTTGTGGCCAACTCCTACTCCATGGACGAATTTTTTAATAGAAACAAATGATGTAGTGTATATACTCATAGTATTAGTATTGTTATTTCAGCTTAAAAAATGATGTATTGTATATACTCATACTATTAGTATTGTTATTTCAGCTTAAAAAAAATTGACATATTCCACATCCACGAGGATCTCCTCAGCTTGGATCTATGGAACGAAAAACTAACCTAATCTAATCTAATCTTTCACACAGACGAATGTGCAGGGAGACGGCGGACTGTGCTTACACCAGATTTGGAGGACCGGAGTCTACAAGATATTGAGATGACCACTAGTATAAGCTCCAGGCAATTAGCCTACCAACATGGTGTAAGCCAAAGTAGTACTATGTGTATCCGGCATGACAACCATTACTTCCCCTATCACCCATAGTCTGATGCAGTCCACTTGTAAGGTGGCAGAATAAATGAAGATCACCTTACATATACATCGCAACGGGAAGGTGAATATGACACCTAACTTAATTTGGCAGTAGTGAGCAAATTTGCTTGCCAGTATGTAATGCAGAAAGGGATGACACTCAATTGACAGTAGTTAACACACCATTCCTATAATGCATGTTTGACCAGAATGTGAAACAAGCAGAGAGAGGAGTTTTAGTTTGGAGTTCAGAGGGACGAGGGCAGAGGCAAGGCCGTGCTACAGGGGGTACCACAGAAACCACTTAGAGGGGTGTCCAAGGCAGAAAGTCAACCTGGTTACTCAGACGGGGAGAGCGAGTATAACGGCACATCTGAGGGAGGACAGGAAAAAAAGCTTTTAGAAAACTGCGTTTTGGAATTCAACATGGATACGAAACAAAACCAGTGGTGCATTTTGATCACATGTCCAGCGAGTGGTGCACATGTGAGAGAGTCAATGTACGTATTTAGGCGTCTGGAACGGGCACAAAACGTCCGATTGGCGGAAACGCGCTAGGAAGGAGAAAAGAGCCAATGTTTCGGTGCAATTTTATGATAGGGACCTTGCGATTGGTAGAAAGATTTTCCACAAAATAAGAGGAACGCTCCTATTGATCGAGAAAAGCCGTGACGTGAAGAACGAAAGAAGCCAGGTGGGGAGACAGTTAGGCTATGAGTAAGACAAGACGGATATTGTGGAGGAACTCTTCTCTGAAGTGACGTCAAGTGCAGAACGGAACGCATAACGCATACGACGCAGAGGAGTAATTTGTGTGAACACTGCTTTCACAGCAGCTGATATCCAGCTAGAAATCAGCTGTAGCGTCGTTTAGCTCCAACTGTGTAGAAACGAACCAGACAAGTAGTTAATTGTTCTTGCGAGAACTGAGAGGGCATTATAAATGCATGCTGCTCCAACCATGCGCGTGTATGTCGCCACATTCTAAGACTAGGGATGAGTACATGTTCTCTCGCATAACGAGAAACATAGGGCAAGTTTCTGCTGGAAAATTCAGCAAAGGTGTAATTAGTTTTATAGGAATTTCAGGGGAGGAGAGCGGCCTAGTTGACGACAGCTCATCGCAGTTCAAGGTAAATACCGCGTGCAGAGGCTAAACTTGTTGGTCCACCAGCTTGCACCCACTGTAAACTCGAGCGACCTCGTGTAATCTTTTGCTCAATTTGTCACATAGCTAACCATCCACCGTAGATTTGATTGCCATCCTAAAAATAGTACTGAACTTTGAACCGGAATCGGACCATTTTCGTAGTACTGGCCAACATCACAACGTAAGTGTAGGAACAATTTTGTATAGAAATTTCTAGTTTAACTTTAATACTGTCGTGTTTAGGATAATTTAACCTTCTGAGTGTTAGTATTTAATATTGTTGTGTTTAGGAATATTTCACTTTTTGGTGCTGACGAGATGCGTTATCCTGTGAACTGTTTTTTGTTGTCACACTGAAAACTGTGTAAAAGCGTGTATTTTTGTGCTAATATTGCGACATTAAACATGTCATTGCAACTTACATAGTTGTCTTCAATCCTAAAGTAAGTAAACCACAAATATTGCACCTTACACACTTAGAACATCTGTTGTGACGTGGATGCGGTGCAGCTCTGTACTGCATTTCGGGACGATTTATCGTCGCTGCACACAAACTGTACATTTCCGGACACGTGTTCATACGAGCTTTTCTTAATAGAAGTATCAAATAACGTGATTGTTTCATAAAACCTTCTTGCATTAGTATGATCAATGCAAATAAATGTTATAAAATTATTTTCTGTTTGAAGATGCGTCAGTATTATGTAAAATGATCATTGCAGTAATATGGTCAATGTAAATAAGTGCTGCAAATCGATTTTCTGTCTGAAGATGAGTGACTACAACAGTCTAAGAATTATCATAACTACCTCTGCGCATTGCTCGTTCGCAAATTTGTGACAGTTTTGTTGTTCACTCTTAGATGAAAATATGACGTGACGTAATCCTTTTTTTGTATTATGTGTTATGCTTTTATGACATATTCCACATCGTTGAGAATTTCCTCGCTGTGGATCTAAGGAACAAAAGTTATACCTCCGCTCTAATCTTGGCTCTTCTGGGCTCACCTGAGATGGGACACGAATGGTAGGGTTCGGCAAACATTCCACCACGGAATAAAAGTGAGAGTAATAGGTAGGCCGCCCACCTGAAGCCGCGAGCCGAAGACGTTCGCAGTGCTGCTCGGCTTCCTAGCGGAGGTAATCCGGCGGAGTCAGCTGCCGAACCGAGACGCGGGCAGCGGCCGGCCGGGCGGGCGCCTTGCCAGGTTCGATAAGCCCGCGTCCCCAAACCGCCTCGCTTGCAGGAATCTGTTAGGCGCCTTGGAGAACGTCGCGATAAGAGTACGGCCTGCTAAAATAACCCGTGTGCCGGAAAAGCTATTGCTGTCCCGGAATACTTAAACGTTGTCTACGCCACATTCTCAGACTACAAATTGCGTTACTCAGTTATTTACGATCAGCAAGCTATACAGCGTCCATAAAGTGTCTATATCGATTCAAAAATGTATTACACATGCAAATGAAAAGACAGATATGAGCAAGTTATTATAAAATTATTTAAGCTTCTTTGTTTCATTAAATCACTGACGTAAATATCCCGCAACAACAAAAAATAATTATTGTAGAAAAATGAAATTTCGGGAATTCATTTGTCTAGGTAACATATGTTAGTGATTGACATTGCGAGGTCGCAGGTTAATGTAAACGTGAGTTAAGCCGTTATAAATGTGAAATGCTGGGACATTATTAACCAGTGTCACAGCTGAATGTTGGATGTATGAATGAAATTGTCCATGCAATGTATTGTGCAGATGCCGGATGCTAGTTTGTAGGGTGGAGTTCCATGTCTGTCGCACTTTGTCGGTCACTACAGGGACGGTTAATGCTGGTTGTGGATGAAGTTGCAGGTGTCGTCCGATGATGACCCATACGTGCTGGATTGGAGACAGATCTGGTGGTCGAGCAAGTCAAGGCAACATGTGGACAATCTGTACAGTATGTTTGGTTACAACAGTGGTATGTGTGGGTGTTGTCCTGTTAGAAAACAGCCCGTTGGAAGCCCTTCAAGAATGGCAGCACAACAGGTCGAATCACAAAATTGACGTACAAATTTGCAATCAGATTGCTTGGGATAAACCACAAGAGTACGCCCGCTATCCTCCAGTGAGCTCTCGCTTGACACCACTGAAGTCGCAGATGGCTATTTTCTGGGGGACAGTGGAATGCATGCTGCAGGGCGTCTGGCTCGGAGCTGTCCTTGAAGTAACCGATTCGTAACAGTTTGTTGTGTCAGTGTGGTGTCAACTGCTGCTCAGATTGCTGCTGCAGATGCAGTACGATGCCCCAGAGCCACACTCCGAACACGACGGTCTTCCCTCTCGGCATGATATTCCCTCTCTTAACGAGCGAGGTGGCGCAGTTGTTAGCACACTGGACTCACATTCAGGAGGACGACGCTTCAAACCTGCGATAGGTTTTCCGTGATTTCCCTATATCGCTCCAGGCAAATGTCGGGATGGATCCTTTGAAAGGGTACGGCCGACTTCCTTCCCCGTTCTGCCCTAACCCGATGAGACCGATGACCTCGCAGTTTGGTCTCTTCCCCACAAACAACCCGACCCCAACCCTCTTCCCTCTCGGAAAAGCCCTGTGGCCATTCGCAGCCCGATTTCCTTGCGCCCATACATTCCCGTGGCCGCCGTTGCCAGCAGTTATGTACACTGGCTACATTCATGCTAAGTTTTCCGCCATATTGCAGAAGGAACATCCAGCTTCTCAGAGCCCTATTACACCACCCCTTTAAACTCAGTGAGGGGCTGCCAATGGCGTCTTTGTCTCCTTGAAGGCATTCTTGACTAATATCTTCTCACCACGTCCAGTCCTAAAGGTAACTACTGGTCACAACTGTTACAGTATGTATTTAAAGCAAACATGATTTGCATCTTACATTGGCGCTACTATCACCACTCTCCTTCTAATGGCGCGAAATCTGAATAGGCATCACTTTTTAGATGTAGGAACACGCCTACCAACCGTCGTTTATGTCACACCATTCATTCTTGGTTTTACATTTTTTTTCTGTAAGCGTACGTCTCTATGAGGCTTGTATTAGCTGCACAAAGCACATCAAGACAGTACTCGATTTCTTGCCATGTCCATTGTAGCAGACACACATCACTGGTGTCAATAGCAACGCTGCTGTCCTGTCTGCCGTCAGTAATATCCCGTGCTTTTGGTCAATATGTAACATCTTTCAAGTAAACCGATAGAAGTCGAAGGGAGAACAATGTGGCCATGTGACTGGAGCACCCTTTCCAATGCCTGTGACAATTGCGCTTTATAAGCGTATACATGCAGATTTTGGTATCGAACTTCGTGCGCTGTGAAATGTGTAGCTAGAGCCACCCGTCGGGTAGACCGGGCGCCTGGTGCAAATCTTTCGAGTTGACGCCACTTCGGCGACTTGCGTGTCGATGGGGTAATATGATGATGAAGACAACACAACACCCAGTCCCTGAGCGGAGAAAATCGTCGACCCAACCGGGTAGCGAACCCGGGCCCCTTTGCACAGCGTTCGGCCGCGCTGACCACTCAGCTGTCGAGGTGGACTTCGTGCTCTATTGAACGTGGTAGCTGCATCTGTCTGGCAGTAATACAGATAGATTTTCCAGTTAATAGTTGAAGGCTTATGGGATAACGTTTGAAGGCTTGTGTTACAAAGCAGCTACACGCCTTAGACAATAGTATGCAAACACCACGTGAAACGCGTACTTGAACATAAGTGGAGATGATACCCAAGCCTGCAAGTGTCGCTGTTGTATTTGGCTACAAACGGCGCCTGTACAATGTTCGCAGGACGACTCAACTGTCAGTCTTGGTCAGAACAGTTGTTCTGTGTTATTGTGAGTGCATAACACTGAGGTGACGAAAGTCATAGGATGCATCCGGACATCTAGTTGGACCTCCTTTAGCCCGGCATAATGCAGCAACTCAATGTGGCATGGACTCAAGTCCCCTACAGAAATATTGGGCCATGCTTCCTGTAGCCGGCCATAAGTGCGAACGTATTGCTGTTGTAGGATTTTTTAAACGAACTGACCTCCCGATTATGTTCATAAATGTACAATGGGTGGCCAAATAATTCGCTCGAATTGTGCAGAATCTTCTTCAAACCGATTGTGAACAATTGTAGCCCGCTGACAAGGCGCATTGTCATCCGAAAGAATTCCATCGTTGCTTGGGAGCATGAAGTCAGTCAGTGGCTGCATACGTTCTCCAAGTAGTCGAACATAACCATTTCCAGTCAATGATCGGTTCAGTTGGACTAGAGGACCTAGTTCAATCTGTTGTAACCTGTTGTAACCGCGACCGTAACGGTCGCGGGGTGGCCGAGAAAGCGCGGCGGGACCAAAGGGAGAGCGGCCCGCGAACAAACAAACGAACGGAAAGGACGGACACGAAACAACGACGGACGATGGAGAGATACCTTACGACGACAACACGGAAGAAGAAACGGAGAGACAGAGACAACCAAACGAATCCAAGACGTCCACTAGTAATGAAAACAAAGAACGGTAAACACGCTGTCTGTTGTCGAGGCGATATGTCAAGACTCACGCAACGATTAGGCTCGCTGGCTGAGCTTTTTTTTTTTTCGTTATTGTAATTTTAATCACCTCATACAGCCGGGCTGTCAGCAGCATATTACGCTACTCTTCAGCCTTAAGTGGTACAATAATATGACATATAGGTGACACAGACAATACAATAAAAACGGCGGGCAAAAAATGTAGATACAAAAAACAATAAACATGAAGCCGTTCACGCTGGACGAGGAAAACACTAACACTTGTTGACACGGCGCACATAACACGGATGACGGCGACGGCACACGTGAACAGTGGAGGCGTGACGGCGAAAGAACACTAAACACAAAACGAAGGCACACACACGAGACACTGATGGCGATGATCTCCGGCGCACGAAAGTCCACTGAGCGTGTACGAGTCTGGGGACCTGCCAAGAGAGGAGGAGGGGGGTTGGAAGGGGGAGAGGGGAGAGCAGAGATGCCATGGGCAGAGGAGATAGGGGGAAGGGAGGAAAGGGGAGGGGAAGCCCAGGGAAAGAGGGATGGAGGAAGGGGGATGGGGGGAAAAGGAAAGAGAAAGGAGGGGAAGGGAGGCAGGGTGCCTAAAGTAAAGGACACAGGAAGTGGGGGGAGGATCAAAGTTGATAGGAGGGGTAGATGGAGGAGAGGAGGACATCATCAGGGAGGGGGAGCTGGCGGAAGCCACCTTAGGAGAGGGTAAGGAGGGTGGAGAGATGGAGACCGGGTGGGACGTGGGAATACAGGTGCGGCAGCGGGTGGGGGTGGGAGAGGATGGGTGAGACAAGCGGGTGAGGAGGATCGAGTTTGCGGGAGGTGTACAGGATCCGTATCCTTTCAAGGAAAAGGAGGAGGTGGGGGAAGGGGATGAGAGCATACAGGATCCGCGTGGGGGAGGGGAGATGGATGTAATAGGCGAGGCGAAGAGCATGGCGTTCAAGGAGGTGTGGAGGATGGTGGAGGGGCCCAGACCCCACGTACGGCCAGAAATGAGCTTGAGGAGACGGAGTCGGGAGCGTGCCTTGCCTTGGATTGTCCGGAGATGGGGAGTCCAGGAGAGGCAACAGTCGAGGGTGACGCCAAGTTACTTAAGGGTGGGGGTGAGGGTGATTGAACGGCCAAAGATGGTGAGACAGAAATCAAGGAGGCGGAAGGAAGGGGTGGTTTTGCCTACAATGATCGCCTGGGTTTTGGAGGGATTGACCTTGACCAACCACTGGTGAACCGTTCAAGATGGGATTGGAGAAGGTGTTGGGAGCGCTGCAGGGTGGGGGCAAGGGCAAGGAAGGCGGTGTCATCGGCAAACTGGAGAAGGTGGACGGGGGGTGGCGGCGGCGGCATGTCCGCCATATACAAAAGCTACAGAAGGGGGGAGAGGACGGAGCCTTGGGGCACATCAGCAGAGGGGTAAAAGGTGTAGGAATCTGTGTTATGGATGGTGACATAGGAAGGACGGTGGGAGAGAAAGGAGCTGATCAGACGGACGTAGTTAATGGGAAGGGCGAAGGTTTGGAGCTTGAAGAGGTCATAAGCACATTCGAGGTCCAGGGACAGGAAGATTGCAGAGCGACGGGAATTAAGCTGGTCAGAAAGGAGATGAGTGAGGTGAAGGAGAAGGTCGTCGGAAGAGAAGGACGGTCGAAAGCCACACTGGGTAACGGGAAGGAGGCGATGCTGGCGGAGATGCTGGTGGATACGTCGGGTGAGGATAGACTCCAGGACCTTGCTGAAGACCGAGGTAAGGCTGATGGGACGGTAGGAGGAGACAGCGGACGGCGGTTTACCAGGTTTAAGGAACATCAGGATACGGGAGGTTTTCCACAGGTCGGGGTAGTACCCGATGGACAGGACTACATTGTAGAGTTTGGCCAGAGTGGACAGGAAAGAGACAGGAGCTTCACGAAGGTGACGGTAGGTGACACGATCGTGACCAGGAGCGGTGTTGTGTTTGGTGTGGAGTGTAGCAATGAGATCCTGTGTAGTGATAGGGGCATTGAGTTCCGTGTGTGCAATGTTGTCCAAGTACTGGAAACCAGGTGCGAGGGGAGGGACAGAGGTGTCAGTTCGATCGCGGACATCTGGGAAGAGGGAGTAATCGAACTGGGGATCATCGGGGATGGAAAACACACCGGAGGGGTAAGAGGCAAAGTGATTGGCCTTACTAAGGGTGTCAGGAAAGAGGTGATCATCATGGAGAAGAGGATAGTAGGGGGAGGGTTTAGTTCCGGTAAGGTGACGGAAGGCTGACCAGAATTTGGACGAGTTGATAGGTAGGGTAGCATTTAAACGGGTGCATGTCTGTCGCCAGTCCCGGCCTTTCTTAGCCGCGAGCAAATTACGAATGTGTCGCTGGAGTTGCGGGTGGTGTCGTAGTGTGTCCGAGTCACACGTGTGGAGGAAGGCACGGTAGAGACGGCGGGATTCGTGGAGGAGGAGGATGGCCTGTGGGCGTAAGGTAGGATGGTGGGGGTGGATGGCGACAGTAGGGACGTGGGCCTCCATGGCCTCAGACAAGGTCTGCTGGAGAAAGGAGGCAGCATGGGTTACATCGTCAGGGTGGTGGTAGGTGAAGGGGTGGCTATCGACCTGGGTGGAGAGGGTTTCCCAGTAGGCATTCCAATTGGCTGGGAATAGTCATGGACGTACTTAGGAGGAGGGTCATTACGAGGGTTGGGGTGGGGGCGACGACCGTCTGAAACGGTGTGGAGGACAGGGAGATGGTCGCTACCAATAGGCTCCAGGACATCCACCGTTATGGGGCCAAGGAGGTTGGGGGAGGAAAGGATAACATCAGGAGAGGAGTTGGATTCGGGACGGGTGTGCTGGGGGATGGGGATGAGGTCGCCTTGAAGGGAGGAGAGGAACCGATGCCACCGCCGTAACTGGGCGGCGGAACGACTATGGATGTTGAGGTCGGCGGCGATCACGAAGGAGGAGAAGGTACGGTCAATGTGGGAGAGGAAGTCGAAGGAAATAGGGGCGTTAGGGCAGATATAGATGGTGGCGCAGGTAACGGTAAGGCAGGTGTTCGGTGGGGTCGGGAAGGAGAGGTTGGAGCCGAATGTGGATCTGGCGGTGGTGACCAATGGCAATTCCGCCACGCGCAATCGGGAGGGGATTATCGGAGCGTTGAAGGAGGTAGAGCGAAGTGTGGACGGTGTGGTGGGGTTGGAGGAAGGTTTCATTGAGGAGGAAGGCATCCACGCGGTGGGTGGCAAGGGTGTGCAGGAAGAGGTTCTTGTTGGTGGGAAGGGAGCGGATGTTGTTGAAAAGGATACGGTGCTGTCGCACCATGACAGGGATTTAGACAAGGGTGTCAAGACAGGAGAAGGTGAAATGGGCCTGGTTGTTGGAGTAGGTGGCGTATGTTTTTAGGTGGAAAATGGAACGGGTGGCGAGGGATATCTGTTGGACTGTGTGGGAGCGCTGAAAAGGATGAACATTCTGAAGGACGATGGTGAGAAATCTGATGATGTCCTCAGCAGTAGGGGGTGGGCAAAGGGAATTGCCGGGAGGGGTGGGGACGTCCAGAGGGCGGACAGCAATGGTGAGTTCAGGAGTAGTAGGAGGGGGTCGGGCCTTACATTTCTGGGAGTAAGTAGGATGAGGGAGGCTACAGGTATTACAGGAGAGGGGGGGGGGACTGGAGATTGGGGCACTGCCGCAAAAAGTGGGCTTGCCTACAGTGCGGGCAGGTGGGGGCCTCACGGCACTCAGATGTAGGGTGTACATTATACCGCAAGCACCTTTGGCAGCGGAGGGATTGAGGAGGGGAACAGGAAGGGTCAACTTGGTAGAGTTGGTTAAAGAGAAGGGCACCCTCCTTCAGGAGACGGTCGATGGAGGGGCGTGTTCGGAAAAAACCCGCATAAGTCGGGTGGGGCCGGTGGAGTTATGGATGTGGCGAACCGCACGCACCTCCAGATGGGGATGCACCTTGAGCTCCGCCAACACCTCCTCCTCCATGATCGCCGGACTAAGCCGAGTGATCACGGCGGTGAGGGTCGCTGGGCGATGCGGGGCTTGGGGTTGACGGGAGGGAGGCAGGGAAGGAGCAGGGGTGAGGGAGGCATTAGGGCCAAAGCGGGTGACACGTCGACAGGCTGGCTGGCTGGCTGGCTGGAACCTGCAACACCTATCGCTTCGATTGGTACCGTAATAGCATAATCGAAGGGCGGTATTCAAACGAATTACCGCCGGAGAACCTGGCTGGCTGAGCGAGAGGCAGGCGCTTAAATACTCTATCGGGGGCGCCGCTATTGGCCGTTGGGACCACGTGTTCCACTGTGGCGCCCTCACACTAAATGCGGGCCAGGAGGCTCGCGCCGACACAGCTTACGACGCGATGGTGCAGAGACCTCAAGGGGTCTTCGATGTCCATGACATTTGGCGTGGATTCAAATTCCGCCGCGCGCGGTACCAGAGATTCCATGTAAAAACAGCCTACACCATTATGTAGCAACCACCAGCTTGCACAGGAACAAGTTGTCAACTTGATTCCATGATTTCGTGGGATCTGCGCCACACTCGAACCCTACCAGCGGCAATTGCCAACTGAAATCGGGACTCATCTGACCAGGGCACGGTTTTCCAGTAGTCTCGGGTGCAAATGTTTGCCGGCCGGGGTGGCCGAGCGGTTCTAGGCGCTACAGTCTGGAACCGCGCGACCGCTACGGTCGCAGGTTCGAATCCTGCCTCGGGCATGGATGTGTGTGATGTCCTTAGGTTAGTTAGGTTTAAGTAGTTCTAAGTTGTAGGGGACTGATGACCTCAGAAGTTAAGTCCCATAATGATCAGAGCCATTTGAACTTTTGCAAATGTTTAAATGGGTGTGAATTCCTAAGGGACCAAACTGACCAGACTTACACATTACGTAATGTAACTTAAGCTAACTTATGCTAAAACAACACACACACCCATGCCCTAGGGAGGACTCGAACCTCTGGCGAGAGGGGCCGCACAGTCCGTGACATGGCGCCTCAAACCTCGCTGCCACTCCGCGCTACTAGGGTGCAACTGATATGGCCATGAACCCAGGGAGGTGCTGAAGACAAAGGCACTCGCGTCTGTCGTCTGCTTCCATAGGGCGTTAACGCCAGATTTCATCGCATTGTCCTAATACATACGTTCGTCGTCCGTACCACTTGTCTGTTAGCACTGACAACTCTACGGAAGCGCTGCTCCTCTCGGTCGTTAAGTGAAGGTTCAAATGGTGCAAATGGCTCTGAGCACTATGGGTCATCAGTCCCCTTGAACTTAGAACTACTTAAACCTAACTAACCTAAGGACATCACACACATCCATGCCCAAGGCACGACTCGAACCTGCGATCGTAGCGGACGCGCGGTTCCAGACTGAAGCGTTTAGAACCGCTCGGTCACAATGGCCGGCCGTTAAGTGAAGGCCATCGGCCACTACGTTATCCATAATGAGAGTTAATGCCTGAAATGTGTTATTCTCAGTACACTCTTGACACTGTGGATATCGGAATACCTAATTCCCTAACGATATCCGAAATGCAATGTCCCATGTGTCTATCTCTAACTAGCATCCCGCTTTCAAAGTCTGTTAATTTCCTTCGTGCGGCCATAACCTTGTCGGAAACATTTTCACGTGAATCACCTGAGTATAAATGACAGCTCTGTCAACTCTCAGCCTTTTTACACCTTACGTACGTGGTACTACCGCGATCAGTATACGTGGATATTGCTATCCTATGACTTTTTGTCACCTCAGTTTATTACACATGCAAATGAAAAGACACATAAAGCGAATTTATTACAAAATGATATGTTATTTATCTAATTAATACGTATGTATGAGGCCGCCATTAGTCGCACGAAGCGAATCAAAATGGTACTCGATTTCTTGTCATGTTCATTGTACCTGACCATTATTATGGAACAATGAAAGAAAGTCATTTGACTGGATGAATGCTGTTGCACACTGCTTCCGACATCTGGCGGAGTTTGCATCCGAAGAGTGAAACATTACGGGGATTCTATGATTATTTGGATAGCCAAATACTGGTAATCCATGAGTCCTGTGGGTACTCTGCAAAATTACATTACTGCCAAGGGCTACCTGACCATGTTGGTAAATCAGATCCATTGCTTGGTACAATGTTTGTTCACTAATGGCGATGCTGCGATCCAAGACGATAGAGCGACACAGTTTGCATAGTCAGGGATGGTTCTTTTAGCACGAGGATGAATTTTCACATATCCTCTGATCACCACAATCACCAGATCCTCATGGGATTCAGCCTCTGTAGTCTACTTTGGAGAGAAGCGTGTGATCACTATCCGCTGCCATCATCGTTATCTGAATTTGCCAATATTTTGCAGGAAGACTGGTATAATTTTCCGTTCAAAACCATAGAGGACGACGAAGACTTCTCGTCATTTGCATTTGTAACGAATGTTTGAAACTGTAAAGAAATTTTACGGATAACCTGTGTTTCCAGTCGCGCAAAATCATAGACGGGAACTCAGTCAGATGTATTTTCTTGGGCTTATAAAGATTTTTTATCATTAGTAGCCGATATTAGACAAAGACAGGAAAAGAGTTTGTAACTCAGGTATTTTCCTCTGACGTACACGAGGTGTGAAGTAGCCAAAACTGCAGCCCGGTACAGTCCCCTGATAAAGAGAAAGCTGCTAATTCAATTAAGTTTGCATTTTCACTGGGTTGAGCGAGTTAGTAATTATAATGTCAATAAAATTAACTTAGAGAAAGCCTTCGACCATGTAGGTAGGGAAATTTTGTTGAGCATATTACACCATCAGGGTTATTCTCAGCAGATAATGGAGGTGATAGTCTTTATAGTAGTATAAAATTAAGAATAAAGATTAACCTAGGGGCTGATCAAGGGTGTACCTTATTACTCACACTTTTTAACACATAAACTGACGATAGAACTGATATGTGGAAACAAGAAATTGATCCGGGCTTGAAAATATCGCATGACATGTATTTGTTAATATAATTTTTTTCAGACGACCTTGCAATTGTAGAGGATAGCGAGGCTTAGCTACAAAGATATCCATCTATAGACTTAAGCAAATTTCTGAAGTATATAATACGAAAACATCAAGTCCAAATCAAAAGAGGTCACTTTCAAGGAGTCAAAACCGCTGAGGATTAAGGCTATAATAAGAAACATAACTACAGAACAAGTTAGTTACTTCAGTTACCTGGCAAATATTATAAGCTACCAGAATGAACTCGACATTGACAACAATGGGCAGAAATATCACATGCTATGCGGAACAATCAATAGAAAATTAAGAAGCCAAGTGAGAAAGGGTACAAAAATCAAGTTTTATAAGGTAATGGCCGTCCCTACATTGTTACTTAGAAATGAAATTTGGATAATTACTAAAAAGCAAGAAAGTAGAATCCAAGTGTCACAAATGAAATTTCTAAGAGGTGTAAAGGGTTGAACAAGAGCAAATGGACTAAGAAACGAAGACATAAGAACAGAGCTTGCGATGTATGCTATAAATGAGGAAATCGTGTCTAATCAATAAAGATTGCTAGAACATCTACAAAGAATGTCAAATTTGAGGCGGCCAAAACAAGCTTTAAATTTCAGACTTTTAATTACAATGTCCATAGAAAGACCAAGAAAAAGATGGCTTCAAACTTAGAAGACGAAACAGGCCTATGGCCCAGACCATAAAGTAGGAAGAATAAAATTAAGTTCTAAGTTCTAGGGGACTGATGACCACAGATGTTAAGTCCCATAGTGCTCAAAGCCATTGGAACCAATAACATTAAGTAATGTTGTTGTTGTTGTGGTCTTCAGTCCTGAGACTGGTTTGATGCAGCTCTCCATGCCACTCTATCCTGTGCAAGCTTCTTCATCTCCCAGTACTTACTGCAACCTACATCCTTCTGAATCTACTTAGTGTTTTCATCTCTTTTTCTCCCTCTACGATTTTTACCCTCCACTCTGCCCTCCAATGCTAAATTTGTGATCCCTTGATGCCTCAGAACATGTCCCACCAACCGGTCCCTTCTTCTCGTCAAGTTGTGCCACAAACTCCTCCACAATTCTATTCAATGCCTCCTCATTAGTTATCTGATCTACCCATCTAATCTTCACCATTCTTCTGTAGCACCACATTTCGAAAGCTTCTATTCTCTTCCTGTCCAAACTATTTATCGTCCATGTTTCACTTCCATACATGGCTACACTCCATACAAATACTTTCAGAAATGACTTCCTGACACTTAAATCTATACTCGATGTTAACAAATTTCTCTTCTTCAGAAACGCTTTCCTTGCCATTGCCGGTCTACATTTTATACCTTCTCTGCTTCGATCATCATCAGCTATTTTGCACCCCAAATAGCAAAACTCCTGTACTACTTTAAGTGTCTCATTTCCTAATCTAATTCCCTCAGCATCACCCGAATTAATTCGACTACATTCCATTATCCCCGTTTTGCTTTTGTTGATGTTCATCTTATATCCTTCTTTCAAGACACTATCCATTCCGTTCAACTGGTCTTCCAAGTCCTTTGCTGTCTCTGACAGAATTACAATGTCATCAGCGAACCTCAAAGTTTTTATTTCTTCTCCGTGGATTTTAATACCTACTCCGAATTTTTCTTTTGTTTCCCTTACTGCTTGCTCAATATACAGATTGAATAACATCGGGAAGAGGCTACAACCCTGTCTCACTCCCTTCCCAACCACTGCTTCACTTTCATACCCCTTGACTCTTATAACTGCCATCTGCTTTCTGTACAAATTGTAAATAGCCTTCCGCTCCCTGTATTTTACCCCTGCCACCTTAAAATTTGAAAGAGAATATTCCAATCGACATTGTCAAAAGCTTCCTCTAAGTCTACAAATGCTAGAAACGTAGGTTTGCCTTTCCTTAATCTTCCTTCTAAGATAAGTCGTAGGGTCAGTATTGCCTCACGCGTTCCAACATTTCTACGGAATCCAAACTGATCTTACACGAGGTCGGCTTCTGTCAGTTTTTCCATTCGTTTGTAAAGAATTCGCGTTAGTACTTTGCAGCTGTGATTTATTAAACTGGTAGTTCGGTAATTTTCACATCTGTCAACGCCTGCTTTCTGTGGGATTGGAATTATTATATTCTTCTTGAAGTCTGAGGGAATTTCGCCTGTCTCATACATCTTGCTCACCAGATGGTAGAGTTTTGTCAGGTCTGGCTCTTCCAAGGCTGTCAGTAGTTCTAATGGAATGTTGTCTACTCCTGGGGCCTTGTTTCGACTCAGGTCTTTCAGTGCTCTGTCAAACTCTTCACGCAGTATCATATCTCCCATTTCCTCTTCATCTACATCCTCTTCCATTTCCATAATATTGTCCTTAAGTACATCGCCCTTGTATAGACCCTCTATATACTCCTTACACTTTTCTGCTTTCTTTGCTTAGAACTGGGTTTCCATCAAAGCTCTTGATATTCATGCAAGTGGTTCTCCTTTCTCCAAAGGTCTCTTTAATTTTCCAGTAGGCAGTATCTATCTTACCCCTAGTGAGATAAGCCTCTACATCCTTACATTTGTCCTCTAGCCATGCCTGCTTAGCCATTTTGCACTTCCTGTCGCTCTCATTTTTGAGACGTTTGTATTCCTTTTTGCCTGCTTCATTTACTGTATTTTTATATTTTCCTCTTTTATCAATTAAATTCAATATTTCTTCTGTTACCCAAGGGTTTCTACTAGCCCTCGTCTTTTTACCTATTTGATCCTCTGCTGCCTTCACTATTTCATCCCTCAAAGCTACCCATTCTTCTTCTACTGCATTTCTTTCCCCCATTCCTGTCAATTGTTCCCTTATGCTCTCCCTGAAACCCTGAACAACCTCTGGTTCTTTCAGTTTATCCAGGTCCTATCTCCTTAAATTCCCACTTTTTTGCAGTTTCTTCAGTTTTAATCTAATGTATGAATGGTATTAAATCAGTTTTTACCAGCAATCTGGGATCACTGATGCCACTATGAATAGGGAACTATCGAATTGTGGGGGGTGAAATACTTTCAGGATCACAGATTAATTATTGTTAATTATGAACGAAATGGTGAAATCCCGCAAAGGTTCCTCGTCTTAGTCGGGACTTGAAGCTGCGGCTACTTGACACGCAGGGATACCAGGCTCGCCTGCAGGCGGAACTGGCGCCACTTCAGTCTCCTGAACTCCTGAACTGGGAGGCTGGGTCTTTGCCGTCAGGAACAGATTGTAGGCGCCACCCCCGTTAGGTTGGCTGCGGGAATGTCTTTCTGCTGCCGAACGCTTACTGTGGAGGGGCGTACGAATTGACAGAAAAGTGGAGAGCCGACCTCAGGGCCCCATATAGCTACAGTTTCGGGCTGGAGTCACTTTGTGGCAGCAGTAGAGCGCGTGTTGCCGCCAGTTTCGGTATCTATGAGCGTGCTTCCGTTACTCGATAGCGACCATTGACCTAGCAGTTCGGTTTACTGCCTCTGTTTCTGACTAATATGCTCGTGGTACTTTCGGTCGTGGTTTTACGATCTATGCAACTGTTTGGCATGGCGACTTTTTCCGTGCTGATGTGATAAGGTAGTCATGCAGCCCCTCTTTGGACTACTATTCAAATGCAGATCCCATGACTTCTGATTATTTCCCTTTCGATTTCAAATTGCCCAAGTTTTTTGATGATTTTCTGCTAGCACTCTCTCTTAAAGTGGCTGGAGGAGTTGTTTATGTTTTATTTCTGCATCCAGTGATATTTTGTTGTTTTGTCTTGACCTACAGCAAGGCAGGCAGGTTGTTTCATTGATTGTGGGTGGATTGATTTTTTTACAGCATATAAGCTGCCTCTCGTTTCATGTATTGTTTGGTGAATATATCTAATTTACCGACCAGATCTGCCTGGCTGTTGGTCTGTTGCATTCCTCTGTTGCCCTAAGTATGTAAGTTTTTAGGTAGTCACCGAAACCCCTGCTGGACCCGAAGAAGCCCGAAGCAAGTACGGTCGAGGGAGCAGTAAGTTGGTGGGTGGAATTAACGGTGGCAGCCAATGAGGAATCTGCTGCAGGTAGTTCACTTACTTCTTTTAGAATCACGCTATCTCCATTAAACTTCAGCAGCTAAAAACTTACCACTTCGTTTTTGGAGTAATCATTCGTCCAAGCTACCAGGACGGTTCAGGATTACATCTACATCTATACTCCGCGAGCCACCTTACGGTGTGTGGCGGAGGGTACTTATTGTACCACTATCTGATCCCCCCTTCCCTGTTCCATTCACGAATTGTGCGTGGGAAGAACGACTGCTTGTAAGTCTCCGTATTTGCTCTAATTTCTCGGATCTTTTCGTTGTGATCATTACGCGAGATATATGTGGGCGGTAGTAATATGTTGCCCATCTCTTCCCGGAATGTGCTCTCTCGTAATTTCGATAATAAACCTCTCCGTATTGCGTAACGCCTTTCTTGAAGTGTCCGCCACTGGAGCTTGTTCAGCATCTCCGTAACGCTCTCGCGCTGACTAAATGTCCCCATGACAAATCGCGCTGCTTTTCGCTGGATCATGTCTATCTCTTCTATTAATCCAACCTGGTAAGGGTCCCATACTGACGAGCAATACTCAAGAATCGGACGAACAAGCGTTTTGTAAGCTACTTCTTTCGTCGATGAGTCACATTTTCTTAGAATTCTTCCTATGAATCTCAACCTGGCGCCTGCTTTTCCCACTATTTGTTTTATGTGATCATTCCACTTCAGATCGCTCCGGATAGTAACTCCTAAGTATTTTACGGTCGTTACCGCTTCCAATGATTTACCACCTATGGCATAATCGTACTGGAATGGATTTCTGCCCCTATGTATGCGCATTACATTACATTTATCTACGTTTAGGGAAAGCTGCCAGCTGTCGCACCATGCATTAATCCTCTGCAGGTCTTCCTGGAGTACGTACGAGTCTTCTGATGTTGCTACTTTCTTGTAGACAACCGTGTCATCTGCAAATAGCCTCACGGAGCTACCGATGTTGTCAACTAAGTCATTTATGTATATTGTAAACAATAAAGGTCCTATCACGCTTCCTTGCGGTACTCCCGAAATTACCTCTACATCTGCAGATTTTGAACCGTTAAGAATGACATTTTGTGTTCTTTCTTCTAGGAAATCCTGAATCCAATCACAAACCTGGTCCGATATTCCGTAAGCTCGTATTTTTTTCACTAAACGTAAGTGCGGAACCGTATCAAATGCCTTCCTGAAGTCCAGGAATACGGCATCAATCTGCTCGCCAGTGTCTACGGCACTGTGAATTTCTTGGGCAAATAGGGCGAGCTGAGTTTCACATGATCTCTGTTTGTGGAATCCATGTTGGTTATGATGAAGGAGATTTGTATTATCTAAGAACGTCATAATACGAGAACACAAAACATGTTCCATTATTCTACAACAGATTGACGTAAGCGAAATAGGCCTATAATTATTCGCATCTGATTTATGACCCTTCTTGAAAATGGGAACGACCTGCGCTTTCTTCCAGTCGCTAGGTACTTTACGTTCTTCCAGCGATCTACGATAAATTGCTGATAGAAAGGGGGCAAGTTCTTTAGCATAATCACTGTAGAATCTTAAGGGTATCTCGTCTGGTCCGGATGCTTTTCCGCTACTAAGTGATAGCAGTTGTTTTTCAATTCCGATATCGTTTATTTCAATATTTCCCATTTTGGCGTCCGTGCGACGGCTGAAGTCAGGGACCGTGTTACGATTTTCCGCAGTGAAACAGTTTCGGAACACTGAATTCAGTATTTCTGCCTTTCTTCGGTCGTCCTCTGTTTCGGTGCCATCGTGGTCAACGAGTGACTGAATAGGGGATTTAGATCCGCTTACCGATTTTACATATGACCAAAACTTTTTAGGGTTCTTGTTTAGATTGTTTGCCAATGTTTTATGTTCGAATTCGTTGAATGCTTCTCTCATTGCTCTCTTTACGCTCTTTTTCGCTTCGTTCAGCTTTTCCTTATCAGCTATGATTCGACTACTCTTAAACCTATGATGAAGCTTTCTTTGTTTCCGTAGTACCTTTCGTACATGATTGTTATACCACGGTGGATCTTTCCCCTCGCTTTGGACCTTAGTCGGTACGAACTTATCTAAGGCGTACTGGACGATGTTTCTGAATTTTTTCCATTTTTGTTCCACATCCTCTTCCTCAGAAATGAACGTTTGATGGTGGTCACTCAGATATTCTGCGATTTATGCCCTATCACTCTTGTTAAGCAAATATATTTTCCTTCCTTTCTTGGCATTTCTTATTACACTTGTAGTCATTGATGCAACCACTGACTTATGATCACTGATACCCTCTTCTACATTCACGTAGTCGAAAAGTTCCGGTCTATTTGTTGCTATGAGGTCTAAAACGTTAGCTTCACGAGTTGGTTCTCTAACTATCTGCTCGAAGTAATTCTCGGACAAGGCAGTCAGGATAATGTCACAAGAGTCTCTGTCCCTGGCTCCAGTTCTGATTGTGTGACTATCCCATTCTATACCTGGTAGATTGAAGTCTCCCCCTATTACAATAGTATGATCACGAAACTTCTTCACGACGTTCTGCAGGTTCTCTCTGAGGCGCTCAACTACTACGGTTGCTGATGCAGGTGGTCTATAGAAGCATCCGACTATCATATCTGACCCACCTTTGATACTTAGCTTAACCCAGATTATTTCACATTCGCATTCGCTAATAACTTCACTGGATATTATTGAATTCTTTACTGCTATAAATACTCCTCCACCATTGGCGTTTATCCTATCCTAGCGGTATATATTCCATTCTGTGTCTAGGATTTCGTTACTGTTCACTTCCGGTTTTAACCAACTTTCCGTTCCTAATACTATATGCGCACTATTTCCTTCAATAAGAGATACTAATTCAGGAACCTTGCCCTGGATACTCCTGCAGTTTACCAATATTACGTTAACTTTTCCTGTTTTTGGTCTCTGGGGACGGACGTTCTTTATCAACGATGATAATGTCCTCTCTGGTAAGCCGTCAGGTATTTTATCGTTTCGCCCAAGGGGGGTCCCTCTAACCTAAAAAACCCCCGTGTGCACGCCACACGTACTCTGCTACCCTAGTAGCTGCTTCCGGTGTGTAGTGCACGCCTGACCTGTCTAGGGGGGGCCTACAGTTCTCCACCCAATAACGGAGGTCGATGAATTTGCAACCACTATAGTCGCAGAGTCGTCTGAGCCTCTGGTTTAGACCCTCCACACGGCTCCAAACCAGAGGACCGCGATCGACTCTGGGCACTATGCTGCAGATATTAAGCTCAGCTTGCACTCCGCGTGCGATGCTGGTTGTCTTCACCAAATCAGCCAGCCGCCGGAAGGAACCAAGGATGGCCTCAGAACCCAAGCGGCAGGCGTCATTCGTTCCGACATGTGCTACTATCTGCAGCCGGTCACACCCAGTGCGTTCAATAGCTGCCGGAAGGGCCTCCTCCACATTACGGACGAGACCCCCCCGGCAAGCACACCGAGTGCACACTGGCATTCTTCCCCGACCTACCCGCTATTTTCCTGAGGGGCTCCATAACCCGCCTAACGTTGGAGCTCCCTATAACTAATAGGCCCGCCCTCTGTGACTGTCGGGACCTTGCCGGAGAATCGGCCACTGGCCCAACAGGCGAGGCATCCTGTGGTGGCTCGGAAACGATGTCATCACCACTAGGAAGCACCCCGTACCTGTTGGAAAGGGGTAAGGCAGCTGCCACGCGGCCAGATCCCACCTTCGCCTTTCGGCCAGGCACGCGCGAGCCCACCACTGTCCGCCATTCACCCTGGAGTGATGGCTGACCGGTAAGATGCTCACTGCCGGAAGACGCAGCGACATCAGGGGTTCCATGTGATTCCAAGGCCACCGAAGTAGGCATAGGTCTCACCACAGTTGCCCCAACGCCACTACGAGCCGACGCCTGCGCCTCGAGCTCGATGAGCCTAACAGACAAAGCCTCCACCTGCCCCCGAAGAGTGGCCAATTCTCCTTGCGTCCGCTCACAACAACCACAGTCCCTACACATGACTATGTTTACCCTACCCTATACGGTGACAAATTCCCAAGATAATCTTCTGATGAGCTACTCTGATAATCAAGAAACACTCACTGAAATACGAGACGCGAAAACTACGCTAGGTTTTCCCAGAAAAACTATTTAAAAGCTAAGCGCAGCAAATAAGTACAAAAACGCTTTATACAAACAGTACTCGCTGCTGCTGGTGCTCTCGCTCTGGCTGTCACAAGACAACTGCTGATTCAAGTGACTAGTGGCTAACGGCCGCGAAACAAACAAAAGACGGTTTTAGGGCGCTTTCTGTTCTAAACGATCAAGAAAACACTAAGAAATCTAACACGAAAACTACGTAAAGTTTTATCAGGAACTGTTAGTTACTATGCAGAGCAGATAAACACAAATAGAATCCCTTCCTTAGTGGAAGGTCGTAAACAAAATGCAAAATAAACGCTTTATACAAACAGTACTCGCTGCTGCTGGTGCTCTCGCTCTGGCTGTCACAAGACAACTGCTGATTCAAGTGACTAGTGGCTAACGGCCGCGAAACAAACAAAAGACGGTTTTAGGGCGCTTTCTGTTCTAAACGATCAAGAAAACACTAAGAAATCTAACACGAAAACTACGTAAAGTTTTATCAAGAACTGTTAGTTACTATGCAGAGCAGATAAACACAAATAGAATCCCTTCCTTAGTGGAAGGTCGTAAACAAAATGCAAAATAAACGCTTTATACAAACAGTACTCGCTGCTGCTGGTGCTCTCGCTCTGGCTGTCACAAGACAACTGAGGAAAATGTGAGAATCGTCGTTTCATATCCCACTGTGTGCTGATTATCAATTCAAGAACTACTAACAGTGATGGTTTTGAAGTATCAGGCTCGTGCACGTATTAAATTTGTATCGGCAATGCGCACACCAGATTGTTATCCCCGTGCTATTGTCCTTTATTCGACAGGACCGGACCCTAATGCGCTTTTTCAGTAGAACAGTGCAGGTTCACCTGCTGCTGTTGCGACGCAACGTATACTTCGTGGTGTACAACGACTAACCGACCAGTAAGTTCAGCATATCTCTCGCGAATTGAACACCTAGGGGACATGATGAAACGGAAACTTAATCGTTCTCCAGAGACTGCAGAAACCGTTGCCAAATTGTAACGAAAGGTGCAATATGCTTGGGACAATCTATCGCAGGGTGGCATTCGTCACCTTAACGATCGTTTGCATGCTGTAATTCAATGAGGGAACAGAAGTCATGGGATACCTCCACATATCGTATCGGACCTCGTTTTTCCCGGCATAGTGCAGCAGCTAGATCTGGCATGGAACCAACAAGTCGTTGGAAGTCTCCTGCAGAAATATTGAACCATGCTGCCTCTATAGCCGTCCATAATTGCGGAAGTGTAGCCGGTGCACCATTTTGTGCACTAACTGACCTCTCGATTATGTCCCATAAATGTTTCACGGGATTCATGTCAGGTGATCTGGGTGGCTAAATCATTAGTTGAAATTATCCAGAATGTTCTTCAAACCAATCACGAACATCTGTGGCCCGGTGACATGGCGCTATGTCATCCATAAAAATTCCATCGTTGTTTGGGAACGTGAAGTCCATGAATGGCTGCATATGGTCTCCAAGTATTTCAGTTGGACGAGACGACCCACTCGATTCCATGTAAACACAGTCCACATCATTATGGGACCATCACCAGCTTGCCCAATACCTATTTGTCAACTTGGGTCCATGCCTTCGTGGTATCTGCGCCACACTCGAAACCTTCCGACAGGTATCGGGACTCTCCGACCGCGCCAGAGTTTTCCAAAAGTCAAGGGTCCAACGATTTGGTCTCGAGCCCAGGAGAGCCGCTGAATGCGATGCCATGCTGTCAACAAAAACACCCGCGTCGGTCGTCAGCTGCCATAGGGCATTAACGTCAAATTTCGTCGCACCGTCTTAACGGATACGTTCGTTGTACGTCCAACATTGAATTCTGGGGTTATTTCACGTAGAATTGCTTGCATATTAGCACTGACAACTGTACGCAAACGCCGCTGCTCTCGGTCGTTAAGCGAAGGCCGTAGGCCACTGCGTTGTCCCTCGCGAGAGCTAATGCCTGATATTTGGTATTCTGGGCGCACTCTTGATACGGTAGATCTCTGAATATTGTATGCCCTAATAAAAACTTTGAGGTTCGCTGATGACATTGTAATTCTGTCAGAGACAGCAAAGGACTTGGAAGAGTAGTTGAACGGAATGGATGGTGTCTTGAAGGGAGGATATAAGATGAACATCAACAAAAGCAAAACGAGGATAATGGAATGTAGTCGAATTAAGTCGGGTGATGTTGAGGGTATTAGCTTAGGAAATGAGACACTTAAAGTAGTAAAGGAGTTTTGCTATTTGGGGAGCAAAATAACTGATGATGGTCGAAGTAGAGAAGATATAAAATGTAGAATGGCAATGGCAAGGAGAGCGTTTCTGAAGAAGAGAAATTTGTTAACATCGAGTATAGATTTAAGTGTCAGTAAGTCGTTTTTGAAAGTATTTGTATGGAGTGTAGCCATGTGTGGAAGTGAAACCTGGACGGTAAATAGTTTGGACAAGAAGAGAATAGAAGCTTTCGAAATGTGGTGCTACAGAAGAATGCTGAAGATTAGATGGGTAGATCACATAACTAATGAGGAAGTATTGAATAGGATTGAGGAGAAGAGAAGTTTGTGGCACAACTTGACCAGAAGAAGGGATCGGTTGATAGGACATGTGGAGGGTAAAAATCGTAGGGGGAGACCAAGAGATTAATACACTAAGCAGATTCAGAAGGATGTGGGTTGCATTAGGTACTGGGAGATGAAGAAGCTTGCACAGGATAGAGTAGGATGGAGAGCTGCATCAAACCAGTCTCAGGACTGAAGACCACAACAACACAACGATTTCCGAAATGGAATGTTTCTTGCGTCTAGATACAACAACCATTTCTCGTTCAAAGTCTGTTTACTCCAGTCGTACGGCTATAATCACATCGGAAACCTTTTTATATGAATTGTGTGTGTACATTGACAGCTGTCCTTTTTACACCTTGTGTACGCGATCATACCGCTTCTGTATATGTTCATATCGCTTTCCAATGACGTTTCGTCATCTTATCTGAAGCACCCTGTATGCAGGTGTAATACTGATGGGGAGTGACAGGGCCTCCAACTGCAAAATATGAGATGGCGGGGAGGCGCAGCGATGGCCGTGATACGGAGTGCAGCGCGCGCCGCGGCGCGTGGGCGGTAAGCCTAGCTGGCAGGTGGATGCAGGCTGGAGCCGAGCGGAGCGACTGGGCGTGGTGGCGGCGGCTATCGACCGGCCCGGGGCTCTGCGCAACAATACAGCGGGGGGCGGCAGCGGCGAGGCGACGCCCAGCAGCGAACACTTGTCGCGCGCGCCTCGCCTCGGCTCGCCTCGCTGCCGGGGCCTGGTCGCTCAGCGGCGCGCGGCTACACGTTCCCAGCAGGGAGCGCCACAGCACACACCGTTACCGGACATATCCCTGTTGCTAGCATAGCCAGTAAAAGCGATGAATATCAAACTCGTAAGCTTCCTCGACGCCTTCAGTCTTCTGAATTGTAATCAGTATGGCTTTCGTACAGGTTGCAGTGCAGAAATAGCTATACAGGTCAATACGGAAGAGGCTGTTAGGAATTTAGACAATAACACAAGTGTGGTAGGAATCAACGTAGATCTTTTGAAGACTTTTGATACAATACACCACCAAATTCTCTTTGAGAAACCGGGGGCAATACGCATGGGAGAAATTGGGAGGAAATGTTTTTGAATCCTGTCTCCAAGACAGACACACATCTCATCTCAAAACTGGCAAAAAACAAAATGGGCATCCGATGCTAATATACACACATCATGAAGGCAGGGGCGTCCCTGTGTGTCGTGAGAGGCTGCACTTTGGACTAGGTCGTTTATCAGGTCTACGCCGTACACATATGTGTCCATCGCACGCACAGAGAGAGAACCTACTCCCATCACTGATGACGATAGAGCGCCATTCCACTCTCCAGCGTACTCTTCCACGGCGCTAGAGTAGCCTAGCTTGGCGGTGTCGTAGTGTCAGTTGCAGCCTGGCCACAGGCACACACCATCTTACTCCTGTTGCAAGCAGACGATTCCTAACGGCCCTTTGTGACACAGCTTCTGCAACATGTGCCGGGATGCCGGCACGGTAGCTCAGCGTGCTCGGTCAGAGGGCTGCTTGGCCTCTGTAAAAAAAAAAATTGATTAAAGGAATCAACGATCAACTTGAACGGAGGTCTAGTGACGTCCACCTAGACCAAACACAACGAACTACATCGAACAAAAATGAAAAAAAAAGTGGTCAACGTGACAGAATGTAAATCCTCAGGTCCCGGGTTCGATTCCCGGCTGGGTCGGAGATTTTCTCCGGTCAGGGACTGGGTGTTGCGTTTTCCTAGTCATCATTATTTCATCCCCATCGACGCGCAAGTCGCCGCAATGGCGTCAAATCTAAAGACTTGCACCCGGCGAACGGTCTACCCGACGGGAGGCCCCAGTCACACGACAATTACATTTTACCTTAAATAATTCGATTCCGTTTCAAATGGTTGAAGTTGTTCATTAGGAGTGCGTACTCGTCGACAGGGCGCAATTCTAAAATAGAATGAATGTTGCACATACCGTTCATCTCTAAACTCAGCGAAGTTGTTGCGTGCAAAGACAAAACACACTGGGCACAGAAAGGCCCCCTGACTGCCATCTGATGGCCAATGATCGTGACAAATGAATCACTAACGCTACAACTCCTCAGTATCCACTGTTATAACCTAGTGCCATTGAACACGATCCTTGCGGTTGTTACATGTTTTTTCCGCCAGTGTAATAACTAGACAGGTAAACGTAAGAAACGTTAACCTCCCTGTGCAGTTATGATCATCATCATCATCATTTAAGACTGATTATGCCTTTCAGCGTTCAGTCTGGAGCATAGCCCTCCTTATACAGTTCCTCCATGATCCCCTATTCAGTGCTAACATTGGTGCCTCTTCTGATGTTAAACCTATTACTTCAAAATCATTCTTAACCGAATCCAGGTACCTTCTCCTCGGTCTACCCCGACTCCTCCTACCCTCTACTGCTGAATCCATGAGTCTCTTGGGTAACCTTGCTTCTCCCATGCGTGTAACATGACCCCACCATCTAAGCCTGTTCGCCCTGACTGCTACATCTATAGAGTTCATTCCCAGTTTTTCTTTGATTTCCTCATTGTGTACACCCTCCTGCCATTGTTCCCATCCACTAGTACCTGCAATCATCCTAGCTACTTTCATATCCGTAACCTCAACCTTGTTGATAAGGTAACCTGAATCCACCCAGCTTTCGCTCCCATACAACAAAGTTGGCCGAAAGATCGAACGGTGCACAGATAACTTAGTCTTGGTACTGACTTCCTTCTTGCAGAAGAGAGTAGATCGTAGCTGAGTGCTCACTGCATTAGCTTTGCTACACCTCGCTTCCAGTTCTTTCACTATGTTGCCATCCTGTGAGAATATGCATCCTAAGTACTTGAAACCGTCCACCTGTTCTAACTTTGTTCCTCCTATTTGGCACTCAATCCGTTTATATTTCTTTCCCACTGACATTACTTTCGTTTTGGAGATGCTAATCTTCATACCATAGTCCTTACATTTCTGATCTAGCTCTGAAATATTACTTTGCAAACTTTCAATCGAATCTGCCATCACAACTAAGTCATCCGCATATGCAAGACTGCTTATTTTGTGTTCACATATCTTAATCTCACCCAGCCAGTCTATTGTTTTCAACATATGATCCATAAATAATATGAACAACAGTGGAGACAGGTTGCAGCCTTGTCTTACCCCTGAAACTACTCTGAACCATGAACTCAATTTACCGTCAACTCTAACTGCTGCCTGACTATCCATGTAAAGATCTTTAATTGCTTGCAAAAGTTTGCCTCCTATTCCATAATCTTGTAGAACACTTATGAATTAAGTTTATTTACAGATTTTCCAGAGTTACAGTAACGAATTGTAATTATTTAAATAGAACATTATTTGTTTCCTATAGTGTTGGTGTTGCTTATTTCCAAGACTCGTTCGATGCAGCTCTCCACGCGTCTATCCTGTGCAAGCCTCTGCGTCTCCAAGTAACAACTGAAATCCACATAATTTATTACTTGCTTACTCTATTTATTCCTCGGTCTCCCTCTACAATTTTTTCTCTCCAACCCCCACATGAACCATCTACCTTGCCGTTGGTTTCGTGGCTTGTGTGCATCAGCGATACAAATACACTCCTGGAAATTGAAATAAGAACACCGTGAATTCATTGTCCCAGGAAGGGGAAACTTTATTGACACATTCCTGGGGTCAGATACATCACATGATCACACTGACAGAACCACAGGCACATAGACACAGGCAACAGAGCATGCACAATGTCGGCACTAGTACAGTGTATATCCACCTTTCGCAGCAATGCAGGCTGCTATTCTCCCATGGAGACGATCGTAGAGATGCTGGATGTAGTCCTGTGGAACGGCTTGCCATGCCATTTCCACCTGGCGCCTCAGTTGGACCAGCGTTCGTGCTGGACGTGCAGACCGCGTGAGACGACGCTTCATCCAGTCCCAAACATGCTCAATGGGGGACAGATCCGGAGATCTTGCTGGCCAGGGTAGTTGTCTTACACCTTCTAGAGCACGTTGGGTGGCACGGGATACATGCGGACGTGCATTGTCCTGTTGGAACAGCAAGTTCCCTTGCCGGTCTAGGAATGGTAGAACGATGGGTTCGATGACGGTTTGGATGTACCGTGCACTATTCAGTGTCCCCTCGACGATCACCAGTGGTGTACGGCCAGTGTAGGAGATCGCTCCCCACACCATGATGCCGGGTGTTGGCCCTGTGTGCCTCGATCGTATGCAGTCCTGATTGTGGCGCTCACCTGCACGGCGCCAAACACGCATACGACCATCATTGGCACCAAGGCAGAAGCGACTTTCATCGCTGAAGACGACACGTCTCCATTCGTCCCTCCATTCACGCCTGTCGCGACACCACTGGAGGCGGGCTGCACGATGTTGGGGCGTGAGCGGAAGACGGCCTAACGGTGTGCGGGACCGTAGCCCAGCTTCACGGAGACGGTTGCGAATGGTCCTCGCCGATACCCCAGGAGCAACAGTGTCCCTAATTTGCTGGGAAGTGGCGGTGCGGTCCCCTACGGCACTGCGTAGGATCCTACGGTCTTGGCGTGCATCCGTGCGTCGCTGCGGTCCGGTCCCAGGCCGACGGGCACGTGCACCTTCCGCCGATCACTGGCGACAACATCGATGTACTGTGGAGACCTCATGCCCCACGTGTTGAGCAATTCGGCGGTACGTCCACCCGGCCTCCCGCATGCCCACTATACGCCCTCGCTCAAAGTCCGCCAACTGCACATACGGTTCACGTCCACGCTGTCGCGGCATGCTACCAGTGTTAAAGACTGCGATGGAGCTCCGTATGCCACGGCAAACTGGCTGACACTGACGGCGGCGGTGCACAAATGCTGCGCAGCTAGCGCCATTCGACGGCCAACACCGCGGTTCCTGGTGTGTCCGCTGTGCCGTGCGTGTGATCATTGCTTGTACAGCCCTCTCGCAGTGTCCGGAGCAAGTATGGTGGGTCTGACACACCGGTGTCAATGTGTTCTTTTTTTCATTTCCAGGAGTGTAGCTGTAACCGCAACGGTGGGGTATGAGAGGGCAGATAAACCTATGCTTCCTGAAGAGGGCCAGTAACCTTTTCAGTAGTTGCAGGGATAACAGCCTGGATGATTGATTGAGCTGGTCATGTAATATCGACCAAAACAACCTTGGCAGCCGGGGTGGCCGAGCGGTTCTAGGCGCTACGGTCTGGAACCGCGCGACCGCTACGGTCGCAGGTTCGAATCCTGCCTCGGGCATGGACGTGTGTGACGTCTTTAGGTTAGTTAGGTTTAAGTAGTTCTAAGTTCTAGGGAACTGATGACCTCAGAATTTAAGTCCCATAGTGCTCAGAGCCATTTGAAAACAACGTTGCTGTGCTGATTCTGCGAACGGCTGAAAGTACCAGGAAACTACAGGCGCAACTTTTCCCGAGGGCATGCGGCTCTACTGTAGGGATAAATAATGGTGGCACCCTCGTGGGTAAAATATTCCGGATATAAAATAGTACCCCGTTCGTATCTCCGGGTGGAGACTACTCGGAAGGATGTCATAAACAGGGGAAAAAAAAACCTGGCGTTCTACGTAACAGGGGGTCGAATGTTAGATCTCTTAATCGGGCAGGTAGGTTAGAAAGTTGAAAGGAAACGGATAGATTGAAGTTAGATATATTAGGAATTAGTAAAGCTCGATGGCAGGATGAACAGGACTTTTGGTCACGTGAATTCAGGTTTATAAATACAAAATCAAATAGGGGTAATGCAGGAGTAGCTTTAATAATGCGTAAGGAAATAGGAATGTGGGTAAGCTACTATGAAAACCATAGTGAACGCGTTATTGTAGGCAAGATAGGCGCGAACCCACACACACCACACATGGAAACTAGCACCGCAGATGATGAGTAGATTGAAGCAATGTATCATGAGATAAAAGTAATTATTCAGATAGTTAATGGAGACGAAAAATTTAATGGTGATGGGGGACTGGAATTCGATAATAGAAAAAGGAAGAGAAAGAAAAAATAGGAGGTGAATATGGACTGGGGGAAAGGAGCGAAAGAGAAAGCTGCCTGGCAGAATTTTCAATAGAGCATAATTATAATTTGATCACCGCTAACACTTGGTTTAAGATCCATAAAAGAAGCTTGTATGCGTGGAAGAGACCTGGAGTCACCGGAAGGTTTCATATGTATTGTATAATGGTAAGAAAGAGTTTTTGGAACAACATTTCAAAATACAAGAAATTTCCAAGGCAGATGTGGTCTCTGGCCGCAATTTATTAGTTGTGAACTGTAGATTAAAATTAAAGAAATTGCAAAAAGGTAGGAAATTAAGGAGATGGAACTTGGATAAGCTGAAAGAATCAGAAGTTGTTGCAAATTTCAGAGGGAGCATTGGGCAACGACTGACTAGAACAGGGGAAAGGAATACACTAGAAGAGGAATGGGTAGCTTTAAGAGATTTAATAGAGAATGCAGCAGAGGATCAAATAGGCAAAATACACTGAAGAGCAAAAGAAACTGTTACACCTGCCTAATATAGTGTACGGTCCCCGCGAGCACGCAGAAGCGCCGCAACACGACGTGGCATGGACTCGACTAATGTCTGAAGTAGTGCCTTAGGGAAGTGACATCTTGAATCTAGCAGGGCTGTCCATAAATCCAAATTCTGCCTGTTTATATATCTCTGTCTTTGAATACGCGTGCCTACACCAGTTTCTTTCGCGCTTTAGTGTAAAAATGCGCCAAATGAAGCTGGCGAATCGGAGAACAAACGTCTAAAAAATGAGACTGATAGAAACTGCAAAATGGCTAATCAGGAATGTCTAAGGTACAAATATAAGGATATAGAAGTAGACATCACTAGGGGAAAGATAGATACTGCCTGCAGCAAAGTTAATGAGGCCTTTGGAGAAAAGACAAGCAGCTGTATGAATATCATGGGTTCAGATGGAAAACCAGTCCTAAGCAAAGAAGGGAATGCTGAAAGGTGGAAATAGTATACAGAGGGTCCATACAGGGGAGATGGATTTGAAGGTAGTAGTATAGAAATGGAAGAGGACATACAGGGTGAAAAGTATTTAAACCGACAAACTCTGGGAGGTTGTAGGGGACATCAAAACAAATATTTTTCCCTAATGTCATTTTTTCCTATGAGTAGTATTTAAACCGGTAGAGGAAGATTTCTCTGGCGCCAAATTAATTAAATCAACAAACACTTTTCCATTTTTTTATGACCAAGAGACAACACATTAACACAACCCAATTTCAATTACAGTAGATTTTCAAAAATGTCTCCATTGACACGTAAACAAAGGTTACACTGTCTGATCATGTTCTGTCTGACACGGGCAAAAACATCGGGAGAGTCCTGAATTATTCCCCACACAAAAAGTGGGGATCCAGCAGCCCATGGGACAGTACCACCTCTGCCAATCCACGTGTCTGGGAACCGTCGGTCCAGGAATCGACGCACACGACGACTGAGATGTGCCGGCGCCCCGTCATGTTGGAACCACGTGCGTTGTCTTGTAGGGAGCGGGACGTCTTCCAGCAATTCTGGCAATGCTCTGGTGAGATTGTAATAGTGCCTGCCATTTAATGGCCTAGGTAGCAGATACAGCCCAATTAAACAGTCCCCAACAACACCGACGCACACATTAACGAAGAACCGCACTTGATGAGCGCTAGTAACTGTGGCAGCCGGGTTATCCTCACTCCAAACAGGCGAATTGTGCATGTTGAAGACTCCATCAGGCCCGAACGTTGCTTCATCGGCAAACAACACAGAGGATGGAAACGTAGGATGCATTTTACATTGTCCCAAGTACCACTGGGAAAACTGTGCTCTGGGAGGATAATCAACTAGTTCCAGGTTGTGGACACGCTGTAAGTGAAATGGACGTAACAATTGCTCTCGAAGGACTGTTCTTACACTCGTCTAATTCGTCCCCATTTTGCGTGCAATTGCACGAGTGTTGATTGAAGGATCCCGCTCCACATGCTGCAAGACAGTTTCCTCAAATTGCAGCGTTCTTACCGTGCGACGGCGTCCCTGTCCAGGTAATCTGCTAAATGACCCGGTCTCACGGAGGCATTGGTACACTGCAGCAAAGGTCGTATGATGCGGGACACGACGATTAGGATATTGTTGTTGATAAACACGCTGTGCAGCTCGTCCCTTGTGGTGTGCTACGTAGTACGCACCAACCATATCAGTGTACTCACTCCAAGTGTATCGCTCGATTAGTAAACAGAGACAATGCACTACTACACTGGTGGACAGCAGTTTCCTTCAACTAAAGAGCGTGATACGCCCTCTAACAACTGAAGATCGTGATACGGCCTGTAACAACTGAAGAACGCAATACGGCCTCCACCGGTTTAAATGATCCTCATAGGAAAAAATGACATTAGGGAAAAATATTTGTTTTGATGTCCCCTACAACCTCCCAAAGTTTGTCGGTTTAAATACTTTTCACCCTGTAGATGAAGAGAAGATGGGAGACGTGATATTGTGAGAATAATTTGACAAAGCACTGGAAGATCTAAGTCGAAACAAGGCCCAGGGAGCAGACGGCGTTCCGTTAGACCATCTGGCATGTAAGATATAATTATGAAATAGGCGAATGTAGTGATTCCAATTCCATAGAAAGCAGGTGCTGACAGGTGTGAATATTATTGAACTATCAGTTTAATAAGTCGCGGTTGCAAAACACTTACACGAATTCTTTAAAGAAGAATGGAAAAACTAGTAGAAGCCGACCTGTGGGAAAATCCATTTGGATTCCGGAAAAAACTTGGGCACATGCGAGGCAATACAGATTCTACGACTTATCTTAGAAGATGGGTTAAGGAAAGGCAAACCTACGTTTATAGCATTTGTACATGTAGGGAAAGCTTTTAATAGTCTTGACTGTAATACTTTCTTTGAAATTATGAAGGTAACAGGGGTAAAATAGAGGAAGCGAAAGGCCATTTAGATCTTGCACTGAAACCAGACGACATTTATAAGAGTCGAGGGACATGAAATGGAAACATTTATTGGGAAGGTAATCAGACAAGGTTGTGGTTTATCTCCGATGTTATTCAATCTCTACATGAGCAAGTATTAAGAACAATAAAAAAAGACTTTGGGGAAAAGAAATAAAAACTTTGAGATCTGCTGATGACGTTGTAATCCTGTCAGAGCCAGCAAACGACTTGGAAAAGCAGTTGAACGGAATGACAGTGTCTTGAAAGATGGGAATAAGATGAACATCGGCAAAACCAAAGCAGTGATAATGGAATGTAGTCGATTTAAATCAGCTGATTCTCAGGGAGTTAGATTAGGTGAGTTTTGCTATATGGGCAGTAAAATAACTGATGATGGCCGGTGTAGAGAAGATGTAAAGCGTAGGCTTTCAATGGCAAGAAAATCATTTCTAAAGAAAAGTAATTTGTTAACATCAAATATAGATTCAAGTGTTAGGAAGTCTTTTCTGCAAACATTTGTATGGAGTGTAGCCACGTGTGGAAGTGAAACATGAACCATAAACAGTTTAGACAAGAAGAGAATAGGATCTTTTGAAATGTGGTGCTACAGAAGAGAGCTGAAGGTTAGATGGATAGGTCTCATAACTAATGAGGAGGTACTGAATAGAACTGAGGAGAGAAGAAATTTGTGGCACAACCGAATAGCCGACTAGACGAAGGGATAGGTTGGTAGGACACATTCTGAGACATCAAGGGATCACCAATTTAGTCAATTTAGTACCGGAGGGAAAGGGGGGGGGGTGTAAAAATCGTTGAGAGAGACCAAGAGATGAATGCAGTGAGCAGAATCAGAAGGATATATTGTAAGTTTCAGTACTTGTTCGGAAATGAAGAGGCTTGAGCATGGAGAACTGCATCAAACCAATCTTCAGACTGAAGACCACAACAACAACAACAACATTCCCGCCGGTCGTGGTGGCCGAGCGGTTCTAGGCGTTTCAGTCTGGAACCGCGCGACTGCTACGGTCGCAGGTTCGAATCCTGCCTCGGGCATGGATGTGTGTGATGTCCTTAGGTTAGTTAGGTTTAAGTAGTTCTAAGTTCTAGGGGACTGATGACCACAGATATTAAGTCCCATAGTGCTCAGAGTCATTTGAACCATTTTTGAAGAACATTCTCCTCCAATACAAAAGTGATGATTCCTCGATGTCTCAGGATATGTCCTTTTAACCGATCCCATCCCTTTTTTATAGTCAAGTTGTGTTCTCCCATCTCGATTTAGTACGTCACAGTCAATTACGCTATCTACCCATATAATCTTCATCAATCTTCTACAGCATCAATTTAAAAAGCTTTTATTCTCTTCTTGTTTGAATTGCCTATCGTCCAAGTTTCACTTCCGTACAACGCTGCACTCGAGACAAATACAGGGTTATTACAAATGATTGAAGCGATTTCACAGCTCTACAATAACTTTATTATTTGAGATATTTTGAAAATGCTTTGCACACACATACAAAAACTCAAAAAGTTTTTTTAGGCATTCACAAATGTTCGATATGTGCCCCTTTAGTGATTCAGCAGACATCAAGCCGATAATCAAGTTCCTTCCACACTCGGCGCAGCATGTCCCCATCAATGAGTTCGAAAGCATCGTTGATGCGAGCTCGCAGTTCTGGCACGATTCTTGGTAGAGGAGGTTTAAACACTGAATCTTTCACAGAAAGAAATCGCATGGGGTTAAGTCGGGAGAGCGTGGAGGCCATGACATGAATTGCTGATCATGATCTCCACCACGACCGATCCATCGGTTTTCCAATCTCCTGTTTAAGAAATGCCGAACATCATGATGGAAGTGCGGTGGAGCACCATCCTGTTGAAAGATGAAGTCGGCGCTGTCGGTCTCCAGTTGTGGCATGAGCCAATTTTCCGCGGGCTACGCGTGAAACTTGCCCGCACGCGTTCAACCATTTGTTCGCTCACTGCAGGCCGACCCGCTGATCTCCCCTTACAGAGGCATCCAGAAGCTTTAAACTGCGCATACCATCGCCGAATGGAGTTAGCAGTTGTTGGATCTTTGTTGAACTTCGTCCTGAAGTGTCGTTGCACTGTTATGACTGACTGATGTGTGTGCATTTCAAGCACAACATACGCTTTCTCGGCTCCTGTCGCCATTTTGTCTCACTGCGCTCTCGAGCGCTCTGACGGCAGAAACCTGAAGTGCGGCTTCAGCCGAACAAAACTTTATGAGTTTTTCTACGTATCTGTAGTGTGTCGTGACCATATGTCAATGAATGGAGCTACAGCGAATTTATGAAATCGCTTCAATCATTTGTAATAGCCCTGTAGTTTGGTCCCTGCCCCAAATCAACCAACCAGACAAATACCTCCAGAAAAGACTTTTAATACTTAATATTCGATGTTACAAATTCATCTTTTTCTGAAATGCTTTTCTTGCTACAACCAATCTTCATTTTTGCAAGAAAATGAATAACCTGCAGCCGTCATTTATTCTGTAGCACCATCTTCAGAGCTTAGTTGATGCTGAAGGGGTTATCACGATCCATGTACACGATGCATCAGTGGTCAACAACTATTTTACGAAGACTACCAACTGTAAGCCCTCAATATGGTGCACTGAAGCGCCGAAACTGGTAGCGTCATGATAAATGACGCCTTAAGGACGGTTGTAGTTGTTTCATTTTCTTACAATAGTGAACGGTCGTAGTCCCCAGACCTCCTGGCACAAGCATGGACATACAAAAATATCCATTTTGTATTCGCTTTATGTTCCATCGTCAGCTATATTACTACCGAAAGGGCAGAATTCTACTACTTTGTGTCTCATTTGATAACCTAATTCCCTGAGCATCGCCTGATTTAATTCAACTGCTTTCCATTGCCACTGTTTTACTTTTGTTGATGTTCATCTTATAACTTCGTTTCAAGAGACTATCCAAATCGTTCAATTGCACTTCCAGGCCCTTCTTTGTCTCCGACACAGTTACATCAACGTTTTTAATTCTTCTCCCTGAAGTTTGATTCCTCTCAGTTCTTTATATGTTTTTATTTCCGTTACTGTTTACTCAATTTAGAGGTTGTGTCATCCAGCTGATGCATTTAAACCAGCGCCGCCCATGGCGTGCCAAACTTCACGCGTGGAGCGTGTGGGGTCCGCGGGTGGGCCAAGGTCCGGCGTGACACTCGGCTTTGCTCGCTACTTCTCGGAAGTACCCGAAACAGTTGAAACGTTCCCTTAGAAAAATTTATGAATGACTGTGCTGATAAACGTCTTACATTATTTGATTTTCAAACAGCTGAGCAGAACTGCACGTACTCAGACATTTCTCTCTTTACTTATTCTGATCAACACTAAACTGACACACAATATTTTTAGCACAACGCAATCTGACTTCATAAATCCCTACAAAAGAATGGCCCTGACTAACAATAACCTATACCTTTCATGAATCACTTACCTCGCAAAAATCTTCATTACTCGAACTACTGCAATACAGCGAGCGCCACTACTGCCAGCTAAATAAAAGATTCTAACTGCTGAAGGCACTAACTACTCATAGGCATAGTCAGCAAATGAAAGATTTCGATAGAGAACAAACAATGTATTTACCTTAATCATGTCCCAAAGTCATCATATATATATATATATATATACAGGGTGTTTCAAAAATGACCGGTATATTTGAAACGGCAATAAAAACTAAACGAGGAGCGATAGAAATACACCATTTGTTGCAATATGCTTGGGACAACAGTACATTTTCAGGCGGACAAACTTTCGAAATTACAGTAGTTACAATTTTCAACAACAGATGGCGCTGCAAGTGATGTGAAAGGTATAGAAGACAACGCAGTCTGTGGGTGCGCCATTCTGTACGTCGTCTTTCTGCTGTAAGCGTGTGCTGTTCACAACGTGCAAGTGTGCTGTAGACAACATGGTTTATTCCTTAGAACAGAGGATTTTTCTGGTGTTGGAATTCCACCGCCTAGAACACAGTGTTGTTGCAACAAGACGAAGTTTTCAACGGAGGTTTAATGTAACCAAAGGATCGAAAAGCGATACAATAAAGGATTTGTTTGAAAAATTTCAACGGACTGGGAACGTGACGGATGAACGTGCTGGAAAGGTAGGGCGACCGCGTACGGCAACCACGGAGGGCAACGCGCAGCTAGTGCAGCAGGTGATCCAACAGCGGCCTCGGGT
This sequence comes from Schistocerca cancellata, assembly GCF_023864275.1. Classification (NCBI taxonomy): domain Eukaryota; kingdom Metazoa; phylum Arthropoda; class Insecta; order Orthoptera; family Acrididae; genus Schistocerca; species Schistocerca cancellata. Next base: position 807,297,003 of record NC_064626.1, on the reverse strand, counting down.
TTCCGTTCGCCCTGTTGCAGCTGCGGTCCAAATGACGCCAACGTCCACGTATCGTCTCATGCGCCAGAGTTTACACCTCTATCCATACAAAATTCAAACGCGGCAACCCCTCAGCGCCGCTACCATTGCTGCACGAGAGACATGCGCTAACGATATAGTGCACAGGATTGATGACGGCGATATTCATGTGGGCAGCATTTGGTTTACTGACGAAGCTTATTTTTACCTGGATGGCTTCGTCAATAAACAGAACTGGCGCATATGGGGAACCGAAAAGCCCCATGTTGCAGTCCCATCGTCCCTGCATCCTCAAAAAGTACTGGTCTGGGCCGCCATTTCTTCCAAAGGAATCATTGGCCCATTTTTCAGATCCGAAACGATTACTGCATCACGCTATCTGGACATTCTTCGTGAATTTGTGGCGGTACAAACTGCCTTAGACGACACTGCGAACACCTCGTGGTTTATGCAAGATGGTGCCCGGCCACATCGCACGGCCGACGTCTTTAATTTCCTGAATGAATATTTCGATGATCGTGTGATTGCTTTGGGCTATCCGAAACGTACAGGAAGCGGCGTGGATTGGCCTCCCTATTCGCCAGACATGAACCCCTGTGACTTCTTTCTGTGGGGACACTTGAAAGACCAGGTGTACCGCCAGAATCCAGAAACAATTGAACAGCTGAAGCAGTACATCTCATCTGCATGTGAAGCCATTCCGCCAGACACGTTGTCAAAGGTTTCGGGTAATTTCATTCAGAGACTACGCCATATTATGGCTACGCATGGTGGATATGTGGAAAATATCCTACTATAGAATTTCCATTATTCCGTTTTTTTTTTTTGTTTTTTTTTCTTTTGCAACAGTTTTCAATGGAAATGAGCGAAGAGTTGCAAAGTACGTTGATTAAGTCGAGGAGCATCCCAGAACGATTTTTCGATTTAAATATGACTACTGTTGGAATCATGAAGGAGCGGTGGCCGAGCGGTTCTAGGTGCTTCAGTCCGGAACCGCGCTGCTGCTACGGTCGCAGGTTCGTATCTTGCCTCGGGCATGGATGTGTGTGATGTCCTTAGGTTAGTTAGGTTTAAGTGGTTCTAAGTCTAGGGGACTGATGAGCTCAGATGTTAAGTCCAATAGTGCTTAGAGCCATTTGAACCATTTTTTTTTAATTTATGAAGGATAAAGGAGTGCACGAATGAAAATTAGAACATCCGGAATGGATTGTTGACTTTGCACACTGCCCACAGTAAGACGCTGCAAAGTATCTTCTTTCTGACCTCAAGAAGATGGATTTAAAAAGAAAATCTGACAAAGGCAATCCAGTTCCCTAAGTTCACTGTCATTAAAGAAAGCGCGAGGTTTGAAGAGTTCGCTGTAATCTTGCAAGAATTACAGCGATAGTTTTATAAAGATTTTGAAGTTACTGTCAATCTTACATCTATTTTCGAACTGTTTTCGAGACCGTTTATCGTTTCACTTGAAAGCGCCTCTCTGCATGTGCAGATGTAAATGATTGACCTGCAAAGTAATTCCAGTTATAACTACAAATCGTTGTACGTTACAAATGTCCAGGACATCTACACTGATTTTCTTAGGTGGATTTCCCAAATGTCCACAAGGAGGTTGCAAAAGTGCTACAATATTTCGTTCGACATATTTGTCTGAAAGACTTTTTTCCGATGATGAAATTAAACAAGTCACGATTACTTGGCAACATGAGTGCAAAACGTTGTGAAATTGTCTGCGTTTGTTCCCATCCCAACAGTTTGTACTAGATAAAAATTATATTATGTCTTCAGTGCGCCAAAAATAATTAATTTATACTGAAAACTTATTTGGTTTCTGACCTATGTTACTGAGAAATGTGAAATATAAAATCAAGTCGTATACAGTACAATTGTACTGCCATTTAAACGCAGCACGCTTGGTGTTTCCCCTCTTACCCCTAGCCGCGCTATCTGAACACGAGGAGGGGAAGGAGGCCCGCGAGTCGAAATCTAATCCACATCTAATTTAAACTAACTGTTCACAAATCGAATTCCTATTTATTTCAATTACGGAGCTAAAAATTGTTAAAGTTTTGGGATTAAATCCAACACGCTTCACAAAATTGTGTTTTTTCCCACGAATGTTGTAGCGACAGAATGGTCAATCAAGTGGGATGTCCAAATGAGTGCCCATTTTCCTGGATGCTTTTCTCAGTGCGCCTCTTAAGCCACTTACCGAGGAGATGCAAAGTTTCTGGCCTAACGTAGTGACGAGCTTCCTAAACGCGCTGTTTGAAGTTATCTGGGGTTGTGGTTTCGATAACATAAGCACTATTCTTTACATATCCTCACAAGAAGAAATCAGGAGATCAAACCGGCCATTCCTGAGGACCACGGTATCCTTACCACGTTCCAGGAAATCAGTTCTTGTATAAAATCACACGCAGAATGGGCTGGGTGGTCATCCATAGTGCTGCATCTACATACGGCCTCTAACATCTAGACTAACATTTTCAAGAAAGTTCGATGCACCTCACCTGTCAGAGCATTAACGAAGTAATGTGGACCAATGATTACATCTCCAAGGATTCCACACCACATATTACCGGACCACTTCATTGGACGATACATGTAACACACGCACCTAGGATTTTCCGTCGACCAGTAATACATGTAAAGACGGTTCACTCTATTATGAACATTAATTCATGAGAGAAAATAATACACTCCTGGAAATGGAGAAAAGAACACATTGACACCGGTGTGTCAGACCCACCATACTTGCTCCGGACACTGCGAGAGGGCTGTACAAGCAATGATCACACGCACGGCACAGCGGACACACCAGGAACCGCGGTGTTGGCCGTCGAATGGCGCTAGCTGCGCAGCATTTGTGCTCCGCCGCCGTCAGTGTCAGCCAGTTTGCCGTGGCATACGGAGCTCCATCGCAGTCTTCAACACTGGTAGCATGCCGCGACAGCGTGGACGTGAACCGTATGTGCAGTTGACGGACTTTGAGCGAGGGCGTATAGTGGGCATGCGGGAGGCCGGGTGGACGTACCGCCGAATTGCTCAACACGTGGGGCGTGAGGTCTCCACAGTACATCGATGTTGTCGCCAGTGGTCGGCGGAAGGTGCACGTGCCCGTCGACCTGGGACCGGACCGCAGCGACGCACGGATGCACGCCAAGACCGTAGGATCCTACGCAGTGCCGTAGGGGACCGCACCGCCACTTCCCAGCAAATTAGGGACACTGTTGCTCCTGGGGTATCGGCGAGGACCATTCGCAACCGTCTCCATGAAGCTGGGCTACGGTCCCGCACACCGTTAGGCCGTCTTCCGCTCACGCCCCAACATCGTGCAGCCCGCCTCCAGTGGTGTCGCGACAGGCGTGAATGGAGGGACGAATGGAGACGTGTCGTCTTCAGCGATGAGAGTCGCTTCTGCCTTGGTGCCAATGATGCTCGTATGCGTGTTTGGCGCCGTGCAGGTGAGCGCCCGAATCAGGACTGCATACGACCGAGGCACACAGGGCCAACACCCGGCATCATGGTGTGGGGAGCGATCTCCTACACTGGCCGTACACTACTGGTGATCGTCGAGGGGACACTGAATAGTGCACGGTACATCCAAACCGTCATCGAACCCATCGTTCTACCATTCCTAGACCGGCAAGGGAACTTGCTGTTCCAACAGGACAATGCACGTCCGCATGTATCCCGTGCCACCCAACGTGCTCTAGAAGGTGTAAGTCAACTACCCTGGCCAGCAAGATCTCCGGATCTGTCCCCCATTGAGCATGTTTGGGACTGGATGAAGCGTCGTCTCACGCGGTCTGCACGTCCAGCACGAACGCTGGTCCAACTGAGGCGCCAGGTGGAAATGGCGTGGCAAGCCGTTCCACAGGACTACATCCAGCATCTCTACGATCGTCTCCATGGGAGAATAGCAGCCTGCATTGCTGCGAAAGGTGGATATACACTGTACTAGTGCCGACATTGTGCATGCTCTGTTGCCTGTGTCTATGTGCCTGTGGTTCTGTCAGTGTGATCATGTGATGTATCTGACCCCAGGAATGTGTCAATAAAGTTTCCCCTTCCTGGGACAATGAATTCACGGTGTTCTTATTTCAATTTCCAGGAGTGTAGTTATAAGATACCCCGAGTGAAATTATTCACAGTCATTCGCCGAAAGAAGGTTTCCGATTGAAATCGTTCCCATGCAGCACCTGTGTTAGTGACAGCTTGTACGGCTTAAACTTGTGACTGTCAGATTGCCGCACGGGTGGAAGACTGATGCCAGTGAATTCTCGTAAGATGACATGAGGATCGTGGTGTACTGCAACTAAAACAAATTCTTCCGCCTCACCACTTGTTGCTGGCCTTCGTCTGTTATTGCTGCACGTTTTCAAATTTCTTGTTTCTCTACGTCGTTGTTCACCACGTGAGAATGTAATTGCTGATGGAGTTCTTCGACCAGGATATCTGAAAGCACAAGTAAATGCTGTACTATTGGTATCACGTCGCTGCATTCTTACCCGTTGTAGAGTATGTATACATTCTACAATCTAACCGAACATAACTTCAAACAGTGCGTCGAGTAATTGTGGAAGTAATTATGTTGTGTGCTAATGATTGTCATAGGTCAAATGCGAGGAGCTGGAGACGGATTGTTCGATGATGAGACGACCGAACACTATTCGTGTTCTCTCGTTAATTCTTCGATAAACGAAGAGAGAACCCCTCTGAGGTTAATTCGCCGATGATTTCCATTAACTGACGTAATTTCCTTCATAAGAATTGTTCTCTACTGATCGGAGGGGGTGGCTCAGAGCACTATGGGACTTAACATCTATGGTCATCAGTCCCCTAGAACTTAGAACTACTTAAACCTAACTAACCTAAGGACAGGACACAACACCCAGTCATCACGAGGCAGAGAAAATCCCTGACCCCGCCGGGAATCGAACCCGGGAACCCGGGCGTGGGATACTGATCGGACATCATGGTCGATCTAAGGTAACTAAATACCTAAACTTCAGATAAATCAATTGGCTTGCACACCTCGGTACCTCTACAAAGAGAAATTTACGCCATCGTCATTGGTACATGCATTCTCTTCGTGATTACTCAACTGCGCATAGTTATATACTCTCCGCAACGTTTTGTACTGTCGCTTACTGAAAAAATTTTCTTGACACATCTCAATACACGAGAAAGTCACTTTTCATGGTGTCATGAGCATAACGGATTTACGTTATCGAAAACGTAATAGAGACTTGTTGCAATAAATAGGCTTATGCTAAAAACATGAAAAGTAAAAATTATTTAAAATAAAATTAATGTTAAAATATTAAGAATGTAGAAGAGTTGAACAGCAAAACTGCAAAAGGTACGAAATAGTAAAGTTTTATACTAATGTTAACTAAACTGTCTTAAAAAATGAAAAGTGTAAAACATTGGTAGCATGAAACTATAAAATGTACAGAGCAAAAAACTGTAGAAGTTGAATTATGTGAAGCAAATAAAATTTCAGGGAGTAAGGGGGCATTTTAGTTAGTTGCATTTGCTTCTGCTCGGTGGCGTCGTACGGTGCGCAGGTTTTACAGTGAGTGCGGAAGCCAGTATGAACGCAGGCTTGCTGCTAAGGTGGTGTGTGAACCGATGCGCCGCCGTCGTACTAAGCAGTAAAATATTAACTATACTTTACAAATGTGGAAAATATTGCCAAGGTTGTTTCGACTACCCTGGGAAGCCCTTCCTTACACATCCTCCATGCAGTCCCGATCTCTCCCGTGCGATTTTCATATTGCTGGAGCCTGAAGATTGACATGGCCGTCCGTTTGCACGTCTGTGTACAATCATTGTTCCGTAGGCAGCCGCAAACATTTTTCCATCAAAGTATAGACCGTCTTTCCTCGTATATTTACAGTTATGATGCTTACTTTTGAAATAATAAACAGTTTATTTAATTTTCTTGCATCTGTCTCGTTTCCATTTTACTGCCTCTTGTACTGTATTATTAAAGAATAATTAGTGCTCTGCAGAACGTGAGTGATACCATCACAGCAGATACGAGGAACAAAAGATTTTAAATTTAGTTAGTGGCATCAAATGGTTATATAATGAATTTAGCTGTTATACGATGTTATGAATCACAGAATGTTGTCAGCGCCCAGTAGCATTTGGACATCTGCCATGCAACACCTGCTGTGACCTCTTAATTATCTTCATCTGCTGATAATCTGCCACTATGATTACGTAATGATTAAATGGTCCCCGTCGACCTGAGGGGAAAGCAGTTAATACGGTAAGAGCAGGTTCGGCATATAGTAATCACTGAATGAATGTCGTTGAAGAGACATTCAACGAATTGTTGTAATGCTCACATGAAGGCATGAGTACCTGTAAGAATCCGATAGTACTGACGCATTGTTTATGCCAGCTAACTCCCCGTCCTGCCAAGAAGTGTGTTTTCCCCTGGTGTCTTTAAATCATTCCTATTCCTAAGGGCACGGCCGATTTTCTTTTCTCTCCATACCCAGTTCGAACTAGCTCCTCGTCGATGGTACGTTAAATCCAATCTTCTTTCCTTGTAGATAGAAAGAAAAGAGCAGACGGAAAAACATAGACTTGAAGAAACACTTCGTGGGAATAACACTAATCACTTTCAGAAAAGAGACGTTCGTCTTCATCTATACGTATAATCCGAAAGCCATTGTACGGTACATGCTAGAGGATAATCCTGTCCCATTCCATTCATTTACTGATGCCCAAGGGAGGACGGTAAGCTCATCCTGGTGCTCTTAGAACCACGCACGTACAATGCGACCTACGTCACACGTTGCATTGTCCTGCTGGTAGATGCCGTCGTGCCGAGAAAAAGCAAACTGCATGTAGGGACAGACGTGGCCCCAAGGATAGATGCCTTCTTGTGTTGATTTATTATGACTTCCAGAAAGACGAGACTACCCTGGCAATGTAGAATGAAGGCTTTCACGACCGGGTGACATGGCTGTTGATATACTTTCCGGGATGTGAGGTCGTGGTCCAAGAACTTTTCTGCTCCTTACGTTTCGTCCAGAACTGCGCTGGACTTCCTCAGAGGCGCTGCTCCGCTGAGTCAGTCGGCAAGACTCAGCGGAGCAGCGCCTCTGAGGAAGTCCAGCGCAGTTCTGGACGAAACGTAAGGAGCAGAAAAGTTCTTGGATCACGACCTCACATCCCGGAAAGTATATCAACAGCCATACCCTGGGAATGCCATGAAAACATTCACCAGACCATAAAGCTCCCTCCTCCAGCCTGGATCCTTTCGACTATTGTTTCAGGGTATTTGCTTTCAGACGTTTAACTTCGCATACGCCATCAGCCATCTTTCCGATGGAGAATAAAACGTGATTCATGCAGAAAAGCAACCTCTCGCCATTCAGTGGACGTCCACTTGAGGTACTGGCGTCCATTTTCCAACCTTCGTCGCCGATGAGTAGTAGTCAGAATGGGTGCACGAACCAAGTGCCTGCTGCGGAGGCCCATACGCAGCAGTGTTCGCTGAACGATCGTTCAGGAGACGCTGTAGATAGCGCCATGGTTCATCTGGCCGGTCAGTTGCTCAACTGATGCATGTCTGTTCGCCCACATACATCTCGCATCGTTCACCCCTGTCATCTATGGCTCTACACACCATAGTTGCCTAGGCGCCATGCGCATCATACTTTAACCACTGCGGCACACAGTTTAAAACCTTAGATGTTTCGGAAATGGTTCCACCTATGGCTCGAAAGCCAATGATCATGCACTTCTGGATGTCAAAAAAGTCGCTCCGTTTCCGCATATGACGACCATTGCAGTGCTTTTCGCATCCCCCGACAAGTTCTGTACACCCTTCGCTGCTTGTGCCATCTGCGACTGATTATTGCATGTTGGCGTCAAATATAGGCGAAGTTCGCATTAATGTGACTGGGCCGTGTAGTTCCTTTAAATATAACTTTTTTTCAAAAATGGTTCAAATGGCTCTGAGCACTATGCGACTTAACTTCTGAGGTCATCAGCCGCCTAGAACTTAGAACTAATTAAACCTAACTAACCTAAGGACATCACACACATCCATGCCCGAGGCAGGATTCGAGCCTGCGACCGTAGCGGTCGCTCGGCGCCAGACTGTAGCGCCTAGAACCGCACGGCCACTCCGGCCGGCGAACTTTTTTTCTATCATGCAGGAGTCGTATTTAAACCAGTTGCGTACAAATCAGTTTAAATCAAATTCCTATTAATTTCGGTTAGGAAGCAGGAAACGTTCAAAATTTTAGAGTTGGGTGCACATAATTGGTTGTGTTCGAATGCATGTTTTGTCATTTAAGTGAGGCACTGAAACAAGTGCCCACTTTTCTGAATGCACAACTCAATGCATCTAGTAAACGACTTGAGGACGAAATGTAAAGTTGATGTTATCAATTAGCTGCAAGCTTCCTCTGTGTGCTGTTTGAAGTCATGTGGGGTTGCAGATTTGGTGACATCAGCACGCTCCTGTAGAAATCTCCACGAAAAAGAGTCTACTGTTCTGAAATTGTGTGACCATGCGGCCCACAACGTCTTAGCCATCTTCAAAGAAATCAATTCTCACAAAACATCACGTGCAAAATAGGCTGGATGAGGAAAATGCTTCACCCACGTGTCGTGCTGCATCTTAGATGCAGACTATCATTTTTGAGAGGAGATCACTTAAACTGTCGATAATAAGACATCGATACATCTAATCTCCAGAGTACCTGTAAAGTAGTGTGGACCGATGATTTCATCTTCAAGAATTTCACACCACACGTTTTCGAACACTTTATTTAACGATCGACATAACGTGCCCAGCTAGGATGTTCTGCGGCCAAGTAATGCATATTACAGAAGTTCACTGCACCATAACTTGTGAATGTGGATTAATCAGGGAACGTAACACTTTTGATGGCAAACAGAGTGAAAAATATCACCACGTATTTGTGGTGTGGGAAAACCGGAACAGAAGAGAATCAAAGCATTTGAGATGTGGTGCTATAGACGAATGTTGAAAATTAGGTGGACTGATAAGGTAAGGAATGAGGAGGTTCTACGCAGAATCGGAGAGGAAAGGAATATGTGGAAAACACTGATAAGGAGAAGGGACAGGATGATAGGACATCTGCTAAGACATGAGGGAATGACTTCCATGGTACTAGAGGGAGCTGTAGAGGGCAAAAACTGTAGAGGAAGACAGAGATTGGAATACGTCAAGCAAATAATTTAGGACGTAGGTTGCAAGTGCTACTCTGAGTTGAAGAGGTTAGCACAGGAAAGGAATTCGTGGCGGGCCGCATCAAACCAGTCAGTAGACTGATGACGAAAAAAAAAATTTGCAGTACTAAGTAACTGTCCGTGCGGTTCCTGCATCAGGGATAGATGGTACAAGTGAAATTTGTAATCGTGTACCTTTCGCCACACAGATGAAACACAGATACGAGCAATTGCAGCTAGTTCTCGTGATATCATACGAGCATCGTAGTGTACTATAGCTAAAACAAACTCTTCCAAATCATCACTCCTTCCTGATCTTCATCTGTTACCACCAAGCCTTCTCTAAAACTACTTGTTTCTGGAATTCGTTGTTCAGAAAGTAGGATGCAACGGCTGATGGAGCTCTTGGACAAGGATATCTTACGGCTTAATCCGTAGCTGCTGATCTGGCACTATATCAGCATTTGCTGAGCATTAGTATGATGTCAACGTATTCGTTGGATGTGTATCCCATGTTTGTCCCACATCTGTTTAAGGGAAGACCAAACCTCGCTCACTGCTACATTGCAATCTTCCTTGTATGAGGCAGTGTAACGACACGTTCTACTCGTACAGTGTAATCGAACACGGTTTCAAACAGCGCATCGAGGAAGGTTGTTGCTCCGTGGCATTAGCAAATTTACATCTCGTCCTTAGTCGTTTGGAAGTCATACTGACTTGTGCATTCAGGAATATGGGCACTTGTTTGAACACCTGGTTTAAGGGGGGACGTTGATGAAAAACACACACTATTTCAAAAATGTACCAAATCCTCAGTTTTGGAGATATGGCAATGAAAGTTTGTACCACGCTTTACATGAAAGTAACACATTTATACATAAAATCCTTTGATTATACATATTCAACTTTTTTTGAATGAAATTTGAAGTTTTATTTTCAAAAAATAATGTATGTTCCTTTTTCCGAGAACTTATTCAAGAGATTTCTAAAAAAATTCTCTGTTTCATCTCTTTATGTGTTGTAAGCTTCTCTCATGAGGTTTTTGAATGGGTCAAATAGGAGAATTTTCATAATTTATTAATTATAATTCCAGAAGTACAATGTTAAATTCATGCAAAATTCCAAGCACTTTGCCCCATATCTCAGTTTGCAATCACAATTTCAAAATTTTCTCTTGAGACAACGTTTATTTGGTTTACAGAAATATGTGTACAAAATTTCATAATTCTAGCATTCATAGAATCCGAGGAAAATGTACATAAACTTTAAAAAACAAACTTTTCAGGAAACTCAATTTAAAGTTTAACGTAACTTTTTTCCTTATGTCACTTCTTCAGAAGGCACCACATTTGTACTCTGAGTCGTCTTTACCTTCAAGGCATCTCTTCTGGTTTCTTGTTGTCGGTCTTCTTTCCTTTACCAGGTCTTCAACTGACTTTTCACCTACAGAGAAGCGCTGTAAATCTATTTTTCTCAGGATGTCTCGAGTAAAATTTCCTATCTTGAAGTCCATTCTTTCTAATATCTTCATCCTCCCGATTTTCCCATCATTAAATACAATAACTGCATCATAAGTTGCAATTCTGACAACTATAGCAGATGCAAATGTGTTTTTAGGACATCGTTTCCATATGAGTGAATTGAGAGACTCATTTGGATTTTGTGTTTTGCCATGAACACACATTTTGATAACTGCAGGATCGGCCAAAGATGATCTATAAAACCAAAGAGTATGTATCACGACCTTCTAGATGTATCCCGCAAACAGAATCATTGTTCACTGAGCTGGTATTGAAGTGCTACTTCAAAACGTGGGCGTGGCAGGGAGGCCGCGTCACACTTTTAATTAATTTTCAGGCACGTCGGATGCGACTTCAACATTGAAACTTTTTAAACTTATTGTCCATGAGTTGTACTAACAAATAAAAAATTAATGGAAAATTAACATTTTTGGTCAGTTTCATCAACGTCCCCCCTTAAATGAATATTCCGCAACCAGAACATCCATCAGAACACAGCCAGTTGTGTATGGCATTCTGTATCCTCCCCAAAACTTTGAACATTTGTAGTTCATTATCAAAAACCGACAGAAATTTGATTGAATCTGATTTGTACACGGATGGTTTAAGTACATGAGATATACGATACAAATGAATTATGTCCTTTTAAAAATATTCTATTTTTCCCTCTGGATAATCAATAAGTAAACTATATTCATAATATAGTACAAAGAGTAACATTCGTTATGTTAACCATTTGAAAATCTTTTCCTTTTCACTTATTATTTTGTAAGTGACAGACAAAAAAATCTTACCTGAAATACCCTATATGCCTGAGTGCCAATCCTAATATCTCGTATCTTATTACCATATCCCTACGCGAGAAGTGTGTTGGTGACAAACGATTTGTTGCACTCTGTTCATCGAACAACATTTCTCCAAATTTACCCAAGAGAGTTACTCGAGAACAACGTCGTCTTTCTACCGAAGATTCCCATGTCTGATTTAAGTTCCGCGAGCATATCAGTTACATCATCATGTGAGCTATACCAACCTGTTTACGAAACTAGCAACGTACTTCTGAATTCGTATGTTTGCGTTACGTCTACTGGGGACTCCCAATGCTACAGCAGTAATCTAAAACTGGTCGCGCTGGCATCTTGCACCCGACTTTTTCTGCAGATGCACTACACTTTCCCAGAACTCTTTCAAAGAATATAATTCTTCAACAAAACAGTTTCTGGTATATGGCGGCGTCCTCATGCGTATCAAACTGTGTCTGCCATTGTTGCAAGCAGCCTTCATCAAGGCTACCTTGTACAGGGTACCCCAGGAGGAATAGTCGATATTCAAGGATATAACAGGAATAATCATTTGAAGTAAAGAAGTCTTGTAAACTAGGGCTCTAATATATATATATATATCTTAAGAGCTATGAGTCCTTGTTTGGTTGAAGAGATGTGTTTTACAGTAGTGAAGATGAACAAGTGCTCATACAGGTATGCACTTTACAGCCCATGTTACTAGACATTTTTGCTTCGAATGACCGTTCCTCTCCTAGTTCTATGTTGACCATTCCTCCTGTGACACGATGTGTAAGATCGAAACGTAAAAGCGATCCAGTAGTAAATACATCACCCTTATGAAGCTCACTTTTAACAGTGGTCGAAATTTTGGCTTTAAAACAATATGGAGACGCGGTCACATAGGCAGAAAAGTTTTATATATAAATTGAAGGTGGAGAGGGGAAGAAGGGGAAGAAAAGGAGAGGGGAGGGGAGGGATCACAGCTGTCAGCTACACTGAGACGTTACGCGGAATCCGCGGCGACGAGTGGAACTGTGTATCTGACCAGGATTCGAACACAGGCTTTCCTGCTGACGAGGCAGGTGCGGTAACCACTGCGCCACACGGGACACAGTGTTATCACAATTGCACGGAGTCTATTCGCTCTTCCGAGATTCACACAGGAGGGCGGACGTATTTGCCCATTCGCACTGAAAAAAGGTGGATTTATTACCCAGCTAGGCTTGGTTCAAATGGTTCAAAGGGCTCTGAGCACTATGGGACTTACCTTCTGAGGTCATCAGTCCCCTAGAACTTAGAACTACTTAAACGTAACAAACCTACGGACATCACACACATCCATGCCCGAGGCAGGATTGGAACCTGCGACCGTAGCGGTCGCCCGGTTCCAGACTGTAGCGCTCAGAACCGCTCGGCCACTCCGGCCGGCCCCAGCTAGGCCTACAAATTATATGAACGTGTGGTGTCCGTTCTTTCGGACACGCCCGAAACAACAAACACCACACATACATATAGAAACGTTTTACTGACAAGATGACAACGGCCGGGGAAAGCTATGCTCGAACAAATCTACGAGAGCGGATTGATAAGTCTCTGACTTTGACGGGAGGTCGCGTTCGAATTACAGGTTTATTTGGCACTCAAACCGTATTTTCGCTCTATGTATAACAGCAAAATTTTGTAGACTTCTGTTTCTAGGAGCATTGTTGAGAGTGTCTAAAGCCTTAATTGCGCATTGCAAAGTGAAAATGGAGAATAATTCGTGCGCCGTCGGGTACGGTTCCCAAAATATACGTACAGAGGGCGCCAGAAGGCATGGTTAGTACCCAGCGTGGCGCCACAAAAGACGCAACTAACAGGGGCCATATATTGCTTCTGTCCTCGTACAAATAGTCTGATCGATCCGCCACAGCTATGCCCGGACGCCACAGAGGGCGCCGATAGCGGGGACTACATTCTGCTTCTGTCTGAGGTTAGACAAATAATTCACAAAACTTCCATCCTGCAAACCCTGTTTTCACTATCGAAGGAAAAAATGTGTTGAAGGTCTGTCATACAAAATTTCTAGGTGTACATGTTCAGGCAGACCTGAAGTGGAACGTACACCTAAACAATTTAAATAAGAGACTGAATTCACTAGCATATGCTGTTAGAATCCTAACTCAAAATACAAGCTGCTCATCAGTACTGACAATGTATCATTGCAGTATACAGTCGCTACTTATGTACGGAATAATTTTTTGGAGGAATTCCACAAATACTACAAAAACATTTAAAATACAGGAAAAGGTTATCAGGGTGATTAAAAAAAGCTAAATGTAAGGATTCCTGTAGACCCCTTTTTAAAACTCTGAAAATATTGCCACTGCCTTGCTTGTATTTATACGAAATACTAATTTTCACAAAAGGGAGCATCTTAAAAAAGGAAAATCTCTTCAAACACAACTATGAAATACACACATATGAAACTAGACAGAAGATGAACTTACACAGGAACACAGTAAATACAAACTTATGCGAAAGAGGAGTGTATCATTCTGGAGCAATGTTATATAACATTCAATGCATTTAAAAAAAGTTAAAACAGTTCTTGCTTGACCACTGCTTCCATTTTTTGTCTGAGTTTATGGAACATCATAATAAGTAAACCTCGTTTACCAAATTTCACTAATTGTCAATTCATAATATAGTTTACATAGCGCTTATCTTGTCACCTCACTTAATAACTGCTGTTATCACATGTAGAAGCAATGTAGTACATCAACCTATATTAGTATGCATTTTTATTATGTCAACAATGTAGTCAAAATGACTACTGTATTGTAAACTAACTAGGTTTACCACTGTCCTATATCACATGTACAAACAATGTACTGATTCTTGGAACATACATTTACTGCAAGGCGGTGGTGAAAATGTGTTGCTACTACTTGGCTCGGACAGTGTACATTCCCAGTGTGCATGTTATGGAAATTGGTTATTCCGTCGCGAGTGAAACACGCTTCATCTGTGAGGAGTATTTTGTTTGCAAAATCATGTTGCGCGCTTTGTAACAAACACCACTATAAGAATACTCGTCGCAGAGGGAAATCGGTGCCCTTCCAACGCTCGTACGCGTTGAATGTGGTGAGGCTGCAGACGCTCCTCTTTGAAAGTGCGATGAGCGACAGTGTGCGATACACCCACTTGGCGGTCGGTGCTTCTAGGACTCTGAGTAGAATCTTCGTGGATGCGATTCAGAATTTGTTCCTCAGTTTCTAACGCACGTTCTTCGCGTTGTGTGCCTCTGCCTTCCGTAATCTATGCAAATGAAATACGTACACGTAAGCTGTATTCTGTTGTGATTTACTTAATAATAATACAAAAGCATATCAGAACAGACAATATGTTTCGCATGCAGAATTAAAGATAAAGATCACTACTGTACTTCGTATCGAATGAATCGCAGGGCGATCGAGTAAAAGCACACAGTTTTTAAGATACAATATATATGTTGTTGTTGTTGTGGTCTTCAGTCCTGAGACTGGTTTGATGCAGCTCTCCATGCTACTCTATCCTGTGCAAGCTTCTTCATCTCCCAATACGTATTGCAGCCTACATCCTTCTGAATCTGCTTAGTGTATTCATCTCTTGGTCTCCCTCTACGATTTTTACCCTCCACACTGCCCTCCAATTCTAAACTGGTGATCCCTTGATGCCTGAGAACATGTCCTACCAACCGATCCCTTCTTCTAATCAAGTTGTGCCACAAACTCCTCTTCTCCTCAATCCTATTCAGTACCTCCTCATTAGTTATGTGATCTAATCTAATCTTCAGCATTCTTCTGTAGCACCACATTTCGAAAGCTTCTATTCTCTTCTTGTCCAAACTATTTATCTCGATGTTAACAAATTTTTCTTCTTCAGAAACGCTTTCCTTGCGATTGTCAGTCTACATTTTATATCTTCTCTACTGCGACCATCATCAGTTATTTTGCTCCCCAAATAGCAAAACTCCTTCACTACTTTAAGTGTCTCATTTCCTAATCTAATTCCCTCAGCATCACTCGACTTAATTCGACTACATTCCATTATCCTCGTTTTGCTTTTGTTGATGTTCATCTTATATCCTCATTTCAAGACACTGTCCATTCCGTTCAACTGCTCTTCTAAGTCCTTTGCTGTCTGATAGAATTACAATGTCATCGGCGAACCTCAAAGTTTTTATTTCTTCTCCATGGATTTTAATACCTATTCCGAATTTTTCCTTTGTTTCCTTCATTGCTTGCTCAAAATACGGATTGAATAACATCGGGGAGAGGCTACAACCCTGTCTCACTCCCATCCCAACCACTGCTTCCCTTTAATGTCCCTCGACTCTTATAACTGCCATCTGGTTTCTGTACAAATTGTAAATAGTCTTTCGCTCCCTGTATTTTACCTTTGCTACCTTTAGAATTTGAAAGAGCGTATTCCAGTCAACATTGTCAAAAGCTTTCTGTAAGTCTACAATACTAGAAACGTAGGTTTGCCTTTTCTTAATCTATCTTCTAAAATAAGTCGTAGGGTCAGTATTGCCTCACGTGTTCCCATATTTCTACGGAATCCAAATTGATCTTCCCCGATCTTGATCTTCTACCAATTTTTCCATTCGCCTGTAAAGAATTCGCGTTAGTATTTTGCAGCCGTGACTTATCAAACTGATAGTTCGGTAATTTTCACGTCTGTCAACGCCTGATTTCTTTGGGATTGGAATTATTATATTCTTCTTGAAGTCTGAGGGAATTTCGGCTGTCTCATACATTTTGCTCACCAGAAGGTAGAGTTTTGTCAGGACTGGCTCTCCCAAGGCTGTCAGTAGTTCTAATGGAATGTTGTCTACTCCCGGGGCCTTGTTTCGACTTAGGTCTTTCAGTGCTCTGTCAAACTCTTAACGCGGTATCATATCTCCCATTTCCTCTTCATCTACATCTTCTTCCATCTATCAAAATCTTCATGTAGTATCATATCTCCCCTTTCATCTCCATCTACATGATCTTCCATTTCTATAACATTGCCCTCAAGTACGTCGCCCTTGTATAGACCCTGTATATACTCCTTCCACCTTTCTGCTTTCCCTTCTTTGCTTAGAACTGGGTTTCCATCTGAGCTCTTGATAGTCATACAAGTGGTTCTCTTTTCTCCAAAGGTCTCTTTGATTTTCCTGTAGGCAGTATCTGTTTTACCCCTAGTAATAAGCGGCTCTACATCCTTACATTTGTCCTCTAGCCATCCCTGCTTAGCCATTTTTCACTTCCTGTCGATCTAATTTTTGAGACGTTTGTATTCCTTTTTGCCTGCTTCATGTACTGCATTTTTAAATATAGGGGGAACATTAATTAAACCGACAAACTGCAGCAAGGGATTCCTGATTCGAAAAGGACGAAAAAAGTCCTATGAACTTGTGTCCTAAAATGCATCGTTACAACGGTAGATGGCGCTGACGATTGAACGTTCATCTGACCACTGTCGTGTGTTCCTTGTGTGCTGCAGGCTGAGTGACTGACGCAGCATACTGTAAGCAGCAACATTGTCCGGTATGCACGTCGGAAACAAGCCGAAATCGTATTTGTGACGGCCAAGCAGATGGAAAAGGTAGAGAGGCAGCACGGCTATACCAGAACAGGTACCCTCACATTCACCAACCTCATCACACACATGGGTCCTTGCAGACAGACGAAAGTGCGGGGAGGCGGAAGACATTGCGTACACCAGATTTGGAGAACCGGGGTACTACAGGATATTGAGGTGAACCCTAGTACAAGCTCCAGGCAAGTGGCCCGCCAACATGCTGTAAGCCAGTGTAGGATTACGTGTATCCCGCATGACAACCACTGCTACGCCTGTCCCCTCAAACGAGTTCAAGGATTATCAGCAACGGATTTCCCACTATGGGAAGGATTTTGTCGATGGTCTTTGCAGCACACCGCCACAATTATCGTATTTCTGTCATCAGTCCTCTTCACCGACGAAGCAACATTTACCAAAACTGGTATCATCAATCTGCATAATCGTCATCTGTGGGCTGCAGATAATCCTCGGGGAATACTTGAGGCGTCTCATCAGCATCAATGTGTGGCCAGGAATTCTTGTCGTCCACATACGTGGACGGGTTAATATTCCACAACGCCTTGACAGTGAACTTCCTGTGGCATACTCTGCCTCGGCTGCTTGAGCATGTGCCTTTGCCAATACGACAAGTTCTGTGGTTTCTGCAGATCGGAGTACCACCCCACTTCCGTATTAGAGTTCGTCGACCCTCTGCATCTTCCGTAAACACTGGATAGGACGCGGAGACCCTGTAGCATAGCTTTCTAGATCAACGGACTTAAACCTCCAGGATTTTTACTTCTGGCGGCATCTGAAGAGCGTTGTATGTGTTGAACCAGTTCCTGGTGAGGAGACACTTCAACAGCGTGGTCACGACGCCCTTGACGCTATTCAGAGAAAGGCCGGAACGTGGGAAAGAGTGCGACAATCCATTTTGCGACCTGTGGAGGAGGAGGAGGAGATTAGTGTTTAACGTCCCGTCGACAACGAGGTCATTAGAGACGGAGCGCAAGCTCGGGTGAGGGAAGGATGGGGAAGGAAATCGGCCGTGCCCTTTCATAGGAACCATCCCGGCATTTGCCTGAAGCGATTTAGGGAAATCACGGAAAACCTAAATCAGGATGGCCGGAGACGGGATTGAACCGTCGTCCTCCCGAATGCGAGTCCAGTGTGCTAACCACTGCGCCACCTCGCTCGGTGCGACCTGTGATCGCGTGCATTGCATCCCATACAGGTTGTGACGTGGATGCGATGCAGCTCCGTATTGTGTTCTGGAACGATTTGTTGTCATTGCTTACACACTATCGATTTCAGGTGTGAAATCTTATGGGACTTAACTGCTAAGGTCATCAGTCGTCGATTTCAGGAAACATGTCCATAGAAGCATGAGATTTTCACTCTTCAGCGGAATGTGTGCTGATATGAAACTTTCCGGCAGATTAAAACTTGGTTCCGGACCGAGACCAGAACTCGGGACCCTTGCCTCTCGCGGGCAAGTGCTCTACCATCTGAACTACCCAAGCACGACTGACGCCCCGTCCTCGCAGCTTTACTTCTGCCAGTACCTCGTCTCCTGCCTTCCAAACGTTACAGAAGCTCTCCTGGGAACCTAGCAGAACTATTGCGGAGACATGGCTTAGCCACAGCCTGGGGGATGTTTCCAGAATGAGATTTTCACTCTGCAGCGGAGTGAAAGTTTGGAAAGTAGAAGACGAGGTACTGGGAGAAGTACAGCTGTGAGGACGGGCGTGAGTCGTGCTTGGGTAGCTCAGTTGATAGAGCACTTGCCCGCGAAAGGCAAAGGTCCCGAGTTCGAGTCTCGGCCCGGCACACAGCTTTAATCTGCCACGAACTTTCATGTCCGTAGGACTTTCTTCCTCCATTTCCATTAGGAAACTGTGCACGAAGTGCCCGTGTGGTTTGAGGCGCTATGCCACGGATTGCGCGGCCCCTCCCCCGGAGGTTCGAGTCCTCCCTCGGGCATGTGTGTATGTGTTGTTCTTAGCAAAAGTTAGTTTAAGTAGTGTGTAAGTCTAGGAACTGATGGGCTCAACAGTTTTGTCCCTTAGGAGTTCACACATATTTGAACATTCCATTAGGAATTCATCCCTGCAGTTTGTCAGGTTCATTAATTTTGCACACTTAATATATCACGGACACGCAGTCCTCCCACGGAATTTTTCCATTCGTCTTCCCTAATACTCATTTCATGCGTTCGTTTTTTTTTTTTTTTATTGTTAGTGTTGGCCTCAAATATTTAAGCGACATGTTCCAGATGTTCGCCATCAATTTTGTTATCTGATACAATTACAGAAAGAGACAGGATGGAAATGAAGGAGGTGGGAAACGGGTGGGCGGAGGGGGGACAGTAAGGCACACGCCCCTCCAACCTCAAACTAGAAATGTCGCGATTGTAACAACACACATACTTAGCATAGTTCGTGCCGGCGGTTCTCGTGGATATGAGCCCCGCTTGACCCCGGCGACTCCCGCTAGCTGGTTTCGTGCGCTCTAGATTCCCGGCTGTCCGGCCTGGTATTCCGGCCGGCGCGTGCCGTGCCGATCCCGTCGCATTAGCCGTAGTGACCGGTGACGTAACGCGCGCCGAGGAGCTGTCTGCGCTGGCCGCGGGGTCAGCGACCCGCGCCGAGGGGAGGATGTGGCCGCGCCGGAAGTCGCCGGCCGCTAGTTCTGCCTGCCGGGGGCCCGCCTCCCTGCCACGCCGTGCCTCGCCTCGGCCGTGCCTCTCCTTGAGGTGTCCCCAGTCAGTCGCGAATACACGGGGATCATGATTATCTCCTCTCCACTAACAGCATGTCATTATAAGCATTTATTGTAATTTTATATGTTTTTCCTCGTTTCTTAACTGTTTCTATATTCACAACTACATCTAGATCTATACTCTGAAAACCACCGTAATATTCGATTTTATGTAAATGTAAGTGTACTCTTTGAGGAGTGAGTTTGTTCAGTTAGCTTAATCAACAAGATGCCGGCCGAAGTGGCCGTGCGGTTAAAGGCGCTGCAGTCTGGAACCGCAAGACCGCTACGGTCGCAGGTTCGAATCCCGCCTCGGGCATGGATGTTTGTGATGTCCTTAGGTTAGTTATGTTTAACTAGTTCTAAGTTCTAGGGGCTAATGACCTCAGCAGTTGAGTCCCATAGTGCTCAGAGCCATTTGAACCATTTTTTTAATCAACAAGACAGCTTGCACTACTTGTAGTAAGATATTTTTCCCCTTTTTCTTTTAAGTTTCGTAATTGACGAAAGATTGCACAACGGAACAGGAACAGTGATCAAGTATGAATGACCTTAGGTGTTTACTAAAAAGTGAGATTGATTTTATCGTATGTGGAGAACTATTCTAAATTTGTATCACACTATTTGTACTGCAACTTTCATAAGCCGGTGTCCTTATTGACTGGAGATGGTACTTTCCTATTTACTTTAAATCATGTTCACGGATAAATGGTCCAAATGGCTCTGAGCACTATGGGACTTAACATCTGAGGTCATCAGTCCCCTAGACTTAGAACTAATTAAACCTAACTAACGTAAAGACATCACAACATCCATGCCCGAGGCAGGATTCGAACCTGCGACCGTAGCGGTCGCGCGGTTCCAGACTGAAGCGCCTAGAACTGTTCGGCCACAACGGCCGCCTGTTCACGGATACTGAAGTTTTTATTTATGTATGCTACAGACAGAACAACGTGACTAGCATATCGACAATGGAGGAAATGTGCGATTTAACAGAACTAACATATGAATTTTACGCGCTCCCATTTCGTAAACAGCGTGATAAACGAACAGAAAACATCCCACAACTACCACTGCAGCGTGTTGCGATCGCATGTAGCACGTTGGGGCTCACGAACAGTACGAGCAAGTCGCATCAGTTCTGAGCGTTCAGCAGAAAGTTGAACTCGGCACGCTCAACGTTGACCTGCGAAAGCCCAGTGCGTGTACCGACGCCTTAACAGTAATAAATTAAAAACTTAACGGCAATTTATTCAAAAATGTTCACATGTGTGTGGAATCTTATGGGACTTAACTGCTAAGGTCATCAGTCCTAAGCTTACACACTACTTAACCTAAATTATCCTAAGGAGAAACACACACACCCATGCCCGAGGGGGGACTCGAACCTCCGCCGGGATCAGCCGCACGGTCCATGACTGCAGAGCCTTAGACCGTCGGCTAATCCGACCAGGCGCAATTTATTGAACAGTGTCTTGAAAGGAGGGTATAAGATGAACATCAACAAAAGCAAAACGAGGATAATGGAATGTAGTCGAATTAAGTCGGGTGATGCTGAGGGAATTACATTAGGAAATGAGACACTTAAAGTAGTAAAGGAGTTTTGCTGTTTGGGGAGCAAAATAACTGATGATGGTTGAAGCAGAGAGGATATAAAATGTAGACTGGCAATGGCAAGGAAAGCGTTTGTGAAGAAGAGAAATGTGTTAACATCGAGTATAGATTTAAGTGTCAGGAAGTCGTTTCTGAAAGTATTTGTATGGAGTGTAGCCATGTATGGAAGTGAAACGTGGACAATAAATAGCTTAGACAAGAAGAGAATAGAAGATTTCGAAATGTGGAGCTACAGAAGAATGCGGAAGATTAGATCACATAACTAATGAGGAGGTATTGAATAGAATTGGGGAGAAGAGGAGCTTGTGGCACAACTTGACTAGAAGAAGGGATCGGTTGGTAGGACATGTTCTGAGACATCGAGGGATCACCAATTTAGTATTGGAGGGCATCGTGGAGGGTAAAAATCGTTGAGCGAGACCAAGAGATGAATACACTAAGCAGATTCAGAAGGATGTAGGCTGCAGTAGGTACTGGGAGATGAAGAAGCTTTCACGAGATAGAGTAGCATGGAGAGCTGCATCAAACCAGTCTCAGGACTGAAGACCACAGCAACAACAACAACAACATACAATAGAAACAGCGAATAGGTGACCTGGTGCCTCTGTCTACATAATACGCCTTAATCTGCTTGTAGTCCTTGAAAACGCACAAGTTAAAACGAAAAACACAGTTTTTAACAGCGGTTTTCACCCTTTAGCACTGATATTCATGACGTCTAAATCGTGCTATGATCCCCGATTACAACATGAGTTTTGAGTAGGGATTCAAAACATTAAAATCAATAAGAGAACACAAGAGATTTTTTTTGTAATATTCAAAAATGTATCACTTTTAGAGAAAAACAACGAAGGATGGGCGGACAAAGTTTGCTTTTATTTGCCTACTTTGGTTCTACGGATCATGAAACTGGGAGAATCAAAATTCTGCAAAGTTCTGTTTCTACGTTTATTAAAGATAAGTAAATTTCAGAAACCGGTTGTTTTGAGCGATTTTAACAGTTAGAATAAATTGGTGTGGGAGAAAAAGCAATATAACCGAAAAGCGGTTGTCTCAGTGGTAACCACCATCCCAAGTTACGCTATGAAGAGGTGGAGCTTCCGTCCATGTGCTGACTGCGACTGTGGAGCTGAGGAGCAAACAAGTACTTGTAAAAGCATTCGATAAATAAATAATAATCGATAATGATGGTACGCGAAATCCTCAAACACGCACTGTACAGTGGCTTGGAGAGTACGTATGTAGATGCGGAACCCACGCCTTTCAAGAGTAAATATAGAGCGACTCGGTAACGAAAGAAACGGCCGGTGTCTCCCGGTGACGTGAAGGAACTCTCGGGTATCAAAGGGCAGGGCAGAGGGAGCAGTTTAATTAAGGGCGGTGACAAAGGGCGCAGTCGGGGGCGGCCGCTTTCAGGTGTGGCGCGAGACACAGCGGCGGCCGGCGCCTCGTTAGGCGGGGCCGGCAGCGCCGCCTCATTAGCTTCCTTCATTAGCGGGCCCGCTCCGATTGATAACGCCTCAACAGCGACAAATGGAAAGCTAAACGTCGCCGCTGGGTTAGCACTAGCCAAATGCCGCTTCAGCCGCTGCCGCCAGGGTCATCTTCACCTTACCGTTTCACCTGTCCACTCTCAATGTGGTGCAGTTGTTTGTAATACAACATCCTTGGCTAAGGTGGACGAAACCTGTGGTAATGCCGGCCGCGGTGGACTCGCGGTTCTAGGCGCTCAGTCCGGAACCGCGCGACTGCTACGGTCGCAGGTTCCAATCCTGCCTCGGGCATGGATGTGTGTGATGTCCTTAGGTTAGTTAGGTTTAAGTAGTTCTAAGTTCTAGGGGACTGATGACCACAGATGTTAAGTCCCATAGTTCTCACAAGGGAACATCCCCATCGCAGCCCCCTCAGATTTAGTTATAAGTTGGCACAGTGGATAGGCCTTGAAAAACTGAATACAGATCACTCGAGAAAACAGGAAGAAGTTGTGTGGAACTATGAAAAAATAAGCAAAATATACAAACTGGGCCGTCCATGCGTAAGATATGCAATATTAAGGGCAATGTGAGGCTAGGAGTGCTGTGGTCCCGTGGTTAGTGTGAACAGCTGCGGAACGAGAGGTCCTTGGTTCAAATCTGCCCTCCACTGAAAATTTTGCTTTCTTTATTTTCGCAAAGTTATGATCTGTCCGTTCGTTCATTGACGTCTCTGTTCACTGTAATAAGTTTAGTGTCTGTGTTTTGCGACCGCACCGCAAAACCGTGTGATTAGTTGACGAAAGGACGTGCCTCTCCAATGGGAACCGAAAACATTTGATCGCAAGGTCATAGGTCAACCGATTCCTCCACAGGAAAACACGTCTGATATTTTGTATACGACACTGGTGACAGCATGTGCGTCACATGACAGGAATATGTTGTCGACCCACCTAACTAGTACACTTGACGAATGGGTGAAAAGTTTCTTCTACCTTTCCCGATTTAGGTTTTCTTGTGGATGTAATAATCACTCGCAAAAAAGTGATGAAAACATAAGAGTTTTTCACATAAACTGAAAATAAAAAGTTAAAATTTTCGGTCGAGGGAAGATTTGAACCAATGACCTCTCGTTCCACAGCTGTTCACGCTAACCATGGGACCACGGAGCTCCTCACCTCACATTGCCCTTAATATTGCCTATCTTACGCATGGACGACCCAGTTTGTATATTTTGCTTATTTTTTCATAGTTCCACACAACTTCTTCCTGTTTTCTCGATCGATCTGTGTTCAGTTTTTCAAGGCCTATCCACTGTGCCAACTTATAACTAAATCTGAGGGGGGTGCGATGGGGATGTTCCCTTGTCAGAGCCAGCCTGTGGTAATGTTACCGTGTAAAGAGTGCTCGACGGTTCAGATTTTATGCTTCTGTAGCGCCACATAATTTTTCCTTGGTGTTACGAATATGTGCAATTCAGTGGTGTGCAAAAGTTAAGGACAAAGTCGCATGATGCGTCACTGTCAAGTAACTTAGTTCAGTGAAACTTGGACCATATACGGAAGGAGCTGCTACAGTATAGTACTGTAACTGGGTTTTCTCTTTTGATGCTAGTCAATTGTCAGGATGAGCATTACTGCAAAGGGCATTTGATTCTAAAGCATTATGTCAGGGTGAGAAACACTAAATAAATTACTTTTTCTCTCTTAACAATAGGTGGGCAGGGTGGGTTCTCCCTTGGCTCGGGTATGAGGTAGAATTAAAAGCATTTTTACATAAGATAACTTTTATTGAAAGTTTCGTACAACTGTATATCACTGGATGTTCTGGTTCGGAGAACGGCAGCTGTGTCGTTTGCGAAGCCTTCTGCTGCGGCAGCGGCGGCGGCGGCTGCGTCTGATTATGCGTAGCGGTGTGTATCTCGTGTCGCCGTCTCGCCCAGTTGACTGGAGACGCGCAGCGCGAGATGGCCCGTTTAATTATTGAGAACGACGTCGTGAATCGGATGGTGATACCTTGGATGTGGCATCCCAGTGTTTCTCTCTCTATGCGGCCGCGTGTGACAGTGTTGTGCGTCGGCCAGCGGAGCGGCGCGGCGGGGGAAGGTCAGTGTCCCGGACTCGAACAACGGACTCCAGCTTGCCAGTCTTCGGCTGCCAGATCTTCATCCCAGCTCACAGGTGACTGCTGATGTGAGGCCGTCTCCTTCCCATCCTCACGAGACCCGGGTACGTAAAAATCAGTCTTCAAATACCTTCTAACTTCTGTCTTCTGGCGGCGAGGCTGCTGCTTGCTATTCCATTACAGCGGCGGACTTGGTGCTTCTGTGTACGATGTAGTCTCTTCCTGCATAACGGTCTTCAGCACCAACTGAACTGTACTGGAACTGAACTGAAAAACCACTCTCTCAGGCCCACTGCGTCTAACGTATTTATTTACTTCAGTTCACTGGAGGTAAACGACTTCATGGTCATTGCCTCTTCTGTCACGTTGAAAAGCGTCTCGAAGAATCTTCTTAACGTCGGTCATTGGCTCTTGGAATGAAGGCGACGGCCTTTGATCACATGTGACAATTGAGAAACACGTGAGCCGGTCAATCCGCTTATGTGGGGAGGGCGATAGCTTCTCCTGAACGTGCTGACTTCACGGCCATTGCCTCTTCTGCTCTGCTCGCTGTTTGCCAGTGTGTAATTCTTCTAAACTAAACTAAGTTTTTCATTTATTTTCTAATTTCTACTTCACTTCACACTGATTTCACTAATTTATTTATCTATCTTAAGTACCACTTAACAGAACAGAAGGTACCTGGAAGAAATACGTAGTGAGACGAACTTATTCAAACACAATAATCACACTGAAGTGTGATGGTGTCCTGGCCATTACAAAAGGTGAGACATAGTTTTTAATCAGGAGTGTGATAATCCTGGTTGGCGATGCGTGCTCTACAACATGCTCACATGCTGGCCACAAGGCTGCTCCACCAGCGTTTTTGCAGACAACTGTTGGATGGTCGTTGAGGCATGTGGACGTACTGCAGAATGTCTCCACAACACATCTCACACACGCTCGATGGGATTTAAGTATGGGCAGAACGGGTAAGCCAGTCCACTCGCCGAATATCCTGTTGTACCAGGAGTTGCTCCACCTGCTCTCTTCACTACAGCTGCGCATTGTCATCCCCAAAAATGAAGTCACCCTGAAAAATTGCACATGGGCAAGGATTGGAGTAAATGTAAATATCGTGTGACTAGGGCCTCCCGTCAGGTAGACCGTACGCCGGGTGCAAGTCTTTCGATTTGACACCACTTCGGCGACTTGCGCGTCGATGGGGATGAAATGATGATGATTAGGACAACACCCAGTCCCTGAGCGGATAAAATCTCCGACCCAGCCGGGAATCGAACCCGGTCCACATTCGGTCTCGCTGATCTCTCAGCTACCGGGGGCGGACAAGGACTGGAGTGTAACAATAACGTTGACCGTTGAGTGTACGGTGTTTCGAAAAATTGGAGGTCACTAAGCCCTTGCAACATTATGCCTCCCCACACCATAACACTTACGCCACCGGATAGATCATATCCGACAATGTTCCTGGCTGCATTACGCGTTCTCACCTCTCGTCATATGACAGAACTTCCAGCATTGTCGAACATAATCGTTTTGGTAGCCTAGTCTTTATGGTGTGGGAAGGCTTAATGTTCCATGGGCACACTGGCCTCCAAATCTTTTAAGGGGCTCCGGAACGCCCTATACTTGCAATGTTAAAATAGCGCTTATAAATTACATCTTTCCTCACAAAGTATTTGAGGTAGGAAGTTGAACTTTTTACAGATTATTTATTGGAATATGGGCTACAACTTAACACAGGGATTTTACAAAATTTTAGTTCAGTTATTAAAGATGATTTTTTTTCAATTGTAATGAAAATTCACAACATTTTTTTGCAATTTTTTATTTATATATTCAAAAATATACAGTTTTTTGGAAAAAGGCTGTGTTAAATTATGCAGAAGGTACTGTGTAACATTTACTGAAAGTTTGAAACAAATATGTTTGGAAGATCCTTAGAAAACATGTAATTAGTATGAGAAAATAAAAGTTTTGGGAATCGAGCGACAAAGATTGGATTAACTTTTTAGTGCATTCCAGGTCCATAGGATGGATTATCTTCATCCTCTGCATACTCCTCCTCCAGCTTCCTCTTGTTCCTCCTCCTGTTTACTCTTGCTTGTATTTCTAGACTCTTTCAGTCCTGTCTGCAGCCCGAAGGCGTTCCTTGTCTAAAGTAAGCATCGCTCGTACCATGTTAGAATGTTATTATTTACAGTAATAACACATACCTTTGGCTTTCCAACATTTCTCCTTTTCTTAAAAGCCTTCAGAGGATTTCTAATAACTTTACTTTTACTCATTATTATACTTCAACAAAACAGAGACTCAAGAAACAGAATTAATTACGAATATTTTCGAGATAACGACAGAGTAAATAAACATGAAACAATCGACAATCACACCAGCGATATATATTGAACCATCACAGGTTAGCCACAACACATACTTTATCTCACATCACTAAAATGTACCTGATGAACACGGACGTTAATAGTAACACCATTTGACAGCAGTTTAACAGCGCCACAGTGGGTCACGCCCATGTAGAACACATTTCAAAAAAAATTTAAAAATAGTTGTAGTCTTCGGAATTGAATAAATTATATATCTATTAAAAGGTAATAGTCTGCAGATTCAGAAAACGCAAAAAAGTAAAAATTGAACTTTTCATGATTTTGAGCCTTTCCGGAGCCCCTTAAGACTGTGCATTCAGTGATCAACAGTCACACGGCACTCGCCATTTGCATCTATCCTGGGGTGCATTCTGAACTGACTTCATTTTTATGGATGGGAATGAGCAACTCCATCGAACAGAGCAGGTGGGGGAGCTCCTGGAACGACAGGATATTCGGCTAATGGACTGGCCCACCCGTTCCCCACACTTAAACTCCATCGAACATAGGTGCGATGTGCAGGGGAGACATACTGCAGCACATCCACATGCACCAACGACCCTCCAGCAGTTGTCCAACCGTTCTGGTCGAGGAATGGAACGACCTGCCACAGACAACTGCTCGCGAAGCTTGTGGTCAGCACAGGAGCACGTTGTAGAGCACGCATTGCCGTCCGTGGTGATCACACACAGCGACCCGCCTTTCGCAACGTCCAGGAGAACATTGTAGATCACGTTGAATTAAGGGCAATTATTGTCTATGAATAAAAGTGCCATTCCTGTTCCTCTCATCGCGTATTTCTTTCAGTTACCTTCTGCACTACACCGCAGCAGCTATTTCTATCAATGCTCCAAGTCTCTTCGAGCTATGTCACTTGACAGTCATACATCATGCGAAACTACTTTCGTCCTTATCTTATGCACACCAGCGTATAACACATGTGGATTTGGACTATATTTCATGCAGACACGAGGATAGAATTAAACACACCATACAAAAAATTAAGTCATTTCCAGTAGACATGACACTCAAACCAAATAGCGTTGTCTGTAGCCTTTATAATGGCCTTAATTGAGGAAGAAAGTCCACAAATGTCATCAGGGGTTATTTACTAACTGTACTGCTTAGAATTTCGATTCCCCCCTCCTAAAATCTAATGCGGATCGTATTTTTATACAGATGGAAAGATTTGTATAAACTATAATTAAAATTCGCCTCAGGATTTTTAATGTAATTTAAGGATTTTCAGTAATTACTGAATTTAAATATAAAGGAAACAGAAAATTTACAAAATATTAAAAAAGGGAAAACATCGAAAACGGTTAAACCACGATAGTACATATGTTAGTTATCTACACTACCGTAGCATCAGTGGCTTACTGTTAGTTCTTAATCTTAACCACTGAGACATCAGGGTTAAGGAAGATACGTACTTCAGGAAGCCCCAGTTATGGAATTATTCTTACTTCTACGCCAGTGAGTCCCCTATTGCTGGGGACATCATGATAAACCTCCAGAGCCAGTGTTCTACGAAACCCACACCATCCCCAAACAATCCCGATCCCACCACTCCTCAGCCCTGAAGTGGGCCCGTAGGTGTTGGAGATGGTTTAGCGGATCTTTCTAAGTGCTGTGCGTTTGCCAAACCAAAGAGATATGCATGTAGCCCTATGAAAACGACTGTCGTCATCTTTGGAGACCGGACTGCCCACAGCTCATCACAAAGATGTAGAAGTAAGTCCAACACAGTCAGCGAGAATGTTGAAATAAGCATCCTGCTCATATTCACGGTAACCTGGATGAGTAAGTCGATGCCACAGTATGGAAAACAACTCTTAAACATCACAGAATATCCTCCGGTTTGAATTACACCCCGCACACACTGCGAGTTGAACGTCTCATTGGGCTGTCGGTACACTCGACCCTTTCTATCACTCGATATGAGGCAAAATCTCGACTCGTGTGACCACACTACATGCCTCCAGTCACCTCTCTCTCTCTCTCTAACTCTCTCTCTCTCTCTCTCTCTCTCTCTCTCTCTCTCTTTTTCCCCAGTCTTCTAACTAGTTCCATGCGGCCCGGCACGAATGCCTCTCCTGTGCCAACCTCTTCATCTCAGAGTAGCACTTGCAACCTACGTCCCCGATTATTTGCGGGATGTATTCCAGTCTGTCTTCCTCTACATTTTTTACCCTCTACAGTTCCCTCTAGTACCGTGGAAGTCATTCCCTGGTGTTTTAACAGATGTCCTATCATCCTGTCCCTTCTCCTTATCAGTCTTTTCCACGTATTCCTTTCGTCTCCGATTCTGTGCAGAACCTCCTCATTCCTTATCAGTCTACCTAATTTTCAACACCCGGTCAGCTTATGTCCATTGAAAACATGTCACTTTATGTGCCGCTGAGAATAGCGGCCTTTCATAAGGTACTCGGCTCCAAACGTTCACCGTATGCAATGTTCTGTCGCATTCACTGATAGCAGCAAATCCTGTAACGTTTGGAACAGATTGTCGTTAACAAGGCGTAACATTCTACTCCGCTTCCTGGTGGTTGGAATCTTCTAACAGCACTGTTCCTACGCTGTGTTAGATGGCTAAATGGTGTACCATTCCTTGTAGTCCGCGTTTATTCACCGACAAATCGAGTAATTTCATTTATGTTGTGGTTATGGGCACGTCTAAACACAGCAGCTGTTTTCTGACATTCACGCGCCCTCATCGATGCGGCTGATACCATAAAAGTGATGGCATATGTACACCAATACTCTGCCATGACTCATGTCAACGGTGGTGGGACTCATGGACGTCTGGAACCAGTCCTACAGCATCTACTGCCTTCCTAAGCGACCAGTTTTCTCTTCTATGGAAGTTACAAGTATTTATCTGATGAACTTAAATAGACTCTGTGAAGGCGTCATAACGTACAGGATCACGAATTTCGTTTCCTGTGGCGTTTATTTGGTTTGCAATGGCAAAATCTGGCGTGTTTAATACATGCACCTCATTAGGAGTCTTCAAACCAAATCTTAAAATTTAAGCATCCAGTAGGTACAACTGCTGTGTATACCACTACCTTAATTTTCTCAGTGTTATAGGGACCCGGAGTGTGGCCGATATGGCGTAGAGGTGATGGAGTGGCGGGTTGTAGTGGTGGTGCTGGCCAGGAGTAGATCGGCAAACTCCGCTACGAGATATAACATCTTTTTGAGACCAAACTAGTGGTTCCTCCTCATTACTGTGTCACATTCTACCCTGTGACAGTGATTTCCTATGACACATTAGTCATTCTTGTAAGTGTAGTATAGTACAGAGAGCCTATGGAAAAGGGATGGACGCCACTGTGTTCATTTTTTTAATTATTTCATTATGTACAGCCTTTCCCTGATCCTTATTAGATTGCTATAAATTATACGAGTATAATGTTTGAGTGTGTGTTGGTCTGCAGAACAGTTGTAGGATAGAGATGCATGCTTAAGATTTTGGTGCCAACTTAGATCTTTTGGGGAACTGACAGGAATGTACCTGTAGCTCTAGAGTCTTCGAAGGTTGGAAGGATATCCCTTCCACTTCCTTTCAGGGAGAAGCAGAGTGATTGTTAGGGGCGCTCCGCCATTTTCCAGCATTCGGTTCCTGGTATGGCTAGAGGGTGGACGGTAGCTGTGATAGGCTCCATCATACAGTTTGCAATAGTTGAAGAGGATGAGGTATATTATTGTTAAGACTACTAATTCGTTCTTTTTCAGCAAAATTATGGTCAGGATAACGTGGCGACCACCTTTTGTAGTAATTTTACAGATAAATGCAATGTTAGAAGTCGGTTTTTTGTCGAGAGCATGGAGCATAATAGAATCCAGTAACATAAAGTCAATCTTGAGGTGCCTTCCGTACGTATTGTTCTATTTGAATCCTATCATCAATTATCTTATCTTTAATGATTAACATAAATTAATTTGCCAAATATCAAATGAATTTTATTTGTACCATGGGCCTCGCCCAATGTGTTCGATGTAACCACGAGGTCACCACTGCACGATAAAAGAGAGTAGAGATAATAGTACAACATCTGGTTAAGCATTTTGCTTGTGAACTGTGTGAGATACTTAAGCCAACTGGTGTGTGAAATTCTTTGCTAGGTTTTTATTTCTGGTCTGCTGGTCAGTGTCTCCACACTGCCACGTGAGCAGTTCTCAAAAATGGCTCTCTGAGCTATATGGGACTAAACATCTGTGGTCATCAGTCCCCTAGAACTTAGAACTACTTAAACCTAACTAACCTAAGGACATCACACACATCCATGCCCGAGGCAGGATTCGAACCTGCGACCGTAGCGGTCACGCGGCTCCAGACTGACGCGCCTAGAACCGCACGGCCACACGGGCCGGCGTGAGCAGTTCTGCAAGGAGGCTTGACCACCTGCATTCTAAATTAGGTTCAGAAAGGAAATGCGTATGAAGTTTATTTTGTAACAAAACCGAGAACGATCCACATGGATGAGTAAATATAAGGGGCATGAAAGTGGGTGCACAAATCAATTAACAAAGGACTTTCTTGGGTAATTCAGTCTACGATTTGCGTGTGTCGTGTGAAGTTTTAATTATGTCCCAAGACCGATCGACTAATATCGGTTCCAGTGTACTGCTTTGACTTCCAAAGTGATGTTGGCTTCAGCGTCATTGCAAAATGATCGTTTTGTTGAAATTCATATTAGGACACATACGTACGAGTGAATAATTTAGTACGCTGCAATGAATTTTATGTGTGCCTAATTTAAGGACATTTTCGTCTGCTTAGCCTCATGTCCCATAGACTGGTATTTCATCGAGTGTTCCCGTCGAAATCAAATAGTGCTACTAGCTAAGCTCAGTTGCTATTTAATTCAAAGCATTTCCAACAGAATGAGAATGAATGACGAGCATGATTATCATATGAGAGAAGTAGACAGAACAGTAGCAACATAATATTCCTTCTCCGTTCCTGTGCACATTTTTAAGTTACGAGACCACTACGTTAGAGATAGGCGCCATTACCAGGAAAAAAGACAAAAAGTAATGTTCTGTTTTTAAATTAGTCGTGGCCTGTATATCACAATAAATTAAATATTCAACTGAGAATCTTTGGTTTCATAGTCAAATAATTTCAGCCCCAAAGTCACTCGTGATATTATTTTTTGGTGTTGCGTTAAGCACCTATCTCATCCATTAACTCCAAAAAATTTAGTGCCTGGATTAGTTAAAGAAAAACAAAGAAAAGTTAAGTTGGTGGTTTTAATGCTTCAGGTCACCTACCTAGTCTCCCAAACTCGATTACAGCAACAGATCGTTCGTGCAACCATGTAAAATAGTTAGAAAGTCCTTCCACTGCCTCGAATGTCTGTTCTGTTGATCTTTCTTTTGAATTTCTGCACTTTTTCGTGTCGTGATAGATACGTATTAATAACACAAAGTCTCCAATTTCAATCGGGACACAGTAGGCGCCCCCATGTCGTTGCTTCTGTTAAGGAGTCACGGTCTAATGAATTCTCTTACTGCTTTGGTTTTTATGAAAGTCTATGTGTGTGTTAATGCAGCTAGCCGCTAACTTGGTGTAATGTTTTGTCTGTACAGAAGTGTATCTGTCGCCTTTATCGCTCTCTCACCCTCACACACAATTCTGTACAATAAAGTCAAGGGCTTAGGTTTTCTTATCAGGCTTATCCGTGCAAAGACAGACAAAACATTATACTAATGGGAGGATTCTGAGTAACTTCTAGAATTCCATTCGCTCTCTCTCTCTGTCCTTTATCTGTGTACAGTTCAAATATAAGTTACATGAAATCAGCCTAGTAGAATCTCTGGTGGAGCCCTTCTTCTTAATATTCAGCGGCTGGCTTGCTAGAAAAGATCTTTACATACGTTATTATTATTAAGCGCTGCATTCAGTTGGGAAAATCGATCGTTTGAACACTTCGTTCAGTTTACGACAGATCTAAAATTTCAGATGTGGACGAAGCCTTTTTGGACGATTTCAATAAAACTCAGAGATTGCAGGCTCTCTTCGTCACAGCTGAAACTTCCCAATTAAGTACAGGGCCCAGACAATCATCAATGATTCAGACAGAGAACGCATTCGTCATTCACTCTAGAATAAAATGGTCACAAACCTTATTTCTGAGGAAAATTGTATATTGAATCCATTTCCGTACATGTTCCGTTTCCGTGGATTTTAAGTCTCATGCAATTTACTTTTACAAGTCCTTCTTTCTCTTTATCTACCACGCTAGCGGCACAAACTTTCCTGTCTCGCTTTAGCGCGAAGAAGAGTAAATAAAAATCTCCTATAGCAATCCGAAAATCTTCCAACCGATACTTTCCGAAGCTGTTCCTTTCTCTCCCTCTCTCTATATATTGACCATGGAGCATACATCTCTGTACCTCTGTTGTTCCAAAGAATAAACGTACTAGAAAAATACCTTGGCGTCGACGAGCTGTCGGCGCATATATTACTAGAAAATCTGCTCAGATACTTTTCAAACGTAAATAAATGTGGATGATTTGATTGACCACTATTAATTATTGCGTGGTAGAGGGTAATTTTCCGTGGGGAGATTACAACGGTATGCGGGACAAACTTTGCACAAACTTTTCTCTTTTTCAAAACATTGTGGCGAATGTCTTCAGCATTCGGTTTAAAGACGTTGCTCCATTACGGATTGTGACACAACGTTGACACATAACGGTCGCACCTCCACTTCCAATACTGCTTTCCCACAATGGGCTGATCGGATGCGCATGTGATGTTTACAAGTGTTGGTATTGAAATTACCCTCGGAACTTATCTGCACGGACGGTGCATTTCGACGTAACTTTCGTACACCTGCGTGAAGAGAAGTATTTGATGTAGACATCAAGTGGAGATGGACACCTGTCTCAGTAAAAATAAGATGATGAACAGAATACGTGCTCACAATACATTTGATGAGTTACTTCCTGTAACAAAGGTTTTAATTTTGTGACGATGTCTGCGTGATCAGTCGAAACCAGTCATATAAATTTGCGGTTAAGACAAAAAATTATACTGAAAAAATTTAACATTAGTCTAATAAGAAACCCGGCGACAGCTCCCGCGGAACTTGCTATTCTCTTCGTAGTTAAGTCTCGTAATAAAGTGACAAAGTTCAACAGACACTGCTATGTACACTCCTGGAAATGGAAAAAAGAACACATTGACACCGGTGTGTCAGACCCACCATACTTGCTCCAGACACTGCGAGAGGGCTGTACAAGCAATGATCACACGCACGGCACAGCGGACACACCAGGAACCGCGGTGTTGGCCGTTGAATGGCGCTAGCTGCGAAGCATTTGTGCACCGCCGCCATCAGTGTCAGCCAGTTTGCCGTGGCATACGGAGCTCCATCGCAGTCTTTAACACTGGTAGCATGCCGCGACAGCGTGGACGTGAACCGTATGTGCAGTTGACGGACTTTGAGCGAGGGCGTATAGTGGGCATGCGGGAGGCCGGGTGGACGTACCGCCGAATTGCTCAACACGTGGGGCGTGAGGTCTCCACAGTACATCGATGTTGTCGCCAGTGGTCGGCGGAAGGTGCACGTGCCCGTCGACCTGAGACCGGACCGCAGCGACGCACGGATGCACGCCAAGACCGTAGGATCCTACGCAGTGCCGTAGGGGACCGCACCGCCACTTCCCAGCAAATTAGGGACACTGTTGCTCCTGGGGTATCGGCGAGGACCATTCGCAACCGTCTCCATGAAGCAGGGCTACGGTCCCGCACACCGTTAGGCCGTCCTCCGCTCACGCCCCAACATCGTGCAGCCCGCCTCCAGTGGTGTCGCGACAGGCGTGAATGGAGGGACGAATGGAGACGTGTCGTCTTCAGCGATGAGAGTCGCTTCTGCCTTGGTGCCAATGATGGTCGTATGCGTGTTTGGCGCCGTGCAGGTGAGCGCCACAATCAGGACTGCATACGACCGAGGCACACAGGGCCAACACCCGGCATCATGGTGTGGGGAGCGATCTCCTACACTGGCCGTACACCACTGGTGATCGTCAAGGGGACACTGAATAGTGCACGGTACATCCAAACCGTCATCGAACCCATCGTTCTACCATTCCTAGATCGGCAAGGGAACTTGCTGTTCCAACAGGACAATGCACGTCCGCATGTATCCCGTGCCACCCAACGTGCTCTAGAAGGTGTAAGTCAACTACCCTGGCCAGCAAGATCTCCGGATCTGTCCCCCATTGAGCATGTTTGGGACTGGATGAAGCGTCGTCTCACGCGGTCTGCACGTCCAGCACAAACGCTGGTCCAACTGAGGCGCCAGGTGGAAATGGCATGGCTAGCCGTTCCACAGGACTACATCCAGCATCTCTACGATCGTCTCCATGGGAGAATAGCAGCCTGCATTGCTGCGAAAGGTGGATATACACTGTACTAGTGCCGACATTGTGCATGCTCTGTTGCCTGTGTCTATGTGCCTGTGGTTCTGTCAGTGTGATCATGTGATGTATCTGACCCCAGGAATGTGTCAATAGAGTTTCCCCTTCCTGGGACAATGAATTCATGGTGTTCTTATTTCAGTTTCCAGGAGTGTAGATGGATGGGAGGCCTTGGATTATGAACGACACATATGTGGACGAATTGCTAAATCGGGGAAAAAGTCGCTTGACCGTAGTCTAAATGCATGAAATGTGTCCCTAAGTTGGTCCAACTACTGAAAGACTAATTCCCTTAAACCCAGTGCTCTGTGGCTGCACAGATATTAACGAGTGAACACATTAGAAGTTGCTGGAGATTTTCTGCTATATTTTCAGGGGGTTGGGGAGGGGCGATGAATTTATCGATGGAACTTCGATGCCCAGTTACACTGGAATCGGATAGGCAATCATGCTGTGGCAGCATTTGGGACCCCATTATATATCATTATATTTTTTCGGCACTCATCATTCTTATCAGGGCCCAATGTTGAGTCTCCATTGACAAAAATAGGGCGCAACAAACTTCGAAAAAGTCATGGTGCCAATCTTTTTGTAGCGGAAAGGGATTGCTGCTCAAAAATTTTACTGTCAATCCATTACTGTCGAAGATGGTATAAAACCCTCAATAGACTTCGACAGACCATTAAAAACAAGAGCAGAGGACAGCTACATTTGTTTCGGGACAATGCTGGGTCCCGCTCTGCATGCAAGACTGACCATCTCCCCAACGATTGTCGCCGGGATATTCGGAAACATGCTATCCGTAGTCCCCATTTAGCACCAAATACATCCTCTTTTCACATTCTGGAGGAATTCATGGTCTGAAAGCTTTTCAGCAAATCAGGAAAAGAATAAAACCGATTATGAACGGTCAATTTTGCTCTGATTGTTGCCAGCATCATATTTAACAGCGATCTCAGAAAGGTACCAGTTAGTTGAATGTAGTCATTTACAGTCATTGGAAAAGGAATGGACAAGGTACAGGGACACAGTACTAGAAGTGGCTAAAGAATGTCTTGGAACAGTAGTGTGTAAAAGTAGGATGAAGCAAACAGCTTGGTGGAATGATACAGTCAAGGCAGCCTGTAAAAGGAAAAAGAAGGCGTATCAAAAATGGCTACATACCAGAACCCAGGTAGACAGAGAAAGTTATGTTGAAGAAAGAAACAAAGCCAAACAGATAATTGCAGCATCCAAGAAGAAATCGTGGGAAGACTTTGGAAACAGGTTGGAGACTATGGGTCAAGCTGCTGGAAAACCATTCTGGAGTGTAATTAGCAGTCTTCGAAAGGGAGGTAAGAAGGAAATGACAAGTATTTTGGACAGGTCAGGAAAACTGCTGGTGAATCCTGTGGATGCCTTGGGCAGATGGAGGGAATATTTTGAAGAGTTGCTCAATGTAGGTGAAATGCGATCAGTAATGTTTCAGATTTCGAGGTAGAATGGGATAGGAATGATGATGGAAATAGAATCACATTTGAGGAAGTGGAAAAAATGGTCAATAGATTGCAGTGCAATAAAGCGGCTGGGGTGGATGAAATTAAGTCGGAACTCATCAAATACAGTGGAATGTCAGGTCTTAAATGGCTACACAGGATAATTGAAATGGCCTGGGAGTCGGGACAGGTTCCATCAGACTGGACAAAAGCAGTAAACACACCAATCTTTAAACATGGAAACAGAAAAGATTGTAACAACTACAGAGGTATCTCTTTAATCAGCGTTGTGGGTAAAATCTTCTCAGGTATTGTTGAAAGGAAAGTGCGAGTATTAGTTGAGGACCAATTGGATGAAAATCAGTGTGGGTTTAGGCCTCTTAGAGGTTGTCAGGACCAGATATTTAGCTTACGGCAAATAATGGAGAAGTGTTATGAGTGGAACAGGGAATTGTATCTATGCTTTATAGATCTAGAAAAGGCATATGACCGGGTTCCTAGGAGGAAGTTATTGTCTGTTCTACAAGATTATGGAATAGGAGGCAAACTTTTGCAAGCTATTAAAGGTCTTTACATGGATAGTCAGGCAGCAGTTAGATTTGACGGTAAATTGAGTTCATGGTTCAGAGTAGTTTCAGGGGTAAGACAAGGCTGCAACCTGTCTCCACTGTTGTTCATATTATTTATGGATCATATGTTGAAAACAATAGACTGGCTGGGTGACATTAAGATATGTGAACACAAAATAAGCAGTCTTGCATATGCCGATGACTTAGTTGTGATGGCAGATTCGATTGAAAGTTTGCAAAGTAATATTTCAGAGCTAGATCAGAAATGTAAGGACTATGGTATGAAGATTAGCATCTCCAAAACGAAAGTAATGTCAGTGGGAAAGAAATATAAACGGATTGAGTGCCAAATAGGAGGAACAAAGTTAGAACAGGTGGACGGTTTCAAGTACTTAGGATGCATATTCTCACAGGATGGCAACATAGTGAAAGAACTGGAAGCGAGGTGTAGCAAAGCTAATGCAGTGAGCGCTCAGCTACGATCTACTCTCTTCTGCAAGAAGGAAGTCAGTACCAAGACTAAGTTATCTGTGCACCGTTCAATCTTTCGACCAACTTTCTTGTATGGGAGCGAAAGCTGGGTGGATTCAGGTTATCTTATCAACAAGGTTGAGGTTACGGGTATGAAAGTAGCTAGGATGATTGCAGGTACTAGTAGATGGGAACAATGGCAGGAGGGTGTCCACAATGAGGAAATCAAAGAAAAACTGGGAATGAACTCTATAGATGTAGCAGTCAGGGCGAACAGGCCAGACGGTGGGGTCATGTTACACGCATGGGAGAAGCAAGGTTACCCAAGAGACTCATGGATTCAGCAGTAGAGGGTAGGAGGAGTCGGGGCAGACCGAGGAGAAGGTACCTTGGATTCAGTTAAGAATGATTTTGAAGTAATAGGTTTAACATCAGAAAAGGCACCAATGTTAGCACTGAATAGGGGATCATGGAGGAACTGTATAAAGGGGGCTATGCTCCAGACTGAACGCTGAAAGGCATAATCAGTCTTAAATGATGATGATGATGATGATGATGATGATGAACGGTCAAGTATATTTGCAAGACGGACGTGTGTTGCAGGCTTATCAACGTTGATACACTGGCTTCATCCAATGTTTGGAAAGTAACGATGAATACGTGGAAAACAAGGGTTCACCTACATAATTTGGAATGGTAAGTTCTATGAATACAAATGCATTTATCTAAGTGTGATGCACGTCATAACCTAACTTTTCAAATATGCCTCGTACAACAGTTTGGAAAAAAAATTGTGCTACGGATGAATCGGCCATTCAGGAATAACCACACGTTATAAGAACATCACACTCAGAAATGATCAATTAAATATCCTTCTCCAATTTTTTTCTGATCTATTTTGTGCACAGGAGCTAAAAAGTGGAGTAAATTTATCAGACAATTTGGGAATACGAGTATGCTAGGGGCAAAACATTATCTACTTACTACTAAAGTCGAAAAATGTAGGTAATTATATTCTTGGTACGTGTATAAACTCAATTTCTTTAAGCATGAAAGTTAAAAAATGTCTACATAAACAAGACGCACAGTAAGATTACATAGCCGACAGTGACTTGCAGGCTTATCATTTATTTATTTATTTATTTAACCTGGCGAGATTAGGGCAATCAGGCCATCTCTTACATCTAACCAGGCATTCTACTTATTTTACATTCATATGTTTTAGAAGGCATGTTAAACTACATCTAGTACAAAAAGTAAAATAAACAATTAGAAAGGCACACCTGGAAAAATACATACATATAGAGTTTATATTCGTAGATCATAAGTACTGTTATAATTAGACATTATTGAAGAGACAGATTTTAGATAGGAGTGCTAGCAACAGGGAGTATGAGGGAGACTCATGGTGAAGGGAGGAGAAGAATAGAGAGACATGATGAAACATAATTAAGGAAATATAAAGGAAAAGAAGATTGCGTGGCTAATAGAGATAGATGAAGAGGAAGGCATCTCAGTAGCAAGATAGGAGACGCTAGCTTTGCTATTTCACAGATGAGAGGATTGGCCTTGTACATTAATTTTGTGGAGAACGTTATGAGGATGATAGTAGAAAATGTTTCAACCTCTTCTTAAAAGCAGCAGGAGATTGTATTTTGCGCAAGGTAAGGGGCGGTTTGTTCCAGAGGCGGACAGCGGGAACTGAGAAGGAGTTTGCAACACGGCTTTCTAAATAAAAAGCTAGTTATGTATAAAATCTGGAAGTGCGATATGACATTTCAACTATTCACGCTGCTCCAAGTAACACTAGGAAAACGATCACAGACTCTGATCCCATGGGCGCAATTTATGGGCCTGCTTTCAGTCCATGAGCTGCGTACACTCTCAATTAATTAGAGGGACTGATGCCCTCTACTGTTTCACTGTTTATTTCACATGACATCTCCTTCACAAGCACGAAGACGATCACAACTTTAAGCCATTTTCGTTATCTTTCCAGATACATCTTATCGTCAAACATAACGTCAACGCGCTGCTTTTAGGTGTTCACTCCAGTCTCCATTCAATAATACCCATAATAAATAACAAGGTATGGCATCAGCAAAAATCCTCACCCTTATATTAGAAATATTTCTTAAAAGGTTACTAAATCATGTCAATATTTAGTTCAGATCGCACAGTTCTGTTCATAGTTTCTAGTCATTATTATAAAAGTGTTTCATTACTTCATCTTACAGTAGAATCGAAAAGAGTAGCGATTCCATTGTCGCACAGTGTTTGCGATTCTCTCATTTTATTTCAAGACGTAACAAACTATGAGTAAAAAATTTCATTACTCCGTCTTGTTAGCTTCTTGCTTCCAAAAATAACTAATAATTAATTTTTGCCCCCGAGCTCACCGACACCTCGCAACAATAACAATGCCTATCCGGACTATCCGTAGTAATATGGGTCGAGTAAATCAGAGCATCCTCACAAGACCTGCAGTACAATTTTTAATTAACAATAAATGTGAATTGTCTAATGATAACACGGTTGCTGCGATACATAATCGGATATTAGAATAAATAGGGAACGAACATCCTATCAGATTGAAATTTGATGACCACATTAAAATTTGATGCGAGAGAAATGCCAGCCCTCAGAACTCTGGTTTCCGCGGGCGGTGTTTTTACTGTCGGAACGAGCTCTGCACTCGCCGCCACACGACTGATGGCTTTAATCAGCTCGAACAGCGAAGCAACGTGGAAATGAAATCCTACCGTGTATACGAATATATAATTCTAACCGATTGTACGAAATCCTCCCGCTTTCCTTCGACTTAAAATATCGGACTTGCAGGAAATTAAATTCGCGAAAATAGGAACATAGCTTACAAGATGCAGAGTCTTACAGCGCACACCGACTGCCTGCGACAATCCTGTCCTCACCTTCAGCAAAACTACGCATGATAGTGAGGCAAACATACGTTCTGTATCCCGCGTTAGAGATTGCCGTGAGAAACCCTTAGAAACCAAAGTCACACTGGTTCTGGTCGATAATTTTCTTTCCTGCGCTTTGAACGTTTATTTGAAATTGAGCTTCGAATGTACAGGATGGGGCAAATAAAAGTGATCCAGAGAAGAGAGTTCCAGGATACAAAAAAACACAGCAGAGGAAAGGAAGAAAAGTACTAATCTGGCTACAGCAGATGTTGAAAGTTAATACTTTTGGGCCCTGGCCAGCAAACTGCTGGAGGTGGATCGAAGCTGGACTGCTGGAATTGCTGAAGTTTCATCCGGAATGTTCTGCTGCAGTTGTTGAAGACTGTGAGGGCTGTTGCGATACGCGTTAGACTAGAGGGCTCCCTACAGAAAGTAATCGCTCAGTGACTGATCAGGTAACCTGACTGGAAAGCTAGAACCACGCAGACTGACCTCTGTCGACTACTCTGTGAGCCATGAAGATTGTGTAAATGTGCTCCAAGATTCGACCGTCTGTATGGGCAGTTGTTCTATCGTGTTCGTTGTAAGTTGGTGTGATTATACGCATACATTCACGTCCAATAGTACCCACTCGTCCAGGGCACTTATATTTGCCCCAGCCAGTAGTTGGGTCTCGAATACAACACCACATTACCATGAGCGAGTTACATGGTTTATTCATTTGAAAAACAATATCAAATTCTACATCTACATCTACACCTACATGGTTACTCTGCAACTCACACTTAACTGCTTGGCAGCGTGTTAATCGAACCATTTTCATACTACTTCTCTACCATTCCACTCTCGAATGACGCGTGGGAAGAAGGAACACCTAAATCTTCCCGTTCGAGCTCTCATTTCTCTTATTTTATTATGACCATCATTTCTCCCTACGTAGGTGGGTGTCAACAAAATATTTACGCATTCAGAAGAGAAAGGTGGTGATTGAAATTTCGTAAATAGATCTCGCCGCAATTTTCGGAAAATAAATCGCCAGTTTATTACTTCTTCACGTAGAAGGTGATCAAAAAACGTAAGTAGAGAGGAATGGGGAATAATTCTAGCAACGATACAGGCAGCAATTGGGGAAAAATGCACTGACGTAAGCAGCTTTGACAAGGGTCTAGTTAATATGGGTTCGCCTCCGTAGCTGAGTGCTCAGCGTAGGTGGCTGTCATGCTGAGGACTCTGGTGGGAGGGCTGGTACTGGGTGCCCTCAGCTGCTGAGGGGCTACTTGATTGAGAAGTACCGGCTCCAAGATCTGGAAAGTCCCTAAAACGGCCGGAAGAATGCTGTGCTGACCACATGCCACTCCGTACCGCATGCGCATGACGTCGAATGCCAGGGGACGACACGGCGGCCGGTCGACGAGTCTTGGGCCTTCAAGGCCTGCACGAGCAGCTCATTTTAAGATTAGTAGGGCCTCGGGGAAGATCAGTTTGGATTCCGTAGAAATACTGGAACACGTGAGGCAATACTGACCTTACGATTTATCTTAGAAGAAAGATTAAGGAAAGGCAAACCTACGTTTCTAGCATTTGTAGACTTAGAGAAAGCTTTTGACAATGTTGACTGGAATACTCTCTTTCAAATTCTAAAGGTGTCGGGGGTAAAATACAGGGAGCGAAAGGCTATTTACAATTTGTACAGAAACCAAATGGCAGTTATAAGAGTCGAGGGACATGAAAGGGAAGCAGTGGTTCGGAAGGGAGTAAGACAGGGTTGTAGTCTCTCCCCGATGTTATTCAATCTGTATATTGAGCAAGCAGTAAAGGAAACAAAAGAAAAATTCGGAGTAAGTATTAAAATCCATGGAGAAGAAATAAAAACTTTGAGGTTCGCCGATGACATTGTAATTCTGTCAGAGACAGCAAAGGACTTGGAAGAGCAGTTGAACGGAATGGATGGTGTCTTGAAATGAGGATATAAGATGAACATCAACAAAAGCAAAACGAGGATAATGGAATGTAGTCGAATTAAGTCGCGTGATGCTGAGGGAATTAGATTAGGAAATGAGACACTTAAAGTAGTAAAGGAGTTTTGCTATTTGGGGAGCAAAATAACTGATGATGGTCGAAGCAGAGAGGATATAAAATGTAGACTGGCAATGGCAAGAAAAGCGTTTCTGAAGAAGAGAAATTTGTTAACATCGAGTATAGATTTAAGTGTCAGGAAGTCATTTCTGAAAGTATTTGTATGGAGTGTAACCATGTATGGAAGTGAAACATGGACGGTAAATAGTTTGGACAAGAAGAGAATAGAAGCTTTCGAAATGTGGTGCTACAGAAGAATGCTGAAGATTAGATGGGTAGATCACATAACTAATGAGGAAGTATTGAATAGGATTGGGGAGAAGAGAAGTTTGTGGCACAACTTGACCAGAAGAAGGGATCGGCTGGTAGGACATGTTCTGAGGCATCAAGGGATCACCAATTTAGTATTGGAGGGCAGCGTGGAGGGTAAAAATCGTAGGGGGAGACGAAGAGATGAATACACTAAGCAGATTCAGAAGGATGTAGGTTGCAGTAGGTACTGGGAGATGAAGAAGCTTGCACAGGATAGAGTAGCATGGAGAGCTGCATCAAACCAGTCTCAGGACTGAAGACCACAACAACAACAACAGGGCCTGGCGCCTGAGAATGAGCATTTCAGAAACGGCGAACCTTATTGGCTGTCCACATTATACTATTGTGAACT
Source organism: Schistocerca cancellata (assembly GCF_023864275.1). Taxonomy (NCBI): domain Eukaryota; kingdom Metazoa; phylum Arthropoda; class Insecta; order Orthoptera; family Acrididae; genus Schistocerca; species Schistocerca cancellata. The sequence continues at coordinate 807,252,912 of NC_064626.1, read as the reverse complement.
TCTTCGCATACAAGTACAAGAAATGTATTCCCAGTTGCGAACATCGACAACCATCAGCTGCATAATGGAACGACGACAATGAAAAGTTGTGCCGGACGGATACTCTAACCCTGATTTCCTGCTCAGCACGAGCGGTCGTTTTACCATTCGGCTATCCGCGCACGACTCACGGCCACATACAAACTTCCATTTGTCGTGAACCACGCGTCTACAATCAGCACTCGTACATTCATTATGTATATTCTTGTACAGGGGAAACGTTGATTTAATTGAAAGTCGCTTGTCCGGTGTCGACGAATAAATACGATATCGCAGTGACTTCGTTGTTCAAAAGAATTGTAGCGTCGCGGCTATTACGCGACTGCAGATTTTTGCAGTAAGTTTTGTTACGTTATGGCAAGCTGTTTTGGAAGCCTGCAGTATAGTAGAATTCGACGACGGCCGACTCGTGGCCTGCCGTATGCGTCATAGCCACACCTGCCGCTAAAGCGGACTGTGAGAATACTCACTGTGGCGCGTACTACGAGGGTCGGTCAAAAAGTAATGCCTCCCATTTTTTTTCTACTTAAAGAAATTAAGTTAAGTGAAAAATTTGAATTTGGCGCCATTCCTCAAACCTTCTTCTGCAATCCACTGCAGTAGTAACTTTCTGTGTCAACAGGTGGCAGCACAGCAGAAGTTTGTAAGATGGCCGACATCGATGTTCGTTTGAGACAGCGTTGTGTGATTGAATTCTTGAATGCAGAAGGTGAAACGCCCATACGCATTCATGAAAGACTGAAGAAGGTGTATGGTGTTGTGACAGTGGATGTCAGCACTCAACGATGGGTTCGTCGTTGTAAGGAAGCTGAAGGGCAAACACCGTTGACTGACGAAAAGCGGAGCGGCAGGCCGGTGAGTGCAGTGACTCCACACAACATTCAGCAAGTTGATGACATCATTCGTGGTGACCGTCGGGTGACTGCAGATGAAGTGTGTCGCATTATTTCTCTTAGTAAAGGCAGTGTGATCACGATTATTAAACAATTGGGGTACTCAAAAGTTTGTGCACGGTGGGTTCCAAGAATGTTAACCGATCAGAATAAAGAGGCAAGGAAAACAATAGCCTCCCAACACTTGCAGCGCTTCCGTTTGGAGGGAGATGAGTTTCTGAAAAAAATTGTGACCGGGGACGAAACATGGGTGCATTTTTTTGAACCCGAATCAAAGAGGCAGTCAATGGAGTGGCGTCACACAAGCTCGCCGAGGAAGAAAAAATTCAAAACTGTGCGATCGGCAGGGAAAGTTATGGCAACAGTTTTCTGGGATACAGAGGGTGTGATTCTGGTTGATTTTTTGGAGCAGGGATGCACAATAAATTCTGTTCAATACGTCACAACCCTCAACAAACTTAAAGCACGTCTTCAGCGAGTTCGCCCAACAAAATCAATGGCAGATGTTCTTCTTTTGCATGACAATGCAAGACCACACACCAGTCGTCACACCTCTGACGAGATTGTCAAAATTGGATGGGAAGTTTTGCCTCATCCCCCATACAGCCCTGACCTGGCACCATCAGACTTCCATCTGTTCGGGCCACTAAAAGAAGCTCATCGTGGGATTCATTTTGAAGATGAGGAGGCCGTCAAAACATCCGTGCGTCAATGGCTTAGGAAGCAGAGCTGTGATTTTTACGTTGCTGGGATACATGCCCTTGTTCAAAGATGGACCAAAACTGTAGAGATGGGCGGAGATTACATTGAAAAATGACAAAATGATCCTCAATGTTGTGGTTTTCAACCTATGTAATTGCATTTAAATTTCCTGACAATTAAACGTAGAAAAAAAAATAGGAGGCATTACTTTTTGACTGACCCTCGTAAAATCACTTCTTCACCTCACCTAAGAAACTAAATTACTATGTTAAATATTATCTGTTTTATTCCAAATTTGATACATGACCTTTAGTTATTCAGACGAACTTTGTGTCAAAATTTCATACCGCTACCTGTAATAGTTTCGGAGATATAAAAGGTTGGTTGGTTGGTTGGTTTGGGGAAGGAGACCAGACAGCGTGGTCATCGGTCTCATAGGACTATGGAAGGATTGGGAAGGAAGTCGGCCGTGCCATTTCAGAGGAACCATCCCGGAATGTGCCTGGAGTGATTTAGGGAAATCACGGAAAACCTAAATCAGGATGGCCGGACGCGGGATTGAACCGTCGTCCTCCCGAATGCGAGTCCAGTGTCTAACCACTGCGCCACCCCGCTCGGTGGAGATAGAAAAACAATTAAAAAAGTACCTAACCGACACTTGAGAAAGTAAATTCAGATAGCAACAATAACAGTTTATATTTCTTTTGTTTTCTGAAAACAGTAATAGCACTCTCAGTATGCCGATTTATTTTATAAAGATGTTCAATTCTAAACTTTCGATAATTTTCATTTTCGTAATATAAAATTCAGACAGAATTATTATTTGTGTCTTACGTTGTTGTGGGAGTAAATGAGAGTGAGTGAGAGTCTATAAGTGGGACATACATTAAATTTCAAGATTAACTTCATGTAATGCATTACGCAATCATAGCGTGGGAAAGATGTTTGTACCCACATTGCTGATGACGTATGTCCAAGAGTGCTTGTTTTTGTAAGACTTTGTAGAATAATGTTTTCCTAAAGTTATCTCAAGATAAATTTTCGTTTAGTTTCAATTAATAAACATTATAGTAATAATTTGCTTGTCGAAGTGACGCCAATGAATCCGATGCAGTGATTGGCTCAGAACAGCTTAGGCGCGAGTATGATCTTGAAAGATTGATCTGATTGGTTGTTCATTTGATCAACCAAACAGAATGAAGTCTTTCCCGCGCTCTCTCAGGTAGTATATGCCCTGAAAGCAACGGCATTGAGACAGTCGTGGACTAGATGCCGGACGAGAAGGTCATGTTAGACGTGTTCGAAAAAGTTATTTGTAAAATGAAGAAGTGACTGTTATTTCGCTGTGCAAGCAGATGCATTTATGGACAGTTCTGTGAAGTTTGGGAGATTTTCGAGTGTTTGTTGTAGAGAAAACCGCGTGTGAGACTATCAGCCTTTGTGAAGCATTCTGCGTGGCGTGTTCAGTATGCATTTACAGAACATTTTTCGGCGAGCATCTTCCTTTGACGAATCCACTGAAAAGGACCGAGTGCGAAACTCATTTTGTAGCAGAGTATTGACTGTATTAATCTCTTAATATTTCGGATTGGACTTAGTACATTTCTGGCTGTCTTGCGTGTGATATAAACTGCATGAACTAATAGTAGATGTGCTATCGACGTAAATGTGGTCTTGTTGACACCATAACTAAAAGACAATAAAAAACATTAGTATCCACTTTTGCCCGTTATTACCAGAGATTTACAGGTTTATTTTGTTACCTGAGTTACGCGGAATATGCAATCGTAAGTATGCTGCTTTTAACATCGTCTACATATTACCTACGAATGTAGAGCAACGGATGGTGAACGAACGCTGTACTGAGATAGGAGTACATTAATTTGTAGCTTGCTTCCCACAGTGCTAGCGAACTTTTTAACACCTCTCCGCCGCAGTATGATGAAGTGTTTCTTCGGAAACGCTTGCATATCTGAAGGAACACTGCATCGTACTTCTGAGCAGCACAGGCTCTACTGCATCGTATCTATGCGAAGTGGCCAAAGGACGGTGAAACGACGAAAAAGCGGCAAGGTGTTGGACGTTGACGCCTGCTCACAGAAAGCGGAGGTCGGAGGTTTTCCCGCTCCTTAAGGCAGGACAGGCGGCGATTTGACGATGGAGTACAACGCTGGTGCAGGCTCGGCTGTTTCGGACCACACCGTTCAGCGTATTTTGTTGAACCTGGGGCTCCTCCACCGACGGTCCCTCCGTCTTCACATGTTCACCCCATAACGTCATGAATTACCATAGTAGTGGATATGAGATCATTTAGACTGGATCTTCGATCATTGGAAACGTGTCCCCTGGTCGGGTGAATCATATTTATTGTTACACCACGTCGATGGTCGTGTACGGATATGCTGTTCGAAAACCACACTACGCCACGCCCGAGGACCGGTGGTGACAGTATTATGCTGTGAGGGACCTTCGCCTGAGCGAGCTTTGGCTGGATTTGTGGTAGTAATCGAAGGCCACCAGGATGGGTACTTACTTCGTGTTTCATATCTTCCTGAGTCTTCCAGCAGCAGGATAACTTTCCGTCTCACAGAACCGTGTTACTGTGCTTTGAGATTCACTATAGTGAACTTACGTTGATCTCATACCCACCAAATTCGCCTGATCTGAATCTGGTTAAGCAGATTTCGGACCCTTTCGGAAGCCAGCTCAAAGGCCACAAACCACTGGCCCGTAATTTACGGGAATCGCATGAACTATACGTACACGCCCGGTGCCACATATCGCCGTAAATCTACCAAGAACTTGACGAATCCATGTCACGCTGCTACACTGCTATATTGTGTTCCACTGTTATGCAGGTGATGATAAGGTTGTGGTTCATTAGTGTAGGTTCTGGCTGAGAAAAGTTCGGCATTTACCTAAATAAAATATGTTATTGTTCTTTTTCTCCCTACCGACAAATCGCTAATCATGAAAAAAACTACCATCTAAACTTTAAATTTTCAGTCGATTGTCAGTCAATTACAGCATTTTAACGATCCACACCATAGAAAAACCCTCTTTGTTATGTCGTACACTACATACGTAATGTCCCCTGTCCATTATCCTCATTACTCGCAGCCTCGCGTGATTTCTGCAAGACGTCGAATGAAAAGTCCATCTGCACTAAAAGTTTGCCGAAATGGTTAAGGCGACTGCCCGCGATAAGCGGCAAATCAAACTTCGAGCCTTAGTCGAGCATAAATTTTCATTTGTCGCTATTGGATTTATTTCAACGGTCCATTGCCGCTGATGTCGGGTTTTCACTTCCGTCATGTATATAAGGCTGCAGGATCATGAATGGTGTCTGTTCTTTCGGACATGCACTAAAGAACAGACACCACACACGTAACTATATGTGCCTTGACGGCAAATAATGATACCTTCAGTGTAGATGCACTCTTCGTTCGACCTCTTGCGGGAATTATGTGATGCTGCGAGCAGTGATGATAATGGACAGGCGATATTACCTATATGATGTGCGACGTATGGGAATTTGGGCTGGATGGGCAGTGTGCTCGGATAGCCGAGGTGGTTAAGGGGACCTCTCGTGACAAGCGGGAAATCTATGTTCGAGTTCCGGTGCGGCACAAGCTTTTACTTGTTCTCATTGAATTTATTTCAGTTCGCGGTTGCAGCACTTTCTCCTTCGTCAGGCACATATTTTTGTCGTAGTTACCTGCTGGAATACTTCTCTACTAGAAAATGGTTACAAACAACGAATTTTAAACAAACAAATGTTTTTATCGCAATCTGCTGCTGCGGTTCGTGTCTAAATGAAAATCTCCGTACATGCGCTTAACACAGTCTAGCTTGTAACAGTACAGCTGCAGTTATTTCCAGTGAAATTACATGAATATGTAACTCAGACAAGTTTCAGACAGTAGGTATGCATCTCAGATAATATTTGCAAGCTCCGTGGAAGTATCACACGTAAAGCTGAACTTTATACTGCAAAACCTACTGAAGCACGAGTTGCAAAAATGCCATCATGTTGATGTTTACCGTTGAGGGCAATCGACGTTCTCGACAGTGTTTTCCTCTGTGCGCGTTTCATGAGGCTGCTGAGTCAGCTCTGTATTTCAATATACGAGGGTAATCCAAAAAGTAAGGTCTCCTATTTTTTATAAGTACCTAGACCTGTTTATTTCTACAATGGTTTACATCAGTTTACAGCTTGAACATTTAGCTATTTTTCGACATAATTACCATTTCTGTCGATGCATTTTTGTAGACGCTGTGGCAGTTTTTGTATGCCCATGTCATACCAGCTCGCCGCCACGCTGTTCAGAAAGTTATGAACCTCTTCTTTCACCACGTCGCTTTTAACGAGGTGTCGCTTTTTCAGCAGCAGCTGTCGTATTGCGATACGACGCCGAGAAAATGATACCGCAAGAACACCATATAAACATTTGAAAGGACCCAAAAACTTCTTCGTTGATCCTAAATAAAGCGTAATTTTTGCTTGATTTAATAACTGACGTCGTAGCGGTCCTCATTGTTAGGTAGGCACTCCTTTTAATTAGGATACATGTCTATGTATCGAGTTCTTGCTCATTGTCTCTCAGTTCTTGGCATGTTTGTTCATAATAGGTTATTCCATAGTGCAGTGTTAGAGTGATGATTTTTAGCAGACTCACGGAACATTGAGAATATTTTTAACGACGACTTACATTACAGAAATCTATTTCCATTGTAACAATGATAAACGAGTCCATGTTTAGGAAATAAGGAGGATTAACTTTTTTGTCCCGGCGCGTCATATGTCACTATTAGCGGGGACACACCGAGGTGTTGATGAGCCGAGCGTACCAAAGTCATCGTACGAAAATCGTCTCAGAGCCACGAACTACATCCTCCACACACGGCGCGTTAAAGGCCTCATTGGATAGACGGTTCAGTCGACGACTTGCATCATTTGCAAACAGACAAAACCGTGAGTCCTCGGTCCATGCTACAGTCTTCGAGTCAGCTGCTGTCGAGATTCTACAGGTTATCCCAGAAATGCTGCGACAGACTTCGAGAGGTCGTTGAGTGTGTCTTGAGGAACGTCATCCAACGACACTACAGAGCGTTAAAGTTATGGGTGGCCGCACCTGCCACTAGCCCGCCCCTTCGTTAGCGAAGGTGATTTTGTACGCTGACGGACGGTAGGCCGAACGTCTCCCAATGTTGTTTGTTATTCATTGATCGTGCCTCATTGCCACGATCGCCAGTGAAGAAGACGTAGCTGGGTGCTGCTTAAAAATACCTTGTCTGCTATGAATGCGATGATCTTTGTCTCAGTGACTAACGGTTTCGACACAATTTTCATGTGCAGTTTATTTTTGTCCTGAATCCCTTGAAAATCTCCATTGCTCTCCGGTATGAAGAAGTAAAATGAACTGCAGATGGAAACCCATGTCCGAAACCGTCATTCACCAAGGCAACAGAGCATTACATCCCTAGGAGACGAGGCCTGTCTACACCGCTGCTGACTCCATCTTTTCCGCTGGCGATCGTGGCAATCAGTCGCGATCACTGAATAACAAACAATATTGCTAGACGTTCCACCTACGGTCCTTCACTGCCGAAGGGGTGGCCTAGTACCACGCGTCAGTGAGTATAACTTCGATGCTGTGTAGTGTCGTCGTTTGATGACGTTTCCGAACACGGGTTACTATCTTTGATTTATTCCTCATGACATCCTCTACAATCCCCCGAAGTTTGTCACAATATTTCTGGGACACGCTGTATATTCTTTGGTACCTTGAAGACTTATTGCTTTGCATGCCTTTTTTGAGCAATGGCCTTTCCCGAGGTACCTGTCTCCCAACACCTATTTCATGCAGCTCCCCTTCCAATGCATGTACGTTCAGATACCCTTCTGAGGTCGACCTGCATCCAATGACAACGGGAAAACCTGTCGTGTTCGGAACGAAGTATCATTGCCAAGGCGTCACATTCGTCTCTGGCCCCTGTCGGTTAGAGTCCTTTCACGACCATTGTTTTTACGCAGTGCTACATTGCTGTGAGTGCTACACCATTCCTGTAGACGTGTTGGACAGTCCGCTTTGATATAGCAACAAACCGGGCAACTTCATGACCTGGGTGGTCATGGGCACTTCCAAACACGACGGCTCTCTCCCATTCTGTCACGTCTACACATTGACTAATCTTCCTGTGCATATTCGACACAACAGAGTGGCACTTACGCAGTACTTCATTGACGTGAAGTACGATCAGCGGTGATGGGTACACGGCCGCCTGGAGCCAATTCTGCATCACCTACAGTGTTCCAATGTGACCATGCGCTCCTTTAAAGAGGTGAATAATATTTTGGCCAAGGAGCTTATACCCAGCTACACCACCGGTCATTGCCTACATGTCGTATCGGACGACAGCTTTGTACATAATAAATGATTCAGAACTAGTGTTTCACAGCTACTTATTTCTATAAAAATACACAGTAAATATTTACACTCTGGTTTCGATACGTCACACCAAGTGCGGAGCCTATGAAAGTGTCCTGTAGTCCCCTTTCATTATAATTTTATTTGCTTTCCGATGATACAGAACTCTTTGGCAAGCGTGAGTGAATGAATGTGGGTATGTTTCATTTTGCTATACGGTGGTTCAATCTGCTGCAGAGAATCGGCGGTAGTCGTACAGAATGGCCAGCCATTGTAGTTTTCGGGTAGGCAAAGAGGTTTGCTCCCCTTGTGTGAAAATTACTGGTGTTAGGCTGGTGGCGGAAGCCTCATATCTGGGTTTTCCTGGCCACGGGGTCGCGTGGGAGACGTTGGAGTGTGGGAGACGGTCAGTCTGGTTCCAGCTCGCCGAGAGTCTGCAGCCGAGGTTTCTTCGAAGAAGGGTGAGTTGATTTAACCGCGTGGCGCGTTGTCTCGTAGCGAGAGCGGAGCTTTTAGCTTTTGGTCTTGCGTTTCGTCTTATAAAGATTGTTTTATGGGTCGCAGAAAGGAATGCAACGCTTTTGCAGATTCCTAATACAGACTTTGGTCCGTAAGAAGAACGTAGCACAAAGAAATTGCATATGTTAAAACGATCTCACATAGGAAGTGCGCCCTGGGTTGAGTGTGAAGGTTTGTGTGCCTGTGACTGCGTGTGTGTACATTCTTCTATTTTCCGAACCTTGGTAATTTTTGCCTCTTCGTGAATCCTCTTTGTTTCATTACTAGTTGTCCGTTGGAAACCATCCACATGGGTTCATATTGGAGTTTGTTGGCCGTCTGTAAAATATTAATTGTTCACGGCTGCGCGGTTTAATGTTACTAAAATTTGGCCACGGTGTGTTGAAATTGTGTCTCCACGAACCAAGTGGGCACACGAGTCTGTTGTGAATCATATAGTGTTTCACAAGCAATTGTACTTAGTTACCAGGCAACAGCAGTTATGTAGATGCCTTAGATCAATGTTTTAAGGAATAAATAATTTTACCTTCAATCTTATCAACTGTACCGATTTTACGTCTCCGCTACCTATGCCATTTACCTTGTAGTTTTTCTTGTTAGCCCATCCAAAGCGTTTCCATGAGCACGGGTCCAATACCTAGTGTTCCCTTTTTCTTTTAAACAAATGGTTTAGAATAGATCTTGTTTTCAGGAATGTTGCTGCAGGCTGCTCTTATGCAAAGTGTCCACGCACTCTTTGCTTTATTTTAATATTTGATTCACGTGAACAATGCAGGGGTCATATTAATAATTACATCCCATTCTTTATGAGTGACTTTAAAATGAATGTTCTTTTACGAGTTTTTCTTATGAATAAATTAAGTAATTTTCTGACTCCTCTTATTTGTCGTGTGGCTAGAGTTGGTGGCGACTCAATCTTTTACGTTGACTTCAATGTCAGATAGCATTTTCTTATTCAAAGTGCGCTTCACGCACCTTACACATAGCGATCCTTTACTTACGCTACTTACACCTCTGCCCGGTCCCATTAATGTGACCACCTGTCAGAAGCCTGAGTTACCACATTTTCCAGCGTGGACCGCTGTGAGATGTGCAGAAAGAGAATTAATGAGTTTCTGGAAGGTACCGACTGGGATCTGGAGCCATGCCAACTCCAATGCCGTGGCCAGCTGCGCTAGGCTTCTCCATTGAGCATCTATGGCACGAACGGATGGACATGGGCCCACAGACTCTCGACTGCGTTTTCATTCTGGGAGCCTGGTGGCCAGGGGAGTGCAGTAAATTCATTCTGGTGATCTTCGAACCATGCAAGTACACGTTGAGCCGTGTGACGCCATTGTGCTGAAGAAAAACAAATGGCTCTGAGCACTATCGGATTTAACATCTGAGGTCGTCGGTCCCCTAGAACTTAGAACTACTTAAACCTAACTAACCTTAGGACATCACAAACATCCATGCCCGAGGCAGAATTCGAACCTGCGATCGTAGCGGTCTCGCGGTTCCAGACTGAAGCGCCTAGAACCGCACGGCCACACCGGCCGGCGAAGAAAAACAAACAGCACATAGGGGTGAACATGGTCCCCACCGATATATGCATGTTACGTTGATTCATTGTGCCTTCCAGAATAACGAGATCTCCCAGCGAACGCCCCAAAAACATTCCCCACCCCATAACGACCTTCCCCCCCCCCCCCCCCCCACTCCCTGGTTTTCTTGGTTTTCTTCATTTATTTATTGTTAAATTACCTGATGTTTTAAAACAGGTCATACTTCTTACGATTTTAGTTTTTCATCTGTTTGCAGTTTTCTTTTCTTTTGTTTTATATACAACATTTACAAAGAATAATACTTTTCAAAATAACAATAATTTAAGTTGAAATATAAATAAAATTTTGTTGTTTATTAAGTAGAATATACAAAGATGATAGGATAGAGGAGAGATTTCTTAGTACCATCACCGAATGTGACAGACGGTGAATACCTCGGAATAGTTTCTTCGAGCCGTTGACCGCCGGTCACACACGCACACACACACACACACACACACACACACACACACAAATGGTTATTAGGAGGGAAATAGTATTACTTATCCTATTTATAACTAATTCTATGCATTAACTTTAGGTGCCCATCCGTGTACAGCATTTGGTGATTTATTGGCTATATCGCCAGTACCTAATGTTTGTTTACTGTCACATCTCGGCTTCCTCCTCCTGTTCCTCCCCATTATCACTGCTTTCGTTGTCACTTTGGGTGTCGCTGTCCACCTCTGGAGATTGTTGTTATTCTGCACATACGCATGTCTGTTATGTCATGCCCGCTTGTACTCTTCATGTGTTGTTTTTGAAATACTGTGTAATTGCGCCCATTGTTCTTCGTCTCTAATTGCTGTGTATACAGGGTGGTCCATTGATAGTGACCGGGCCAAATGTCTCACGAAATAAGCATCAAACGAAAAACATACAAAGAACAAAACTCGTCTAGCTTTAAGGGGGAAGCCAGATGGCACTATGGTTGGCCCGCTAGATGGCGCTGCCACGCGTCAAACGGATATCAACTCCGTTTTTTTAAATAGGAACCCACATTTTTATCACATATTCGTGTAGTACGTAAAGAAATATTAATGTTTTAGTTGGACCACTTTTTTCGCTTTGTGATAGATGGCGCTGTAATAGTCACAAACATATGACTCACAATTTTAGACGAACAGTTGGTAACAGGTAGGTTTTTCAAATTAAAATACAGAACGTGGGTACGTTTCAACATTTTATTTCGGTTGTTCCAATGTGATACATGCGCCTTGATGAACTTGTCATTTCTGAGAACGCATGCTGTTACAGCGTGATTACCCGTACATACCACATTAATGCAATAAGTGCTCAAAATGATGTCCGTCAACCTCAATGCATTTGGCAATACGTCTAACGACATTCCTCTCAACAGCGAGTAGTTCGCCTTCCGTAATGTTCGCACATGCATTGACAATGCGCTGACGCATGTTGTCAGGCGTTGTCGGTGGATCATGATAGCAAATATCTTTCAACTTTCCCCACAGAAAGAAATCCGGGGACGTCAGATCCGGTGAACGTGCGGGCCACGGTATGGTGCTTCGACGACCAATCCACCTGTTATTACATATGCTGTTCAATACCACTTCATCCGCACGCGAGCTATGTGCCGGACATCCATCATGTTGGAAGTACATCGCCATTCTGTCATGCAGTGAAACATCTTGTAGTAACATCGGTAGAACGTTAGGCACTCAGTGTACCGCAAACCCACGCACACGGACCGTTATTTGCACCGGGATTCGAACCACCACCCACAACAGAAGCGGGGTGTTATCAAGACGTTAGCGGACAGAGCTATAAATATTTGTGAACCTGACTTGCTCGACGCTGAGATGGAACATCTCCACAATGCACTAACGAAGAACGGATATTCGTCCGCCGAAATAAAACGTGCGTTGAGGCAGCCACGCAGAAATCATACTGACGTACAGGCTACTGCAAAATCTAAGGTTTTCCTGCCGTTTGTTAAAAATGTAACGGAAAGAATAGGGAGGATCTTGACGAAGCGGAATATTACCGTAACTTACAAGCCCACCAGGAAGATACAGGAATACCTTAGGCCTGCCAAGGACGCTCGCAAACCATTGGAAAAATCTGGAGTGTATAGGATCCCATGCAGCTGTGGTGATGTTTATGTCGGTACCACCAAAAGAACTGTTTCTACACGTTTGGAAGAGCACAAGGGAAATTGTAGAAGAGGAGAAACGGAACGATCAGCTGTTGCGGAGCATGCTTTCCAGCCAGGGAACCACAATATTCGTTTCGAGGAGACGCAAGTACTAGCGGCCACGAGCGGATACTACGAAAGGCTCTACAGGGAGGCAATCGAAATCGCTAAACACCCAAATAATTTCAACCGAAAGGAGGAGGGCGTCAAATTAAACGGTATATGGATGCCGGTGTTAAAGAAGATGTGTACCACTCGTCCACTACTGGGTGATGGCAACGGCGATCGACGGCGACGGACAGCGGCCAATTGCACTGACGTTTTCAAAACACGTGACGTCACGCCGCGGCGCGGGGGCGCGCGGACACGGAATTTAGCGGCAGTCAGTAGCGAGCCAGTGTGTGTGTTGGACCTTCCATCAAGCTACGGACCCCCTTGAAGATGTCTCCCGCAGTCGGAGACGAAACGTTGGGAATCACCACAGAATTCATCAACCGACCACGGCATAACAGCCCGGATAATTATAATGGACATGAGAACGTTAGGCAGCAAATCAGCATAGATTGCACCATTTAGATTGCCATCGATAAAATGGGGCCCAATTATCCTTCCTCCCATAATGCCGCACCATACATTAACTCGCCGAGGTCGCTGTTGTTCCACTTGTCGCAGCCATCGTGGATTTTCCGTTGCCCAATAGTGCATGTTATGCCGGTTTACGTTACCACTGTTGGTGAGTGACGCTTCGTCGCTAAATAGAACGCTTGCAAAAAATTTGTCATCGTCTCGTAATTTCTCTTGTGCCCAGTGGCAGAACTGTACACGACGTTCAAAGTCATCGCCATGCAATTCCTGGTGCATAGAAATATGGTACGGGTGCAATTGATGTTGATGTAGCATTCTCAACACCGACGTTTTTTAGATTCCCGATTCTCGCGCAATTTGTCTGCTACTGCGGGATAGCCGCGACAGCAGCTAAAACACCTACTTGGGCATCATCATTTGTTGCAGGTCGTGGTTGTCGTTTCACATGTGGCTGAACACTTCCTGTTTCCTTAAATAACGTAACTATCCGGCGAACGGTCCAGACACTTGGATGATGTCGTGTAGGATACCGACCAGCATGCATAGCACACGCCCGTTGGGCATTTTGATCACAATAGCCATACATCAGCACGATATCGACCTTTTCCGCAATTGGTAAACGGTCCATTTTAACACGGGTACTGTATCAAGAAGCAAATACCGTCCGCACTGGCGGAATGTTACGTGATACCACATACTTATACGTTTGTGACTATCACGAAGCGAATAAAATGGTCAAACTAAAACATTCATATTTCTTTACGTGCTACACGAATATGTAATAAAAAATGGGGGTCCCTATTTAAATTAACGCTGTTGATATTCGTTTGACCTATGGCAGCAGCGCCATCTAGCGGGCCAACCATAGCGCCATCTGGTTTCCCCCTTGAAGCTAGACGAGTTTCGTTCTTTGTAGTTTTTTCGTTTGTTGCTTATTTCGTGAGATATTTGGTCCGGTCACTATCAATGGACCACCCTGTGTATCTATGTCTGTTTCTGTGTAGTCTAAGTGTAGTATATGTCTATTATTCGCGTATTGCCCGCAGAAAAAGACAGTGTGTTCTGGGGAACCTTCTTCCCTGCATGTGCATGTAGGTGTCTGCCTCTGACTCACGCGGTTTAAGTGCGTGGGATAAGGTCCGTGTCCGGTTAAGAAATGTACTACATCGCGGCTGTTTCATTCTCAACCGCTACCTAATGTCAGGGAGGAAATGGTGCAGTCTACGTTCCTTATCACTTACATCCCACTCACCTTGCCATGTATCCAAACGCCAACTTTTAAGGTGACATATCGTCTATATTGGCACACCAGTTATTGTGTGTACCTTGTCTAGTCTCCCCATCTTTAACCCGTACCTTGCGGCTCTGTATTTGATCGTGATATCATATTCCGAGTACCACACACCGTGCATCCGCTTAGGTGGCGCCGAAGGCTACAGAGAGCCTAAGTAGGACACTTCTCTGCCCTCGTCTGACCGATGCTTTGTTGGTGACCAGGTTCAATCTATGTGCCCACGTGCCAGCTGCGAAGCTGAGTACTGATTCGAAGAGTGCACAGTGGTATGTCCGTATGACCTGTAGAGGTTACCTGTACTGTTTTGAATTACCCCCCCCCTCCCCCCCGCCCCTGGTTGCAGAGCGTTTGCTTCCATACATTTCACGCCATACACCCCAATGGCCATGTCTGATGGAGCATTAAACGTGATTCATCTGAAAAGGCCACCTGTCGGCATTCGGTGGACGCCCAGTTGCGGTACTGGCGTATAAATTCCAGACTTCGTCGTAGATGAACAGCAGTCGGCATGGTCGCATGGACCGGGTGCCTGCTCTAGAGGCCCAAATGCAGCAACGTTCGCTGAACGGTCGTTGAGGACTCACTGTTGGTAGCCCCGTCGTTCATTTTGCCGGCCAGTTGCTCAACTATTGCACGTCTATTCGCCAGTACACATCTCAGCAGCCGTCGTTAATTCCCGTCAACTACATGGTACACCACAGTAGTCTCGGCGCCTGTTTTGGATAGCACCATTTTATTGCACGTTGACGTCTAACATAGGTGGTGGTCACAATGAAATGACTGAATCGTTGCGCCTTTGTCAGATATTTATTGTATTAACCGATTTTTCGCCTAGTGACTAGATGTTGCTTAATGTGTTCGAAGCTGTGACGAAAAAATAAATCTGGAAGATAAACTCTAAATAACTCGTCGCAGCTCTAGTTCCCACTGAGTGCAAACATTGCCAGTTTATAATAACCCAGCGTACTTCTCGGTTTGAAGCCCAATGCAATGCAAAATCATGGCCGGTGTTGTTCAAATGGTTAAAATGGTTCTGAGCACTATGGGACTTAATAGCTCAGGTCATTAGTCCCCTAGAACTTAGAACTACTTAAACCTAACTAACCTGAGGACATCACAGACGTCCATGCCCGAGGCAGGAGTCGAACCTGCGACCGTAGCGGTCGCGCGATTCCAGACTGAAGTGCCTAGAACTTCTTGGCCATACCAGCCGGCGCCGGTGTTGTAATGGGCAGCAAAATGAAAACCAGAAAGATGGGAAAAAAATTAAGTAAACTGTTTATCATTTCAAAAGTAATCGCCGTAACAGCTAATATATTTATCCCACTGCGAGACAAGACGGTCAATGCCTTCACGTAAAAAGGTTTGCGTGTGCCTGTGGAATCATGATTGTGCTCAGACTCGCACCCCTTCGTACGAAGCAAATAGACGGCCTCGAATGTCTCTCTTCACGGTTCCAAAAATATGAATATCGCATGGAGAGAGATAGGGAGTTTATGGAGGATGTGTAAGGACTTCCCACCAGTAAAACAATCTTGGCAACATGTTCGCGGGTATTATCCTGCAACAGAATGACGCTCTATGTCAGAATTTTTGGGCGTTTGGACTTGATGACGCGTTTCAATTTTTGCAAAATACCCATGTAGCGCTGTGCGTTAATTGTGGTGCTGTGCTCCAGAAAGTCAACCAGCAGCGAGCCCTTGCAGTCAAAGAAGAAGGTCATCGTGACTCTCCCTCTGCTGACGTGTCTGTTGTTTCGACTACGCTGCTGAAGTTTCGCTGGGGAGCCCATACACTTCCTCCATACAGTCACCATCTCTCCAGATCCTCCATATTTCTGGAGCCCTGAAAAAAGGTATCCATAATTGTCGGTTTGCTTCGGAGGAAGAGGTGCAGTCCTGGGATACGTAGGCAACCACCAACATTTCCCGTAAGGGTACTGGCCGTCTTGTTTCAAAGTGGCGTAAACGTATTAACAGTTATGGCTATTACTTTTGAGATAACAAACAGTTTGCTTACATTTTTCCATCTGTCTCGTTTTCATTTCAATCTCCTTTATAATTTCAGTATTCCAGTGATATTAGTTTAGCTGTCTTAATAAATGTTTGTTGTTGTTGTTGTGGTCTTCAGTCCTGAGACTGGTTTGATGCAGCTCTCCATGCTACTCTATCCTGTGCAAGCTTCTTCATCTCCCAGTACCTACTGCAACCTACATCCTTCTGAATCTGCTTAGTGTATTGATCTCTTGGTCTCCCTCTACGATTTTTACCCTCCACGCTGCCCTCCAATGCTAAAATTGTGATCCCTCGATGCCTCAGAACATGTCCTACCAACCGATCCCTTCTTCTAGTCAAGTTGTGCCACAAACTTCTCTTCTCCCCAATCCTATTCAATACCTCCTCATTAGTTACGTGATCTACCCACCTTATCTTCAGCATTCTTCTGTAGCACCACATTTCGAAAGCTTCTATTCTCTTCTTGTCCAAACTAGTTATCGTCCATGTCTCACTTCCATACATGGCTACACTCCATACAAATACTTTCAGAAACGACTTCCTGACACCTAAATCTATATTCGATGTTAACAAATTTCTCTTCTTGAGAAACGCTTTCCTTGCCATTGCCAGTCTACATTTTATATCCTCTCTACTTCGACCATCATCGGTTATTTTACTCCCTAAATAGCAAAACTCCTTTACTACTTTAAGTGTCTCATTTCCTAATCTAATTCCCTCAGCATCACCTGACTTAATTTGACTACATTCCATTATCCTCGTTTTGCTTTTGTTGATGTTCATCTTATATCCTCCTTTCAAGACACTGTCCATTCCGTTCAACTGCTCTTCCAAGTCCTTTGCTGTCTCTGACAGAATTACAATGTCATCGGCGAACCTCAAAGTTTTTACTTCTTCTCCATGAATTTTAATACCTACTCCGAATTTTTCTTTTGTTTCCTTTACTGCTTGCTCAATATACAGATTGAATAACATCGGGGAGAGGCTACAACCCTGTCTCACTCCTTTCCCAACCACTGCTTCCCTTTCATGCCCCTCGACTCTTATAACTGCCATCTGGTTTCTGTACAAATTGTAAATAGCCTTTCGCTCCCTGTATTTTACCCCTGCCACCTTCAGAATTTGAAAGAGAGTATTCCATTCAACATTGTCAAAAGCTTTCTCTAAGTCTACAAATGCTAGAAACGTAGGTTTGCCTTTTCTTAATCTTTCTTCCAAGATAAGTCGTAAGGTCAGTATTGCCTCACGTGTTCCAACATTTCTACGGAATCCAAACTGATCTTCCCCGAGGTCGGCTTCTACCAGTTTTTCCATTCGTCTGTAAAGAATTCGCGTTAGTATTTTGCAGCTGTGACTTATTAAACTGATTGTTCGGTAATTTTCACATCTGTCAACACCTGCTTTCTTTGGGATTGGAATTATTATATTCTTCTTGAAGTCTGAGGGTATTTCGCCTGTCTCATACATCGTGCTCACCAGATGGTAGAGTTTTGTCATGACTGGCTCTCCCGAGGCCATCAGTAGTTCTAATGGAATGTTGTCTACTCCCGGGGCCTTGTTTTGACTCAGGTCTTTCAGTGCTCTGTCAAACTCTTCACGCAGTATCTTATCTCCCATTTCATCTTCATCTACATCCTCTTCCATTTCCATAATATTGTCCTCAAGTACATCGCCCTTGTATAAACCCTCTATATACTCCTTCCACCTTTCTGCTTTCCCTTCTTTGCTTAGAACTGGGTTGCCATCTGAGCTCTTGATATTCATACAAGTGGTTCTCTTCTCTCCAAAGGTCTCTTTAATTTTCCTGTAGGCAGTATCTATCTTACCCCTAGTGAGACAAGCCTCTACATCCTTACATTTGTCCTCTAGCCATCCCTGCTTAGCCATTTTGCACTTCCTGTCGATCTCATTTTTGAGACGTTTGTATTCCTTTTCGCCTGCTTCATTTACTGCATTTTTATATTTTCTCCTTTCATCAATTAAATTCAATATTTCTTCTGTTACCCAAGGATTTCTATTAGCCCGCGTCTTTTTACCTACTTGATCCTCTGCTGCCTTCACTACTTCATCCCTTAGAGTTACCCATTCTTCTTCTACTGTATTTCTTTCCCCCATTCCTGTCAATTGTTCCCTAATGCTCTCCCTGAAACTCTCTACAACCTCTGGTTCTTTCAGTTTATCCAGGTCCCATCTCCTTAAATTCCCACCTTTTTGCAGTTTCTTCAGTTTCAATCTGCAGTTCATAACCAATAGATTGTGGTCAGAATCTACATCTGCCCCAGGAAATGTCTTACAATTTAAAACCTGGTTCCTAAATCTCTGTCTTACCATTATATAATCTATCTGAAACCTGTCAGTATCTCCAGGCTTCTTCCATGTATACAGCCTCCTTTCATGATTCTTGAACCAAGTGTTAGCTATGATTAAGTTATGCTCTGTGCAAAATTCTACAAGGCGGCTTCCTCTTTCATTCCTTCCCCCCAATCCATATTCACCTACTATGTTTCCTTCTCTCCCTTTTCCTACTGACGAATTCCAGTCACCCATGACTATTAAATTTTCGTCTCCCTTCACTACCTGAATAATTTCTTTTATCTCGTCATACATTTCATCTATTTCTTCATCATCTGCAGAGCTAGTTGGCATATAAACTTGTACTACTGTAGTAGGCATGGGCTTTGTGTCTATCTTGGCAACAATAATGCGTTCACTATGCTGTTTGTAGTAGCTTACCCGCACTCCTATTTTTTTATTCATTATTAAACCTACTCCTGCATTACCCCTATTTGATTTTGTATTTATAACCCTGTAATCACCTGACCAAAAGTCTTGTTCCTCCTGCCACCGAACTTCACTAATTCCCACTATATCTAACTTTAACCTATCCATCTCCCTTTTTAAATTTTCTAACCTACCTGCCCGATTAAGGGATCTGACATTCCACGCTCCGATCCGTAGAACGCCAGTTTTCTTTCTCCTGATAATGACGTCCTCCTGAGTAGTCCCCGCCCGGAGATCCGAATGGGGGACTATTTTACCTCCGGAATATTTTACCCAAGAGGACGCCATCATCATTTAATCATACAGTAGAGCTGCATGTCCTCGGGAAAAATTACGGCTGTAGTTTCCCCTTGCTTTCAGCCGTTCGCAGTACCAGCACAGCAAGGCCGTTTTGGTTAATGTTACAAGGCCAGATCAGTCAATCATCCAGACTGTTGCCCCTGCAACTACTGAAAAGGCTGCTGCCCCTCTTCAGGAACCACACGTTTGTCTGGCCTCTCAACGGATACCCCTCCGTTGTGGTTGCACCTACGGTACGGCCATCTGTATCGCTGAGGCACGCAAGCCTCCCCACCAACGGCAAGGTCCATGGTTCATGGGGGGAGGAATAAATGTTTAATGAAAGTAATTGTCAAGAAAGGACGTTGTGTAACATCATGCAAAACGTAAAACAACATTAAGCGTGCTCCTAACTGAATATTACGACTTTTCAAGAAACATGACTGAAACAAAGATTTGCTTTTCCAGAAACGTTTTATTACACTTCTGCCTTCATTTTCGAATCATCATTCATTATTATTTTACGACCTCTAGTAAATCTCGCAGACTGTGTACTTGCTCTGTCATACCAATATCTTTTTTTATACTAGGTTCTTTAAAAATAAATCTTAACTGCTGAGAAGGGCTAGCACATGTGCGCTAAGTGTCATTTGGTCCTAAAGGAAGGTTTGCTGGCAGGTTTTGGGGTTGGTTTTGAAATATATATGTCTGTATTACTATTACAGAAAGCCATGGTCTCCTGGTTAACATACCTGAGACATATTTGTAAGGACAGGGACACAAATTCCCCCCACCCCCCCTCCCCCCGTTAACGCAAATGAGACTTCTGGTTTGTATTGCTCTGGCGTGTCCAAGCTCGGAGCAGTTGTGGTACATTGAAATGGTTCCGATGAATATCGGCTAGATTTCTTCAACAGAATTACGACCGGTATCCTCAGCATCATAGACAAGCTGAGCTAGTGCTCCGTCTATGGTGATCTCGATGGTGATTCTGCGTTAACTCTTATCTTCCTGATTATTAATAACTTAGTATAAATTTTTCGATCATTCCTAATTCATTAGTTCTTAAATTTTTTTACAGCTGGTTCCTTACGTTGTTGTGCTAATGCAGTACCTGAACCTCAAGACCGTTTGTCCATCGCTAATGTGACATTCGTTTCTGCTGTCTAACTGGGGTTCCAACTCGACGATTTGGCCTCAATGTAATGGGAAAACGCTGTGGCTGCCATCCATCTGCGAATTGTGCAAAATTTGTTCTGCGTGGTTGTATATGTACTGTTAATGTAGAGATAGAACACAATCTGTCGTTCGTCCAAATGACTCAGTTCAGTTTGACGTGAGTCAGAGTGCGTCCGTGTGACGGTCAAGTTTCCTTAGAATTGAGTCTCCATGCTGCGAGTCACGAAGATTACGTTTTTACTGATTCACTGATACTGTGTACCGCAGCACGGGTTGCCGACAGGTTTCCTGTTTGAAACTGAGAACTGTTACAAATTACCGAGATTAGAAAGATTGCTAATAGAATTAAACTTCCGAAACAGTACCCCAGAATCCCAGTTTCGTTAATTACTGAGACTAGCTGTATAACGACGAGCTACCTACTGCCTCTCAGGTTTTACAGTTGCGCTTCCGGCTGCAGGAACAAAAAGAAATTATTGAGATGGAGTGTATTCGCAGCTGAGAGTACGAACAGCCATCAGCCGTGTAATGGAATGACGACAATGAAAATGACGGACCAGAGCTCGAAGTCGAATTTCCCCTTTACGCGAGTGATGTCCTCGTGGCTTTTTTTATTTTATTTTTAGTCTAAATGATAGTAAAAAAAGAAACATTTGCTGTTAGAAGATTCGAACCAAACTATGGCGTTTCGTATTTTTTGTTGTAACTGTGTATTTTATTAATAATACAGATTACAGTCAACTGAGGCTAACCTTATAGGGGTACAATATAAGACTGACGACCACTCGAAAATAAGAGGAAATGAATGCTATCAGGTCCCAACTCTTCACACTAGGGTCTCGGAATGTCTTCTCGGAATCAACTACTATTATCCGGTACTATCTACACTCCTGCAAATTGAAATAAGAATACCGTGAATTCATTGTCCCAGGAAGGGGAAACTTTATTGACACATTCCTGGGTCCAGATACATCACATGATCACACTGACAGAACCACAGGCACATAGACACAGGCAACAGAGCATGCACAATGTCGGCACTAATACAGTGTATATCCACCTTTCGCAGCAATGCAGGCTGCTATTCTCCCATGGAGACGATCGTAGAGATGCTGGATGTAGTCCTGTGGAACGGCTTGCCATGCCATTTCCACCTGGCGCCTCAGTTGGACCAGCGTTCGTGCTGGACGTGCAGACCGCGTGAGACGACGCTTCATCCAGTCCCAAACATGCTCAATGGGGGACAGATCCGGAGATCTTGCTGGCCAGGGTAGTTGACTTACACCTTCTAGAGCACGTTGGGTGGCACGGGATACATGCGGACGTGCATTGTCCTGTTGGAACAGCAAGTTCCCTTGCCGGTCTAGGAATGGTAGAACGATGGGTTCGATGACGGTTTGGATGTACCGTGCACTATTCAGTGTCCCCTCGACGATCACCAGTGGTGTACGGCCAGTGTAGGAGATCGCTCCCCACACCACGATGCCGGGTGTTGGCCCTGTGTGACTCGGTCGTATGCAGTCCTGATTGTGGCGCTCACCTGCACGGCGCCAAACACGCATACGACCATCATTGGCACCAAGGCAGAAGCGACTCTCATCGCTGAAGACGACACGTCTCCATTCGTCCCTCAATTCACGCCTGTCGCGACACCACTGGAGGCGGGCTGCACGATGTTGGGGCGTGAGCGGAAGACGGCCTAACGGTGTGCGGGACCGTAGCCCAGCTTCATGGAGACGGTTGCGAATGGTCCTCGCCGATACCCCAGGAGCAACAGTGTCCCTAATTTGCTGGGAAGTGGCGGTGCGGTCCCGTACAGCACTGCGTAGGATCCTACGGTCTTGGCGTGCATCCGTGCGTCGCTGCGGTCCGGTCCCAGGTCGACGGGCACGTGCACCTTCCGCCGACCACTGGCGACAACATCGATGTACTGTGGAGACCTCACGCCCCACGTGTTGAGCAATTCGGCGGTACGTCCACTCGGCCTCCCGCATGCCCACTATACGCCCTCGCTCAAAGTCCGTCAACTGCACATACGGTTCATGTCCACGCTGTCGCGGCATGCTACCAGTGTTAAAGACTGCGATGGAGCTCCGTATGCCACGGCAAACTGGCTGACACTGACGGCGGCGGTGCACAAATGCTGCGCAGCTAGCGCCATTCGACGGCCAACACCGCAGTTCCTGGTGTGTCCGCTGTGCCGTGCGTGTGATCATTGCTTGTACAGCCCTCTCGCAGTGTCCGGAGCAAGTATGGTGGGTCTGACACACCGGTGTCAATGTGTTCTTTTTTTCATTTCCAGGAGTGTAGCTGCGGGGTGGGGTGGGGGGAGGGGGGGAGGACGATCCTTTAATACACTATTTAAATAATTAGTAAAGGTCTGTCGATATCTGGAAATGTACTGCAATTGATTGTGTCGTTCTTGTAAGAAAGTCCAAAAGTCGAGCACGTCTTTGAGACCTTCGCAGAAAAGAGAGTGCGCAAAGAGTCCTTTGATCCAGTTATGTCTTTGATTGGAGAAAGTATCTCTTAACCGGGCGAAAGAGCGTTCCTGGCTCGATCGTGTGGGTGGCACTTGGAGACAGATGGCAAGCACCTTTTGAATTAGAAGCCACACATCCGTAGAAGATCCACATTCCAAGCGACGTTCATCCGCGTCTGCTGCACGACATCGCAAGCGCATTGAGGAGTCAGCTAGAGCAATGTTATGCAGTCTTTGTCGGAAAAGTTTCGCGCCGACGAGGTACCAGACGGCGCTGATGTCCGTCGTAATATATCGTTGGTGGATCGTTCGCCACTCTGCTGGCTACGTCACTCCTGGTTGGCGTCTTTCAACCACATTCCGAGCATTGTTCGTGATCACCTGGCCGTGTAAATCAAGGGGAGATTTACGTGCAAATACATAATCGAAGAAGAATGCCGGCCCTGGTGGCCGTGCGGTTCTATGCGCTTCAGTCCGGAACCGCGAGACTGCTACGGTCGCAGGTTCGAATCCTGCCTCGGGCATGGACGTGTGTGATGCCCTTAGGTTAGTTAGGTTTAAGTAGTTCTAAGTTCTAGGGGACTGATGACCTCAGATGTTAAGTCCCATAGTGCTCAGAGCCATTTGAACCATTTTGAAGAAGAATGTTTTGATATGGGAGAATGCAGGCGCGACGTGAGCCAATGCAGCAGGGGACAGGCAGGACGGAGGCGTCAGCGCATCAATGAGACCAGTGAAGCTGTGTTGCCGATGGGTCCACATCTCGATCATGGTGTTTATGTAGAGAGCTGCCGCAAATACTCGAACTCTGAGAAGTCCCACTCCTCCGCTGCGAGGTGAGAGGGTGATGGCATCGTATTGCATCTTGAAGAGAAGTGCATTACTAACAAAGTAGCTACCCGGGACGCCTGTGGGGTTTAATGAAGGCGACCCGTTGGACCATATCTAAAGCTCGGAGGAGGTGGCCTTCGAACGCCCGTTCGGAGAGCTTGTAAAAGGCGTTTATAATTCAGCGTTATCGTGCAGCGAACATCTTTCTTGAAAAGGGTTCCTAAATTCCGAAATGTGTCCATCGTCCGCAGTGGTGTCACACTCCCCTCCCAGAGCCCTCTGCCAACTTCCATGCCACAAGACTAGACCATGTTCATGTTGCTGCAAGCCGCATTCGCACATCAGTCGATCCATCCTACCGCTATACGAATCTCCTCCTCATAATGGGCGAAAAAGACTAGATGATCTGCATAAACACAGAATTGAATTGTGTGTCCTATCAGCAAGGTACCAAAAAAATCTTGTTTCAGCCCGCAAAGAAGTGGGTCTGTCGCTATTGCATAGAGGGTCGTTGAGTCAGGACAGCCCAATCAGACCGAAAGTAAGATGGGGATGTGTTCTTCCACCCTACCGTTAGTCATAAATCTCGACGAGGCACCATGGAGAATGCACATGATCACTCGGGCAAATGCAGCTGGGAAAGCCATCCAATCTACCATGGCAGCCAGGAAAAATGACTAGTGTTATCAGACAGGTGATCAAAGTCTTTGAAGATCAGGGCACCATGCAGACGTTGTACCAAGAGACGCTGTCCAGGGCATGGAGTGTAGTTTGGTTGTTGGTCTTTCTGAGACAGCAAACTGTTAAAAGTTCCCGTCAACAATGATGTGGTTATAGTGGCCCAAGAAGAGACGCGTAAGTTCTGGTAGGGACGTACATTAACAACTCGAGTCCCCTGCATATTGAACGCTAGTCCTCTTGCCGATGGCAAGTATACGACATTGATTACCTGTACTTCATCTCGCACAAGGGCAGTTGTTCCATTGCCTCCTGTAGCAGCAGGAGTGGCGTAAGTAGTAAACCCGTAGAAGTCTGGGAAGATCTCTACTCAAACTTCCTGCAGTAGAGCAAAGCCCACATCCGTTGCCCTGGGCATATCACGCAGCAGTTTAATTTTGTACGTGTACCAGTCATGTTGAGGCTGATGGGGGCAATCTTGTAAGCTATCAGCTAGTCTGCAGGTGGTGGGGTGTTCATAACAACAGGGGGTGGAGGTGTAACTGCAGCAGTAGATCAACTACGTCGGGCCCCCCTTCATTGCACAGTAAGTATATTCTATCGTTCCTGTGACGCCGAGGAAACAGTCGCCTGTGCATCATCGGCGGAATATTCAGAGACAGCATCACCTGACCAAATATGACGATCGCCCTGCATCGCCCGATGTAGAGTTAAGACGGAACGTGCTTACTGAGTTCAGTGTGTACTTGTCGCACTCCATTCAGTACAGGGTAGGTGATACATTGTGCCCACTTCCCATCAATATGGCTGTGAATCGTTCCATAGGGCCTAAGTGCAGCCAGCAGATCGTCCGGCGGCACTTCGGACGGGAATTTGAATACGCAGATCGTTTTGAGTCCGAGACCCGCATGATTCACTGGACCAATATTGTCGCCCTAATATCGGAATTCGAGCCCGTCCGTTGTCTTCCCTAAGATCACGTCGCCTGTAGCATCAGTTACTAATTTAACGCAAACCACGCTGCTCACAGTTGAGAGGTGGATTCCAATAATGTTGACAGAAATGATCTTCACATCGTCTCTAAAAAAATCGTTGTACATCAAGCGCTTTGAGACGTGCATATACATCCGAGAAACTGAATTTCAGCGTCAATTTCCGATGTGAGGTGGGCATTTACTTCAAAAGACACTCATTCGCGCGAAAGCCGCTGTAGGACGAAGACACCTCGAAAACGCGCAAAGAGGTGAGGACGTTAACAGTCCAGTCAGCACTGCTCTGCGGACGATGATGATGATGTTTGGTTTGTGGTGTGCTCAACTGCGCTGTCATCAGCGCCCTTACGAAGTCCCAATTTTTACACACTCCAATTTTTACACAGTCCAATCTAGCCACTGTCACGAATGATGATGATGATGAAATGATGAGGACAACACAAGCACCCAGTCCGTAGGCAGAGAAAATCCTCAACCCGGCCGCGAATCGAACCCAGAACCCCAGGATCCAGAGGCAGCAAAGCTAGACACTAGACCACGAGCTCCGGACCACTACACTCTGCCGACAAAGGCAGACTGCCTTCGCTATCTGTGCATGAGTGATGGACAGATCCAAACTTAAATATGCTGTCATTCCTGCGTCACAACCTGCACTCGTACAAACATCACGAAATTCCCGTACAGGGGAGGTCATTTTAATTGAAAATCGCTGCCTCATATCGGCAAATAAATAGGGTTTAGCATGTATGTCCGAAGGAACATTGAGACGGTCTTCTTCATAACACAGGCACTACAATATCGTAAAAAGCAATAAGGTTAAGTAAGGGGGCGGCTGTAGGCTGCCTGGCACAGCTCTCGGGCAATGCACCGTGCACAGTCGCGGGCGTTTCCACACGCGATCCCACATCATACGGGTCAGCCAGACAGGTGCCACGACGGATAAACGCAACTCACAATACGGCTGTGCGGAGAGAGAGATTTCAGAATCATTATAGTGGACATGATAAAGCATACATTTGTAACATATTCTTCATGTGGTGTACCACAGAGCACTAAAGAGCATTTTGAAGGTTTCCACCTTGGCTGTTTTTCGCCTTTTTTTCTTTATTGGATTTCAATTCCCCCCCCCCTCCCCCAGAGGAGGGGGGCGGGCTAGCAGCAGCGGAATATACTGCTCTACAGCCTACAGAAAAGTTAGAAAACATAATGAGAACATAAATACACAAAAAAAAACAGGCGATAAAACGGTGACGTTGTAAAGAAACTGTAAAATGGGGGAAAGTTGTGGAATTTGAAATATAAAAACACTGTGGTGACGATGCAGATGAAGATACAGAAGAAGGAGACAGGCATAATTAAAAAACACGGCGACAGTCTGGTTTCTGTTCGCAACGAGATAAAAAACACAACCAGCGACAGTATGGTGGATGTTTACAACACAGATAGGGGACGCACAACACTGAAAACCCACTTCTAACAGCATTTAACAGGTGACACGGCGGCAGATGCGGGCAGGGGGGGGGGGAGAAATCCAAGCCTATTAGGGGGAAAAGAGGAGGGGGAGGGGAAAGAAAAATAAGGGGAAGCCGATGAACGGAGGGGACATAGAAAAGGGGGAGAGGCTGGGCTGATGCGAGAAAGAGTGGGAAAGGCAAGGGAGGAGAGAGCAAAAACGACTTGGAGGGAGAGAAGGGAGGCAGAGAGAGGGTAGGCAGGGAAAAACAGGATGAAAGGGGGGGAAGAGGGAGCCCAGGGAAGGACAGAGGAAGGGAGGGAGAGGTGAGGATCAGAGTTGATAGGAGGGATAAATGAAAGAAGAGAGGGCGTCATCCAAGAGGGGGAGTCAACAGAAGCCAACTTTGGGAAAGGAGATGAAGGGTGTAGAGGTGACGGGTAGGGGGGACACAACGGTGAAAGCGCGGCAGAGGGCGGAGCTTGGATAGGAGAGGAGCAACCAGAGGATGAGGGGGATCGAGGCAGCAGGAGGTGTAGAGGGCGCCGATATGTTTGAGGAAAAGGAGCAGATGGGAGAAAGGAATCAGGTCGTAGAGGATCCGCGTGGGGGTCGGGAGGTGTATATGGAAGGTGAGGCGGAGTGCATGGCGCTCGAGGATCTGGAGGGACTTACAGAATTTGGGGGGGGGGCGGAATTTAGGCAGGACTGGCATAAAAGAGGGCAGGGCAGATTAAGGATTTGCAGGTGTGGAGGATGGGTTCAACCCCCATGTCCAGCCAGAGAGGAGATTGAGGAGTCGGAGGCAGTTGTTGGCTTTGGATTGGATAGAGCGGAGTCGAGGGATCCAGGTGAGCTGACGCTCAGTGGTGAGGCCAATGTAGGTGAGTGTTGTTTTTCTCCAGTATTCAGTTTATTATATTTTGCATGCTTGGCCAATTTCGGTCTTACATGCCATTTTCAAGCGCAGTAGGTGTCAAAGTGTTGTAAAATTTTCCCGTTATTAAACGGAGGACATGTCGAAAGAATTAACGTTTCAGTTTCAAAACGCAGTAGAAAGAGAACCAATGTTGAGAATTTCGTCAAACTTGAACAGCATAATATTGACGTTGGGTGAAACATCATGGGAAAATAATTAAGGAACATTTGACCAATAGATGGCGCTGTAAGCATCAGAATATGCACACCAGCAGATGCACGGCACATGGCTGTTCCTCAGTTTGCGTCCGAGACGCTCAACATCACGGTCACCACGAAGGATCGCGCGCTGCTGGAAAAGCTCTTTTACAAGAACGGTGATTGTGCACCAGTAGCCCTGCAGAAGTTACAGACACTCAAGGGTGTTAAAAAAAGGCATTGGTTCGATGTCTGCTACCGGTCTGAAGAAAATGATTACAAAATTCTAAAATACAGGTTGTTTTGAAGTACATTGTGGCAGAGGGGGGAAAGCAGTTGATCCGACATCTGTGGAAGGTGTCGCTACAGTATTTCACAAGAGATCGAGCAGTGGTGAGCAAACACGCGCGCACGGGGAATTTCCCAACATTGGACATGCCTGCGAGTTCGGTGCATAAAATCCTACGAACCATTCTGCAATGCTATCCAGACAAAATCATCCATATTTAAGAGTTGCTTCCTGCTAACCTACCAGCAAGACAAACGTTCGCTCTGGAATTTGCTGTTCGCGTGGAAGTGGACAGTGAATGGCCATGGAACATTGTATGGTCAGACGAAGCCCATTTCCATCTCCAAGAACATGTCAATACGCAGAACTGCAGCGTATAGGCAACGGAAAATCCGCACGCACATCAACCGGTACCACTTCGTTCTGCAAAGTGACTGTGTGGCGCAGATTGACGTCATCGTTTATCGTATGGTCGTATTTTTTCTGGGAGAATGCTGAGGGGCCCTTTGCCTGTACCGTCACTGCTAAACACTGCGAGAGTCTTTTGCGCACCAAGGTCATTCCAGCCCTTCAGCAGCGTGAATGTGTGATTAGGATCATTTTCATGCAAGATGGTGCTCCTCCGCACATTGCCCAGCCAGTGAAACGGTTGCTGGCAAAGGTGTTTCGGAAATGTCAGTATTATCACCCGTCATTTCCCTGCAGCCTGGTCGTTAGGGCCATCTGATCTTAATCCATGTGACTTCTGGCTGCGGGATTATCTGAAAGATGTGTTCAGTGCTCCAATTACGAACACAGCTGAATTGTAGGCATGCATTGTCGAATGCATTCTGAACGTGACCCCCGAGACACTCCGATCTGTTGTGGAATACGCTGTTCCTCGATCTCAACTTGTGGCAGGAAATGGTGGACAGCACATTGAACATGTCAGACTGAGGAGCTACTTGATTGAAAAGTAGAGGCCCCGGTCTCGGAAACTGACATGCGGCCGGGAGAGCGGTGTGCTGACCACATGCCCCTCCGTCTCCACATCCAGTGACGCCTATGAGCTGAGGATGACACGGCGGCATGTCAGTATCGTTGGGCCTTCATGGCCTGTTCGGGAGGAGTTTTTTTATATTGAACATATCTTGCGTCACTCTTACGACAGTTAGAAACCGATGTCATTTTTCTTTTTAATCGGTGTTTGCCCTAGGACAACTATAAACCAATGTCATTTTACTTTATATGGGCGTTTTGGCCCCAGCACAATTAAAAACCGATGTGACTTTACTTTTTATGCAGTTTTTGGGCCAAGGATAAAAAACGATATCATTTTGCTTTTTATGCGGTTGCCGGCCTCAGGGCAGTTCTTCCCATCCGATGTGGTGCGAACTTGCAGTGGTGGATGGATTTACCTAACTGACAGTGCTATAGATGTTGACTTCCGAATTTGTCCATTCATGCACATTGAACAGTACTGATGGTGTAATATGTAGCTCAAACCACAGTCGTCATATTGCGGTTCATCTGTCATTTGTAGCCATCTGTTGGTAAAATTTTGGTTTTTTTTTCCTTCCATGACGTTTCCCTCTGCATCAATAATACACTGTTCAAATATGACGTCATTCTGAGCAGTGGTTCACTTTCTTTAGGGTTTTGAAACTGGCACTTTAATTGTGGATACCCTGTATATAACTAGGGCAAGACAGCCCAATGATCCCTTCAGTGCACATGCCCCGAATACGCTCGAACTTTTACGAGAATCTGCAAATCGCTGCGCTTGGTGAGGATAACGGGCAGGAGCACTGCGTCAGTAGTGCGTGGATAAGCTGGAAATTTTGAGTTCCTCAAGGAAAGTGTTCACGTGGCCGGGGTATTCAAGGCGAAGGTTCGCGAGAAACGGAAAACCGCAGGTTAGAATCCTGGTCGGGCGCAAATTTTCAGCTTTCGCCATTGATGGATTTCAATGCCCAGTAGCAGCTAATGTCTTTCTTTCTTTTGAATCGTAATCTTCATGACGAACGTCACGTTATAGGACAGTCCATGTGCTCGTTTTCGTTGTTGATCACCAACTGTTGAGCTATAAAGACGATTGTTACTGCGCGCAGTGAGCTTTCTGGTTTTAATTCTGACGTTATGTGCTCGCTTTCAGATCGTGTAATCGTAGAACACATGGACACCTACTGCGCTTGAAAATGGCCTGTGAGGTCGAAATTGACCAATCGTGCAAGGTGTAATAAATTGAATAATTGTGAAAAACGCCGAGGTGGAAACCTTCAAAATGTCCTTTAACAAATTTGTAACATATAGTGATGAGGCGAAACCTAACAACCGTCTGGTTAATAATGTGTTGGCCAATCTTTGGAAAGCAATACAGCAGCTATTCTCTGTATCACGGGTTCGACAAGTCCTTAATTAGTTCCAGGAGGTATGATGACTACGTACAGGCCATTCAATTCCCGTAAATTCCGAGCCGGTGAGTTTGTTTGCGTGGCCATCCTCCGCAGCAAGTACAAAAATATTTGTTTTGTAAATAAAAAAGCCTTATCTTGCCGCACTGTATTTTATTTTCTCAGACGCGTTTCGAATTTTTTCACTTTAAGCTATAATCAGTGGGATGGTTCTTCGTGGTTCGGTGCTTCCTCTCATCTGGCCACATGTAGGTCACACTACCGCTCTATTTGCGAAACCTGTGCTGCTGGTCCCGGCGGAGGTTCGAGTCCTCCCTCGGGCATGAGTGTGTGTGTTTGTCCTTAGGATAATTTAGGTTAAGTAGTGTGTAAGCTTAGGGACTGATGACCTTAGCAGTTAAGTCCCATTAGATTTCACACACATTTGAACATTTGAACATTTACGAAACATAAGCATGATTTTCCGTTTCGAACATTTTTCTTCCCACTTTTCATTTTTTTGCCTTGTTTATCACAACAACAAGAACAAACAAAATGAAAAGTGAGAAGAAAAATGTTCGAAAAGGTAAAACATGCTTATGTTTGGTAAATAGAGCGGTAGTGCGATCTCTATGCGACCAGATGGGAGGAAACACCGATGCCAACTAAAAACATGAAGAACCATCCCGCTGATGTTGCCTTAAAGCGAAAAAAGGCGAAACGCATCTGCGAAAATAAAATACAGTGTAGCAAGAGAAGGCTTTTTATTTACAAAACAAATACGGGCCGGTGGTTTAGGAAATTGTTCCGTTAGGTTCAGATCAGACGAACTTGGTGACCAAGACATCAACACGAGTTCACTATCATACTCCTCAAACTACAGCAAAACGACTGTAGCCTTGCGACATGGACACTTATCCTGCTGGAAGACGCCATTGCCGTCGGGGAAGACATCAGACATGAAGGGATGTGGACATAAGCGTCCGCAAGGGATGGCAAGAGGGGGTACTTGCCCCCTCATGGAATCTGGGTACAGCCTTTTTATTCATTACAGAAGTCTCTTAACTTTCTAGCAATCCTTGCCTGCGATTGCACTGGACTGGAGATTTAATACTTCCGACAGCGACGAGAGGCACTGCAGGTTTAGCAATCACAGTACATCGTGAGTTTTCTTAGTTGTTCCACTGTTCGCGGGAAGTATTCCCATTCCTTCGTGCGGGAACAGTCTCGGCGATGATCTGGAGTCATGATGAGTACGGAAGTTTACATAACCATGCTGAAATAATGACTTCAATCATTTTTTGTCGCTGCAGAAAGGAGCTGGTCTAACACCCTGGCGAACAGATTCCGCCGCCGATTCCCTACGTAAACATGGCAACAATATACGTCCCAGTCACCGACCCAACCTCTTGATGCACAGTGGCATCAAAAGAGTAATTTAGAATTTGTCTGTAGAAAAAGATGTGGATGATGGCTTGTTGAGTCCGACACAGCTGTTTTACAATAGCAAAGAGGCAAGCACGCTATGTTGTGGGTGTGTGCATCCTTTCTTAGTCCCAAATACATCAGTCGAAGAAAGAAAAGACCTCTGAAATTTTCCCGGCGTATTTCTTCTTCTAATAATTTCCGGGTATGCAGCCGGATCCCGTCGACATTCTGCCACGATATTTCGGCCCAGAGACGTCCGGCCATCATCAGGTGAGTACACAACTACTGAAGAGCCCAGGTGCAGTCGCGGTATTTATGCCGAATCTCGCGCATGTGAAATGTACTGGCATCCTACAGCGCATGCGTCAGGTGTTGACATGCGCAGCATAGCCGAGTTGTACGTGCTGCCCTCGGTGGTGGAAATAAAGGTTCATCTAGTCATTGAGTATCGAATGACACTGTCGATTCCGCTGTGATTGTATAATTTTAATAACAGGATTCCAATTTTTATCCAGCTGAAAGCCGTTGTCACGATTTATAAGATTATTGGCAAGACGTATTTCCACTGATTCCTTGATTACGGAATCCCAAAAACCGGAAACCGGGGATAAAATTTTTGTTACATTGTATTCCATTGAATGTCCCAAAGAAATACAGTGCTCTGCTACTGCCCATTTTGACGGTTACCGCAGACGGGTGTATCTTTCATGTTCTATACATCGTTCATGGACAGTTCTTGTCGTCTGGCCAATATATGCAGCGCCACATTCACAGGGAATTTTGTAGACGCCTGCCTTCTTCAGTTGTAAATCGTCTTTAACGGATCCAACCAGGGCCCGGTTCTTTGCTGGTGGACGGAAGATAACCTTGATTTTATTTTTCTTCTTCTTCTCCTCAAAGGAGAAAGCACTTGAGTCTGCTGTTTTAAAGCCTACGGTCTTCTGGCGGTACGTAGATGATACTTTTGCTGTATGGCCTCATGGCAGACAGGAACTGGAGAAATTCCTTCATCACTTAAACTCATTACATGAGAACATCAAATTTACGATGGAGATTGAAAAAGAGGGCACTTTACCATTTCTAGACGTGCTAGTACGCCGTAAAAATGATGGGTCATTAGGACATTCTGTGTACAGGAAAGCGACTCACACAGATCTGTATCTCCAGGCGTCAAGCTGCCATCACCCAGCACAAACAGCCGGTGTTCTCAGTACCTTAATACATCGAGCGCATATAATATCGGATGATGAAAACCTCCACGCAGAATTAGAACACTTGGAGAAGGTTTTCAAAGAGAATGGCTACACTTCTCGCCAAATAAGGAAGGCCATGCGCAACTATCATAACAAGAAGCAACGCACTGAGGACGCAGATGATGACTTTAAATCAACTGCGTTCCTTCCATACGCCGGGAATGTGTCGTCGAAAATAGGCCGATTACTGAAGAAAAATAAAATCAAGGTTATCTTCCGTCCACCAGCAAAGAACCGGGCCCTGGTTGGATCCGTTAAAGACAACTGAAGAAGGCAGGCGTCTACAAAATTCCCTGTGAATGTGGCGCTGCATATATTGGCCAGACGACAAGAACTGTCCATGAACGATGTATAGAACATGAAAGATACACCCGTCTGCGGTAACCGTCAAAATCGGCAGTAGCAGAGCACTGTATTTCTTTGGGACATTCAATGGAATACAATGTAACAAAAATTTTATCCCCGGTTTCCGGTTTTTGGGATTCCGTAATCAAGGAATCAGTGGAAATACGTCTTGCCAATAATCTTATAAATCGTGACAACGGCTTTCAGCTGGATAAAAATTGGAATCCTGTTATTAAAATTATACAATCACAGCGGAATCGACAGTGTCATTCGATACTCAATGACTAGATGAACCTTTATTTCCACCACCGAGGGCAGCACGTACAACTCGGCTATGCTGCGCATGTCAACACCTGACGCATGCGCTGTAGGATGCCAGTACATTTCACATGCGCGAGATTCGGCATAAATACCGCGACTGCACCTGGGCTCTTCAGTAGTTGTGTACTCACCTGATGATGGCCGGACGTCTCTGGGCCGAAATATCGTGGCAGAATGTCGACGGGATCCGGCTGCATACCCGGAAATTATTAGAAAAAGAAAAGACCATTCTCTGCGCTAGAAGAAGGAGGAAAAGTGTTAAATTTCAAGGTCGAAAAAATATAAAATATGCTCTCCATGACTGGGATCTTGCAATGAAGCTCCACATATAGTCAAAGAACTACGAATTCTGAATTTCAGTTGGCAAGCTGAAAATTAATGTATAAAACTGGGGAGAGGATTGTTTTAGAAGGTTCCCCACATTCGTGAGATCATATACTGGCTCTGAGCTACTCTTTGCTTAACCTATCCCAAATAAACGTAGCATTCAGAACACATTTCGTTTAACTCCAGTTATGCCAGTCGACAACAAAAAGTATCAATAATAAAAAGTAATGCAATAAATCCATTAACGTGAACGAATGTGTAGTTCCACAAGTAAAGTATTAAAGAAGGTATCAAAGTTGAAAAGCCTTTTTTAAAATTTATTCCCTGTTTCTCCACTTTGAGGGGTAGTTTGTTGATATCTAGAGGGATTTTCTCAGTCATTGTGACATTTTTCTCCTATTTAAGATTTTCAATTCCAGTTTGAACCTAACATTATGGAAGAATAAATAAATTATTTTTGTTTCTATTTACAATTGATAGCATTATTTCATATCACGATGGGTACTCTAATCATATGAGACTGTAATATCCTATCTTTTAATTTAAAAAGGTGGCATCCATATTAATGTCAATGACATAAAAAGATATACACAACGTATACTACTGAAATGAGTTTACCATTTAGGCACGAAAGCGTTCTACCTTAAAAATACTAAGTAGACAATTTAAGATACAAGAAGTTCTTGTCAAATCCAATTGTTGGGGCATGACACGTTTTCAAATTCGCCGATTCAGTTATGTCAAATTTGGCAAGTTTTGAATCTTGCACCCTCTTGGTAAACGTTCTGCAGATGCTCGTGGATGTGGGTTGCCCGCAATGATGCTCACGTAGTTCACAGCTGTCAAGGTCACGGTGCCTTCAGTTAGTACTACAGGTCTTTTCTGGGGCCAGGAGAATGTCTCCGATGCTGCAACACAGCCCTTGCTGTTCTGCGCCCGTGGCGCGATGCTCCCTCCAAGCAGCAGTTTGCCTGCGAGACGGCGTTTCCGGGAGCTACCATCGACCTGGTCTAACAAGAACATCATCGTAACTGACAGTGTCGTTGGGGCAAAATGCGAATACGTGGTGATCGTCACCTGCGAAGCCCTATGTTCAGTGACGTGCTGTGAACAATGTGTTCGACGGCAGCATTGTACTTTGTAGTCACAACTGCCTCAAATCGTCGTTTATCCTGCTTTACAGAACAGAAAAACCTCTGTCCTCCGGGTTATGTGATGCGACCTGGATGTACAACACCTTGTCGCCTACTCGTAGTTTCACCTTCATTGAACCACTTTACGTATATGCTCACAACAGAAGCACGAGAACAGCTAACCATCTTCGTCATTTCCGAAATGTTCGTTCCCAGGCGTCAGGCCATAACAATCTGCCCTTTGCCAAAGTATCTTACGTCAGTGATTTTTTGCGGCCCCTGTCTTCGCTAGAGTGATTCCGTATTTGTCCTTTTCTCCCCTTAGAGGTGTATATTTTCGTTGCTCTCAAACGCACCCGCATCGCCATCAGCTGGCATTCATTCTCGCGGTGGACAGTGGTCGTAATGCTTTGGTACACCAATGTATGTTAAGATTTCATGACGGTACAGTCACGGGCCAGCTGTATCTTCGCATTTCCTTGGGATGGCGTTTGGACACGAGTGTAAAGATGTCATGGTGATAAAAAGCAAAGAAGAGGAAAGAAATTTGTCGTGAGTGTGTGTGTGAGACAATTTCATATTTGAGGGCGTGTTATGTAGGTAAGAACGTAATAATAGAGAGTGAACGTGAGACACAGAAGCTTCTGGAAATTTAAATATTAGTTCGGTTGGTACGAAAGTTACTAGCGTTTTTCCTTTCCATCTTCGTATCTCGATTGCTATGGGTTCCTTTATCGATGGTCGTTTTTATTTGTAGCTCACTGTTGTCATTTGAGTTGACATAGTGTCATTTTGTCGTTTGAACATAATGAGTGGAGCAGTGGAGCCTAGAAAATGCAGAGTCAAATGGAGAAATAGGAATATGTCCGAAATATTCTTCTGTTTGGGTTCAATAGAGGGACGACAGCAGCGGAGGCAGCCAGAAACATTTGTGCTGTGTATGGGAATAATGCCATTGGACAGAGCACGACAAGAAATTGGTTTTCTCGTTTTAAGAAGAATCGTTTTGGCATTAGCGAGTCGACACGTTAAATCCAGTCGCTGTGGTCGAGCGATTCTTGGCGCTTCAATCCGGAACCGCGCAACTGCTACAGTCGCAGGTTTGAATCCTGCCTCGGGCATGGATGTGTGTGATAGGTTAGTTAGGTTTAAGTAGTTCAAAGTTCTAGGGGACTGATGACCTCAGATGTTAAGTCCCATAGTGTTCAGAGCCATTTTAGACATGTTAAGGAAGAGCTTCGGAGTTTGATGAAGATCGATTAAACACATTAATCCACAATGATCCATGTCAAGTGTACACGGGAACTGGCACATTTGATGAACTGTGATCGTTCCACCACCGTGCAACATTGGCATGCATAGGTTCAGAAACTGAGTCTATGGATACCACATGCTCTAAGCCAAAAACAAAAAAATCAGCGTGGCCATATGTGCATCTCTTCTTGCTCATAATGAAATGGCTCGTGAACAACGCCGACCATTCCTATCTCGTGTCGTTGTTGGTGACGAGAAATTGTATCTTTATGCTAATACAAGTAAAAGAGAGGAATGGTTGAACCCAAGCAAAGCATCAACGTTCTGTAAAAAGATCTGCGCGCGCCCACAAAAGATATTGCTACGCATCTGGTGGAACAACTACGGTGTTGTGTACTACGAATTGCTATCCCGAGATGTAACTATCGCTGGTGACATTTACTGTCAATTACGGAGACGTCTTGCAGACGCAATCCAAGAACAACGACCTGGAAGATGGCGAGAAATAATGCCGTACCACGATAAGCTCGCCAGCATTCTCCTAGGCTGACAGAAAACACTATATAGGAGTTTGGCTGGGGACTCATTCCACACCCACCTTATTCACCTGATCTTGCGCCCTCAGATTTTCACCTTTTCCACTCTCCATCGAACAACCTTCAACCAACTTCCTTCCGGAGCGAAAACGCTCCGAATACGGCTCGACGAGTTCATTTCGAAACTACTCGATTTCTACAGTCGCTCGAATCGAAAAATTACGCCAGCGTCGGAAACTTTTGTAAATACTGAAGGAGAATATATTATAGACGAATTATAGTTTCTGTTATGAGTATCTTTTGTGTTTTTTAAACATACGGAAAAACGCTACTAACTTATGCACCAACCTAACGCGAACTGTTTTCCTTGAAAATGAAAATGCGGCGATATTTTGAACAGTACGGTCACATAGCCGCGTGGATACAACTGGTTTGGTGATTTAGTAAATGTATTTTTAACTTGGCGTTTGCGTGCCCTTTCGGTCACCACAGTCCTCATTTAACCAAAGATAGGTAAGTCATGTGAGCTATTTGTCTGTCAATCGCGTCAACTTTGTTGTGAGAGTAATCGCACGGTATTTTAACTATCTGTGTCTCGGTTTTCTCAGGTAGAAATTTGGGTCCAATGTCGAAAACCATATAGACACCACAATCATACTGGCCGCGTGGCATCTACCTGGATGTGGCTCATCTCACAATTCCATCATCTATAGGGATGGATAAAAATGGTGAACACCACAAACACATCACATTACCATGCTTAATACGGTATAGGAAAACCATTGGCATTCGAAACAGCTCGCAGACCTTTCGGTACAGATAAATAAAGGTTATGCATGACTTTCAAGGGCATCTTATGCCATTCTTCCTGCAAAATAGAGACAAGTTCAGGCAACAAAGATGCAGGTGGAAAGCGATAACGCAATTTCCTTTTCAAGGTAGACCACATAGGCTCAGTAATATCGGGATCTGTGGACTGTGGTAGCTAGGAGAGGAGACGTGATAAATCATCCTCGTCCTCACAAAACCAGGCCCGGACGATGCGAACTGTGTGAACAGGGATCCTGCCCGTCTTGGAACATAGCATCACCGTACGACAACAAACATTTAACTGTGGGATGGAGCTGATCAGCCAAAACGGTAACATAATCCTTGACAGTAACGCTACCTTGCAATGTACGCACAGGTCCCATGGAATATCGCGATATCCTTGCGGAAATCATCACCGATCCAGCCACGTTTGACTCTACGCAAAATCGGCCAGAAGTTGGCACACTGTGCAACAAGACTCATTTACCCAGATGACGCTCTTCTGTTGCTCCATAGTCAAGCTTTTATGGCTTCAGCACAGTTGTTTTTATTACCTGAATTTGACTAAGTAGTTTTTATTACCTGAATTTGCGTCACTGATCAGTGGTTTTGGAAGTCCAGCTCGACCTGCGATTCACAGCTTATTGTGCTGACAAGGTGCGCGAGTGCGACATTCCGTTTTGCAGCTGTCGTTCTCTTATTTCTCGTAACCATCCTCTTCAGTGACCGTGTGCCACGATCACTCAAAATGGCTCTGAGCACTATGGGACTTAACTTCTGAGGTCATCAGTCCCCTAGAACTTAGAACTACTTAAACCTAACTAACCTAAGGACATCACACACATCCATGCCCGAGGCAGTATTCGAACCTGCGACCATAGTGGTCGCGCGGTACCAGACTGAAGCGCCTAGAACCGCTCGGCCACACCAGCCGGCCACGATCAGTCAACACACACTTCCGTCCACATTAAGACTTACTGGATGATGTTTGGTTTTGCGCTTTTCCTGTTGCAGTATAAATGTTCGATACGGTGCCTCCTAAAACACCAAATTTTTCGTCTACCTTGCTTACGGAAGCACCCACCAAATGAGCACCAACGACTAGCCCACCTTCGAATTAACTTAGCTCCGACATAATACACTCACAAGTACTCAGAACACTGTTCCGACCACCATTGAAGTTGAAACACATTGAGTACATTGCACAGGTGCCATTCGCGGCAAGACACAAGAGCGAAAACTGCAGCCACAGATAGTATCTGCATTTATGGTGGAGCATGCATTTCTCGTGATGTTTTCATGTTTTTGTCCAACCCCTGTAGCTCGCTGCACCTTAAGCTGAAACCGAGAACAGCTCGTATCATTTTCGAGCTTTGTCTGACTCTCGAATCACAACGATATGATTAGGATTCCTGAAAAGTAAGTAATACTCAGTAACAAGTAACGCCAATGTGCGAAAGTGATAATGTCGAAGATACGCTTTATTTCCTCAGAATCCTTCCAGTTTACTGTCGTCTGTCGTTCGCTTTTCCCAGTAGAAGATCTCGTTGCGACCCACTTAAACGGCTTTGACGTCATGCCAAGGTATCTAACGTCAACGCCTCGTCTGAATTATCACTGATACGCTTTATCGATACAGTTGCTATTTTATCTGATTGATCTGAATTTGTCTACAGCTACACATACCCCTGTGATTTTCTTCAATCTTGTGTTTCCAATAGCTTTTTCCTTCTTTGATATTATATGAGTTGTATCTGTGTAACTTGATATATTTTCTGGATATGGTGTCGCATTTGAAAAATGTCGTATTCAAGTCTCGTGCTGCTGATAAAATTCTTTATTAAACAGCCAGTTTCGGTCGACAGACAGTCGTCGGGCTCTTTGAAACATTTACACCATCATATTAACGAATATAAAATCATTGACATCAGATAATATATCAATGAATTTGTTACTATTGTCACATCGCAATGTAAATTAAATCGTCACTATACAAACTGAACGAAGCAGTGCACTGATGTAACATGAAAAAAAGTGCACTGCGTCGCACAGTTTATATGATGACGGAAAAAGTCGCAACACTAAAATAATTAATATAGAGTAATGAAGTTTCGGAAATAAATTTCTCAAGGTAACATATTTAAGTGATTAATATTGCAAGATCACAGGTTAGTGTAAGCGCGAGAGACGCCACTGCAAATGTGAAATTCTGGTACATTAATAACCTGTGTAACCATTGTGTTGTACAAATGCTGGATGTCAGTTTGTGGGACGGAGTTCCATGCCTGTTGCACTTGGTGGGTAAATACAGGGACGGTTAATACTGGTTGAAACCGAGCGAGGTGGCGCAGTGGTTAGCACACTGGACTCGCATTCGGGAGGAGGACGGTTCAATCCCGTGTCCGGCCATCCTGATTTAGGTTTTCCGTGATTTCCCTAAATCGCTCTAGGCAAATGCCCGGATGGTTCCTTTGAAAGGACACGGCCGATTTCCTCCCCCGTCCTTCCCCAATCCCATGAGACCGATGACCTCGCTGTTTGTTCTCTTGCCTCAAACAATCCCATCCAATCCAATGCTGGTTGTGGAGGACGCTGGAATT
The DNA here is from genome assembly GCF_023864275.1 of Schistocerca cancellata. Lineage (NCBI taxonomy): Eukaryota > Metazoa > Arthropoda > Insecta > Orthoptera > Acrididae > Schistocerca > Schistocerca cancellata. The sequence goes on along the minus strand of NC_064626.1, from coordinate 807,212,234 downwards.
TTCGTTCGATTATGTCCAACATGTGCTTGATTGGGGACTGACGGAACAGGCCAAAGTAACATGTCGCGACTCTGTAAAGCTTGTTGGGTTACAACAGTGCTATATCTGTGAGCATTATCCAATTGGAAAACGCCTCCTGGAATGCTGTTCATGAATGCCTGCACAACAGATCGAATCACCAGATAGTACCAATTTGCAGTCAGGGTGAGTAGGATAGCTACGAGAGTGCTCCTGCCGTCATGCGAAATCGCACTCCAGAGCATAACTCTAGGTGTAGGTCTGTGTGTCTGGCATGCAGACGGGTTGGGTGCAGGTCCTCAACTCCCTTCCTTCTAACCAACACACGACCATCAGTGGCACCCAGGGAGAACCAGTTTTCATCAGAAAACACAACAGACGTCTCCCTGCCATCCAATGAGCTCTCTCTTGACACTACTGAAGTCGCAAATGGCGGTGGTTTGGGGTCAGAGGAATGCACGCTACAGGGCGTCTGGCTCGCAGGTGTCCTAGAAGAATCCGATTTTTAACAGTTCGTTGTGTCACTGTAGTGTCAACTGCTGCTCAAATTGCTGCTGCAGTTGCAGTGATGTGCGCCAGAGCCACACGCCGAACACGATGCTATTCCGTCTCGCTGGTGCAAAGTGGCCGTCCGGAGCACGGTCCTCTTGCGATCGTACCTTCTCGTGACCATCGCTGCCAGCAATGATGTACAGTGGCTGCATTCATGCCAAGTCTTTCTGAAAATCTCAGAAGGAACATCCAGCATCTCCTAGCTCTATTACACGACCTCATTCATACTTAGCGAAGTGCTGATAGTCGTGTCTTTGTCGCCTTAAAGCTACTATTCATTAACATCTACTCAACACGTCCAGTCTGAAAGATAACTAAGTCTCACGATTACAGCACGTATTTAAAGCAAATCTGATTTGCATCCTCATAGTGGTGCTACTACTGCCACTTTATGCACTGGCGCGAAATCTGAATAAAGATCATACTTCAGATGTAGAAATGTGCCTACCAACTTTAGTTTATGTCACACAACTCTTTGGTGTTGCTATTTTTGCCGCCAGTATAGACACTACTGGCCATTAAAATTGCTACACCACGAAGATGACGTGCTACAGACGCGAAATTTAACCGACAGGAAGAATATGCTGAGATATGCAAATGATTAGCTTTTCAGAGCATTCACACAAGGTTGGCGCCGGTGGCGACACCTACGACGTGCTGACATGAGGAAAGTTCCCAACCGATTTCTCATACACAAACAGCAGTTGACCGGCGTTGCCTGGTGAAAACGTTGTCGTGATGCCTCGTGTAAGGAGGAGAAATGCGTACCATCACGTGTCCGTGAAAAAATTGCAGACTATTGAAAATAGTGTTTTAGTGGTACAAAATTAATGTTTAATTTTAAATGAAGTGCGTTAGGAACATATGTTGAATGTGTATACCACATTTAAATGCAATAGAACCGCATTAAGGTGTAAATTGTGTTGCGGGGGTGTAATAGGAAGGTGTTGCACTGTGGAGGGTGGTCGTGTGAGAGAAGGCAGGTCGCCGCATCGTGCTCATGCAATTTCCTATTTCGTAGAGCGAGGCCGGCCAGTGTGGCCGTGCGGTTAAAGGCGCTTCAGTCTCGAACCGCGTGACCGCTACGGTCGCAGGTTCGAATCATGCCTCGGGCATGGATGTGTGTGATGTCCTTAGGTTAGTTAGGTTTAATTAGTTCTAAGTTCTAGGCGACTGATGACCTCAGACGTTGAGTCGCATTGTACTCAGAGCCATTTGAACCATTTTGCAGAGCGAGCAGACGAGTCCCCACTCTCTCTACCCCAAACTCCCCTTCATCTCCTGGGCTGTGCTCCTATGTGAGCAGGCAAAACGTCAATGAGTTCGTGCTTATATAATGAAGTTATTTTGAGTTTATTAAGTAGTCATTTGCAGTTGTTAAGTGAGTTTTTGTGTAAAATACTTTCCTTTACACATTCGCTGATACGTATGTAATTTGTAGGTGTGATATCGTCAGTGACATATGTAGTACTGGAGGGAAAGGGATTGGATAAGTAGATATTGCGTCTTGGTTAACCGTGTTGTAGTCAGTTAGTAGTGAATTAATGAACAATCAGTAACTTTCTTCACTTCTCTTACCATTAATTGTGTTATTGATAGACTGCACAAATCTCTTCCATTCAGCAACTGTCACGCTGTCTGGAGCCACTTACCACACATCCACAGTATATTTTGCAACGTGGGTGTAAAAATGTTAATGGAATGGGACTGTTAATGCTCAAGTCTAGAACACTAATGTGGTGTAACGCACTGCTTGACATGTTGAAATATCTGCAGTTCCATAACACCTAGGTGAACTACTTCTGTTGCAGAGGGAGCCAATTTAAGCTTCTGGGCCTCTTCAGATGCTGGAAAAGCTGTGGATGGGATAATGCATTTGGTACCTCTGCTGCTGTGAAAAGTATTCCTGCCATTGATTATGGGAACAACGAAATCAACATTGCCGAATGCATATTGACAGCATGTTACATTGACGGCAGGCTCTTCAGTCTGGTAGACAGTTGACAGCCACACCTGTTGAGCTTTTTTTTTATATAACAACTCACTTAGGAACTGCAAATAACTACTGATTTAATAAACCGTAAATAACTCCATTATATAAACACGAACTCAGTGAATTTATTTTATCTACTCATATAACGGAATTGGCCAGAAAAGGCTAGAGAGGTATAATCTCTGTGAACTGAAAAGCGAGCAGCATTCGTGACAGGTAAAGTCGCCGTTCCCAGAGCAACACTATAGCTGCCGTATAGGGTTAAAAAAGGTGTGAGCCCCTCCACGCTCGCACAAGCATGGTGACCAACTCAAAAGGTCTACTGTCACCTCTGCATTGTTAGTAATTACATCGAGGAGATCGCAGGAGCGAGGAACTGCGATGTTATCCGTACGTCTGGGTAGGGTTACTCATTAATACGGGCGCATCTGTGTTACAGAAGTGGTCGAAAAAGCTCGACAGAGTCAAGCTTGAAAGAAGAGCGGTTTTAAGGGCAGAGGGAAAAAAGTGCCAAGGCAAGTGCCAAGGGAACGAAACCTCTGCGACAGTGTCAGGTTGGGTAGTAAGGGCAGTAGCGGTTTCTTGCTATCTGCGACAGACCGTGCAAGGTAGGGTTATGTTAGCAGTTGGGTATCATGCATCAGTACCATAGCCAGATTGTCATGGAATGATCAGTCCTGTCGAGGAGGTGAGCGCTGCTGCTGCTGGGCCGACGATGTCTCCTGGGCCAGCTGCTGCTGCTGCTGCTGCTCCTGTAACATAGCCATGTCGTTGTAGGTTTGTCAGTTCGATGGTGCTCAACGGAACTGGCAGTGTGATATGTGTTGGGGGTTTGTTTGTGTGTCGTGTGTGGCTTCCCTGCGATTGCCAGTTGTCATGGCAGAGGTTCAGCTAGCAAGCTAGTCAGTGGCTGAAGTGCAGGGGCTCGCCTCATTGTGTCGTTTGCGTAGTTACGAAGTTATCATAGATGGCTAGTCCCTAAGGAGTGTCTTTGGGCGCTTGTGTTTCCATCTATGGTTGTGATCGTAGTTGCCCAAGTGTAGGATGTGAGGAATGTTCGGGTGACTTGATTTCTTGTACAGTCGTGTGGCGAGTTTTTTTTAATACCTCCTGTAGAGTCTCCAGGGTGACTAAGAATTAATTTCCTCTCAAGCAGTAATGGCTCTGAGCACTATGGGACTTAACATCTATGGTCATCAGTCCCCTAGAACTTAGAACTACTTAAACCTAACTAACCTAAGGACATCACACAACACCCAGTCATCACGAGGCAGAGAAAATCCCTAACCCCGCCGGGAATCGAACCCGGGAACCCGGGCGTGGGAAGCGAGAACGCTACCGCACGACCACGAGCTGCGGACTTCTCAAGCAGTGTGGAACAGTGTGCAGGGATTTACGTAGATTCTGTCCATAAGCATTTTTTGCGTTTATTGGTGACTCATACCCGTATTCCACGGCAGCTCGTGGTCTTGCGGTAGCGTTCTCGCTTTTCGCGCACGGGGTCCGGGGTTCGATTCCCGGCGGGGTCAGGGATTTTCCCTGCCTCAAGATGACTGGGTGTTTTTGTGTCTTCATCATCATTATTCATCCTCGTTACGGTTGGAGGAAGGCAATGGAAAACCACCTCCGCTAGGACCTTGCCTAGTACGGCGGTGCGGGTCTCCCGCATCGTCCCCTACGCTCCTCGGAGTATGGGACCTCGTCGTCATCATCATCATCATCAGGCGTATTCCACGTAGTGTTAACGCACTTTAGGGAAAATACACACCCGTACGCGTGTCTGTAAACTTCACAGCCATTGACCCGCAAGGAACGCTGCAGAAGGGTCGATACAACTCTGTGAAATACCACGTAATTGCTACTGGTGACGTAATGGGGTAGAGATAGTGGGGAATCCGTTGCTTGCTCTTCATTTTGCAGAAAACGGAAGGTTGGAAGTGCATGACCACAGTCTGCCAACTTTCCTTCCCTCATGTAGACACAGTCCACATTGCACGACGCCCTATGACACCCACACACATTTATACCATAATGTGACACTACTCTACTTATATGTGGTACACACATTCAATAATGGTTCTTAACCCATGTCATGTAAAATTAAACATTAATTTTACACCATTAAAACATCATTTGCAGTAATTTGCGATTTTAAGTCCCCTCCAACTCGTAAACTATTAGAAAAATTAATAGGACGTTTTTTGTAGGAAATTCAATGTAGTTTAATTTTCCAGAATGAGATATTCACTCTGCAGCGGAGTGTGCGCTGATATGAAACTTCCTGGCAGATTTAATTTTGTACTGGAAGATAGCTTCGCTGTAAGCCGTGGTTTTCTAGTTATTCAGACCAGGATTTTTATAATGTTGTTGACGACAATCCCTCCTACCAGTGAACAAAAACTGGCGATTACACAATTTTTTTCTCTAAGTTTGAAAAGAAAGGTCCAGACGAGCTGCAATAAGTTTAATATTCTTTACGACAGCTGCTTCGGCTTCATTGCCATTTACCAAGTATTATCTAGTTTGATTTGACGCCCATATTTCATTTTTAGTAAACTGTAATTCTCTCATTCTTATTAATTACTTCACATGTAGTAATTATGAACGTATGGAATAATTTTTGATACTTCTTTGCTAGTTCGTTTACTATAAATAAATAATTCGTTCTTTATAGTAAACAATCTACCAAATAAGCATCAAAACGTATTCCATACGTTTATAATTACAACATTTCACATAATCACTAAGAATTAGACAATGACAGTTTACTACGGATGCGATATGGACGTCTAAGCAAACTAGACAAATGTTCAAATGTGTGCTAAATCTTATGGGACTTAACTGCTAAGGTCATCAGTCCCTAAGCTTACATACTACTTAACCTAAATTATCCTAAGGACAAACACACACACCCATGCCCGAGAGAGGACTCGAACCTCCGCCGGGAGCAGCCGCACAGTCCGTGACTGCAGCGTCCTAGACCACTCGGCTAATCCCGCGCGGCAAACTAGACATTACTTGAGAATAGCAATAAAGCTGGAAACACTGTCATAAAGTGTATTATACTTATTGCGGCTAGTCTGAACGTTTCCTTTTCAAAATGGCATAGTCTGACGTGCACTATGCTGCGGCCCCATCGAACAAAAAGAAATTTAGTTTTCCTTCGTTGTTAATTTCCCCTGAAATAATTGCTTTTGAATACATTATGGGAGTGAACAGTGATCAATGTGTTACAAATATTTACTATCAAAAACAGTCTTGATCACAATTTATTTATTACGGTGACTGGTTTCGACCACTATGTGATCATCTTCAGACCAATGAGTAAGAACCTCCTTCTGCTGGAGAATCGCTACTCTTCTACAGTACGGTTTCGACCACTACTGTGATCGTCTTCAGACCAATGAGTAAGAACCTCCTTCTGCTGGAGAATCACTACTCTACTACAGTAGTGATTATTCAGCAGAAGGAGGTTCTTACTCATTGGTCTGAAGATGATCACAGTAGTGGTCGAAACCGGTCTCCGTAATAAATAAATTGTGATCAAGACTGTTTTTGATAGCAAATATTTCCCTGAAATAATTTGATATTGTGTCTGCGCCGTCCTTGGCAGAGGGCGGCCCGGAGCACGTGCTATGTGAATAAACTGCCCCTGGTAGCAGTTGGGTTGCAGGTCGCACCGCCGAAACGGCAGTGATCTGTTCGGCTACTGAGCGCCGGGTTTCGCCGGCACGCACAGTGCGTCGGCAGAGAGGCAGGGGGCGAGAAGCCGTTCGACCCGAGCCGCAGCTACTGTAGCGGTAGGGTAGGGGCAGCGTGGGGGGGGGGGTGGGGGGTGGGAGAGGGGGGATAGAGGAGCAGCCAGCCGTGGGGTGGGGGTGCGGCACACGTGGCAGCTCGCTCGCCCTCGCCGCTTGGACCAACGCCTGCTCTGCTTGGCGATTCGTATCCAACACTACAGAACACTTGTCCTACAATAGCCCAAATCCCAGTTGTATCAGGACCTTTAGTTTATTTTACTTACCCGCCCAAAAGCTATCATTACAGCTAAGAAAACAAATCATCTCTTTCCCGGTTTTCAAAATTTCTTTTCTGCACATCGGAACATGGACAGATTTAGATTTGTACTTGCTATTGGAAAGAAAACGAAACGCGCGTACTACTATACTGTGGCCCATCAAAATTGCAACACCAGAAAGGATAGCAAATAACGAATTTTACTTGTTATGAGTACGGCCGTATCGAGGCCATGACGAGACCGGCATCCCGCCAAGCCGGGCGCAAAAACCGACCCAAAATAATATATGAAGATAGTAACTGTTCTCGAATGAACAGATACCATTGATGACCGTGCAGCTTCTCTGGAATAAATGATAATTAATTGAAACCCTCAACTGCCGACAGGTGTTGTTGATATACCTCGATGAGGACAGCTGAAAATGTGTGCCCCGACCGGGTCTCAAACCCGGGGTCTCCTGCTTACATGGCAGACGCTCTATCCATCTTTTTCTTCTTTTTTTCCTTCCAATTTGTTCGATATGGTTCGTTGCGTTTGGTTTGGGCGTACATCACAAGTTGATCGTTAATTCCTTGACTCAGTTTTTCTATTACAGAGAGCATGCAGCCCTCTGACAGAACACGCTGAGCTACCGTGCCGGCGTCCATCTCAGCCACCGAAGACACAGATGAATAGCGCGACTGCGGGGACTTATCCCTTGCACGCCTCCAATGAGACCAACATTCCCAACTGTCCACAATCTACATACGTAATAGATATTTGCCCATCCACTCATTTCTCGTGTACACTAAGGTGACGATTCCCGTTAGAGCGGGCGGTATTGATCTGTGTCCTCGCTGGCTCAAATGGATAGAGCGTCTGCCATATAAGCAGGTGATCCCGCGTTCGAGTCCCGGTAGGGGCACAAATTTTCACCTGTCCCCATCGAGGTATATCAACAACACCTGTCGGCAGCTGAGGGTTTCAATTAATTATCATTTATTCTGGAGAAGCTGCACGGTCATCAATGGTATCTCTTCTTTCGAGAGCAGTTCCTATCTTCATAGATAGTTAAAGGCTACCCGACCGTTGACCTTCATCTGTGCGAATGCGCACAGGTTGCCCGAACTCTTACGGGACTCGTCTCCTTACTGTGCGCGAGTAATGAGTGGATGGGCAAATATCTATTAGATACATTACGTATGTAGATTGTGGACAGTTGGGAATGTGAGTCTCACGGGAGGCATACAAGTGAGGTGATATCATACAAGGGGATGGCACACTGAACTAATTGAAGATAGCGACACACCTCCTAGGTTGCTACACCCGCCCTTTCGTTCGTGTAACGCCCACGCGCACAGGCATTAAGCAGAAGAACACCTCCTTCTAGAGCATTTGTAGTCGGACAAGGCGGTCCTGGATATTCTGGACTACTTTATCTGCAGGGTACAAGCGTTGTAGCGAGTGAAGGGCAGGAATCGAAACAGAAAAGGAATTTATTACTCGCAACGTGTCTTATCTGTTCCAGTGCTTGCGTATAATTCACCATCGAAAACGGTAAGGTCTTTATGCAGTCGGATCTTGAGGACAAGATCAGAGGAAACAATTGAGCAACCGACGGAGTTCCCCTGGTTAGACTCATCAGTGAATACAGCTAAAATGTTGTACTGCTATGTTAAAATGTCATAAAATAATGTATTAAAAACATATGCAGAAATGCTAACCCTCCTGTACTACACTAAATCTAAAATTACTCTGGACTTCTGCAGTAACAAAGGTGACAGGCAAATCTAACGCCTTATGGCCAAATTACCGGCTATGCGAACCAGCGGTGATCGTGTTGTACATCCAATGACGTGTCATCCCATCGTACCAAGTGCTGGGCCCAAATGTTGATAATGAATGCAATCTCACAACATTCGTTCTCCTCGGAACACCCCCTCACCACCCCAACCACACACACGAAGATACCTCCATCACTATGCTATAACCGGAATCAGGACTTGTGTGAAAAGACAATATGGTGCCACTCCTGTGTACAGTATTGGCTTTGGGCGCACACTGTCGACGCGCCCCTTTACTGCTGTGCCAGCAAGGTAAAACCGCAACAGTGGTCGCCGTACCGACAGTCTTTGGTGCTCCAGATGTTTGTGTAGGTACTTCTTCCGCTCGAAATGAGCCCATTGCAAATTCAAGATACGTGACATTTCTGCTTGGCCCTACACGGCAGAGCGGTCATGCAGGGAAGGTTGAGTAAGGCCCTCCTGAAACCATTAATTTCATATTCGTATGGCACTCGTGAGATCCCAACCAATGCAAGTTCCAATATCACAGAAAGATAAACTGCAGTCTCCACAGACCGTGCTGCATCCATGGTCTTGCTATTTTAATGGCCAGCGTAAAAGAATCCCAACATAGGAGATTGCACTCCGTCTTCAGGCCACAAGTGGCCCATCGGGACCATCCGACCGCCGTGTCATTCTCAGTTGAGGATGCAGATAGAAGGGGTGTGTGGTCAGCACACCACTCTCCCGGTCGTTATGATGGCTTTCTTTGTCCGGAGCCGCTACTATTCGGTCGAGTAGCTCCTCAATTGGCATCACGGGGCTGAGTGCACCCCGAAAAATGGCAACAGCACATGGCGGCTGGATGGTCACCCATCCAAGTGCCAGCCACGCCCGACAGCGCTTAACTTTGGTGATCTCACGGGAACCGGTGTATCCACTGCGGCAAGGCCGTTGCCCAACAGAGGAGATGACATGGTTTTCATTGATACAGTGAAGTTTTTTCATTGTTATGACAAAGGACAAACGAAGAGCCTCATATAGAGTAAGAAAAGGGTCAAAGCTCCCGAAGTTTAGCTTCATACACGTCCGCCGCAACCAGATGTCTGCATAAGATAGAAATTCTGTGGCCAAAAATATTCCAACTTGCAGAAATGGTATCCACAGAGTAGCACACTGTCTATACTAAGTGATGTGTGATGCTTCCGCGAATCTCTCCGACAAGCACTGACCATTGAGCTTTGAACAAAGGGCAGGGAGGAAACACTTTCCAGTCAAATGGAAGCTGAATCATTTTGGCGCGCTTGTTTGTGGACCACTGGGCACTAAAGGTGGTCATAGTGAATGCATAGCCCCCGTTGGTTTCATGAGATCGCTCTGATGGTGTATAGCTCGCCCCACGAAGGAGTTTACAGTCTATTTTACCACAGTTATAGTAGGCTGGTTACTTGTATTAATGCCTCTTCTATACAAATTTTCCTATTGATTTTGTACAAACTTCTCAATGAGCTCGAGACTTGAAATTTTAAACAAGGCTTAGAACTGGATGTCAGTACAATATTAAGTTGCCTTCTCGCCGGTTTGTTCAGTAGGGATGCCGATAAGAAAAGTTTGGTAACGCCTGACATCTAGCCTGCCTTCAACAACCAACATGTTGTGTGGAGATACTAGCATGTGTTTCAGGGGGTATATATGCCAACGGGAACAGCTCAGCAGAGAGAGGGGGAGGAGGAAATGGATAACTAGATAGTGGAGAATGAGGTGTATAGAGACAGGGGGAGGAGTAAACAGAGAGAGGTGGGAAGGAGAGACAGACAGGGAGAGTGGGAGGAGGAGGTGATGGATCAGACAGAGATGGAGAGGAGGAAATGGACAGAGACAGGAGGGAGAAGGAGATGGACAGCAGGAGGAGGAGGAGATGGACAGAGACAGCAGGTAGGAAGAGATGGACAGAGAGAGAGGAGGGGAGCAGATAGCCTGAGAGAGAGGGACGAGGATATGGACATAGAGAGGGGTGGGGAGGTGATGGCAGAGAGGGGGGGAGTAGCAGATAGCCAGGGAGAAAGGGGAGGTGGAGACAGACAGAGAGAGGGGGCACGGGGGAAAAAGTGCGACACATCTGGCTTACACATACAAGAGCAAAACCATGGGTGAAAATCTAGCACAAAAATAAATACTAAACTAAACTACGAACAGGCCACACCACTCTCCCGGCAGTATATCAGTTTCTGAGGCCAGAGTCGTTACTTCTCAAGCAAGTAGCTCCTCAGTTTCCCTCACAAGGGCTGAGTGCACCCTACTTGTCAACAGAGTTCGGCAGACCAGATGGTCACCCATCGAAGTGTTAGCCCAGCTCGACAGCGCCTAATTTCGATGATCTGACGGTAACTGGTGTTACCACTGCGGCAAGGCCGTTGGCACAGAAATAAATATCTTATAAAAACATATAAAATTGATTTTTCTTGCACCTTTATTTTATTTTTTTAGGAAAATAAGAATTAAACAGATTGATATATTACTAGTAGGCAGGTAAAAGACTATTCTATCTCAGATATCATCAGATGAAAATGCACTGAAATAAACCTGAAATTTAACCCTTTTATTTCTAATAACTAATCAATATATGTAAAATCCATTGAAAAATCTCACACACACAAGGCTAAAAGGCAGAAAAAATTATTTGTGTAAAGGTACATTCTACATCATTCTAAATATTTTTAAATAAGAGTAAAAAGTATAAAATAATTTCTTCTAGACCTTTGCGAAATCCTAACACCATATAGGTAGTCCTCAAAATTATTGACTGTGTGTTTTTAAAAGCTACGAAAATACTTGTAATATCTGAAACGAAAAATGTGGAGCACATGTAATACATAATTGACGTATGATTAGTTCACCTCCTTACTATTACATTGCTTACTAACTGATACACGAGTAGTTAATCTCCTTCTATTGTCTACTGCATACACCACGCGTTTTTCGTTTTAAATCGTACAAGTATTTCCATAGCTATTGAAAATTCATAATCACAAATTTTCAGGCTTTCATGGGGTTAGAAATCCGTATGCGACTAGGACAAATTATTTTATACTTGTTAGTCCGACTTAAAAACGCGGAATATCACAAATTTATTTTTATTTAAGCAGTTATTTTTGTCTTTTGCATTTAGCAGTCTTCTCTAATACGGTTTATTGTTTGTAATTTATCTTTTCAAAGTAAATGCAAATTACAAAGCCTGGTTTTCCGTCCGTGAACCACGTGGCCTTCATCCGAATGAATAGTTAAATTTGGTCTCGTCCCCACCCGTGACTAATGCTATACAACGTAATTTCATTGCCAGTGTTATCTGATCTTGTTTAATGTTGTATAACGTTGAATCACGTGTTTATAATTGGAGCTGTTATCGAGTTCTTTACGTGGATTCAAGTGATCTTTGTCTTAAATTCATGGGTAATGTGTTCCATGTTCGTACTCGTGGTGTATTCACATACTGTGGCAAATACCTGCTCTAAATATTATGGATAAGACAAGAGCTCGTGAAAGCGGATTTCGCGTGTGCCATGATTTGTAGGCAGCGTTTCACTCAGTCTTCGTGTAGTCGACTTAAGTATTTAAGACGTGTGGGAAATTAATTCTTACGCAGAATGGAGGCACGTCCAAGCAAGCCTATGTTTGTTCAAGAATAGTCGAGCACTGAGCAGTTTTTATAGTTTCTGTCAAACCGTGGGCGAATGAGATTCCAAAGGCCTTCAAGTGCTTTGGTGGCGTTAAGATTCTAAACTTAACTTATTTTTGTATTGTTCGTATTTATTCACATTAATCATTTTGTTAAGTCACTCTGTTTAAATACTGTGGCTTAATTACTCAACATTTTGTTATTATATAAAATCTGTCGCTATCGGCTACATCAGTTCTCCTTGACAACCACGTTTGCCAATCAAACAAAAAACTTATGCCGTTTGAAGCATCTTAAATGGCTGTATGCCATCTCTTTTTTATGCCGATTCAAAGAGTCGGACGCTGACCTCATTTCGAGATATTGTGGCGCATGTTATAGAAGGAAAGAACTGAAGTGCTCATCAGATTCCCAGTAGAAAGACGATTGCACGCCGCAATTTTTTTTTTCAGGTACCTTTCGCTGGTATGAGTGTTGCCGTTATAATGATTGCAGGTGACTCGAGTAGCAAAAGAGGATTAAAATAGGCACGAAGTCATTTCAGAAGTCAGGTTTCGCTTCTGTAATGTGCTGCGATCATGAAAAATAGTATTATCCTATGTGGGACTCAGTAACCTGTTTCATGATTGTATACAGGGTTAAATCATGCCAGACGCGCACTTCTTCATTCCTTTGGATTGGTAAGATAGCACCACCCTTGGTTTCTTTTGGCATGGTCAATTTTTGGCGAGACAGTGTATTTGTAATATTCCATTGCCTAACTCTCAGGTTGAGAAGAGTATTTGTTCAGTTTCACTTCGATTTCAAATGCGGGTACAAAATCAAACACACTGATAACTTAAAAGCAGGTGGATGCAGACGCTTTCTCTAACTACACTGGGAGCACAGTATGAGGGTGCTTCGACTCCACCTTAAAACGCCTGTATAATGAACCGTGACGATGAACTTCGTCCAGTGCAGAAAATTGCCCATTTTTAGAAGCCAACGCTATACGGTCAGAGCACCGGTCTATCGAATTTGTTTACTCTGGCCGCGAGGGGGGAGCTTTCTGCAAAATAAGAGAGTGTGTCGGTAGTCCCTGATAAGGATCTCCATCTCTCTCGTAATAAAAGAAAGAGCTGAGTTGGTGTTAGAGTCTCTTTGTAACCCCGAGTTTCCGCCACTCGGACGTGTTGTCTACGTGGTGCGAACGTCTCTCGCGTCATAGAAAACGCAGGGTGACAGGTCACTTTCTGAGAAGTACAGTCACGGGAGGATCGCGGGTTGGTGAAGAATGGGGATTCTACGAGTAACTTTTAGAAAATGTGCTCCCAGAGATGCAAGCCACTAGCTGACTGATAAACTTTCTTCCTACGAGGAGAGTTTTAGCAGTTTTATTACGAACATGTTGGCTGGTCAGAATTAACCGAGTCTTGGCATTGACGAAGCGAGTTTTATGTGAACTTCAGAGAGAGTAAGGAGGTGCGAGAGTTCAGAGAAGACACAGACTTGGTACTTTACTGAGAGTGTGGCCTTGGCTCTACTGAGGGGCTCTGACTGGACAGCTCTGGGAGTAGCGCAGCGTTCATTCTCCAACACGTCAACAGCCAGTCACGTCCCTCCAACTTGCAGCTTACTTCATGTGAGAATCAGCAGTACAGGCGACCGGGTATGAGAGTTATCAATCGTTCGGTAGGCGCGAGATTTCAACTAAGCTGGATTCTACAATTCCGATGTTTTGGTTAGGCCTCCAGGGCCCTGGAGGCGTAAGCCTTAGTTAGATATGGTAGTTGGATGTGACATTCTATGCGTTGTTCCAAAGATAAAGCAATCAGTGCGCGGGCATCGCAAACGTTTTCCCTCGTCTCTTTGTCAGATGAATTAAGTATTAGCTTAAATTGCTCATTACCTATAAAGTGTAATTGTTTCACTTGTTATGTATGTTATTCTTTTTGACCCACTTTTTATCTAGGAATTCGTTTTCCTTTTTTTTTTGTCAATGGGGTTTGTAATAAATAGGGGTTAAACTGGTCAATATATTTATTTCAGTAGATAGACAAATCGCGTTTTATTACGCTCATTAATGCTTTACGGAGAGCCGACACTCTGGACTCATTTGTCTACGCCACCCTTTTCATCTTTTTTTTTTTTTTTTTGTATCGGTCTTAACTTCTGAGGTCATCAGTCCCCTAGAACTTACAACTACTTAAAACTAATTAACCTAAGGACATCACACACATCCATGCCCGAGGCAGGATTCGAACCTGCAACCGTAGCGGTCGCGCGATTCCAGACTGAAGCATCTATAACCACTCGGCCACCACGGCCGGCCATCATTTTATTCTGTTTTGCTTAAAACATCTGAGTTAGAGAGGATCGTCTGCTTCTCAGATGGTCTAGCGGGAGCACGTCAGTACAGCTTCCAGAAGGCACGTCCAGCTCGGCTGGTATCTTGTATTAATTAGCTTTCTCTGCCAGGAGTAGTTCAATCTGGATCGTCTGCAGTGTAGACAGAACAGTTCCATTAAAACTCTGAATACTGTGCATTCGAGTTTCGGAAATTTTATCGATAAATGTTCGCGTACTACATAACGAGTAACGACTTTCTGCAATGTTCGTATTAAGTACCATAAAATCAGGATGATAAAATTTATGTTTACGATAATGCTGGAAGCTGCAGATATGAATTAAAATTTGTGTGGCTTGTGCATTGAATTTCAATCAAGCACTACTCTCGGAGCATTTATTTTGATTTTGTGTCTGTTTCTGTTGTTCCACTTTGATGTTGATACCAGCTTTGAAATTTTTAGAGGGGTTTCTAGTGCATGATACGTCCAATTGTAGTTTGATTAGGACCCTTGCTATATCAGAATAGCAAAGAATATTTTCTTATTTGTTTCTGATTAAACCAGGATAGCTAGAGGAAAAGAAACTTATGGTGAAGAAATCAACTACGAGACAGAGGTCGTGAAATGGTAAAAATGGCTCGTCAGCTAGAACTTGGGGACAAGCTGATTAAAGAGGCTTCAGACAACATGCATAAGGAATTGAGAGTGCATGCTAGGGAGACAGATGGCGGCTTATACCCAATTAGATGCACGCAGTGAAACCTGATAGAACATCGAGCTCCATGCGACCGATCATTACCAGTAGTTTGTTCGATCTGCGGTAGGTACAGACGTCTCACCACCGACTGCGAAGAGAACGCTTGGTTAGCTGTGCGATGGAGTATATAGGCTAAGGAATGCTGAGAATAAAGGAGCAGTTAGATATTATGAGACGACCGAGTGTTGACAACATTTGTAGATTTTGTTTGAGATGAGATCAGCCTTCGGCGATAGTCTAAAAGTTGCTGGGCATTGGCAACTACAAACTGATGCAGAATGGGAAAGCCCGCAGCAAACTGGAGAAAGGTCAGGAGTCGTGACTAGTTACTTTCTCACTTAGTTTCTGTTGCATTAATGAGCACGAGTTTAGGCATCTCAGTGGAAGCGTACATCTTGTTGTTTCTCAATTATTTGATTTATGAGAGTGGTGATTGTTGTGTGATTCAATGACGCACTCTAAGGGAGCTTAATTATTTGGTTGATTCCTCCAATCGTCATTGTCAACGGGAGAACACTGAAGATGGCGGAAGTAGGAAACATGAAATGCTCAGATGCTGTGTTCTGAAAGTGTGAGACAGTATGAGTCATCAGGAGTCAGCGGGACTAACCGTCCAAATGAGATGTGATGCAAACGAGGAAAAAATCCTTGATAGTGAGAAGTCTGGTGCTGCAAGTGCAAGAGCTGTGCATATGAGTAAACGAGACAGAGAGGCTAGTGCTGAGAACAGAGAGGAAACTGTGAGCGAGATGTGGCGGTGCGTGTTGTTGCTTCTACACATACTTCAGATCACAGTTGGGTCTAAAAGTCCGCGTTTTGAATTTCAGAGCAGAAACTTCAGTTCACCTACCCTGATAGGCTAGCTGATTTCCGCCCGCTCCACTCTGTGTTGATGTACACTGGTCAGACAATCAAAAGCTGCACTGAAGAAACGCCAAGTAATACACACCAAACAAGGGCCGCATAACTCAAGCTTGGAGGCAATATCTGTAAGTTCGTAGGAAAATAATAGGCGTTCAGCATTTTAACCATTTACCTTAAAGGCTTTATTGCCTCTGAAACCAGTTTTAAAAGGCTGTCACATCCGCATTTATTACCCAAAACTACTATCGCTGCAAATTTATTGTTTCATTACAAGTCTTCACAAAAAGCAGCCAGAACTCTAAAAGTCCGACCCGAATAGATTCCACGTTCTAAACAGTCACTGAGCCATAGCTATCCCCGAGTTACTACATCAGGTCGTTCAGTGGTAATCTTTAAAAGACGTGCTCGCCATAACACTCCATGAAGTTCATGAACACGCCACGCAGAGTTGTAAAACGACCAGAAATTTCACACACGAATAACATTCAAACTAATTAACTTAAAATTCTCAAACTTTCGTTAAAATGTTTCAAATTGCAGTCGCCTTACAATTACGGTAAAAGAACCGAACAAATGAACAATATTCTTCATATTAGCCGAAACTAGGTAGCATAGTTCCACATGTTCCTCTCAGTAAGATGTCTTCCGATCGACACAGAACAGCAGCACGAAGCACTACGCTAAATACTCGCGTTAATTCCTGACTCATGCAATACGATTACAGAAAGTAAATTATAAAATAAATTCTGAATTTACGACACCAGATTTAAATGAAACTAAGCAAAGTCTGAATTAATCCCACAAATAAAATATTAATCCATTTAAAACCTAACTTTCAGCCGGCCGCGGTGGTCTAGCGGTTCAGGCGCTCAGTCCGGAACCGCGCGACTGCTACGGTCGCAGGTTCGAATCCTGCCTCGGGCATGGATGTGTGTGATGTCCTTAGGTTAGTTAGGTTTAAGTAGTTCTAAGTTCTAGGGGACTGATGACCACAGAAGTTAAGTCCCATAGTGCTCAGAGCCATTTGAACCTAACTTTCATTTCGGCTGCTTTTGTACAAAAGCATGCACACTGGACGTACGTCACATGACTCATGTCAGCCGCGCTGCAAGTCGGTAGGTTGCTTCCGCTTTACGAGTCAGCATATCTTTGGCCAGAGGGTAGGCGCGAGTGGCGGAGTTTCTTGGAATCGAACTGGTAAGGAGTGAGGTGGTGTTCGCAGGAAGCAAGTGGCTCCGTGTGGCTGATACGTGGTGTGGGATCGTGTTGACCCTTCTCACAATCCTGTCTTCGTTATTGTGCTGGTCTGTCAGGCATGCAGGCCATGTTTTGGCGGAAGTTGGAGGAGAACGTGTTACAGGATTAGTTCGCGAAACCACGCGGCGCATGGAGAAAACCGTTAGCGGTAGGTGGACCGTTGTAGCCTTAAGGGCACATTCTGCAGTGGGGTTCCAATTCCAGGGACTACAGTGATTGACATCTTAGAGCTAGAAGCCGTCTTCTGCAAGTCTAAATTAAGTATATCAGGTGAGCAAGTTTTGGAACGATTCACTAGAATTCGGCTGTCATGTAGTGTCTTTCCCAGGGCTGTTTTCACGTCATGCAATTCCGCCTATGCGTTTCCTGCTGTGCGTTTGCATTGGCGCCAAACTGCCACTGTTGCAACTGCAACCTGTCGTCTCGTTTTGGCTATGCTCAGTCTCCCATAATGAAAATCCGTTTGGTAAGTTTATTTAAAGCCTTCATCTTTATATATATATATATATATATATATATATATATATATATAAAGATATATATATTTGATAGTTTGTAAATTTAAGTTGTGTTACTGATGACCTTCATGCCTAGCAATTGAATGTCACTACTTGCTTCTGACTGAGGAATTACTGGTAGCCTTGCCTTGAGTAGAGGAAGTGTTCTGTTTGCGACTGTTATTTAGTATACATATCGATCCTCTTTTCTAGAATTATCACTGGGAGAGCCAGATTCCTCTACTTAACCTGTGGTGAAATGGAATTGGCATCTTGCTGCTGCATGATTGTATGTATCTTTTCTCTTGTTTTGAAATTCTATTTTATGTGTGTTTTAGAGACAGCTAACCTGAGTTGCTTAGGTGATCTATTGTGAAATGTCCCAGTCCACAGTGAAGGCGGAGCCTGTACTGTTGAGGTCATCCGTTCTGCTGTTGCTCTGGGAATTTAATGCTCGCCTTTACGAAATTAGCTGTTCTCAAAGATTTGATACCTTTTTAAAATTATATACTGTCCTCAAGATTTTATGCCCTACTTAATGTATTTACTGTTGCTGTGATTTGATGCCGTATTTAAAGTATTTACTGTTCTCGATATTTGATGCCTGACTTAAAGTATTTATTGTTAACACCTGTTTGATTTGTTTTGTATGTTCCCGAGATTAACTGGTTTATTGTACAGACACTACTCCTCTTGCGATTTACTATTCACTTTAAATTTAAATAAATGTTAACATAATATTAGTGTGTCTTAACTAAGGCAGTTGCTGTTCTCTTAGACAAAAAATTATTGTTTCAAATCTTAAGTGTTTTGAGTGAATCTGTAATTTTAAATAAATGGCATTTAGCGCTGTTCTTGTAATGAATGATGTCCATTCTCACATGCCCAGTCCTTCCCTACCCAAACTCGATAAGTATGCAGTGTCACACAGCAAAGTTGGTAGCAGAACATGGTTACATTTGGAAGTAGTGTTAGTTGATTGAACATCATTTGTCACCTATGTTATAGGAATTTTTAACTAGTAACTTTGGCAATAATTTTCTTGTTTTGTCAGAATCTACTTGTGTGTATGGAGTTTGGTTCAAATGGCTCTGAGCACTATGGGACTTAACATCTGTGGTCATCAGTCCCCTAGAACTTAGAACTACTTAAACCTAACTAACCTAAGGACATCACACACATCCATGCCCGAGGCAGGATTCGAACCTGCGATCGTAGCAGTCGCGCGGCTCCGGACTGAGCGCCTAGAACCGCGAGACCACCGCGGCCGGCGTGTATGGAGTTTCAGGTGCACTCAGAAGATGATATGGCGTCTCAGCCCGTGATGGCAGTTGGCTACCTGAGGAAAGAGCAGTTCAAGTATAATTTGCAAAATCATGGTTAGTCAGAAGACGGGGATGTCAGGGAGGCTGTTCACATCTTTGCAGGGCGGCGCCACTCCTGATACAGACACTTGTGGTCGTTTTGGCCAAGCAAGTGGTGCACTGAAGTACTGCGCCACTTCTCTTTCTGATCATAAGAAAGAACTTGCGTGCCTAGAGGCTAGTCACCCATCCCAAGCACAAGTGTACCGAATCCAGGTGCAGATGGTGCACTGGTTTAACCGAATCGAGGTTCTAGGGCTAACAGTGTCTGATTTACAATCAAAGGCGAAGATAAGAGAACTGAAAACCAAATTAATGCAGTTGCAGATACTTTAAAATGTGGCTGTGGTCCAGGCAAGAGTCTTGTTATTAGAGAATTCAGGAGATTCTTTCAGCACAGGGAGATGGAGCGTGGACACTGAGTCACGACATTTTGCTAACTTGCCACCGATACTGCTCAACAGTTAGTAAGGTTTTATTTTATTTTATTTATTTATTTGCAAATTTAGAGAGGGAGGTTAATGTGTTCAGGGTTTCAAGAAGTGTAATTTTTCAAATGCTGTATCCCTTGTCGAGGCTCATTGGTTAGCGTTGTCTAAGTGGACCATGGGAGTTTGTGGGAACTACACACTAGGATACTGAGGAAGAGGTTGTTGGCCAGGGTTAGGAGTGACTGAATTAACCAACACCGTTTTTGTGGCCAAAGCACGAAAGGGCTAATGACCGAATATATATGGGAGGGATGTCACAGTCTGAGGTGGTAGCCACTATTGTGCGAGACACAAGGCCAGAGGATTACTCCTGTGTTTGATTCGCTGAGAGGCTGGCCACTGACAATGATACACCGTTTGGTGAGTAGCATTGAGAGCATGACATAAGCTGATATGAGGCGTAGGCGTGAAGCAGGATCAGGTCAGCTGAGTGACAATGATGCCAGTGGCGTTAAGGGGAGCTGCTATCGCTGCAGCGAGGTGGGTCACATTGTTCGCATCTGTCGTGTTGGGTGAAAAAGATGGTCGAACAGTTGATGCCAAAAGGAGCACAGGCATTTTCCATTTTGCTGAATGCTTGCAGCACGATCAGGGCAGTGACTGGTAAACCGCTATCCGTTGAGTGCACTGATCTTAATCACGAGCCAGTATGTTCATTGTTAGACTCAGGAGGCGGTATATCTTTGTTAAACTGTGCATGGTACCTCAGGTGTCGTTCTATTTGTAAATTTTGGGAATTAAAACCTGTCAAACAGAGTTCTACGGCCGTTAAGGATCAACTACTTGCTCTGACAGGGTTTTTGCATGTTTCCAGTGGGATCAGTGATTTTTCCTGGTCCTTGGAGGTGCCGGCGGCGAAAGGTTTGAGCACTGACATGCTGTTAGTATGCGATTTTGTCAAGAAGCCTGGGTCAGCGATGGAATATTCTGATGAGTTTTCTATTCTAAGTTCTGCTCATCCGTTGTGTTGGCACACTATTTTCTCAGGTTTTTGTTCGATAGTAACCGATCAAGGTGGGCCTGATGTGAGTCACTTGTTCAGGGAGCAAGCCAAGGGGTTCTAAAATGTTACAGGCGTTCCCAGAGGTTTTGACAGATAGATTAGATGTGACTAACAAAATCTAATGTTGTACCTGGGTGTCAGAGGTGCCAGTTAGCCAGACCCCTTACAGGCTATTGTTGGTTGGTTGATTTGGGGGGAGGAGACCAAACTGCGAGGTCATCGGTCTCATCGGATTAGGGAAGGTTGTCGGCCGTGCCCTTTCAAAGGAACCATCCCGGCATTTGTCTGAAGCGATTTAGGGAAATCACGGAAAACCTAAATCAGGATGGCCGGACGTGGGATTGAACCGTCGTCCTCCCGAATGCAAGTCCCGTGTGCTAATCACCCCAGCTAATTGTCTAACAGATCAACAGAGAGTGCAAAACTGCCCTGTGACTCCTGATTGAACTGCGGTGGCAGTGTTGACATTAATTGATTCAGAATTGATCTCTTTTAATTAAAAAGGGGTGCACATTGATGTTATATTCAGCTATTGAACACCAGATGCAAAAATGTTGAACATAAAATTAATTAAGAAAGTGACTTGGGATTTCAGCTACTTGAATGACAACAGATGCAGTCGATTAGCACAAATTTATTTTAATTCACGACCTTCAATCATCACGTTACATGACTCTCCTAACAGGCAGTGGGAATAAATTGCGTCTACGTGGAGCAAAGCGCGATAAATCAAAATTAATTCCCATCGACTGACCCAGGCGTAATGCGAAGTGCGAGACGAATTTTACAATACACGGCCCATGAAACCCTCGTGGAAACTTTGCCGACGTGATCCAACAAATTAATCAGTGGGCTAACTCAGGCCGGAGCGGGCGCAATATCACCGAATACAGCGTGGCGGAGCGGCGTCGTTGACACAACTACGTCTTACGTCGGCCGACCTCGTGGTGCTGCAAGGCTGCGCTCGTCTATTCACTCCTAGCTATCTTGCTCACTACATAGCTGAATGAAAACTTTCTATATCCAAGCTCAATCGTTCTGTTCTCTAAGTCCTAAACTGCAGAGATGCTCACTCTCTCTCAGGCAAGCTGAGTAAAGAGCGCCACGTCCGCACTCTAGGCAAGCTAGGAATGGAAAAACTTCTACAGAGACTTCTGCCAGTCCGCTCTTCGCTTCGGTTTCCCCTCCACTAAAACCACTTACGCCAATTGCAGCGCAAGTCCCCTTAGTTATGCGTCGCTTCCCAGCGCCGACCAATGCCTGCTCTGGGAAGTGAACAAATTCCCACAAAATTTCCCTTCCTCTCAACTTCTGCTATTTAGCTACTCCCAGGCCACCCATCAACGTTAGCATCTGCATAAAACACCAATTTTTCCGAAATTCTGACTCCCAGGAGAGTACTTCAAGTTCCTTGGTCCTACGTTCCCATTGGAGGCCGGCGTATTTCATTCTGTCGCTCTTCACCTGATTTACTTCAGACTCTGCGGACCGTGAATTCAGCGTGAAGTTGCTATAATCAGGAACACGCATATTTCGGCCTCTGTTGACCGCTCCACCGTAGCTTTGCGCTGCTTTCTCGCATGTTTCACTGAAAACGGGACGATGGACATTTATCAACAGGTGTACAAGTTCTCCATCTGCTTACTGGTACACCAGCATGGGGTCAACCACCCCCTCAATGTCACTCATCTTAAGGCAGCTGGAGGCCGCGCCCCTTTACCGCTTTCTCAGAGTTTGAGCTGCCCTAAGCTGCCTATTGTCTCTTCCCTTCACCACTCCCCAGCCGTGCGCCGCCACCCAGCTGTGGTCAACTCCTAATACTTCCCTGGGACAAACTAGCCTCCAGTAAATGGATGCGTTTCCACTAAGTTTAAATGTCATGTGAATTACTTTAAAACCATCACTCAACATTAATTATTCCAATATGTCCATACTATATCCTCTACAAGATGCATTGTACCTTGTCAATCATTTTTGTGCAGCCTTACTGTTCGCTCAACGTGAGTTCGGTGATCTTTAATGACTTCATGTAAGTGGCATAGTTCTTGCCATCTTACAGAATGCACTTAATCATGTGAGACTGTAGAAGTACGAAGATTTCAGATGCGCATTCCTATTTGAGTTTTGATCTAAAAGTACTCAGGACCAGGCAAAGATCAGTATTCTTGTGATGAGGGTGCAAAGTGAATCAAATTTAAGTAATACAATCCAATACTTCAGAGAAATAATTAAGTGTAACGAAAACTTGATTTTCCTTATGAACTGGGGGAACTAGTGAGGATATGCATGTACAGACTGTCTCATCGCCTCCACCATGAAATTGTCATAGTTGGGAGTTTCATGATCAACATAAGAGCATTTCAGTGTCTCCTACAATAGATGGGCTGCGACAGTGGCAATAAGGCGTGAGCACCAAGTACAGAAAGCGATTTTCCGCTTTGACTTTGGACAGTTGTTGGGACGAATGGAAAGGTTGGCAGCATCGCTCTCCATCGAATAGTAACAGTAAGTAACGGTTGGAACCATGACCCTAGGAGAGGTCACTGGTCTCTGGGATGCTCTCACAACGATAGGCATGATATAAGCAGATTCCAGGTTATCCTGTACCTAGAGTAGGAATTCAGAGTAAAGAAATTCGTTCTTTTTTTGACATTGGCAGTCAGTTGTCCATGATGAGCAGTATTGTTTATAAGGAGTGTCTGCGGGAGAATACATCGCCTCAGGTTCTGATGCAGAAAACGAAAATTAGAAGAGAAGCAACAAGAAAAGCAGTAGAAATACAGAAACAAGCTAGATCGATTTTGTGTTCCCATCACAAACGATGTAGGCTAATGGTTGTGGTATGCACTGACAATGAGCCATTCACATTGTACTTCGAGGATTGTGTGGTAAAGAGGATTCTAGAAAACGGCTGTTCAGCAAGTTTCTTTGATGAGACACGAACAGAAAATGTGTGGTACAATGGAAATAATGAGAAATTCGATTCTAAAAGAGTGGTAGATGATAAATTAGGACACCTTGAGTCAATTGGATGGAGAGAAGAGCTTCACGATATTTTTGTATCACAATGTGACATGTTTTCAGAAAGGACAGGTATCATTAGGGAAACTGTGTACTGCTTTATTGTCATGCACTGAACAGGGGCTGATATACATTTTTGGAATATTTCCAGGTTATTTTCCACCCACACGCTGAGATAGACACGTTGCAACAGTGTGGATGGCGACTGAGTGAATACAGGGAGCTGCTGAGAGGTGAAAAGTAAATCAGAAGGCAGCACTTCATGATATACATTTGACAGAAGTGAATTAGGTCCTGCTTAAGGCTCATTGTTTATACAGGAAACAGAGGTTCCTTCGTGATATATTGTTTAATGTATGTTGTGGATCATTTTGGCTGCACAACATTCTTCGGCTGAATGTGGTTGAAGTGGAAAAGTAACACACGATTTCATGACATACATCATAAACTGAATGTCAAGGAAGTTCAAGAATAGCATGATGAGCTAGAATCTTTCAAGCACACTGACGTAAGAAATGATACACATGAACTAAACCCTAAAGAATTTAGAGTTCTACCAAGGTTTATTGTTCAAGCAGTCGTCCAGTGGGGTGGACAAAGATTTCATAGTACAGGTAGACTGCATCTCAACAGAGCATTCCTGGCGGTCGAAGACTCTGGGGATGTAGGTAAGCAATGACTTAGTATACTCGTAGGTTTCAGGAAAACAGGACACAAGTTTCACAGATTTCTGTATGGGCACAAATTACACTGAGTGCAAATACATCCATTAAATAAACGTAAACATGGTCCATAGTAGGCAGTATGCGATTTTTATTTAATCGTGCAATTAACTAATTTCGTCTGTGCGTCATTGTCAGGCACCTGTAAAACCAACATAGAAAAGCACTGCATTACCTGTATACATCGCCGTGTATAAATAACACACCTCACATTAAGATAAAACATTACTGCACAAATTTCTTACTTACATTTGTTACATCTGTACTTCATGTCATTTTCAAATCACTCTCAATTACAAGTAAAAAGTAACCATATTCCGTCATTTTACGAAAGGATCCACACTACAGTGACACCTTTTAAGATCGTATTCTGAACTTTGTTCTGTGTACAACCACACGGTAACTGACAGCAACTGGTAATTTGTTGTCACAGATAATTATTCATCCAAAGACTTTATGACTTTCGATGCCACATATCATAGGCACTTTACATACATTTCTGGCGTGCCAGACTTAGATGATGTCACGTATAAAAACAGTCAGCGACCAAAGAATACATTAAGGGCATACAAATGGACATACTGTATACAGTACATAGCATATCAATGGGAAAGATGCCTTATTTTAAACATCATATTAACAAAAATATACAAGAGGTACATAATAAATTCCACAAAGAATAGAAATAAAATACTCCATCAACTGCTGGCGTGCCAGTTATAACGAAAGCCTTACATCAAACATCATCAGTACCTGAAAGCTATTTCTAGGTACACAGAAGCCAGACCTGACTATTTCTATTGAAAGATAGACCACAGAATTTTTTTATCACATGATTAAATAAAAATCGCATTATAGCCTACTATAAACCATGTTTATTGAACATCTGAAAGCTGTGGATCCCCACAAATACAAAATTTCAACATCCATTAAAGTTGTTTCTTGAAACTTTCTAAGCAGGCTTTCATGAGATAGCGGTGTTTATCTTCAAGCATTTCACATATAATTTCCTTCAGCATCTCTTATGACATACTCCTGTAACTCAAGCTTGTGACTATTAATGCTTCCCTTCTTTGTATACATTCAATGTTCCTGTTAGTACTATGGAATGGGTACTATACACTTGAGCAATATTCTTGGATAGGTTGTACAAACATTTTGTAAGTAACTCTTCAGGCTTTCCCGGCGAGATCTTGACATGTGGAATAATCGGGTCTACTGCCGGATGTTTGTGTCACTCTGGCACAATTTTTCGGCCACGTAACTCGTTGCCTTCTTCAGGTGCTACCTGAGACTGCCGTGTTGGAGGATCTTGTCCAGTATTTATGCCCAGAGGACGCTGGGTGCTCTCCTTGCCTTCAGCGCCCACCTCCGCTGCTTGTAATGGATTGTCTCTTCCCAGGTGTTCCCTCGGACGTCCGCGCCCGACTTGGTCTCCATCTGTGGCAGCTCTCTGAGGCCTGTCCTTGTTTGGGTGCTCCATACGCGGTCCGCGCCCACCTGGCGCTGATCCTGCGGTGTTGGCACTTCCCTGGTACTCCGACGGTCGTCCTTGCTCGGCTCGTCCATCATCTGCGGTCGTGTGGGCTGTCAGAGGCCCGTCTTGCGTTGGGAGTTGCGTTCGCGTCCACACCCGCCTGGCGCTACTCCTGCAGTGTTACTACTTCTTGAGGAGTTTGTTGGTTCATTTCGTTGAGCCCTGATAAGCTCCAGAGCCGGACTCCACGCCAAGCTGAGCTGGTAACCGCTGTCTCGGTTTATTAGGTTGTCTGTAACCTTGATCTCGATAGCCTCCTTTATGACACTGTCCCAAAATCCTGGCGTCTGCGTCACAATTTTGGTGTTGTTATAGTCCATTGAGTGGCTGAGCTCCAGACAGTGCTCCGCTATGGCAGATTTTGTTGCCTGTCCGAGTCTTGTGTGCCTCTGGTATTCTTTGCACCTGAAGTCCACCGTTCTAGTGTCTGGCCAATGTATGACTTTCCACACTGGCACGGGATGTTGTAAATGCCTGGTTTACGTAGCCCCAGATCGTCCTTCACACTCCCTAGCATGGTCCCAATTTTGGAGGGTGTACAGAAGATACTCTTTATATCATATTTTGAAAGAATTCTGCTGATCTTTGCAGAAATAGGTCCAGCATATGGCAGGTATGCCACCTTCTTCGCCTCCTCTCGCTCCTCTTGTGTACCCTGTGGTTGGTTGGTAGTACGAAGTGCCCTTTGGATGTCTGTGGAGGAGTATCAATTTCTGCTGAACACCAGCTGTAGATGTTCTGTCTCTGTGGCCAGACTTTCCGTATCTGACAGAGCTCGAGCTCTGTGGACTAATGTTTTCAAGACTCCATTCTTCTGTGCCGGGTGGTGGCAGCAACTGGCTTGAAGGTATAAGTCAGTGTGGGTGGGCTTACAATACACACTGTGCCCCAAAGTGCCATCTGCCTGTCTCTCGACCAGGACATCCAGGAATGGGAGTTGTCCAGCCATCTCTAGCTCCATGGTAAATTTTATACTTGGGTGGCGTGAATTTAGATGTTCCAAAAAGTCATCTAGCTTCTCCCTATCATGGGACCAAATGACAAAAGTGTCATCAACATACCTAAGAAAGCACTTGGGTGGTAAGTGGCTGATGCAAGTGCCTCCTCTTTGTACCTTTCCATGAAAAGGTTGGCTACCACTGGTGATAAAGGGCTGCCCATTTCCACTCCTTTAGTTTGCTCATAAAATTGACCCACATAAAGAAAATATGTTGAGGTCAGTACATGCTTGAACAGGTCGAGCAGGGCACCATCGAACTTCTCTCTGATGATATTGAGTGAATCGGTGAGTGGCACTCGTGTGAAGAGCGACACCACATCGAAACTGACCATGATGTCAGAGTCCACGATGTGTAGCTGCCTTAGCCATTGTAGGAAGTCCTCCGAGTTTCGAATGTGGTGTGCACATTTGCCCACATATGGTGCCAATACCTTCTTCAGGTATTGTGCAGTGAGGTACGTCGCTGCGCCGATGTTACTGACAATAAGTCGAAGAGGGACCCCCTCCTTATGGACCTTGGGGAGTCCATAGAGTCTGGGTGGTACAGGTGCTTTGGGATAAAGCTTCTTGGTGAACTGTTCAGGTAGACCTGTCTCCTTCAGCAACTTCTGGGTCTTCTTGTCCACCTTGTCAGTGGGGTCACCATCTAGTGGTTTGTAAGCAGTGTCTTCCAGAAGTTGTTGCACCTTCCTATCATATTCCAACTTGTTTAAGATGACCGTGAAGTTACCCTTATCAGCTGGCAGAACTACAATGCTGTCATCCTCCCATAGCTGCCTGAGTGCCACCCTCTCCTGTCATGTCTCGAGATGTTGGATTTGGGGGCTTCGTCCTGGTGAGTGCCCTGCAGGTCTCCCTGCGGATCTCTTCAGACACGTTGGAAGGTAGCGTGTTAACGACTTGCTCAACCGAACTGATGAAGGCTGCAACAGGTACGCTTCTGGGAGTCACTGCAAAGTTGAGGCCCTTGCTGAATGCTTTTGAGGTGGCCTCATCGAGCTGCTTGTCGCTCAGGTTGGCCACTGTCCATGTGTCCCCATCCTGTTGTGCCTTCTTGTTAAGGCGCTCAAACTTGGCCTGCTGGCATGCTGTTGATTTCGTCATGGTGCATTCCGCCAAGGACCAGGAGGCACCATCAACCTGTTCCAAGTCTTTAGGGGTCAGGGTGGCTGCTATGGAAAGGTGGAGATACAGCAAATCCCTGGACGTGACATCATGGAAAGGTACGAAGAGGAAGCTTTTGCATCAGCCACTTACCAACCAAAGTGCTTTCTTAGGTATGTTGATGACACTTTTGTCATTTGGCCCTATGATAGGGAGAGGCTAGATGGCTTTTTGGAACATCTAAATTCACGCCACACAAGTATAAAATTTACTATGGAGCTAGAGAAGGATGGACAACTCCCATTCTTGGATGTTCTGATGAAGAGACAGGCAGGTGGCACTTTGGGGCACAGTGTGTATCGTAAGCCCACCCACACTGACTTATACCTTCAAGCCCGTAGCTGCCACCACCTGGCACAGAAGAATGGAGTCTTGAAAACATTAGTCCACAGGGCTCGAGCTCTGTCAGATATGGAAAGTCTGGCCACAGAGATAAAACATCTACAGCTGGTGTTCAGCAGAAATTGATACTCCTCCACAGACATCCAAAGGGCACATTGTACTACCAGCCAACCACAGGGTACACAAGAGGAGCCAGAGGAGGTGAAGAAGGTGGCATACCTGCCATATGCTGGACCTATTTCTGCAAAGATCAGCAGAATTCTTTCAAAATATGATATAAAGAGAATCATCTGTCCACCTTCCAAAATTGAGACCATTCTAGGGAGTGTGAAGGACTATCTGGGGCTACGTAAACCAGGCATTTACAACATCCCGTGCCAGTGTGGAAAGTCATACATTGGCCAGACAACCAGGACGGTGGATGTCAGGTGCAAAGAACACCAGAGGCACACCAGACTCAGACAGGCAACAAAATCTGCCATAGCGGAGCACTGTCTGGAGCTCGGCCACTCAATGGACTATAACAACACCAGAATCGTGACACAGACGCCAAGATTTTGGGACAGTGTCATAAAGGAGGCCATCGAGATCAAGGTCACAGACAACCTAATAAACCGAGACAGCGGTTACCAGCTCAGCTCGGCGTGGAGTCCGGCTCTGGAGCTTATCAGGGCTCAACGAAATGAACCAACAAACTCCTCAAGAAGTAGTAACACTGCAGGAGTAGCACCAGGCGGGTGCGGACCGCGAACGCAACTCCCGACGCAGGACGGGCCTCAGACAGCCGCCACGACCGCAGATGATGTACGAGACGAGCAAGGACGACCGTCGGAGTACCAGGGAAGTGCCAACACCGCAGGATCAGCGCCAGGTGGGCGCGGACCGCGTATGGAGCGCCCAACCAAGGACAGGCCTCAGAGAGCTGCCACAGATGGAGACCAAGTCGGGCGTGGGCGTCCGAGGGAGCTCCAGGGAAGAAACAACACCTTACAAGCAGCGCCAGGCGGGCGCGGACCGCGAACAGAGCCCCCGACGCGAGACGGGCCTCAGACAGCTGCCACAACTGCAGATGGTGGACTAGGCGGGCGCTGACGTCCGTCGGAGCACCAGGGAAGTACCAACACCTCGGGAGCAGCGCCAAACGGGCGCGGACCATGAACGGAACGCCACATGCGGGTCCGGCCCCAGACAACTGCCACGATCACAGATGGTGGACGAGCCGGGCGCGGACGTCCGTGGGAGCACCAGGGAGGGGTAAAAACCTCAGGAGCAGCACCTGGCGGGCGCGGACCGCGAACGGAACGCCCGACACAGGACAGGCCTCAGAGAGCAGCCACAGATGGCGCCCAAGTCGGGCGCGGACGTCCGAGGGAACACTGGGGAAGAGACAACCCATTACAAGCAGCGCCAGGCGAGCGCGGAATGCAAAGAGAGCAACCAGCGTTCTCTGGGCATAAATACTGGACAAGATCCTCCAACACGGCAGTCTCAGGTAGCACCTGAAGAAGGTAACGAGTTACGTGGCCGAAATATTGTGCCAGAGCGACACAAACATCCAGCAGTAGACCCAATTATTCCACATGTCAAGATCTCGCCGGGAAAGCCTGAAGAGTTACATCAGAAGACTCTACGGGGAGGAGATGTACCTTAATATCAAGTAGCTGGATAACCTTCGACAGAGGAAGGGGAGGATGCTGAGTTCTCTCAGTTTCCTTCTGAGATGCCAAGAGGGGGATGCAGTTCCTGTCTTCGCCAGGTTCAAGCATCATCTTAACACCAGAATGGCGAACAGAGTCAAACACCGAGCCAGCCTCGTGCTGGTAAGAGAAAGAGTGCGTGACATGCGCCACCACCTAGATGTCACGTCCAGGGATTTGCAGTATCTCAACCTTTCCATAGCAGCCACCCTGATCCGTGAAGACTGGGACCAGGTTAATGGTGCCTCCTGGTCCTTGGCGGAATGCACCATGACGAAATCAACAGCATGTCAACAGGCCAAGTTTGAGCGCCGTAACAAGAAGGTACAACAGGATGGGGACACATGGACAGTGGTCAACCTGAGCGACAAGCAGCTCGATGAGGCCACCTCAGAAGCATTCAGCAAGGGCCTCAACTTTGCAGTGACTCCCAGAAGCGTACCTGTTGCAGCCTTCATCAGTTCAGTTGAGCAAGACGTCAACACGATACCTTCCAATGAGTCTGAAGAGATCCACAGCGAGACCTGCAGGGCACTCACCAGGATGAAGCCCCCCAAATCCAACATCTCGAGACAGGAGAGGGTGGCACTCAGGCAGCTACAGGAGGATGACAGCACTGCAGTTCTGCCAGCTGATAAGGGTAACTCCACGGTCATCTTAAACAAGTTGGAATATGATAGGAAGGTGCAACAACTTCTGGAAGACACTGCTTACAAACCACTAGATGGTGACCCCACTGACAAGGTGGACAAGAAGACCCAGAAGTTGCTGAAGGAGACAGGTCTACCTGAACAGTTCACCAAAAAGCTTTATCACAAAGCACCTGTACCACCCAGACTCTATGGACTCCCCAAGGTCCATAAGGAGGGGGTCCCTCTTCGACTTATTGTCAGTAACATCGGCGCAGCGACGTACCTCACTGCACAATACCTGAAGAAGGTATTGGCACCATATGTGGGCAAATGTGCACACCACATTCGAAACTCGGAGGACTTCCTACAATGGCTAAGGCAGCTACACATCGTGGACTCTGACATCATGGTCAGTTTCGATGTGGTGTCGCTCTTCACACGAGTGCCACTCACCGATTCACTCAATATCATCAGAGAGAAGTTCGATGGTGCCCTGCTCGACCTGTTCAAGCATGTACTGACCTCAACATATTTTCTTTATGTGGGTCAATTTTATAAGCAAACGGAGGGAGTGGCAATGGGTAGCCCTTTATCACCAGTGGTAGCCAACCTTTTCATGGAAAGGTACAAAGAGGAGGCACTTGCATCAGCCACTTACCAACCCAAGTGCTTTCTTAGGTATGTTGATGACAGCTTTGTCATTTGGCCCCATGATAGGGAGAAGCTAGATGACTTTTTGGAACATCTAAATTCACGCCACACAAGTATAAAATTTACTATGGAGCTAGAGAAGGATGGACAACTCCCATTCCTGGATGTCCTGGTCAAGAGGAAGGCAGATGGCACTTTGGGGCACAGTATGTATCGTAAGCCCACCCACACTGACTTATACCTCCAAGCCAGTAGCTGCCACCACCCGGCACAGAAGAATGGAGTCTTGAAAACATTAGTCCACAGGGCTCGAGCTCTGTCAGATACGGAAAGTCTGGCCACAGAGACAGAACATCTACAGCTGGTGTTCAGCAGAAATTGATACTCCTCCACAGACATCCAAAGGCAAAGAGAGCACCCAGCGTCCTCTGGGTATAAATACTGGACAAGATCCTCCAACACGGCAGTCTCAGGTAGCACCTGAAGAAGGCAACGAGTTACGTGGCCGAAATATTGTGCCATAGCGACACAAACATCCAGTAGTAGACCCGATTATTCCACATGTCATTTTGTAAGTAGTCTCCTATAGAGGGTCAGAGCTGCGGCTTCTATGTTGCCATAGTATCATGGACTGGGGCATGGTGGTGAAGGTCTGTTGAATTCCCACAGATGTTAATGAGACATCATTATCATAATACACATTTATTATTCGTGGATACGCAGTTGTCTTCCTTCAAGGCTGCCAGAAGTCAGGCAAGCAGAAGAGCGCTGGCCATGCAGCATTCATGCCAGCACATCTCGCAGTCTCAGTCACCACAATGAGAGAGGCACATACTCAGTACACCATGACATCACAGTCAGCTAGCCACAGCTCAGGAATTGTTGCCCACACCTTCTGTGGTTACCAGCAGGTTATCAGGGTGCTGTAGAGGAATGTTGGATGAGGATGGAAAATGTCAGGATGCACCGTATTAAAACTCGTTTCCCAAGTGATTTATTATTTCCAGCTACAGCTCCCCCATTCCACTAGGTCTGTGTCACCGGGTCCCACAATGCTGAGGACACCACTTCACTTTCTGTACGGAATGGCTGCCTCAGCGACCCATGAAACACACTGCTGTGTGTCGGCCTTGTACAGCCATGGAGTTGTGATGACATCAGGATGTGCTGGCACTCAACTTAGCGGTCTCCTCCCCTGCTGCCTCAGTGCCACTTGCTGGGAGCTGCAATGTGGCCCGTGGTGTGCTTCCTCGCTGGCGTGGCTAAGATAGCAATGACAACAAGTGCCCTCGATCCAGCATCCGAATCTGTGGCCTTCACCTCAGGATGCCTCCAGCATGGGCTGGGAGCCAACAAGACTGCCTGTAGTAATGAGCCATGGCATGGCTCGCCACTGGCTGGCTGCAGACCCTGTGTTGGCCTCAGAGGGTTGAACCAACGACCTGCCATGGACTGGAAAGCTGGAGCCCCATCTGCTGCTGTGTGTAGCTGGTGGTGTAACATGCCACGCTGTCGAGGAGAGCTGTTACTCTTGAATGCCCTGTTAATGAACTGGCGCCATTTATAAGCGACTGTGCGCCTCTGTTT
Source organism: Schistocerca cancellata (assembly GCF_023864275.1). Classification (NCBI taxonomy): domain Eukaryota; kingdom Metazoa; phylum Arthropoda; class Insecta; order Orthoptera; family Acrididae; genus Schistocerca; species Schistocerca cancellata. The sequence continues at coordinate 807,179,301 of NC_064626.1, read as the reverse complement.
CACTAACCTGCCACTCCAAGTCCTGTACTCATAACACCTGAGTTGTGCTGGTGGGCCCCTTCTGCCTGTAACTTACGCCCTGCATACCGCTGCGTTTACTCTTTTCAGCGGGTCTACAGCCCTTTGGCCTCCATTCCACTTGGCAACCGCTTGTAGCGCAACTTACTGTCAAGAGACCCGCGCCTGGCTGTAACTTGCATGCTCAGAAATATTGCATCACCTTAAATGGTGGTGCCGCTACATTATTCCCCCCTTCAGAAAGACCCCATCACTGGAAGGACCTCTAACTACTCTCTTGTTTGGGTCGGCACGCACTTAGGACATATTTATTACTACTATCGTCACGTGGCTGTAGCTTGTGCACTCAGAAATATTGCACCGAAGCTAAACTTTTCCCATCTTCAATGGTGGTGCCACTACAGTGCTATCATTGGTTTTGTAGACTTAACCTTTTCCCATCTTCAATGGTGGTGCCACTACAGTGCTATCATTGGTTTTGTAGACTTAACCTTTTCCCATCTTCAATGGTGGTGCCACTACAGTGCTATCATTGGTTTTGTAGACTTAATCTTTTCCCATCTTCAATGGTGGTGCCACTACAGTGCTATCATTGGTTTTGTAGACTATGTCCTAGAAATGCACTCAGCAGCCGTGCATGTGTTGGCTGTAGTCGTGAAGTGTTAGGTCATGACCCCTCAGTGATATCAATGTCCACTCATAGAAAAAGGTTGGAAAGTGGCAGTTACTGCACTGCTCCATGTTGATGGTATTTCAGCAGCTCATCAGGTAGCATCAGCTAACCCTGCAGCAGATCAGGTGGTAGGATGCGCCCAGATCTTCTCATCAATTAAGGTGGGAGTGAGGCAGCAGCAGCCCACAGCAGCTAAGTCCTTCAGGCCAGGCTGGCTTTGCATCTTCAGTTGTAATCATCTAGGCAGGCTATGGATAGAGCATCACAAGTCCCACCTTAGGACTGATTAGCTGCGAACTGAGAACTGAGCTGTGGAAGTCATGGTGTTGATACTGGTCTGTCTACATTATTGTATGGCAAAAATGACTAAGTGTGCCCTAATTTTCAGAACCCTTCAGCATTCTACACTGCACCACAGTGTCTCAGCTCTGCCCTTCAGGGTTTCAGTTCTGTGTGTCAAAAGCTGTTCTTGCATATGAATTTGACATTGTTGCTTCACCATACATCATCAATGGAATTACGTTTTGCTCCCTTCTCCATGAGGTCACTTTGCTGCCTTGACACCTTGGTCCTCCAGATGGGTTAGTGTGTGGCAATTCATGTTGGTGGTGTGCTCATGCTATCTGCAATACTGACTGTTCTACCAGGTTATCATTCCAATCTATGTATTCTGTACTTGCCTTGACTTAGATCTGGCTCTGGTACTCGCTGGGAAAATATTTAAAAAAATTCTGATCCACTGGATATCATTCAGGAGTGTAACGCTCCTTTGTAGATTCCTTTCATAATGTGAAGATTGTCACCAGCTTTACCTATGACTTAGCCCATGTGATCGTTCCATTTCATATCCCTCCAAATTGTTACACCTGGTGTTTGTATGAGCTGACTGATTGCAGCTGGGACCCATTGACATTATAATCACAGGATATTACTTTTTGTTCTTTTTGTTCTGTGAAGTGCACAATTTATATTTTTGAACATTTGAAGCAAGTTGCTTATGTTTGCACCACTTTGAAACTTTATCAATATCTGACTGGATATTTGTGCTGTTTTTTTTCAGGCAGTACATTATAGATAACTGTATCATCTGCACAAAGTTGGATGTTATTAATATTGCCTGCTCGGTCATTCATGCACAACATGAACAGCAGAGGTTTCTACAAATTATCTTGTGCGAGACCTGAGGTTACTTCTACGTCTGTAGATGGTTTGTCAACCAAGATAACATGCTGTGTCCTTCCTGTCAAGAAATTCTCAAACCAGACACAAATTTCGCATGGTAGCCTATACAATTGTACTGTTGATAATAAGCACAGATGTGGTACCGAAGCAAATGCTTTTCGGAAATCCGGTTATACTGCATCTACATGACTGATGTATGAGAGAAATGTCATGTGAGAAAAGTGCAAGATGGGTTTCAAATGATCGATATTTTCGAAATCCATTGCGTTAGGCATGGCGGACATCCTGTTCTACATACTTCATCACACTGGAGCTCTACAATATATGGATGTCGAAGATATTGGCCAGTAGTTTTGTGGATCATTTCTGCTGTCTTTCTTACAATTTGGGTGACCTGCGCTGTCTTCAAGCCACTATTTCTTTGTGTGACGGATCTGCGGTATATTATGGACAAAAGAGGGGCCAACTTAGTTATGAATTCGGCATGGAATCTGACAGGGATTCCCTCGAGCCTTAGAGCTATCTTCAGTTTTAACGATTTCAATTCTTTCGTGACACCGCTGACACTAATATCTCTTTCACTCATCTTTACAGTGGTACGAGAATTAAATTGGGGAAATATTTTTGGAGCATTTGAAGATGAAGTTCTGGATTTCTGCTTTTCTTTTTCCACCCTTAGTTCTATGTCCTCTCTCCTCCACGACCACCTGGACAGTAGCTTGCACACACGTGAAATAAACAGTCGACGGTCCGCAGCTCGTGGTCGTGCGGTAGCGTTCTCGCTTCCCACGCCCGGGTTCCCGGGTTCGATTCCCGGCGGGGTCAGGGATTTTCCCTGCCTCGTGATGACTGGGTGTTGTGTGTTGTCCTTAGGTTAGTTAGGTTTAAGTAGTTCTAAGTTCTAGTGGAGTGATGACCATAGATGTTAAGTCCCATAGTGCTCAGAGCCATTTGAACCAAGCCAAACAGTCTACGGAATGTAACTGCTTGGAGTGTGATTCAGTTCATGTAAGATCGAAATCAGTGAAGGTAATAGAGAATCCTAACTGACATCGAGAAAGCTACCTGTGTGAGTTCTGTCGGATTTAGCTGGACACCATTACCCCCGATTCGTTGTTTGCATCTAAAAGTCTGCCAGTGGCTGTTTGAATGTTTGCAGCAAGGCGGGAGCATGGAGGGTGATAAATCGACGCAGTGAGCTATTAATCGAGGACGGAGCTAGCTAGCCCAGTGGGGCAGATTTTGTTACTTAGGAACTTTATCTCATTAAGAAATGTCCGGAGAAAAAAGAATGATTGGAGGAGCAGCTGTGCCAGCTGGCAGCGGCCCAGCACCGGTCTGCTGGCCGCAAGCCGCGGGGAGCGTTTTACGGCTTCGCGTCGCGCGGAGTCGCCGGCCCGGCTGCGCCGCACAAAGGAGCCGCGCCGCGGCGCCCCGGCTGAGGCCTCGCGGGCTGCCCACCTACAGCGGAGCCGGCCCACTCGCGGAAGCTCCTCGCGGCAGACAAAGGCTGTCTACGACTTGAAACACAAAGGACGAGCGTTCCGCGCCCAGCTTTAATAGCGCGCCTCATCTAACACTCCGCGACTTCTGCTCGGCGCAGGAATGCGCGCCGTGCCCTCCTGTCAACAGTACTTCCGTTTGTGAGCGACTTTCACTCCATTCTAACATCACAGTGCAAGTAGTTTTTAACGTAAGACAAAATTCTTCAGTTTTCGCGTTGAAAAATCCACTTGTGTCGTCACTTACGTTGGTCACCACTTATATCTACACTTACACTACGCAAGGCACCTTACGATGTATGACGGTGTGTACTTCGGGTACCACTATCGTTTTGTCCCTTTATGGTTCCATTCGTGATTGGTCCTGTCGGTATACCTTCGTACGAGCTCTAATACACTACTGGCCATTATTCATTGGACAAATATATTATACTAGAACTGACATGTGATTACATTTCCACGCAATATGGGTGCATATATCCTGAGAAATCAGTACCCACAACAACCACCTCTGGCCGTAATAACGGCCTTAATACGCTTGGGCATTGAGTCAAACACAGCTTCGATGGCGTGTACAGATACAGCTGCCCATGCAGCTTCAACACGATACCACAGTTCATCAAGAGTAGTGACTGGCGTATTGCGACGAGCCAGTTGCTCGGCCACCATTGACCAGACGTTTTCAGTTGGTGAGAGATCTGGAGAATGTGCTGGCCAGGGCAGCAGTTGAACATTTTCTGTGTCCTGAAACGCCCGTACAGGAACTGCAACATGCGGTCGTGCATTATCCTGCTGAAATGTAGGGTCTCGCAGGGATCGAATGAAGGGTAGAGCCACGGGTCGTAACACATCCGCAATGTAACGTCCACTGTTCAAAGTGCCGTCAATGCGAACAAGAGGTGACCGAGATGTGTAACCAATGGCACCCCATACCATCACGCCGAGTGATACGCCAGTATGGCGATGACAAATACACGCTTCCAATGTGCGTTCACTGCGATGTCACCAAACACGGATGCGACCATCATGATGCTGTAAACAGAACCTGGATTCATCCGAAAAAATGACGTTTTGCCATTCGTGCACCCAGGTTCGTCGTTGAGTACACCATCGCAGGCGCTCCTGTCTGTGATGCAGCGTCAAGGGTAACAGCAGCCATGGTCTCCGAGCTGATAGTGCATGCTGCTGCAAACGCCGTCGAACTGTTCGTGCAGATGCTTGTTGTCTTGCAAACGTCCCCATCTGTTGACTCAGGATCGAGACGTGGCTGCACGATCCATTACAGCCATGCGGATAAGATGCCTGTCATCTCGACTGCTAGTGATACGAGGCCGTTGGGATCCAGGACGGCGTTCCGTATTACCCTCCTGACCCCACTGATTCCATATTCTGCTAACAGTCATTGGATCTTGACCAAGGCGAGCAGCAATGTCGCAATACGATAAATCGCAATCGCGATAGACTATAATCCGACCTTCATCAAAGTCGGAAACGTGATGGTACGCATTTCTTCTCCTTACACGAGGCATCACAACAACGTTTCACCAGGCAACACCGGTCAAGTGCTGTTTGTGTATGAGAAATCGTTTGGAAACTTTCCTCCTGTCAGCACGTTGTAGGTGTCGCCACCGTCGCCAACCTTGTGTGAATGCTCTGGAAAGCTAATCATTTGCATATCACAGCATCTTCTTCCTCTCGGTTAAATTTCGCGTTTGTAGTACGTCATCTTCGTGGCGTAGCAATTTTAATGGCCTGTAGTGTATCTATGAGTTTCCCGTTGTGGTCATTTCACAAGATATATGTGGCAGACACTAATACCTTGCCCATCTCTTCTCCTTCGAATGTACGCTCCCAGAATGACAACAGCGAATTTCACCATGATGTCCTGAACAAGTGGTGCAGCTTGCTAACAATGAATATATGCAGGGTATTTGGAAATTGCCGTTACAAACTTCTAGGACTTGTACAGTGGAGTGAGTACATAATATTTTTAACAGTAACCCATACATGAAAACGTCATCTAACTACGCTACAGCGCATCGAAGTTATAGGCGCCGGCACCTGTAAATGTTTGTATATACCGGGTGATTCCGTGATGATGTCACAGACTTCCAAGGATGATGGAGACGGATAAATGTATTAATTTGAAGTAAAGCTCCCTGTTTCGGAAACGAATGAATCGAAAGTAAACAAGCAAAAATAATTATGATACCTCTGACAGCGGAATACCTGTACTTGCTAAGAATGTAGGGTAGGCAACATTCAGAGGTGGTAGTATGGACCAAAACAAGGAAAACATGTTCCGTAAACATCGGCTCTTAAAATGCATCCCTGAGGAGCCATGAGCACTTGCTCATCTTCGCTACTGTGAAACACGTCTCCTCTACTGAACATGTGGTCATAGCTCTTAATGTCCGCATTTTAGAACTCGTTTTCAGTAAACATTTTATCTTGTTTTCGTTCATACTGCCATCTCTGAAAGTTGCCTACCCTACAATCTTAGCAACAACAGTCAAGTGCATGTACTCCACTGTCAGGGCTATCAGAACGGTTTTGTTTATAACTTTTGTCTCGTTCTTTTCCAGTACAGGTACCCTCACCTCAAACTGATACATTTACATTTCTTCGTCGTCCTAGAAAGTCTGTACACCATCGCGGAACCACTTCGTATATACGTACATTTACAGACCCCGGCGCCTGTAACTTCGACTCTCTGTAGCACCGTTGGATGATGGGTTCCTGTTCAAAATATTATGTACTCACTCATCTCTACAAGTCCTAGAAGTTTGCAACGGCAACTGCCAGACTCTCAAAAGTAAAGATACGAAACAACGCTGAAGGTATAATTGAAGTCTTTATACGAAAGCAATCACCAAACTCCTGAGGACAAATATTCCACTGTTTCACGAGCCAAAGAATTCCGTGTTGCCAGAATTCCTGTAGCTGTGACACGAGTCAGTCCTCCACTGTGTCCTTCAGTTCTTCGTCAGAGTTGAAGCGCTACAGTGTGAGATGTTTTTTCAGAAGATCAGATACATGGAATACGCAAGGTGACATGTCCGGGCTGCAGGGCGGATGTTCAAGATGTTAACAATTGAAGTTGGCCATTATACTCTGCATGACTTGGAGATGTCTGGGCATGCGTTATCATGGAGCTGAATCAGTCCCTCCATGAGCAGCTCTTGATGGACTTATAGACTTGCGTCGGCTACGAAGTGTCTCACATTAGACGTCACTGTCAATGGTTCTTCCGTGTTCGAGGAACTCGGTACCGGACTTCCAAAAAGACGCTGAGCATCATGTTGCCTGCTGACAACAATGGTTTGAAACTTTCTCGGGGGGCCGGGGGTGGGGGTGGGGGGTTTACGATGCATACTTTCATTGTATGACTCTAATCAGAAGTGATAGCACAGCTCTAGTCATCGGCAACGATCCGCTCCAAGAAAGTGAGATCTTCATGACGCTGGAATAGGTGTTGCAGTGCTAGCCGCAAACGCAGTTCATTGTATGGTTCACTGAGCTTCTTCCGAACCTACTGCATGCACACATTTCGGTAACCCAGTCTGTGGTGCACATTTGTCTACACTGTTCCAACACTAGCCCCCACCATCGCTTCCAACATTCGCATTGTTACATGCCGATCACTTCTCAACCGGTCGTTCACTTTGTTGATGGGTCCGGCCGTGATTACCTTGTTTGCCTATCCTAGTCTCGGGTCATCACTCAGAAACTTCTAACCTTCGCGAAAACGGGCACCCCACTTTCTCACCGACTTATCGGACACAGTCCTTCCTGTCTAGGACTGCCGATGAATATTGTGAATATTGGCCGGTTTAACCCTTTCAGCAGTCAGAAATCTGAAAACACCTCGCTGCTGTATAGTCGTCGAATTTTGCAGTGTGAACGCCATGATGTGCTCATATGCACTGCCGTGTCAGATGGGCGGAACATAGGGCTGTCACCTTCTCTACTACTTCATGTGCCCACGATTGCGCATAACCACGCTGGAAACTACATTTGCGTCCTTAGATGTCTCACTATGCTATCCGCAAATATCTGCCGGTTTGGCTGTCAGGACGTTTCGTACCTTTTCATTTGAACACTCAAATAATAAAACACTGTTGCATTATTTATTGAAAGCCCACCGTTTGCAAACGTCTTTAGGATATGCTGAGAAACTAGTACATAAGACAAGTTAAATTATAATCAAAATTAGCGGCCGCATTAAATAATACCAAACACGATACGGTAGAAATTAATGTAGCTTGAAAGATTTTGTCTCTTTAATGCTGACGCTACTGATGACGGGTATGCACCTAATACTAGCACGACAATAAATAAAAATAATCCCTATAGGGCAGCTTTCGTCAAAATGCATAAAGGTTTGCAAGGTGCTTCATTTCTTTGTGCCAGATGTCTAGGGGTGATAGCTCACGTCACGCTAGTACTAGTTGTATCCTCATCATCAGTAGCGTCAGCATTAAAGAGAGAAAATCTTTCAAGCTACATTTATTTCTACCGTATTGTGTTCAGTTTAATTTAATGCGACTGCTGCTTTCGCGTATAATCTAACTTGCCTTCTCAGTACATTCTAAAGACGTTTACCAACATTCATACGATGGGCTATCTAAAAATAATGCAAGACTTTTTTTCTCAAAGCGGGTTGGTTCTATTCAGGATGCCGATACCCCATATTATTCCCCACTCTTTTGGCTACAAAACCCTATTTTTGAACGTAATATCCGTTCAATGCGAAGGCGTTACGCCACTTCACTGAGAGAGCTCGTATACCCGCATAGAACCACCCTACTGATCGACCGAGCGAGGTGGCCTAGTGGTTAGTACACTGGACACGTATTCGGGTGGAGGACGGATTAAACCCGTATCATGTGTCCAAGTACTGTACTTGCAGGCTGCCTTATTTACAGAATGGTACTATGTGACCCAACAAGGATGCAACACTTGTCGTACATTTGATTAATAAAACTTATGTAACTTATTGCAAATAATTTCTCCGTAAAAATGATGCATTATTAGAACAATTAATTTATACTACTGGTCTCTTAACAGTAGATAGTCTATAAAAATATTTGCGCGGTCATACTGTCTTTTTTATGCTGTGGCATTTTTATGTGTAGCACAGGTAAAAACATGTGAAACAATTAATTAAAATATTTTGTTTTATTTGCCTAGCATTATAAACTGTTCCGACAAGAAGAGAATAAAAACTTTTGAAATGTGATGCTAAAGAAGAATTTTGAAAAGTAGATGGGTAGATCGAGTAAGTGGTCAGGGAAGAAGCTTATGGCACAACTTGGCTAATTTGACAGGACTCGCCGTGAGGCACCAAAGAATCGTTAGTTTCGTAATAGACGGAAATGTGGGGAGTAAAAACTGTAGAGTGACACTAAGGCTCGAGTACTATAAGCAGGTTCAAATGGATGTGTGTAGCAGAGATGAAGGGCTTTTCACACGACAGAGTAACGTAGAGAGATGTACACTCCTGGAAATTGAAATAAGAACACCGTGAATTCATTGTCCCAGGAAGGGGAAACTTTATTGACACATTCCTGCGGTCAGATACATCACATGATCACACTGACAGAACCACAGGCACATAGACACAGTCAACAGAGCATGCACAATGTCGGCACTAGTACAGTGTATATCCACCTTTCGCAGCAATGCAGGCTGCTATTCTCCCATGGAGACGATCGTAGAGATGCTGGATGTAGTCCTGTGGAACGGCTTGCCATGCCATTTCCAACTGGCGCCTCAGTTGGACCAGCGTTCGTGCTGGACGTGCAGACCGCGTGAGACGACGCTTCATCCAGTCCCAAACATGCTCAATGGGGGACAGATCCGGAGATCTTGCTGGCCAGGGTAGTTGACTTACACCTTCTAGAGCACGTTGGGTGGCACGGGATACATGCGGACATGCATTGTCCTGTTGGAACAGCAAGTTCCCTTGCCGGTCTAGGAATGGTAGAACGATGGGTTCGATGACGGTTTGGATGTACCGTGCAATATTCAGTGTCCCCTCGACGATCACCAGTGGTGTACGGCCAGTGTAGGAGATCGCTCCCCACACCATGATGCCGGGTGTTGGCCCTGTGTGCCTCGGTCGTATGCAGCCTGATTGTGGCGCTCACCTGCACGGCGCCAAACATGCATACGACCATCATTGGCACCAAGGCAGAAGCGACTCTCATCGCTGAAGACGACACGTCTCCATCCGTCCCTCCATTCACGCCTGTCGCGACACCACTGGAGGCGGGCTGCACGATGTTGGGGCGTGAGCGGAAGACGGCCTAACGGTGTGCGGGACCGTAGCCCAGCTTCATGGAGACGGTTGCGAATGGTCCTCGCCGATACCCCAGGAGCAACAGTGTCCCTAATTTGCTGGGAAGTGGCGGTGTGGTCCCCTACGGCACTGCGTAGGATCCTACGGTCTTGGCGTGCATCCGTGCGTCGCTGCGGTCCGGTCCCAGGTCGACGGGCACGTGCACCTTCCGCCGACCACTCGCGACAACATCGATGTACTGTGGAGGCCTCACGCCCCACGTGTTGAGCAATTCGGCGGTACGTCCACCCGGCCTCCCGCATGCCCACTATACGCCCTCGCTCAAAGTCCGTCAACTGCACATACGGTTCACGTCCACGCTGTCGCGGCATGCTACCAGTGTTAAAGACTGCGATGGAGCTCCGTATGCCACGGCAAACTGGCTGACACTGACGGCGGCGGTGCACAAATGCTGCGCAGCTAGCGCCATTCGACGGCCAACACCGCGGTTCCTGGTGTGTCCGCTGTGCCGTGCGTGTGATCATTGCTTGTACAGCCCTCTCGCAGTGTCTGGAGCAAGTATGGTGGGTCTGACACACCGGTGTCAATGTGTTCTTTTTTCCATTTCCAGGGGTGTATTACACCATTCTTCGGAATAAGGCCACAACAACTCATTTACCTAGTAGTTCCATAAACCGTTAATTTTTCTTAAAAGTAAACAGAATTACCTTTTATCATTATTGCAGCGATAAGACTCATGCACCTAAAAACAGTTTCTTTTTCCGAGCCCTCAATTATTCCTCGGTGTACTTCCATCTCTATCTTCCCCTGCAGTTTTTACCTTCTACAGTTTTTTTAGTACCAAAGAAGTTATTCCCTGATGTCTTAACGCATATCCTGTCATCCTGTCATGTTGTCCCTTCTTCTTGTCAGTGTTTTCCATAAATTCCGTTCTTGTCGATTCTGCGGAGAACCTTCTCATTTCTGACCTTAGCCGCCCATATTATTTTCAAAACTCTTCTGCAGCATCGCATCTCAAATGATTCATTGCTCTTCAGTTTCTGTTTCCCCACAGTCCATAATTTACTACCTTACAATTCTGTACATTTCCAGAAATATCTTCCTCAAAGTAAGACCTACGTATGATGCTGGTGGACTTCTTTTGGCCAGAAATGCCCTCTTTGACTGTGCTAGTCTGCTGTTCATGTCCTCCTTGCTTCATCGCTTCGTCTGTCACATGTTATTTTGCTCCCAAGCAAGCAGAATTCCTTAACTTCGTCTACCTCATGGAGACCAATACTGATGTTAGGTTTATCACAAATATCTCTTTTGTTTTTTATTGAGTCTTGCTTCCATTATTACGCATTACGTGAGAATTGCCTCTCTGGTGCTTTTATCTTTCATTAAGGCAAACTCATCGTCGTCTGACATCTCATAAATTTTCTTTTACGTTCTTCTGTATATTATTCTTCTCAGTAGCTGGATGCGTGAGCTGTTAGGCTGATTGTGCTTTCTCGCACTTACCTGTTCTTGCTATCTTTGGAGTTGCATGGATAGTATTTTCCCGTAAGTCTAATAATTCTACACACCAACTTGAATAGTCGTTTTGTTGCCACATCTCTCAGTCATTTTAGAAATTACGACGGTATTTCACCTTTGTGTTCTGACTTATTTGATCGCAGGTCTTCCAAAGCTTTGCTAAATTCTGACTTTAATACTGTATCACCTATATCTTCCGCACAGACTCCTATTTCTTCTTCTATCACGACATCAGACAGTTCCTATCCCTCGTAGAAGCCTTCAATGTACTCTTTCTACATATCTGCTCTGTCTTCTGCGTTTAAAGGAATTCCTATTCCACTTCTAATGTTTTTACCCTTGCTGTTACTTTCATCGAAGGTTATTTTGATTTTTATCTCCTTCCGACGATTAATACAGTTAAAGAAGGGAAACATAAAAATGTTTAAGCATACCAAATTAATTGTGGTTTAGACAGAGAATTTGACTACCACAAAACGACACAGATATAATCCCGTTATGAGAAATGGGATAAATACATTATCTCAACAATTTTCTGCCGTTTGTTCATAACAACCATTTTTATAAAATGGCAATGGCAATGTGTTACACAGTGCACAGAACGTTATTTATTAACTCAATTGGAATACGGACAATAACCTTTTATTCTTTTAATTGTTAAAATCATGGGAACAGTCCATAAAACTGTGGGGACGTAGAACCACTGGCTCTACGGGAGTGCGGGTGATTATTTATCGTCTTAATTACCACGCCCGCTCCCCACTACCAACAAAATAATAAAACAATAATAAGTAATTACAAACCAACTACACGGATAAACAATTTTTTGTTGTTTGGAAATGTTACCTCAGTTTTCGGAGAAGATTTTCAGAAAAAAGTTCATGTGATTGGATTCCCCTTCTTGTTTTAGAAGACTTAAACTGTTCCATAAGCAGCTTCTTAGCGGATGGGATGTTGAGGTTCATGTGTTTAAGACACACAATATTTTGGTGTTTAGTGTCCATGTTGTGTTCATTATGAGACAAATATAGTTTTATGTCTTGTTGAAGACACTAACACAATTTGATTTTTGTAGTCCTTAAAACAGTGTAAATAAATAACTTTAGTGAAAGGTAAAAGATTACAGTCAACGCTGTAAAATAATAATTCAAATAGGCTGTCGCTGTTTGATCACAGAATAAGGAAGAAGTCATTCTGTAACACTTTACACTAGCTAACTTAATAAGATGGGCAGAAGTCTGCAGGAGGCAGAAAAATTTAAAACCAATTGCCACATTTCCGTAATTGCTATCCAAAATACAGGTTAGCGCAGTTAAAAGTAGCCCGCCTCTCCTTTGAATACGAATGCAATGTTTCGGTTTCTGGAATAGGATAAACAGCAACAACAATGGATAGTTTTATGCAACAATCGATTGTTAGCATTGTTCTGTCAGGATTTCAGTTTATTTCATCAGTGAAGTTAGACTTACCTCTTTGTGCTCTGCAAAATGACTTTCTCGTTAGAAGAAAGAATTGAAATTCTGGAAGCATATGTGAAAATTGGTCCAATTAATGAAACCCGTGAAATTTTCGAGTTCAGGTATCCGATCAGTGAACCACCAGCAAAGAGAGCAACAAAGAGTCCGCATTAAAATTGGTGCACTTACGGATCTGTGCAAAACGTAAAACGACAAAGCATTTCTCCAGTTCGCATACCGCAAGTTATTGCAGACATTCGCCGAAGAATTACTCAGAGCCCTAAGTGGTCTACACTTAAACTGACCCAACAGGTGCATGTGAGTGGATATTAAAAAGTCTCAATTTGAAGTCATATCAGGTGAGGGTTGTGCAGCAGTTACGGGAGCATCACAGTCAGAAATGTGTAGATTACTTATCATAGCTTCTGAATAACATCAACGATGTTTTGTTAGACCCTTTGCAATACATCGCAAGTGATGAAGCATCCATGGTCTAGTCTTTCGGTCATGTGAATTCACAGAACACGATATACTGAGAACCAGCAACCACTCCATGTAGAAAAATAGGCGTTTGGTGTGGTATAACAGGAACGCGCATCATTGTATCGATATTTTTTGACACTACCCTCAACACTGCTTCATATATAGAAATTTTTCATACATTTTCTTCTCGATTCACTGAAAGTGAAAGACAATACTGCTTCTTCCAGCAAGATGAGGCAACATGCTACACATCTAACGCATATCTGCAACATTGACGTCTTGTCTGAGAAACGAACTGTCAGCAAGTATTTATGGCCACCACGTTCGTCGGATCTAACAACATGTGATTTTTTCCTGTGGGTACACTTAAACAGATTGGTCTATGAAACAAATCCAAACACAATACAATAACTGAACGAAAACATCAGTACCTAATGAGAAGGCATATTGCATCACAGAGAAACTTGAAAGGTGCAGGGCCGGCCGGAGTGGCCGAGCGGTTAAAGGCGCTACAGTCTGGAACCGCACGACCGCTACGGTCGCAGGTTCGAATCCTGCCTCGGGCATGGATGTGTGTGATGTCCTTACGTTAGTTAGGTTTAAGTAGTTCTAAGGTCTAGGGGACTTATGACCACAGCAGTTGAGTCCCATAGTGCTCAGAGCCATTTTTTTTTTTTTTTTTTTGAAAGGTGCATGTCGCTGGCGTCGGTGTTGCACATAAACAACTTTATTATTTATTACGTATTTATTATTAAAAATGGGAATGAACGGAGGTTGGTTGGTAGAGACAAAACATTCCCTGCATGTTGTAAGTCGTAGTTTCTCTCAAGGAGCTGAAAACGGATGATGGATTAGTAAGCCCAGCCCACGCCAGAGTGACCAAATTTCAGTAACCAGGGTGTTCTATTATTTACAGTCGCATATACAGTGCTCTTTGATGTCTTGTAAAATAAAACTAAAGAACACGCTGGTCAGCTATACGAGAACACTTGCGATACAGTGAGGTGACAAAAGGCAGGAGGGATGCCTCATGATATCGTGTCGCATCTCCTTTTATGCGGCGGAGTGCAGCAGCTAGACGTGGCATGGACTCAACACGTAGTTGGAAGTCTCCTGCAGAGAAAGTGAGCCACTCTGCATCTATAATCTTCATCATTACAAAAATGTTGCCGATGCAGAATTTTGTGCACGAACTGATCTCTCGATTACATGCCATAAATGTTCGATGGAACTTCTGTTGGACGATGTGGGTGGCGAAATCAGTCCATTTGTCCAGGACGTTCTGTCATGTCGCACTGTCATCCGTAACAATTCCATCGTTGTTTGGGATCATTAAGTACATATATGGCTGAAAATGGTCTCCAAGTACTCCGTCTTAAGGCCACGAGTGGCCTACCGGGACCGTACGACCGCCGTGTCATCCTCAGTGGAGGATGCGGATAGGAGGGGCGTGGAGTCAGCACACCGCTCTCCCGGTCGTTATGATGGTATTCTTGACCGAAGCCGCGACTATTCGGTCGGGTAGCTCCTCAATTGGCATCAAGAGGCTGGGTGGACCCCGAAAAGTGGCAACAGCGCATGGCGGCCTGGATGGTCACCCATCCAAGTGCCGAACACGCACGACAGCGCTTAACTTCGGTGACCTCACTGGAACCACTATATCCACTGCGGCAAGGCCGTTGCCGGTCTCCAAGTAGCCGAACATAATTATTTCCACTCAGTCGTAGGTTCAGTTGGACCAGAGGCCCCAGTCCAGTCCACGTAAACACAGACCACACGATCATGGCGACACCACCAGCTTCTCACATGAGTCACATGTACAAATGACAGCTCCGCCATTGCAGTGCCCTTGTATCCCTTAAGTTCGCGATACTACCGCCATCTGTATATTTGCATATCGCTATGACATGACGTCCGTCATCTCAGTGTAGGTGATACTTAGAGTGCAAATATAACCTTAAATATACTCTGGGAACCACAGTAAAAGTAAATTATATCAACGTCAACATATCTACCAATTTCAGAAATGTGTACGATTTCATACAGCCACAAATATAACATTCTTAAGAAATCAAACGTATAAAAAAATTCGAGATTTGTAATCAAGCGGTTAATTAATTAACAAACCCTAAATAGAACCATCTGGAAAATGAACTCAGCTCGGAGAAAGAATATAATTTCTCAGAAACAGATGATTTATGCGGGCGCAAAAGTTCTTCGTTAATCTGCATCCAGAAACTGTGTGACGTATTCCCTTGAGATGAAAATAGTTACCTAACACCATTCAGAGAAATGAATCTGTTTTAACATTGAATAGAATGCTAGAATATACTGTAAAAGGATTTGCCCACTGTTTCTGTTGGCGACAACGGGAGAGAGCATGAATGAAATTGTGAGCTGTAATGAAATTGCGCGACACCTAATGGCTGAGTGGGGAGCTAATTAATTAGCCGAGGTGGCCGCTGGTGGCGAATTAGCCCTCCAGAACACACGTTCCGCCGCTGCCCCACTGTCTGGCATGACAATGAGGCAGCGGGCTGCGTCTGCTAAGCTCGTAACACGAAGCCGCCCACCTGAACAACGGTTTCATCCCACGAGCCAA
Source organism: Schistocerca cancellata (assembly GCF_023864275.1). NCBI lineage: Eukaryota > Metazoa > Arthropoda > Insecta > Orthoptera > Acrididae > Schistocerca > Schistocerca cancellata. Next base: position 807,163,562 of record NC_064626.1, on the reverse strand, counting down.
GAAGAATTATATTGCTCCTCCTTTCCTTGAGTGAAAGGTTAAATGCTATTTGTTTTTTGTGATTAGCAAGAAGAGAAAGTGGAATTATCTTAATAAAGGGAGCGGCTGTAAAATTGGCACAATCAATGACTGTTGGTTCGTTACTAACAGTGATGCTTGAACACGAAAGAAACTGAGCATTTAAACGTCATTATTTGCGCTGAGTAGCAGTACTTCTTTCAAAAGGATCGGACCTCGTAAAATGGATTTTGAGTAAACGCTGGTTCTTTCATTGATCATTCAATACACATTTAAGGAAGCAGCAATGGCGGCCGATCAATAGATCAACGTATTATTAACACAAGTTCATGAGGCGCTCACCGTAGTAAGGCTGGGAAAACATTTAATGTTAGGAAAGGAAATATTAGTGATATTAAACAAAACTATTACAGCTTTGAAATTTTTGTAAGTAATCTAAGATGTACATCACCTCCTGCTTTCCGTGCAGACAGGAAAGGCGCGAAGGAGAAAGTGAGTGATAAAAGAACAACTGAGCTAGAGTTATTAGTTGTTAAACAAAACATTCCGCAGCGATTATAATTTCTACATAATCTCACATCTTTGGAGGCTGTGGGTTATTTTTCATAATGTTCTATTACGTTAAGAGGGAAAAATCATGAAAAAAATAATTATTTCAGAAATTATACGCTGTAGACAGCGGCGCTCAGGTTCATGCCGTGTTCCTTGACTTCAGGAAGGTTCAAATGGTTCAAATGGCTCTGAGCACTATGGGGCTTAACATCTGAAGTCATCAGTCCCCTAGACTTAGAACTACTTAAACCTAACTAACCTAAGGACATCACACACATCCATGCCCGAGGCAGGATTCGAACCTGCGACCGTAGCACCCACGTGGTTCCGGACAGAACCGCATAGAACCGCTCGGTCACAGCGGCCGGCCAAGAAGGGATCTGACGCCGTCCCGCACTGCCGTGTAGTGAAAAGAAAAATACGAGTTTTCTGAGTATCGGACCAGATTTGCTACTGGATTCAAGACTTTCTTGTAGTAAGAACCCAACGCATCGCTCTTAACGAAACAGAATCGTCAGATGTAAATGTAATTTCCAGGGTACCCAAAGAAAGTGTGATAGAACCGTTACTGTCCACAATATACGCAGAAGCTTGTGTAGAAAGAGTCAGAAGCTCTTTAAGACTGTTCGCAGATGATGCGGTAATATATAAGAAAGAAGCAACGCCAGAAGACAGTATCGATTTGCAAAATGACGTTAGAAGGTTGATGAATGGTGCAGGCTCTGGAAGTTGACCCCGAACGTAAATACGTGTCCCACTGCGCAAACACAGGGGGAAAAAATCTACTAATACACTGCACTATTGATGACAAATTGCTGGAACCAGTATCTATCGTACATTATTTAGGACTAACTATACAGAACGTCCTTAACGGAATGACCACGAAAAACAAATAGTAGAAAAAGCACTTTCCGGACTGAGATTCATAGAAAGAACCTTCAGGAACTATAATTCATCCACGAAGGAAGTAGCACACATGACGCTTGTTCGACCGATTCTGGAGTATTGTTCATCTTACAAGGCCAGACTGATAGAAGAGATAGAGGAGAGCCAACGAATAGAGGTGCGTTTAGTCACGAGTTCGTTTAGTCGGCGCGAGAGCGTTACAGAGATGCTGAACAAACTCCAGTGTGAGACGTTACGTAAGAGGCATTGAGCAACACGGAGACATTTCCTATAGATATTTCGAGAGAGTACTTTCCAGAAAGAGTCTGACAACATATCATTTCCTCCCAACTTACATCTCGCGAAGTGGGGGCGACGAGAAAATTCGAGAAATTAGAGCTAACGCGGAGACTTGTCCATAGTCATTCATCCCACGTGCCATTCGCGACTGGAACAGGGACGGGAGGACCAGTAGTGGTACCAGAAGTACCCTCCGCTACACATCATTGCGTGATTTGCGGAGTATGATGTACACTTGTGGCACATAAACCACGGGATACCACCTGTCGTGTCGGACCTCCTTTTGCTGGGCGTAATGCAGCATCTCGATGTGACAAGGACTTAAAAAGTCGTTGGAAGTCTCCTACTTCAGTACTGAGCCATGCAGCCTCTATAGCCGTCCATAATTGCGAAAGTGTTGCTGGAGGAGGATCTTGTGCACGAACTGTCCCCCCGAGTATGTCCCATAATTGTTCCATGGGATTCGTCTCAGACAATCTGGGTGGCCAAATCATTTGCTCGAATGGTCCAGAATGTTCTTCAGACCAATCGCGAACAGTTGTGGCCCTGTGACATGGCTAATTGTCATCCATTAAAATCTCTTAAAATGGCTGCAAATGGACTCCAAGTAACCGAACAAATCCATTTCCAGTCAATGATCGGTTGTATTGGACCACAGGACCCAGTACATTCCACGTAAGCACAGCCCACACCATTATACTGCCACCACTAGCTTGCATAGTGACTTGTTGATATCTTGGATCCATGGCTTCGTGGGATCTGCGCCACACTCAATCCCTACCATCAGCTCGTACCAACTGAAATCGGGACTCATCTGACCAGGCCACGGTTTTCCGGTCATCTAGGGTCCAACCGGTGTGGATCGAGCCCAGAAGAGGCGCTGCAGGCGATGTCATGCTGTTTGCAAAGGCACTAGCGTCGGTCGTCTGCTGCCATAGCACATTAACGTCAAATTTCACCCCGCTGTCCTAACGGATACGTTCATCGGACGTCCTGCATAGATCCCTGCTGTTATTTCACCCAGTGTTGTTTGTCTGTTAGCACTGACAACTCTATGCGAACGCCGCTGCTCTCAGTCGTTAAGTGAAGGCCTCGGCCACTGTATTGTCCGTGATGAGAGATAATGCCTGAAATTTGGTATTCTCGGCACGCTTTTGACACTTTGGATTCAGAAATGGAATGTCCCATTCCTCCAGCAATCCGCGTTCAGAGTCTGTTAATTCACGTCGTGTGGCCATAATCACGTCGGAAACTCTTTCACATGAATCACCTGAGTAAAAAATGACAGCCCCGCCAATGCACTGTCGTTTTACACCTTGTATTGGTGATACTATCGCCGTCTGCGTATGTGCATATCGCTACCCCATGAGCACGGTCGCAGCAAAATTCAAAGTTGGACAGATTGGGAACTGCTGAACGGCACACCATGCTATGTACATACGATGTGTGGATATAAAATAAGGGAACTAATGTCATAAAACATTTTATTTCAAAAACATACACATTTAAGTATTGGTGCTCTCAATATAATCCCCTCCTCTATCCCTTCAACTATCCAAGAGAATTTTTCATTGACGGAAACAGTGCTGTAAGTCATCCTCCGTGAGCTCCTTGATGAGGCGTGCAGATTTTTCTTTCACTGTGTCAACGGACTGAAATCTTGTTCCTTTTAATGCAGATTTGACCTTGGGGAATTGATAAAAGTCACATGGTGCTACGTCAGGCGAATAACGTGAGTGGTCTAACACTATGATGCTGTATTTCCCTAGAAATCTCTTAACAGACAATGCGGTATGAGGTGGTGTCCTGTCTTGATGTAGAACCCATGACTTGTTCTTCCACACCGGAGTGGTTGCGCGGTTCCAGACTGAAGCGTCTAGAACCACTCGGCCACCCCGGCCGGCAATCAGTTTCAGTAGTGGTTAAAAGAGAAGAAGTTTGGAAGAAATAAGGGACTGTTGTGAGACGGGGAAGCCGCTTTTCTATCTGGAGAGGAGAGTCGAACATGGAAAATTCCAGAAGACGGTTTTGGCACCGTTGTTGGCACAAATTAGGATATTTCAGGAAGAAGATTTTTTTTCGGAAGTCATCACATGAGAGGAATCGCAATTGTTGATGATTTCGGTGAGGAGAGAAGAAGTGACAAGCAAGAAGATTTTGAAGATAATCGCAGAAAGCGATGGGAAGAAGAAATCGAACTATGTCAAACAGCCAGTAGCCCGAAGCAATCAGCTCAGTAGAACCCAAACCCACAGTGAGCTCTTTCATCAAGAAACTGGAAAGTTTTCGTGTTATCCTGCCAGCAAAGAAACTGTGAGATTTTACCGTTTTATGGACTTGCAAACGGAAGTCGACTGATAGTGTTCTGTCCATCTAACTATGAACTATTTCGTTTAAAACTGTGTTTTAACAGTGATAGGGCCAAGCTTCCAATCAAGTAATTTTGAGCGAAATAATAAACCGACGGTTTGCTGTATAAAAACACAGTTTAGCAGTCGTTATTCTTGGAAGTACTAAATCAGTGTCTACTAAATTCACTGACCCGACGACTTCCTCGGCGCACGTCTTCGAAACCTTTTAAAGTTTTATTTATAGTGTCTCTTGCCATGAAATGATGCGCCGGAACAGCTGTGAACTTTTATTTGAATTTCATCACTTATTTAGTTCCCTACAGAACATTGCTTTCAAGTGTATTACGTTGAAAGAGCAGTTTTAGCGCCCCTAAGACGAGAACAAACCGTTTTCCATAGCCTGCTAATTACATTCACACACACACAAATTTTTGTCGCGGCCAGAACTTTACCATCAGAGGATATAAAGAAGGAGACGAAACTGTGAGGAAATTAAAAGCGATAGCAGTTTTCCTTTGAACATGTCAGATCACAAACAGACCTTATTGCGAAACGTAAAGCAGAATTTTACTTAGATGACAGCAACATTGCGACGTGATACAGAAGTGCTCAAAATGGCTCTAAGCACTATGGGACTTAACATCTGAGGTCATGAGTCCCCTAGACTTTGAACTACTTAAACCTAACTAACCTAAGGACATCACACACATCCATGCCCGAGGCAGCATTCGAACCTGCGACCGTAGCAGCCGCGACAAAAGTGCTATTTAACATTCACTGCATTCTAATAGTAATCAGTATTATGATTAATTTAACTCCAGTTACAATTTGCCTCATCACATGCAACTAGACTGTTCAATAATTTACATTTTGTTATTAGAATGGAACTGACTTTTCGTTACACCGATCTGCTAACACCGATTAGCAAAGCATCTCTGTGTACTGTCTCAATGCGTAACACCTACATAAGATATAACTGTAGTACTTTTCTGTATATTCATTTGCAATAATGAACACTTAGTCACAAAGCAGTCAGTTTTACAGTAGATGTTATAGTATTTGTGTATTCATATGTAAAGAGTGATTATAATTAAACTTTCAAAACGCTGTAGAAATAAAGCCACTGGTCAGAATGATGTCAAATTGTAACGAAATACCATCGGAGAAGGGAGAAAACGTATGGCAGAAGAAAAAAATAATATGAAAATTGATCAACATATGACACTGTATGTGTCAGAGTACGTAAATGAAAACATCTGACAAGCGCACGGACTCAATGAAGTTGGTATAAACACGCCGGGTACAAGGCTTTTCATCCTTTCGCGTCTGCGACGCTCGCCATGACTGTCCCAATGCAGGATCACGCTCTGCTTGTAAATCTATCTTACAAGAATGATGACTGTGCACATGTCGCCCTACAGAAGTTCCGGACACTGAAGGGTTTGAAAAAAGGCGCTGGTCCGATGACTGCCGTGGGTCGGGAGAAAATGACTCGGAAATACGAAAAGACGGGTTCTTTTGGTGTGCATCCTGGTAGAGGGAGAAAACGAATTGATTCGACGTCAGAGGAAGCTGTGGCCACAGCAGTGCAGGAGACGAGTGGTGGTGTACAAACGTGTAGTGCACGGAGAATTGCCCGGACGTTCGACATCCCCGTGAGCACGCTGCGTAAAATCGTACGAAACATCCTTATTTGCTATCCATTCAAAATGTGCACGAGTCGTTTCTTGTTGACCTGCCAGCAAGAGAGATCTGCTTTAGATTTTCTTGCTCGCTTGGAAGCGGACGATAATTGGCCGTAGAAGATTTTCTGCACAGACGAAGCCAACTTCCATCTGACAGGATATGTCAATACACAACGGAAGATCCACACGCAAATGAACCAGTACCACTTCATCCTGAAAAGGTCACTGTTTGGTGCGGGTTTCGGGCATCATTTATCTTAGGGCCATATTTTTTCAGAGAGACAGGTGCTTGCAGTCCTGTTACCTGTACCGTCACTCGTGAGCGCTATGAGTGTCTTTTGCGCAACCACGTCATTCCAGCTCTCCAACAGCGTAGATGTGTGGATGGGATCATTTTATGCAAGATGGCGCACCTCCGCACATTGCAAATCCACTCAAGCAGCTGCTGAAGCGCCATTTTGCTAGAATGCTAGAATGCTAGAATTATCACCCGCCATTTCCCTACAGCCTGGCCGTCCCGATCACCTGCTGTCTAAAAGATGTTGTGTGCAGTGTTCCAATTGCAAACTTAGCTGCACCGAAGGCACGCATTGCGCAACACATTCTGAACATGACACCAGAAACACTTCGATCAGTTGTGGAACATGTTGTTTCTCGATTTCAACTTGTTGCAGAACGCGGTGGACAGCATACTGAACATGTTTTGTGCCAACGAAACCGAAATTAATAATACGATTTGATTTTGATTGATGCTTTTTATGCCGTTTTTGGCCTCAGGACAATTAAAACCTGATTTTTTTCAATCCGATGCGATATGACCTTGCCGTGGTGTATGGGCTTATATAATTAACAGTATCACATCTGTACATTCATGCTCGCTGAGTAGTACAGTTTGTTTAACGTCAAATGTGCCCCTTACACATTGTTGTATGATTCATTTGCATTTTTGGTCGACCACTATTAAATTATGATGCTTAAAGCCCCATCTATTGCTACATTTTGTAGCTATTTATTTTTCTTCTGCCATACGTTTTCCCCCTTCTCCGATAATATTCCGTTGTAATTTGACGTCACGCTGACCAGTCGAGTTATTTCTACAGCGGTTTGAAAGTGTAACTTTAATTAGAACCACCCTGTATTTAATTGTAGTCAGTGTTTTGTAAAAGTGATCGTGGATGTACATGATTGCAGTACATACAGATAATCTCACTTTGATATTAACCGTGACAGTACACTGTGACCTAGTTATCATTGCATTATATACAATGTGGGTATACTCTGATTTCATTCATAATTGCTAATCGTAGGTAGAGCTATCTTAAAATTGGTCAACGGTTTCCAAGCTACACAAAGTTATATAAATCTGGCTTTACCATAATAGTCCTGGTAGAAGTACATTATTTTTTACTTTATTCCGCTCCGTTATAGACTGGTAGCTATAAGTTCAACACAGGCTATAGTATTGATTCTTACACAAATTATGCAACACATATTAATACTTAATTTTATCCTACATAATACTGCTTCCCATCAGCATAGCTATTTCTACTATTAATAATAATTTAAAAAAATATGCTACTTCTGCTATGAATAGAAATAGTATGACAGAGTCAAACAACAGCTGGAAGGGTACAGACAGAGAGAAGGTAGGCCTGTTTTACCACGTGACTTCTTTTTCATGGACGACAGCGTCAGCCAATTTGGCGAGATTCTGTAGATAGTACATATGGCACAAATGAAATGGCCCGCGTATAAGCAGGATCTGAACCCCACAGTCCCTAGTGCATGCCTCGTACAGTCTCGAGATCGTGTTGCACAGAGAACCTAACTGTCCTGGAACGTTCAGGAGACATATATCACATGATGATAGAGGGGGCAATATACATACTACTGAATGTTACCGGTCGTCCACAGAATCATCTGCGGATTTCGGATTCTTTGTAGTGTTAGTTGGTAGTTAATGTTTGTAAACGATTTTTCTTGCCACCCACTCAACAAGGGCCAGAAAAATGCTTATGAGCGAAACTAGTAAACAGTAAAACACTGGTTATCTGCGATGTGACGTCCACTAGTTGGCATCTCAGGTACTGAACTAAAAAATAACGTTTTCCAGAACTTGAAGATAAACAGAGCTGAAATCTGCGATACAGTAAATAAAAATTTTCTGTTGAATTAGAAAGAGTTACTACATGGATCATTAAATGTAAATGGTATATCTACGGTGCTTCTGCACCGCAATACATGTGCTTGCTGCATCAGACGCCTAGGCTGCCTGCATGCAGGAGCACGTTAGGTGGCGAAGAGAGAGGTGGGGGAGGGAATGGGAGTTGGCACATGTGCAGTTACACACGTATGCACATTTTTTGCTCTCCCAATCACATTTTGCAATTCTTTCTTAAGCCACACTTCTTTTTGTTCTTCCCTGAGGTCATCAGTCTCATAGAACTTAGAACTACTTAAACCTAACTAACCTAAGGACATCACACACATCGATGCCGGAGGCAGGATTCGAACCTGCGACCGTAGTGGTCACGCGGTTCCAGACTGAAGCGCCTAGAACCGCTCGGCCACACGGGCCGGCCTTCCACTTACAGTTCAGTGTTTTCTGGCCATTAAAAACGAAATAGACAATCAGTATGCACCCCTTATAAATGGCCATCTTATTTTCTGAACCCCATTTAGTGCCCAGATATGAGTGTTGTTTGGTTTTTGTACCTACTTTCTGGGCCGGCCCATGTGGCCGAGCGGTTATAGGCGCTTCAGTCCGGAACCGCGCTGCTGCTACGGTCGCATCCATGCCTCGGGCATGGATGTGTGTGATGTCCATAGGTTAGTTAGGTTTAAGTAGTACTAAGTCTATGGGACTGATGTTAAGTTCCATAGTGCTTAGAGCCATTTGAACCATTTGAACCTACTTTGTGCAAGGCACAATGGACCCACAAATTCAGTGCCACAGTGTTATTTTCATGTCTAAATTATCTGAATTATTGTTCTATAGAACCACGAAACACACGTAGCTCACTTTATTCACAATACTGATGTAACTTACAGGTTCATGTATACTTAGCGACGACTGTAGTTCAATCTTTGCACCTCACATGGTGCAAGGCACAGTAGACCCTCAAATTATTTGTCACACTGTTATTCCATATCTAAATTGTCTGTATTATTGTTCCACAACAGTACAAAACACGTATAGTTCAAACTGGTCTGAAATGATGGTAGCTATGCTTCCAATGATACACTTTCAACTACTTTTCACCAAACGTATATATATATATGTATCAGATAGTAAAATGTAGAATCAACATTATGTGACGCGATGCATCGAGTTATGTATGCGGAACTTGGGGTGAGACCTGAGGAGCACTACCTAGTAACCTTCCAAACTTTAGAAGTCATAACCATAAGTGAAATCGTGGTCATGTAACAGGATCTTTAGACCATATAAGAAGTTCTGACAGCTGCAGGTGTTTTACACTTCAAAATAGTTCAGACTGTCAAGATAACCTTCTTTAGCTATTAAGGAAGAAGACAAGACAACCAACGAATGCTTTGGTTTGTGGTTATTACTGGAGAACCTGGACAATCTTGTTACTGACATTGGTAACATAAATAACAACAAAAATGGCATGTTCCTTTGCAAGCAGAATTTAAATTTATTTACTCCCATTACAGAAACATTTTATGGCAACATTATGATGACTGGATCCTATGTTCAAGCAGACTGCCAAGAACAACGTTAGAGAAGGGATGTTCCTCACTATTGAAGAAGGAAATGTGTAGTGCTTTTAACAATTTTATAGGTGTAAAATCTCGAAGTTCATTTTGATGAAGGTGTCAAGGAAGAAACGCCATTTCCCCTCTATGAGAACAACAGTGGCACAGTAAGAGACATACTTGAGAAAATTGGCAAGGAAGCACTGGAAACGATTTGGAAGAAATATGAAAATCTTGTGGCTATACCATATAAAGTGGAATTGCCTGATGGTAAAATGCCTCCCAAAATGTATTAGCTGGCTGGGATATTGCAGCAGCTGTGTGTAAATGGCTATTACCTTACTGATGCGGATACAATACAATGCTTTGCTGGAATTTTTAACACAATGAAGATATGTGACTACCTGTTGTGTACATAGTTCCGCGTAGTCAGCACGTACACAACTTTCCCAATAAAGTGGGCCCCGCTAAGCACAACATTGCAGGGGCAGTGCTCGTCCGTCTCCGCACTACGAGATGGCGCTGTCTTAGAGACGGACCAAATTCTGCTTCCGCCGATCCGCGTATTAATATGTAACGCAGCCAATTAAATTGCTGCTAACGTAGAACCTTTTCTCCTCGCGGATCACACTCGCGCAGTGATACCTGAACGCGCGAGGTATTATAATGAGTGTACAGACCTCTGATTAGTGAGTCTGCATCAGTCTGCATTTGTCTGTACCAGTCTGCATTAGTCTGCATTAGTCTATAGTCAAGTTTCAGTCTGCGCCTAATAAGACTATCATATTCCTGTACATAGCCATGAAGGGAAATGTATAGACACTTTGTCAAGTATCAGAGATATGTGAGATACATCAGATTAACGTGCCAAGACCAAAGGAACTTCAGATTGTCAATTGTAAACAACATCCAGAATCAAGTTATTTTAATAAATGTGTGTGAAAATTAATCAAGTTCTGTTTCAAGTTGGTCACCGTCAATCTGCTACTCTAAGCGTGCAAGTGGCATTTCTATCGTCTGACCTAACGGCAGAAGATAAACACGCCACGATAAGATCACGAGACATATTGCTGACACTCGCCTACTTCGCTAGAGCGACAAGTCAAATAATCTGATGGTGTGTGTATCAAAGGTCTTACAGTACGCACACTACACTACCTGACATCATACCACGACTTCTGTGTCCAAGGAGACTACCTGTTAAACATCGATGTGATTGTGAAAATTGATAATAGAGTTGGATTAGATTGTTTAAGGCGGATGAGTGCCAACTGTAGAATAAAGACACATAAGAAATTCATATGTTATTCACATGTGTCCTGAAATGCATCTACAAGAAACTTTTTCACCTACCTGGCTAAAGAAAATGATATTACCAGCCTGGAAGCTATGATTTATAATTACAGAATGGATATGTGTATGACCTGGTAGAAGACTGTCTAGGTGTATTAAATTCCAACAAACAGTATTTCCAGTTGGCTTCACTGTACTCTCTGGCAATTACTTCTAAATGTTGTAAATTACCAGCCAGTTTACAGAACAGTTGCTGTGCTGTGTTTGACATTGTTCTGTATCTTGTTCACTGGTGGACAACAAGAATATATGGAAGCTGACTGGCGCACAAGCAAACCTTACAGACAATCAAGACTGAGAAAAGATTATAAACCTTATTCTGTCTACCTTTTCTCTAATTATTTACCTGTAAACTATAAGGAAATTCTTAACACCAACTCCAACAAAGATGATGTAAGTATAGTATAAAAGTGTTATACTAAAACTGGAGGAATATATTTTCTCAATCAAGGTCACTGTTCTCCACAACACCGCCAAAAACAGATATTGCAGAATTAGGATTAATTCCCAAAAATAATGTTCTACCGTATGTCTTGAAGAAAAGAATAATGTATCACACAGATTTAAATCATCCCCTATGAAATAAATTACTCCTTTAAGTGCAGTTAATATGTTAGGCACACAAAAATATAGAAATAGAAAAGATCAAAGTCGGAAAACCCAGAGTGAATTATTTGGTGAAAACACTTGCCATGAGGAAGAATGTAAACTTACATTGGAAGAGGTATAAACCACTGCAGATGTGCAAAGAAGGCTCACAAATTACTTTAAACACAATATATGGAGATACTGTGGGATACAAAATGTCAGTATTTTCTGTATATACCAAATGAAAGTGGTTTATGTTGGAGAAAATGATGGTTGTGAGGAATTTTGCAGTATTAAAGGAGACACAAAAATCTGTTCATAAATCAGCAGTCTCATTTGGATATGCTTTAAAAGGGAGGTAAAAAAATGTAAATGCCGTGTGGCTAGGGCCTCCCGTCGGGTAGGCCGTTCGCCTGGTGCAAGTCTTTCGAGTTGACGCCACTTCGGCGACTTGCGTGTCGATGGGGATGAAATGATGATGAAAGACACACAACACCCAGTCATCACGAGGCAGAGAAAATCCCTGGCCCCGCCGGGAATCGAACCCGGGACCCCGTGTGCGGGAAGCGAAAACGCTACCGCAAGACCACGAGCTGCGGACAAAAGGAAGGTCACATCGTATCTAAATATGATGGACTGATACTGTACTTCTAGCAACAGATAAGCCATTTGTGAAGTTTAAGGCTGACTAGAATAATTACATTTAACAACCACGCTTTTACTAAACTGGTAAGCTTAAAGTTCTGTACAGAAACTCTGCAAGAATGTTGAAAAGAAGAGTTGGCAATATACAGCCAAGAAGATGTTGATTTCTTTAACAGTAAAATAATGCAGGAAATAAAAGGCAAAATTAAAATTCCTGGATGCCATTGACAAGAGAAATTGTAGGAATGAATTGAGTTAATTGTTAAGGGAATAAAAGAGACAGTCTACATGAAAAAAATTAGATGTGCATTAGAAATCGAGAGCATACCTGCTTTGTATTTATCGAATTACTGGTTAGAAAAAGAATAGGGTTATTTGGATGTAGCTTTAAATTATATTAAAAATGAAGCACGATACTATTGCAAGCACATCAACGAAAAATAGGAAAGAATTGTTTTCTGTGTGTAATGCACATTCAAAAATTAATAAACATTTGGTGCAAGAAAATTTGTTTTCTTATTCAACATCCTGTCAAAAAATTCTAAAAAAGTCTCCTGTTCATGATAATCTACATGTTTCTTACGAATGGTGATTTTGAAAAGTAGTTGAAAGTGGATAAATGAAAGTGCAACAACCACCATTTTGTACCTACATGAGGTAAGCATTACTGTTTCCATAGTTACACTTGTCTGTTACCAAAATATGCACTTTCAGTGACACACGGAATTAAGGATCTTCCCAGTCGCGAAGAATCTGTGTGTGTGTGTGTGAGAGAGAGAGAGAGAGAGGGAGAGAAGGGGGGGGGGTGGAAATAGCATTGTGTCACTTAATTCGAGGGTCCATAGCTGTGCTTTAGGTGTAAAGGGTATTTTAACCCGTACGTTACACCGCTAGTGTCAATAAAGGGAGCCGTATGTCATTTTTACTGTTACAGAAAAATAACAGACAGCTGAGATGTGATAAAGACTTTTTGACACTTAATTTGTTGGTCCATTGTGCCTTGCAGGAAGTGGTATGCAAAGATCGAACCACATTCATAGACAAGTGTACCTTAAACTGTAAGTTACAGCAGTAGTGCCAATAAAGTTATCTACATCTGTTTTGTACTGTTAGGGAGCAATAATACAGACAATTCAGACATGAGATAGTTTTCCGACTTGACAGACCACAGGTGTCCCGTATCAGACAGTTGGCTCAACTTGCTCTACACTATTGTGGTACATTGTAAACCTCAAATTGGCCTACAAAAACTACGTAAACCAGTAAGTTACAGTGCATGCGCGTCCATCGAGTTTTTCAACATTCTCGTGCCCTCTTGGCACAAACCATTGGTTCTAGAGTAAAAAATGAATAGGATCTTTTTTGTAAGAAATTTAATATAGTTTAATTTTGTACTGCGACACGTTTACGCTGGAGGGTGCGGTTTTCAAGTTGGTCAAGAAAAACGTACAGAAGTGATATCAAATGTATTCTGTCTCGGAAACTATTCGGAATAGGGCGTACGTCCATGTGAAGCTTTTTGTTCGGAATCACTAATACTATGACCCCTCAAAGCATGTACCTTTCCTCCTGATCTGTGCGTGTGTGTTCGTGCACATCGCCTGTGCCTGCGCCAACTCTCCTCCCCCGCCTCTCTCGTCACCAACGGATCTGTTGATAAAATATCGATATATTGATACCTTTTCCAGAGTGATTTTGATATATATCATTTCCCCGATATATCGATATTGAAATAACAATATTGAGTGGCGATATTTTTACTTTATATTACATTCTTTTCGCAATTTTCGATAAATATTTGAAATTACTTAAATTGTAGTAGAACATAATTTTACTTTCACTGTGTGAGGGAGTCTTATTACTCTTGCAGCTTTCATCACGTCCAGTCCTTGTGTTTGACTGTCTGACGGTAGTATAGATGGCACAAAGAAGTAAAGAAGTCCGACTGCACGGGGGGGGGGGGGGGGGAGTTGCTTGAAATAACAAGATTTCCGATGTAATGAAATACTACACCACTTGCGTTAAAAAACAATTTTTAACGCAGCAGGTGTGCTATTTCTTCATATCGGCATTATTCAAAAACAGTTGCTGAAAATGATGAACAAGGCTGGCGTTCGCGGTGGGCAGAGACGTGTGAAGGGAAATAGTGACGTAATCGGCACTCGGTGCTACCAACAGAAACTGCAATGCTTAACTTCACGACGCAATTTTGATACTACAACTGCTAGGTCGCTGGCGTTGGCAGCAATGAGACAACCAGGGAAGTCAACGTGAAATGTTCTGGACAAATCCGATATGTGACGAAACCGAATGACGGACCCAACGGACGCTCTTATTGTGCCACTTACATGCACTTCCCATTGTTAGTTCTTGCTGGAAGGGGCATAGGCAGGCTGCTGGCTTGCTGTTGTACAGAATATCTAATAATAAATCAATGTTTAAATATACAGCTCTGAAACTGGCATTATATTTACAATGTGTAGCCGATTTTTTATAGGCTGATATGTCGATATTTTTGCCATCGATGTATCGGCACTTTCTCGATATATCGAAGACTGAAGATGATGCTTTTTAATACATGGAATTCCCGATATTTTTGAAAATATCACAGTCCTGACCCTGTATCTAGGTAACAGAGGTGTGTGATATTCGAAGTATATTTATTGTGAGCCACAAGCCCCATTGGTATACTACTAATGTATATTGATTAAAAGAGACTCACATCCAGCTAACTCCTTTACAAAATTTTAAACAACAGCACCTTGCACCTGTTGAAATTGAAAAGGTATGAAAGTTCCATAGTTCACCATCGTGGATCGAATAATATAAGTAGGTAAGTTCAAAATAAGTTTGCTCACCATAAACTGTATCTTCGTTCCTGCTTTAGTTCTGCTTGTTGTGCAGAATCTAATTTGAGTGGCACTCAGTATAACAAAGTTCCTAGTATCTGAGAGGCAGTTAATTCACCCCACATTTTCATAAAGTTGTTATACACAAAATGCCAGTTAATACATTCTTCCTGACACCGTACAAGAAATAGTTCTTTCCGAGACACTGCTCAGTTGTGTTACTCCGTAAACATACAACGGTTTGCTACTACCGTCATCTGATACAAGCAGGATTCTTTCACAGCCTGACTGTCAAAACTGTACGGTGGAGACAGAACGGAGACTGCCACGGCTCTCTGTAGCAATCTAGTGGACGTTTCTGGGCCAGGGCGCAAGTACAGTCACATGGCTCCCCAGGGCAAGTCTATAAAGTGGGGGCGCTCATCTTTCTGCACGCCTGCTCCGCCATTCCATACTCAGTAAAACGTCACCCACACATCGTCTCTGTCAGTCAACCGCCCGCCTCCCTCCACGAATGATAGAGCAGAGAAAAATTGTTAAGGTTATATTTCACTTTATTAAAGCATTACGAATAAAATAGGCCGTTTCAAAAGTTTTTCTTACATATCTTACTTTTTGAATCAAGTTCTACTTAGTTCAAAAAGTAAGACAACTAAGAAAACCTTTTAAAACGGCCTATTTTATTCGTAATGCTTTAATAAAGTGAAATATAACCTTAACAATTTTTCTCTGTTCTATCAATTCATGAAATAGATATTCGTCATTACAAATAACAAAGATTGCCCGCTGCCTAAGGTAAATTTTAATTAAAAACAAAAGTTTTTCTTATGAAAATCTGTATTTAATTACTACGATAATCTGCTTATTTTCAACAAGGGGTTCTTTTCGTAGGAAGCAGCAGCTGCAGTTTTCCATTTTCACGAACTGAAGAACACCGTAACAGTTGTTGAGCCCAATAATATGTCATTATTTGCAACCGGTAACGGAATAATGTAATTCCATTATATGACATGTAAAAATGCGTAAAAGATCTAAGATCATCTTCCGCCCTATGTTGTCCGTGGAACAAAACGTTCGGGACTCACTTTATACACGGTCCAGTGACATTAATGTGACCACCGCCTATCTTTGACGTAATAAAAATAATGTCGGGGGCGGGGGGGGGGGGGCGAGGGGAGGAGGGACGCAGAAAACAGTACACACGTTGTCGTCTGACGTCCAAAAGGGCATGGTACCGCCGTGGTTAAAGTATACCAAGCATGGCAAAATAGTGCTATCCGAAACTGGAGCCGTGGCAACCGTGGTGCACCATGGGCCATAGATGACAGAGATGAATGACGGCTGCGCAGATGTGTACGGGCGAAATGACATGCGTCAGTTGAGATGTTGACCGCCCAGATGAACAAGAGGGCTACCAACAGTGTCTCGTCAAGCATTCAGCAAACACTGCTGTGTGGGTGGGTCTCTGGAGCAGGCGTCTGGTTCATGCGCCTATGCTGACCAGTGTTCATCGACAACGAAGGTTGGAATTTGCACGCCAGTAGCGCAGCTAGACGTCCACTGAGTAGTGACAGGTAACCTTTCCAGACGAATCACGTTTTATCCTCCATCGGACAGACGGCCATTAGCGTGTACGGCGTGAAATATCTGAAAGCAAACACCCTGCTAAAATTGTCGGAAGAATCCATACCGCATGAGGAAGCGTTGTGATCTGAGGAATGTTATTGTGGCATTCCCTGGGTGATATTGTCATTCTGGAAGGCACAATGGATCTATCCTTGGGGACCATGACCACCGCTAAACGCAGTTTGTTTTTCTCGGTACAATGCCATCTACCAACAGGACAATGCAACATGTCACATAGCTCGTCGCGTACGTGCACGTTTCTAAGAACATCAGACTGAGTTTACCGTACTCCCCTGGTCACTAAACTCACCGAATTTAAAATCAGGCTGTTCTCGCCATGGATCTTTAACCGTGAAACCTAGCGCAGCTGATTACGGTATTGGAGTCGATATGACTTCACATCCTTGTCAGTAGCTTCCAGAAGCTCACTGACTCTCTTTCTTCACGTTTGCCGGCCGCTGTGGCCGAGCGGTTCTAGGCGCTTCAGTCCGGAACCGCGCTGCTGCTACGATCGCAGGTTCGAATCCCACCTCGGGCATGGATGAGTTTGATGTCCTTTGGTTAGTTAGGCTTAAGCAGTTCTAAGTCTAGGGGACTGAAGACCTCAGATGTTAAGTCCCATAGTATTTAGAACCATTTGAACCATTTTCTGCACGTTTCTCAGCGATCCACAGAGGAAAAGTTGGTTATTGAGGCTTTTGACATGTGATCACATTAATGTGTCTGGACAGTGTGAAATAGGTAACACTGAATCCCGACAGCAACCACCGTCTTGCGGGCCTGGTCGTACTAATAATTGTTAGTATAGCTAGACTGTGGCTGCTGTCCAGATCCTATGTTCCCTGCTTTATAAAGCTGAACAGAACTTTCGTTCCAGAGATAACACAGGGTTCTTGTACGCTTTATTGTATGCCAAAGGATGGAATTAAATTATTCCGAAACCGGTGGTAAATATTAAAATATTATTGGTTCAACAGCAGTTGCAGTTTCCTTCATTTTGTTCTCATTTGCAGACTAAAAACATTAGAAATTAATTCATTACAAGGCAGTGTCATATCACTGCAGATAAATGATATCTACTACAGTTCTGCAATACAAAACAAACGAATAAGTAATTTGCAGCAGTACATAACTATGACCACCAATGAAGAATGTAAGTTGTCAAATACATGTTTGTGCTTAATGATCTAAATTCTTATCGTCAGACTGAATTTTTACTCAGCAGCGGAGAGTGAACTCATTTGAACCTACCTGACGAAACCAAAGTGTGCACCAGAGCCGGACCCCAATATGTTAACTTTGATTTCCGCGGGAAAGTGAACTACATTCACAGCTCTTGTTTTACTTAAATTAGCCTTTTTCGTGCTAGTACGTCCAAAATTGATCTATTATTTTACAAAAATAAATATTTCCTGTCTTCATTTTGTGTCGATATATCTACAACTACCTCTATACTCTGCGGAGAGCGAGGTGGCGCAGTGGTTAGACACTGGACTCGCATTCGGGAGGACGACGGTTCAATCCCGCGTCCGGCCATCCTGATTTAGGTTTTCCGTGATTTCCCTAAATCACTCCAGGCAAATGCCGGGATGGTTCCTCTGAAAGGGCACGGCCGACTTCATTCCCTAATCCGATGAGACCGATGACTGTCTGGTCTCCTTCCCCAAACAACCAACCAACCAACTCTGCAGAATACTGTGAACTGCATGGCAGAGGATATTTTTTATTGAACCGCACATTATAGTTTCGCCTCATCCATGCACGGATGAAGCATGGAGAGAATGCCTGATTGCACGCTCTCTGTCTTCTGTTATATGACTAATTTCATCTGCGTGATTTGCTCACTGTGGATACTGAGGTAGCTGAAAAAGTTTTGTAGTTTCTGCACTGAAAGACGGGTCATGTTTTTGTGATATGTACGGCGTCTTGCTTCGTGCTCTGCCAGTTAATATTTTTAGTATCCCTATTAATGCTCGCTCGCCAGTTAACTATGTATATTGTGACCACACACACCGCGCTTCTCCTATTGATAGTTCTACAACACCAGATACCCGTTCCTGAGTCAGTGTAGAACGGAAGTGTTTTTTCAATAGTTTTAGCTTTGTAAATGAACTCTTAGGTTTCGCAATATCTCAAAAAAAAAAAAAGCTAAAATGCGTGTGAATTCCTAAGGGACCAAACTGCTGAGGTCATCGGTCCCTAGACTTTCACACTACTTAAACTAACTTATGCTAAGAACTATATACAAACTCATGCCCGAGTAAGGACTCGAACCTCCGGCGGCAGGGGCCACGCAATCCGTGACAAGGCGCCTCAAACCGCGCGGCCACTCCGCGTAGCTTGCAACAGCCACAGGTCCCGTAAATACAGGGTGTTTCCGCAAGAGCGTGCAAAAATGTACCAGTATTTAGGGAATGTTCCACTGAACAGTTTGAGGTCGGAATCCTGAGGTCGGAGAAGCAAGGTTAAGGAGATGTGAAAGTAAACTTGTCTATCGCTTTGTCTAGCATTACCGTTTCCCAGCTTATTTACAACTAACATGCGTACAAATTTACACGTATTGTGCTGTTCATTTACAGGTACATTCCTTATTTCCTGCACGGAAACAAAGAAGACGAACCTGATTACTAGGAGGCCATGATGTAGGTTTTGTTTACTTTACCTGTCCGTGAGGTGTCTCCGTTGTATCGTAGTTACATTGTTCCATGACAGAACTGCCATGAATCAACGACAGACCCACTCATTAATAAGTGCTATTCAGAGACGTATAGAGTCTGTAGCTCGTGGACTGGTGGCCAGCGTTGCTGCGTCTGGATCACGGGGGGTCCCGGGTTCAATTCCCAGCCGGGTAGGAGTCTTCTCCGTCCGGAGACTGGCTGTTTATGTCGTCCTCATCGTATCATCGTCATTCGAAACGTGGCAAGACTGAAAAGGGAAAGATTGGGAACTTGTACAGGTGCCCCACAAACCAACGCCATAATCAGAGACGTAGAGTGCAATACTCACTGACATGCATCTTGTATATCGCGAAGTACATTGCAGTCCTCTCGCTGTTGAAAGGCTGTACAGGCAACGATTTCCTAACAGGCATCATCCGTCATGACAAGTGTTTATTTCTCTTGGTCGAGACTGACTTGCAGTTAACTGTAACTAATGTAAATAAAAAAGTACGCAGTAACGTCATTTTATTCCTATCAACCCCTTAACCTGGCTTCTCCGACCCCATGTTCCCTACCTCAAACTTTTCAGTGGAGCATCCTCTATGTCCTGTAAAACTGTTGCAAGCTCTTACGGAAATGGTCGTGCGTACATCAGGGCGACTGATATGAATATCAGACAGTTTCGATATTTGTACTTTAAATGAAGTTGTTATCAACACCAGCTGTGCTCGAAACAGAAGAGAACTTTCACAAGAAGTTGTCACTGACAAAAATTAAACGCCTTATTTTAAAATCTTCGTCACGGACGGCAGCTTCGAAAAAAAAGAGATGTTGTACGGTTCCTTATGTGTCTACAACGTATTTATTAGATACAATCAGGTATTTATTTGCGAATATGTATTTCAGTCATTGGTTAAATAAAGTATCATTCTAAGTCTAGTTTAGAGTCCTGTCGTTAGGCTTCCTTCCTATTTTTATTTGTCTGTTAGAGAATTTACACTCGATGTTTCATCTTTCACAGATATTGAAAGTTTCATCAAACGGCCCGTCCAATAACCTTACCTGATAGCACCATTCCTAACAAGGGGACGGTCTGAAATGTGGGTCACCGATTTTGATCAAGCTTTGCAACCACTCAAAATAAAGAGACACGTGTTCCGGCTGTTTGCAAGACATTATCAAGTTTTTCAAAAAATCAACGTCCAAGTTGATGACCCAAAATCGTATTTTCAATGCTATGCATCGAAAGAGCGTTTAAAAACAAATATTTTTATTAATACTGGCTTCAAAATTAATAATCTTGGAGTTAGTAACGTTTTTGTGTTGCCATGTAGTAGCTTGGGTACGTCATTCGATGTATCTAGCAGAGCGAGTTCGGTGTGCGAACGGTGAATTGATTCTACCAGGCTGCTTGTCTGTGATTGTTGGGAGTGGCTTTTTTTCTTCAAGCGATATTTTTTTGGGGTGTACCTGATGATATTGTAATATTTTTAATATCTTACTTTCCTTTTCTTGAAGTAAAACATTTATTTTCACAGTAATGTATAGTACAAAGATACACCTGAAGTATATTATTGCGTAATACTAACATATCGTCTATTCGTGACCGATCTCGCAATCAGTGGGGTGAAATTCATCACAGATACAGACAAAAAAATAAATATTTCCCGCACAATCCGCAACACACGGACGAAATCTCGCCACATTGCCATGTTTTCTGGTACACTGTTCGCGAAAAATGTATCTGATTCACGTTGCTAAAAACAGATCTATCAGATATCGATTTGAATGTGTACCAAGCGTATAAAAGCATATCTCGAAAGACGTTTATGGACCAACGCATTAATTTTGAAGTCGTGGGATGACATTCTTAACTTGTTGGAGGAAGAAAACGTCACACAGCTGACAAAGAGAGGTATATTTCGGCGGTATCACTTTCATGGTGCAGGTCTGTTGAACATCACCATCTACCAAAACGCTATGGTATCGCGTCTGTACCACGATGAAAAGAAGAAAAGGAAGGCATTCACATTATCAGATACACACAAAAACCTATCGAATGAAATAAAAGCCTCGACCAGCAATCGACCACGGATTAGTAGTTTGGTAGCCTAATGCCTTGACCGCACGAGCGCCGACGTCACTCTCCATTCAGTCACGGCCTAGTGCATAGCCGGCACGGTAGCTCAGCGTGTTCGGTCAGAGGGTTAGCTGCCATCTGTAATAAAAAAAAAGTGAGTTAATCGATCAACAACGAACTTAAACGGGTGTCTTACGACGTCCGCCCCGATCAGATGCAACGAACAAAAGCGAATTAAATGAGATTAAAACAAAAAGTACTGCTCAGCATGTGTGGACGTGCTGTAGCTGACTGGTTACCTAAACATGTGCTACGGTACGTGAATACTGCGTTCCTTGTGCAGCCATCGAACTTGTAAGTGGTAATATCTCTTGTGCATCTTCTTCATCGTCTTTGGAGGTCCCGCTTCGTACCAGTAAACAATGTCAAAGGATTCGATCAGAAAAAACACTTTGAGGTTCGCCTTCGACAAGAATACAAGACATGTGCAACATACAGCTTTGGAAATTCATGATTGGCTGCATGAAAATCAATAATAGATAAAGAGAAGTACTGCGTTTTCGCTAAAATGCACAGGTCTGCTACGTATTAATTCATGGTTTCGCGGCGATATGAATTAATAAAATTTTCTCGGGCTTCCAGCTGACGATCGAGGGCTTAGAACGCCCTGAGTGTACAAGATACCATGTCAGTGTGGCTGTTACTACGTCGGCCAAACAGTACGCACTGTGGAGCAACGCCGGCCGGAACACGAGGGATGCCTACGCCTACGCTATCCAGAAAAATCAGCCGTGGCAGAACACGCCATAGAAAATGGACGCCGAATTTTATTCGACGAAACATCTGTCGTTATGAGAACGAAGGGATTTTGGTATAGCGTCATAAAAGAAGCTATTGAAATAAAAACCTCTGAAAACACCATCAACAAGGACGGCGGCTTGCAGCTCAGCACAGCCTGGGACCCGGCCGTCGCGAGGTTAAAACGAGCGTGGCGGACGCGGGATGAAAACATTACCATATATGGCGAGGAAGAGAGCACTAGTGACGTCATAACCGGCAGTGCGGCTGTATAACGACGCGGCTACGGCGACACAGCAGTCAGTCTTACCACTTGACAATGGCTGAGGGGAGCTCGGTCGAAAGCTCATGGGATTTTAACCACCTGACGCGGCTGGAAGCCCGAGAAAACAGGTCTGATATGTTAGATAGAATATTACTGAAAACCCAGGACACATTTTAATTTTGTCATCGTGATGATTCTGTCAGTACCGTTGATATAAGTAACCCTAACAGCGAACTGAAAACTGTCAGGGCGCTAAATCTTCCCCCAGAGCTAGACAACAAGGACCTGGTACAAGTACTTTCTAATTACGTGCAGGTAAAAAGATTCTGATTCGAAAAGTGGTCTCCTAGATTCACGATTCAGTGCTACAACGGGATTAGATCTGTACGAATGTTTCTTACGTCCGATATCCCGTCCCACATTCTTGTAGGCGGTTGTAAGTCATACATAATATATACTGGGCAAACTCCCACAGGTCACGCACGCAATGAACCAGGGCATCTTCGAGAAAGCTGCTCACGGCGCGTGTTTATTCTACGAAGTAATCTACAACAGCGGATAAGTCTGGAGACAAAAGGACTGATTCCTTCAAGTACTGCAACAGGCAATACCGAGAATACTCACACAGAAACCACTGACCGATCCCCTGGTTTAATTGAAGAGAAATTGCCACCCTCGAACAAGAGACCAGCAACAAATGAATAATACAAGAAATCATACGACGATCGAAAGGAAGAGCAAGAAAACGAAACAGACATGGAAAATGAAAGTTCACATCGAAACCAGGACAACAAGAAATGTCCATTAGAAAAGATCAGTACGAGCTGCGAAGAAGGCCCCGAAGAAACATTGGCACAGATACCAAGGAAACAGAAGACCTATAAAGTTCCAGTAATACAGGCTGGGTCCGAGATGGGATGGAAACTCATGGGGACACAGATTTTCTTCATTCACGAAAACCATATGTGGCGAGCCCCTTGTCCATCTACAGCAGGAGAGGAAACATCAACCACTGCAGGAAGCAACACGTCAGACAACAACACAAGAAAAGCTGACTGCAGCCACGCAGCTGTTACTGGAGCATGTAAATGGGAAAGTAAAGTAGAAGATTGCGACGAAACAGCTTTCAGAGTCACTACACGGTCTGCAAAGCACGCAGTAAGGCAGCAGAGGGAAGTATTACCAACCAAAAGACTATAAAATCTGAAGGTTGAGAAGGCACTGAGAACGAAAGACATACCAAATCCACATACGGCGCTTTGGAAAAATAAGAAAGATGCGGAAAGACGACGAGAAAGGAGAAATGGAAGTGAAACTCCTGGAAATGAATCCGGACAAGACGATTAAGTAGGGGAGTATGAATGGACACGAAAACTGACAAACAAATGGTTCAAATGGCTCTGAGCACTATGCGAATGAACTGCTGAGGTCATCAGTCCCCTAGAGCTTAGAACTACTTAAACCTAACTAACCTAAGGACATCACACACATCCATGCCCGAGGCAGGATTCGAACCTGCGAACGCAGCTGTCGCTCGGCTCCAGACTGTAGAGCCTAGAACCGCACGGTCACTCCGGCCGGAAAACTGACAAACAGCTTGCAGTGGACAATAGGAGGGTGCTTACTCTACACGCGCTAAATATCTGAGGAACAACAAGTGAAAAAAGATGAGGATTCTTGGAAATATCTTAAAAACCAATGATGTGGATGTTGCCTTCCTTCAGGAAGTAACTTTCGAAGAGATGAACATACAACAGCAGTACAATGTGGATAATGATGTCGGGTCTAGCGGGAAGGGTTGCTGCATTTTAACCAGAATGGGACTGGAATGACAGAACTTAGAAAAGCAACCGGATGGACACGTTATCAAAGCCAAACTCAATGAAATAACAATATTAAACCTTTGTGACCCATCACGAACAAATAAAAGAACTAGTAGAGAAAAGCTTTTTAGTGAAACTATTCCGTACTTTATGAGACACCCAAAGGATGACATAAAAACGGCTGGAGATCTTAATTGTGTTGCAAGATAGGCAGACACAACAAGATCATCCCTAACTGCGACCCCTTAAATAACGTGGATGGGGGACTAAAACTGATAGACGTCATAGATCGACTAGTCATAACGCGACCCCTACTATACATACGTATCTTCACTGACAGCCTTGAGACAGGACAGATTTTATACAACACCAAGACTATGAGGTAATCCCCGTTAGCTTCTCAGATCACTAGGCAGTTGTCGCTAAAATAAAAGATTTACCCCGACCCATAGAAATGGTAAAGAGATATTGGAAGTTAAACTGCAACCAGCTCAACGTTGATGTGCAAAAACAGAATTCTGCGAATGTTGTCAAACATGGGTTCATCGAAAGCGGTTCTTTAGTAGCGTTCTTGAATGATGGGATAGACTGGTTAAACCTGGAATTCGTAAACTGTTTAGAAACGTAGAGTATAGGATCAGTGACACTAGAAGGAAAAACATCGAATTCTGTTATGTGATTGGTCAAGAACTCCAAAAAGATCTTAGAACTACGGGAAAAAGAACTCGAAGGCAAAATAATCACATGCAAGATAAGGGATACATTCCACTTGCACAGTGGAGCATCCGCCATCTCAGAAGAGTACGGAAACGGTGCAGACAGAGATTTATCGGAGATATAAATTCTTCCGACGGGAAGATTAAGGACCATTTCCGGAGACTGTTCGGAGAACAACCATTAGATCCTACCAAGACAGCAAGTTTGCTACAACACTGCACAACTTCCCTCACGAATGAAAATGTCACTATGATGATAAAGTCAATAACCGAAGAAGAAACTGAAGACATTATAAAGCACTTACCATGAAATACGAGTCCTGGCATTGACGACATACCGTATGAATTTTACGAAGACTTCTGCTCAGTTATCGAAGCGGCGCCATACCGTATGAATTTTACAAAGACTACCGCTCAGTTGTCAAAGCGGAATTCATGGCGCCCATGAAAGAGAAAATAAAGAGTGGTTCAAATACACATATCCAGAAAATGAACCAGGAATTATAAGTACTTGTACTAAAAATTTCGAAGCCAAGAAGAATAACTGATTATAGACCAATAACTTTATTATGTGCCGACTCAATTATAATGTTGCGCATGATAACCGCAAGACTAAAAGAGACTCTTCCAGAGGTAATCGTGCCTGGCCAAACGTGTAGTGTTCCCAACAGGAAGACCATTGATGGACTTTGCTCTCTGAGAGACACTATCTTCTTCTTATGGATTCACCAAACCGGAACGATAGAATTGTTGATCATCGACTGAGAAAATGCCTTTGACAAAGTCAGTCACCAATATCTAAGGAATGTATTACAACATTACAACTTTCCACAGACCACAACAGGTCTGCTATCACCCCACCGGAAACCAGTGGTCTCCAAACTACAAATAAATGGCCACTTCATGATAGAATTCTCAACTCAGCGCTCAGTCCGGCAGGGATGCCTCTTATCTATGATATTATTTATGATTTCCTTGGAACCAGTAATCCACTCATCACCAACCAAATCTCTGGAGGAAATGTTGGTACACAAAGGTTCGCTGTTAACGCTTATGCCGACAATATAACAGTTCTACTCACGCAGCAACAAGACATTGGGAAGATATTAGAAGTAAAGGATTCTTATAAGAAAGCAACAGGAGCAACAATAAACAACAAAACGCGACTCCTATGGTTGAACAAAACTTTTAAACTCACCCCGCATCCCCTCATAGAACGCCACGAAATGGTAGTGCCCGGCGTTCAGCTGAAGAAGAACATGAACAATTTGTTTGGAGATATTTCTAAATAAATAGTGGAGAAAGTAAGAAGCGTCTTAATAGCGAACAGCACTTGGAACTTAAATCATATTCAAAGGATACTGCCTGTCAGTATGCTGGATCTTTCAAAAATGTGGTAACAGCTCAAATAATACCCATAGCGCGAAAATATATTCCTCAAATAAAGAATTATATACGATGATTCATCTGGAAAGGGTTGCTACTCCGTGTGGCAGGAGATCAGTTAACAAAGCTATCAAATGAAGGTGGCATTGGGTTAACAGACTGTGAGAAAAAACGCACAGCACTCATAGTTAAAAATGTTATGAAATTCTTGGAACGACCAGCAAGTCAGTCGGATCTATGGAAGACCGCATAGGAAATTACCACAAGAAGTAGAACTCACAACGGAAATTGTGGAAAAACTCCAAAATGATAAGAACTTCACCACGAAAATGATTATGGGAGAACTACAGGAAGAAACAGTCCACACATCAGTCAGCTAAATAAAACACGAAGATCTTAACTAAATGGTTCAAATGGCTCTGCGCACTATGGGGCTCAACTTCTGAGGTCATTAGTCCACTAGAAATTAGAACTAGTTAATCCTAACTAACCTAAGGACATCACACACATCCACGCCCGAGGCAGCATTCGAACCTGCAACCTAGCGGTTTCGCGGTTCCAGACTGCAGCGCCTAGAACCGCACGGCCACTTCGGCCGACGAAGATCTTAACTGGAAGCTAGTGTGGTCTAACTTTTCACATGCGACTGTAAGTTCAACGCTGAGCTCACCAGTTTACACATTCTTAAACGATATTTTTCCGACAACATCAACGGTGACATTACCAGAGACTCGAGTGAAACCCTTACTGTGAACATTGTGGATTAACTGACACAGCGCTACACCCAACAGTAGGATGTTCACGAATACTAGTTTATGGAAGCAGATTAAATTTAAATGTGTGACGCTATTAACAACGACAATGGCTGAGATTAACACCAAGAAGATAATGTACACGCATTTCAAAACGTTCCTGGCTTCAAAAACAAAAACAATCGCGTGTCTTATGTATTCCCATATGAAATACGCCGTCAACGATGGAGGTGAATCTGAAACTGAATTCAATCTATTTTTGCACCAAGAAAGGGACAAAATTGTCAGAAACAACTGGAAAAAGGAAAAAATTGGGCCAGTAATACACTTTTTATAAAAAAAACCAAGAATTTTTAAAAAGGAAAACATCAAATAATTACTTTTCAGAGGAAGTCAAGAGTCTGTGTTTAAGTATAGCTTAGTTCGCTCATTTCGAATACAGTCTGAACTAAATTTTAATTTTTCTAAACTGCACTGAATTAAATACTTAAGAAAACTTCAATACAGCTGAAGGAAACTTGTCGATGGAGGCATGATTTGGCGAGCACAAGGACGGGCTGGACATATGGATGGAGGCCTAAAAACAAACCTAACACTCCTTTTTTTTTTTTTTTTTAAAGTAAAGAGAATTAAAAATTCTGCTGGACACGTCGAATGATAAGTTCGCGAGCTGTAACATGAAAACACAAGAAACGTTAATAACTCGAACATTGTTAACTTTGGACTCCCATGTTATTTTAATAAAAAAAATGTTTTTCGGTGGTTTTTCGATGTATGGCATTGAAAACACGATTTTCTGTCATCGACCTTGAATTCGATTTTTTTCAAAAACTAAGGAGTGTCTAGCAAAAAGCCGAAATACGTGTCTCTTTTTATTTCAAATACAGAATGTGACCCACATGTCAGACCCTCCTACTATAAGAGGACATTTGCTGCTGCGAAGTCCATACAAAGTCCCAAATTTCCCTTTCTAGTGCTTTACGTTGCTCAACAAAGGTGTAGGATTCAATTATGCTTTTAAGACCTATTGCTACACTCTGTTCGTTATATCTCTTGCTTGTAAGAATCATGTTTGTCAGAGACTTGAGAATGTTAATGAATCTCTCTGCAAGTGCATAGAACGCGTAGTATTTGCCTTCCCAAAACGTTGTGTTTAGTATACTTAGCATTAGCTTGGAAGGATTCACGGAACAAGTTGTCAATTGTTTCGCAGTACAGGGCTGATTAATCTCAACAAAGCGTTTAGAGACTAAATTTAAATTAAGACTCCATTATTTATTCCATATGCTTCATTCATGACTGATGCTCCTCCATAGTATTGGCCAAAAGATTTGCACACGTCTGGGGCCTTTCAATATACATATTCCTCAACTGATGAACGAGTCCTTTTGCAGATTAATCCTTGACCTGAGTAATGGAGATAACAATTCGCACATCTTTATCTCTGTAAAATTTCCAGAACCATCTTCGGTTATTTTAACATGGGGAAATATTTCACTTGAGTTTATCGATTTTATTATATTTTCCGTTTTCCTTTCCACTTATCTCCCCCCCCCCCTTTCTTTCTTTCGCGCTAAAGGTAGCCCCATGTTCTCGTGCGTCCCTTGGATTTCCCTATTTCCCCAGGTGTGTCAGTATTGATACGCCCTGCTGTTATCGTTCCATAGTGTTCTTAACCATTCAGCGAATTTTTCCACGTCGCCCCTTACAGCAATCAACAAATCTCGACGTGACGTGATTCTTAACAATAGTGGGCTCCCTGCAGAGGCCAAACCGTTGCTTAGCATCAGTTTGAGACGAGACATGGGAGATGCACGAGTGCGTCCGATCTCTGTCAGCAAAATCCTAAGAAACTTGTGAAGTACAGGAAATGCACGGAGTAACAGTAACATCAGAGGTAAGCCATTGACAAAAATCAGAGTTTTGCCAATTCGTGCCATTCGATCCACAGGCGTCAGAACGACTGCGGCTTTCTTTGGACGTACATCATACATTCTCTCACACACACATATGCAATGAATGTTGATACCTTCAACATAAAGTAACATTCAGGGTAAACTGATTTCAGAAATCAGTCATATAAGCTGTTTATTATGCCCTGTCTGAAACACTTTCTGTTGGAGTACCCTGAATGTTATAAATCTCGCAATTACAGAAAAACTGGAATACGACAAATTATATTTCTCTTCTCGGGCGTTGTGATGGTCATTTTTATCTGTTTTCCGTCGTTCCCTTACTTGCTCAAAATTACATGCCTCCGCGAATTATTTGTGAGTTGCTAGGGAATCCCAGACGATTTATGTCGTTAGTGAGAAGGGATGTCTGCTGTTCTTGAGGATTCTTCGAAGGATTCTCTCACATGGAAAAATCTAATTCCATGTTTATCCAGCGTAGAAAATTGTTCGACTTTTTGTCGCAAATATGGATTACTACTGGACGAGGAAAGAAGGGACTGTGTAGACTGTGATGGTGCGAAGTGTGTAAAACTCCGTAAGAACAGTTTCAATGCTGAAATGCCGTTTACAATTTCATTGCGGACAGTGCGGGAAACGAACGAGTGTCAGGAAGAATACATGGTTCTTCCAGACTTTCCATCCAGACCACTGTAATGGACTTTCACATGATGACAACACCAATGACGAGTAAGGTAACTCGGTCTCCTTTTCAATTACAAGTGTTTTTGTAACGCTCTCCTTTTGTCTTTGCTGTAGCGACCACCGTAAACTAATTCATAACACCTGCCACCAGAGTCGCATGATCGATCTCCGATCGCACGTTCGATATGTATCGTTTGGACACCGCAACTTCGATAGGCAATCATTCTTGGAAATTACCGCATTCGCTCTCACAGATAATGTTCTACTAGTCGTGTTTTGATGTACACGTTTCATAAGAACTTCTAATGCATTATAGACGTATTTCCTGCATTAAACTATTTTTTATTATTTATGTTATTAAATATTATATATTTATTTTTTATTTGTCGTACAAGTTGATTTTAAATTGACTTTCCCATGAGCTAGAGACTTGAAACTTTCAACATGGCTCAGAAACGGTTGACAATGTAATATTAACCAGCTATGTTTTCTAGTGTGTGGCGGAGGGTACTTTGTTTTTCCTGTCTGTTTGATGTTCACTACACATCGATTTTAAACTAACTTCTAGACGAAATAGACTTGAAACAGTCGACGTGGCTTAGAGGTGGATGACAATGCAGTATTAATTCACTTTGTAGTCTGCAGTGTGTGGCGGAGGTTAGTTTCTGTACCATTGCTACTTCCCCCTTTCCTAGTAGTGAGTGTTCTGTTTTAAGAAAGACTGCTGGTAAGCATCCGTGTGACCTCGAATCCCTCTAATTTTTACCTTCATGTTATTTTCGCGATACGGTATATACGTAGGAGGAAACAATATATCGGTTGACTCTAATGAAGAGAAACTGAAATAAATCTGAAATTTATCAAATGTCTCTGTTGTAATGTCATCAAAACGTTTGAAATCGATTGAAAAATTTCACACACACAAGGCTAAAAAACAAAAGGTAATTATTTAAATGAAAAACTTGTTAATATAATAAGTTTTTTAAGCCGGCCGGAGTGGCCGAGCGGTTCTAGGCGCTACAGTCTGGAACCGCGCGACCGCTACGGTCGCAGGTTCGAATCCTGCCTCGGGCATGGATGTGTGTGATGTCCTTAGGTTAGTTAGGCTTAAGTAGTTCTAAGTTCTAGGGGACTGATGACCTCAGCAGTTAAGTCCCATAGTGCTCAGAGCCATTTGAACCACGTTTTTTAAACGGACTAAAAAGTATACAGTAGTTTCTCCTAGCCCCATACAGATTCCTAACCTCATACTGGTAGTCTTGAAAATTTGTGCTTATGAATTTTTAATATCGATGACAATACTTGTAAAATTTAAAACGAAAAATGTAGGGCATGTGTAATAGATAGTAGTAAGGAGCGTAGAGAGTAGGTGTAGTCGAGAAAAATCACATTACAGTTGATATCATTTGCAGTGCAATAAAACTATTAGTGACTTACGTGAACTATTCATGCATCAGTTATCTATTAGATGTGTCCCAAAGTCTTTTCTTTTTATTTTTACAAATATTGTCCCGTCTATTAAAAATCCATAAGAACAAATTTTCAGAACTATATGTATGAGGTTACGAATCCGTATGGGGCCCAGAGGAAATCTCTTAGCCCGCTTTAAAAACGAGTTATAAATAATGCTAAAAGTAAGAGATACACGACGCTCTGAAGGCTTGGAGCAATGTAATTAGTCATTCTCACACTAAAAACTAAGACCCTTTCGGTAGTTGAAAAAATTTTGCAGACATCGAACGGTTTTTCCAATCTCACATAGAACTTTATTACCTCTCTCAGTTTTCTCAAATGAATATCTCATTAGAGTAAATGAGTCTATCGTGCTACGTTTATTTTTGTGTTGTATTTCATGTTCATACATTTGTTGCAGTAAGTGAACAGCACCAGAAACTAAGCTTCGACTTTTGTCTACAGTATTTCGCTTACATACTACTACATATTTGCGAAAGCACGCCTTTAACGTTTCATTTTTAATAGTTCTGTGATAAAATTTCGTATAATTTCTGTAGCAGCTTCCGGAATTAATTTCTAATAGTGAATGACAACCTATATAAATATGAATCACCGACAATCCTTCAAACATCAACTGAAATGTAATCAATAGTTACTTAGTTAAGGTTACGGCAATGTTCAGCCGATATTCCTGCCTGTTCGCAATTCCCGCAGTTCTATTTATGATTATCTGATGGATTCCACCTACGTGGTTATTTAACTTTACCCCAATCTGGTGCACTCGGTGGTAAAAATAAGTGACAGTTATAAATAGCTATTAAAAGTAACTGGTATAAAAAAAATACCGTAAGCGCGATAACTGGTATAAAAAAAATACCGTAAGCGCGATAACTGATTCTTCGAAATAATCGTTTGGCCCACCTGTATCGTTTACTGACTAATAAAGTCACCAGATGGTCAAAACAAATTGCAAAATGATTTAGACAAGATGCATTTATGGTAGGAAAAGAATTAATTGACGTCAGAGAATAAAACGTGTGAGGTCCTCCACATGAGTACTAATAAATCCCATTAAACTTCAGCTACACGAGAAATGTCTCAAGTTTAAAGGCTGTGATTCAGCTAAATACCTAAGCTTTACAGTTACGAACAGTTTAAATTGAAACCATCACACAGAACGTTTTGTGGGGAATGCGAACCCAACACGGCGCTTTATTGGCAGGACACTTAGAATAAATCCACTAAAGACACTGCCCACACTACGCTTTTCCGTCCTCTTCTAGAGTGTTGCTGCGCGGTATGGTATCCACATCAGCTAGGACTGGTGGAGGACATCGAAAAGGTTCAAAGAGGCAGCTCGTTTTTTACGCTCGCGTAAGGGGGTAGAGGAGTCGTGATACGATGCGCGAGGTGAATGGGCAATCATTGAAACAAAATCAGTTTACGTTGCGACGAGATTTTTCGCGAAATTTCCATCACAAATTTACTCTTCTGAACCCGAACATATTTTGTCGACTCCCACCTACGTAGTGAGAAATTGCCATCGTAATAAAATAAGACAAATCAGAAATCACACAGGAAGATTTAGGCATTCATGTTTCCCAGCTGCTACTCCAGAGTGGGACGGGCGAGAAATAATCTGATAGGGGTTCTATGAATCCTCTCCCAAACACTTCAGTGTGAATTTCGGAGAAGTCGTATAGATGTAGTCTTTGTAGCTATAATTTTCATGAACTGATGTAAATTGTGTCTTTCTTTTCTTTCTGTCTTACAGTAATTTCTAAATGTTCTGTGTTACATGTAATTTATACTATCTGATAAAAGGCATTCAGATGACTGTTTCTAATGGCTCTACATCTACATTTATACTCCGCAAGCCATCCAACGGTGTGTGGCGGAGGGCACTTTACGTGCCACTGTCATTACCTTCATTTCCTGTTCCAGTCGCGTGTGGTTCGCGGGAAGAACGACTGCCGGAAAGCCTCCGTGTGCGCTCGAATCTCTCTAATTTTACATTTGTGATCTCCTCGGGAAGCATAAGTAGAGGGAAGCAATATATCCGATACGTCATTCAGAAACGGAATGGATACACCGGTTCCCGTGAGATCACCGAAGTTAAGCGCTGTCGGGCGTGGCCGGCACTTGGATGGGTGACCATCCAGTCGCCATGCGCTGTTGCCATTTTTCGGGGTGCACTCAGCCTCGTGATGCCAAATGAGGAGCTACTCGACCGAATAGTAGCGGCTCCGGTCAAAGAAAACCATAATAACGACCGGGAGAGCGGTGTGCTAACCACACGCCCCTCCTATCCGCATCCTCCACTGAGGATGACACGGCGGTTGGATGGTCCCAATTGGCCACTTGTGGCCTGAAGACGGAGTGCTCTCATCCAGAAACGCACCCTCTCGAAACCTGGACAGCAAGCTACAACGCGATGCAGAGCGCCTCTCTTACAGAGTCTGCCACTTGAGTTTGCTAAACATCTCCGTAACGCTTACCAAATAACCCTGTGACGAAACGCGCCGCTCTTCTTTGGATCTTCTCTATCTCCTCTGTCAACCTGACCTGGTACGGATCCCACACCGATGAGCAATACTCAAGCATAGGTTGAACGAGTGTTTTGTAAGCCACCACCTTTGTTGATGGACTACATTTTCTAAGGATTCTCCCAATGAATCTCAACCTGGCACCCGCCTTACCAACAATTAATTTTATATGATCATTCCACTTCAAATCGTTCTGCACGTATACTTCCAGATATTTTACAGAAGTAACTGCTACCAGTGTTTGTTCCGCTATCACATAATCATACAATAAAGGAACCTTCTTTCTATGTATTCGCAATACATTACATTTGTCTATGTTAAGGGTCAGTTGCCACACCCTGCACCAAGTGCCTATCCGCTGCAGATCTTCCTGCATTTCACTGCAATTTTCTAATGCTGCAACTTCTCTGTATACTACAGCATCATCCGCGAAAAGCCGCATGGAACTTCCGACACTATCTACTAGGTTATTTATACACTCCTGGAAATGGAAAAAAGAACACATTGACACCGGTGTGTCAGACCCACCATACTTGCTCCGGACACTGCGAGAGGGCTGTACAAGCAATGATCACACGCACGGCACAGCGGACACACCAGGAACTGCGGTGTTGGCCGTCGAATGGCGCTAGCTGCGCTGCATTTGTGCACCGCCTCCGTCAGTGTCAGCCAGTTTGCCGTGGCATACGGAGCTCCATCGCAGTCTTTAACACTGGTAGCATGCCGCGACAGCGTGGACGTGAACCGTATGTGCAGTTGACGGACTTTGAGCGAGGGCGTATAGTGGGCATGCGGGAGGCCGGGTGGACGTACCGCCGAATTGCTCAACACGTGGGGCGTGAGGTCTCCACAGTACATCGATGTTGTCGCCAGTGGTCGGCGGAAGGTGCACGTACCCGTCGACCTGGGACCGGAGCGCAGCGACGCACGGATGCACGCCAAGACCGTAGGATCCTACGCAGTGCCGTAGGGGACCGCACCGCCACTTCCCAGCAAATTAGGGACACTGTTGCTCCTGGGGTATCGGCGAGGACCATTCGCAACCGTCTCCATGAAGCTGGGCTACGGTCCCGCACACCGTTAGGCCGTCTTCCGCTCACGCCCCAACATCGTGCAGCCCGCCTCCAGTGGTGTCGCGACAGGCGTGAATGGAGGGACGAATGGAGACGTGTCGTCTTCAGCGATGAGAGTCGCTTCTGCCTTGGTGCCAATGATGGTCGTATGCGTGTTTGGCGCCGTGCAGGTGAGCGCCACAATCAGGACTGCATACGACCGAGGCACACAGGGCCAACACCCGGCATCATGGTGTGGGGAGCGATCTCCTACACTGGCCGTACACCACTGGTGATCGTCGAGGGGACACTGAATAGTGCACGGTACATCCAAACCGTCATCGAACCCATCGTTCTACCATTCCTAGACCGGCAAGGGAACTTGCTGTTCCAACAGGACAATGCACGTCCGCATGTATCCCGTGCCACCCAACGTGCTCTAGAAGGTGTAAGTCAACTACCCTGGCCAGCAAGATCTCCGGATCTGTGCCCCATTGAGCATGTTTGGGACTGGATGAAGCGTCGTCTCACGCGGTCTGCACGTCCAGCACGAACGCTGGTCCAACTGAGGCGCCAGGTGGAAATGGCATGGCAAGCCGTTCCACAGGACTACATCCAGCATCTCTACGATCGTCTCCATGGGAGAATAGCAGCCTGCATTGCTGCGAAAGGTGGATATACACTGTACTAGTGCCGACATTGTGCATGCTCTGTTGCCTGTGTCTATGTGCCTGTGGTTCTGTCAGTGTGATCATGTGATGTATCTCACCCCAGGAATGTGTCAATAAAGTTTCCCCTTCCTGGGACAATGAATTCACGGTGTTCTTATTTCAATTTCCAGGAGTGTATATATTGTGAAAATCAATGGTCCCATAACACTCCCCTGTGGCACGCCAGAGGTTACTTTAACGTCTGTAGACGTCTCTCCATTGGTTAATTGAGCAGCAGATGCCACAAAAGATGGACCTGCCAGAATAGAAGAAGACGGGGAGTATTGTATTGTAAGTACAGAAGCAGTAACAGGAGAATGCGTCGGTTAGGAAGGCTAGCTGACTTCGAGCCTGGTCTAGTCATTGAATGTCTCCTCAGCAACAAGTTCATCAGGGACGTTTCAGCCCTTCTACACCTGCCCAGTTGGACTGTTGGTGATGTGACTGTGAAGTGAAAATGCGAAAGAACATACATATCTAAACCAAGACCAGGTTGATCTCATGTACTGACGGACAGGGACCATCGAACATTACCAAGGATGGTTGTACAAAATAGCATGAAATCAGAGGAAGGAATCATGATGAGTTCACAAGTGCTAATAGGGGTCTAGCTACCACAATGACTGCGTATGGAGTTAAAAAGAATGGGATACAATGATCCAGCAGATACTGAAAAGCCACTTAGTTCTGTAGTCAGTATTAACGACGCTTGAGGTGTTGGAAAGAGCAACGCCACTGGAGAGTAAGTAACTCGAAACCAGTGATTTGCTGTGATGGATCATCCTATATTCTGTGATAATCGGATGGAAGGGTACGGGTTTGCGAATGTCCGGACAATCCTACCTCCCATCATGTGTAGTGCCAACAGTGAATGACGGGGGAGGTGGTGTTATGGCATTGGGCAGTTTTTAGTGGTTAGGAAGTGATCCCCTTATCGCCCTTACGAGAACGGTAAATGGGGAAGGATATGAGCACATTTTACAGCACAGTGCACTATGTTAATCAGAGGAACAGTACAGAGACGATGACTGTTTGGTTCAGCATGACAACGCACCCTCTTATAAAGCAGCATCTGGGCAATAGTTGGCCGACAGTAACATTCGTGAAATGGACTGGCTTGCCCAGAGTCCCGACCTGAGTCCATATGAACAAGTTCGGGATGTATTAGAACGTTCGCTCCAGGCCGCATTGTCAGACATTATTACCGTCTCTGGTTTTGACTCTAGAGGAAGAATAGGGTGCAATTCTTCCAGAGACATTCAGACACCTGAGTGAGAGTCTCCCCAGCGGAACTGAAGCCAAGATAAAGGCGGAGGCTGGAAACACCTGACATTAATGACCACTAATAGATGTCCAGATACTTTTCATCAAATAGTGCATACAGTGCTTAACGTAATGAATGTAACGCAAAATACACTGATGAGCCAAAACATTATGACCACCTGCTTAATAGCTCGTACGTTCGTCTTTGGAACGAAATACGTCACTGATTCTATGTGGTGTCAGAGATCCATCACTTTGGTGGTTGGTTTGTGGGGGGACTGGATCACTTGCACGGGGTGACATTTGCACGGACTGACCCTTGCACTGGACCTGGGGCTCTTGCCGGCCTAACCAGCTTTCCACAGGAACGGGCATACCAAGAAGTCAAAGAGTTCAGTACAGCTGCTCTTGCGAGTTGGCTTGCGCTCACACCACAGCAGTGAGCAACCATGTATCGCTTTTGGGTGGCTCATTAACGCGTCTCGTGGCAAATTTATTTTTAAGACTATTGTATTAATCAGAACGAACAATGAAAAATTCAGTGTCTCTTTTTAATATTTAAATCATGAAAATAACTGGGGGGAGAGGGAGGGGGCAGCTAAGTAAGAAACATGATATTTCTTACGACTGTTGCAACCTTATGATGACTGCCATTTCAGGACGAATTTTAAATTGACAAATTTATATTTCGTTACTATTTTATTTAAACGTAAAACACAAACCACAGAATGTCAATGAATATTACTTATTTTGCCTTTCACTAAAGGATCAATGTCTGTTTCTACTTTTCGAGTAACGCTAATTCGAAGGCAAGCTCTTCAGTTAAGGCCAGTGAGCTCCTGTGGATGGATTTCGTTCTCTTCATTCCTTAAAAAGGCAACACGTACATGTAAGTCTAAACATTGTCATAATTGTACCCAGAGATTTGTAAAGTTGTGAAAATTTATTTTGGGTTAACAGACGTCTACGACACTCATTTTGCTGTGAAACTAATCATGCAAACGTCACACTGTAGGTATATACGTCCTAGCTATAGTAGAGTTTCCACACTGTCAACATAATTAGCTCATCAGTGAGTTTGCGCAGTCCTTTGCAACCTAAAAAGCAGTATGGTAACTCCATCTAACTGTAGATTCGTTGGTTGCGTGTCCCTTCTGAAAACAAAACTGTATTTTCATAGTGAACACGTTTAAAAATTATTGAGACGTTTGTTTCTCTGCTCCCATATGCTGAATACTTTCTTCAGTCATATGTTCAAAAGGGGAGGGTTTTTTCTGCGCTTCGGATTCTCACTTTCACTTTCCAAGTGTCCATAATCTTTTGCATGGAAATCTATTGTAATGTTGCTGTTTGCTAATTTTTTTCGTCATATTCGAAGTTTTGAAACACATTAATAAAACGCTAAGCATATAAAGATACTATCGCGTACAATAAACATATAGACTAGGCATCCTGCACTCATAAATAGATGTTGATGTGTCTCGTCGCTTTGAAGGTCCTACCCGACCATCATGCTACTTTTCATCCCTTTAAGAACAGCTACTCTCCATTTTAAGGGGAGACTCCACCCTAAACACCAATTTTTTGCAAAAAATAATTAATGGCTATTTCACAACTTTAAAGTGTTTCCTCCTAGATCCCAGAACGATTAGGCTGTATTCCAATTACAAGTATGTCTAAGAAATGTTTGAAATACTGACTGCATAAGGGCCTGTGGTACACTGAAAGACACCAAAGATATTTTTTTATTTCTATCGCCATCAAACAGAACCATCTTTACTTTACCACGGCATAAACTCTAATTCGGAAAAATAAGTTGCAAGATTTCCAGGAAAACAGAAGTGAACCAATTACAGCCAGTCATTGAAAATCAATTACTTTGGCTGTCGACTGCGTAAATATAAATTTAGGGATACACTGAAGTCCTGTTCAGTGCAGACAACAAACTCCAAGGAAACAGGTACTGGCTTATAATCAAATATCCCTACCACTTCACCCTCTCAAGAAGACTGTGAGTAGATTTTTATTCAGAAAATTCAAGAGAAAGGCTACCTAGATCTTGAGATTACAAGAATAGGCCTCGTATAAGCAGGAAGGGAAATCATTATGGTGCCAGTGAATTTTAATGAATATTTATCTTGCAGCAACATTCATTTCACGAAAAAATGTTAAAATCCATTTTCCCAGAAGTTTGTTTCTCTAAGCTGAGCGCCAACTTTTTTATCATAAATATTAACCAACCTGAATGAAACTTATTCAGGAAGTACTTTTGATGTGTTTTCATACTTCTATGCATTAATATTATAGAAACTGTAATTTGTATATTTTATCATCACATTTATTTATCGATAATTAAAGAACATTTAAGGTTGGAATGTTAAATAAATACTGAGAACAGATTATTAATACTTCTCATAAAATGAAAGCACAGAATCGTTGAACTACAGTATGTCTTGTAAATGTACCTGCAAAATACGGCACGCGAAACTGTGGTATCAATACCAAAAGTTGGTTTCCAAGATACCATTAAAATCATATTAAAATTCAAAATTAGAAAACCAGTAAAGTTATCGACTTCAAAACTTGGGTACTGCTATATCTTTACATAGTAGACATGATTTTAAAATTTGGTTGCTATAGGTAAAGTAGAAGAAACAAATTTTGGGATGGAGCCTCCGATTACGCACCACGCCGTACTAAATCTATGTTCCTCTCTAAGGCTACGCCAAACCTAATTATGGTCATTCCTCTGCAGGCAACATACTGTTTGCATTCATCCTGCGCTACCAGTCGTCCGTGCTGAGTAACATAACAACGTCTGTCCGCAGCTCGTGGTCGTGCGGTAGCGTTCTCGCTTCCCGCGCCCGGGTTCCCGGGGTCGATTCCCGGCGGGGTCAGGGATTTTCTCTGCCTCGTGATGACTTGGTGTTGTGTGCTGTCCTTAGGTTAGTTAGGTTTAAGTAGTTCTAAGTTCTAGGGGACTGATGACCATAGATATAAGTCCCATAGTGCTCAGAGCCATTTTTGAACCAGCGTGCATGCAGATGTGCCGCAAGACGACGCGGCAGGGACTCGATTAATGTCCGAAGTAGTGCAGGAGGGTACTGCCACCATGAATCCTGCAGGGGTGTCCATAAACCCTAAGAATACGAGGGAGTGGATATCTCTTCTGAACAGCACGTTGCAAGGCATCCCAGGTATGTTCCATAACGTTTATGTGGGCAGCGGAAGTGTTTAAACCCAGAAGAGTGTTTCTGGAGCCACTCTGTAGCAATTCTGGATGTGTTGGGTATCCCATTGTCCTACAGGAATTGCCCAAAACCGTCGGAATGCACAATGGGCATGAATGGATACAGATGATCAGACAGGATGCTTATGTTCGTGTCACCTGTCAGAGTCGTAACTAGACGTATCAGGGGTCTCACTCCAACTGCGCACGCCCCTCACCTTTACAGAGCCTCCACCAACTTGAACAGTGTCGTGCTGACATGCAAGGTCCAGGGTTTATAAGGTTGTCTCCATACCCATACACGTCCATCCTCTCGATACAACTTTAAACGAGACTCGTCGGAACACGGAACATGTTTCATGTCATCAACAGTCCATTCTCGGTGTTGACGGGTCCAGGCGAGGCGTAAAACTTTGTGCCGTGCAGTCATCAAAGGTACATGAGTGCGACTTCGGATCCGGAAACTCATATCGATGATGTTACGTTGAATGATTCGCACGCTGACACTTGTTGATGGCCCAGCATTCAAATTTGCAGCGATTTGCGGAAGAGTTGCACTTCTGTCACAGTGAACGATTCTCTTCAGTCGTCGTTGGTCCAGTTCTTCCAGGATCATTTTTCGGACGCAGCAATGTCGAAGATTTGATGTTTTTCCAGATTCCTGATATTCACGGCACACTCTTGAAATGGTTGTTGTTGTTGTGGTCTTCAGTCCAGAGACTGGTTTGATGCAGCTCTCCATGCTACTCTATCCTGTGCAAGCTTCTTCATCTCCCAGTACCTACTGCAACCTACATCTTTCTGAATCTGCTTAGTGTATTCATCTCTTGGTCTCCCCCTATGATTTTTACCCTCCAAGCTGCCCTCCAATACTAAATTGGTGATCCCTTGATGCCTCAGAACATGTCCTACCAACCGATCCCTTCTTCTGGTCAAGTTGTGCCACAAACTTCTCTTCTCCCCAATCCTATTCAATACTTCCTCATTAGTTATGTGATCTACCCATCTAATCTTCAGCATTCTTCTGTAGCACCACATTTCGAAAGCTTCTATTCTCTTCTTGTCCAAACTATTTACCGTCCATGTTTCGCTTCCATACATGGCTACACTCCATACAAATACTTTCAGAAATGACTTCCTGACACTTAAATCTATACTTGACGTTAACAAATTTCTCTTCTTCAGAAACACTTTCCTTGCCATTGCCAGTCTACATTTTATATCCTCTCTACTTCGACCATCATCAGTTATTTTGCTCCCCAAATAGCAAAACTCCTTTACTACTTTAAGTGTCTCATTTCCTAATCTAATACCCTCAACATCACCCGACTTAATTCGACTACATTCCATTATCCTCGTTTTGCTTTTGTTGATGTTCATCTTATATCCTCCCTTCAAGACACTATCCATTCCGTTCAACTGCTCTTCCAAGTCCTTTGCTGTCTCTGACAGAATTACAATGTCATCGGCGAACCTCAACGTTTTTATTTCTTCTCCATGGATTTTAATACCTACTCCGAATTTTTCTTTTGTTTCCTTTACTGCTTGCTCAATATACAGATTGAATAGCATCGGGGAGAGGCTACAACCCTGTCTTACTCCCTTCCCAACCACTGCTTCTCTTTCATGCCCCTCGACTCTTATAACTGCTATCTGATTTCTATACAAATTGTAAATAGCCTTTCGCTCCCTGTATTTTACCCCTGCCACCTTTAGAATTTGAAAGAGAGTATTCCAGTCAACATTGTCAAAAGCTTTCTCTAAGTCTACAAATGCTAGGAACGTAGGTTTGCCTTTCCTTAATCTTTCTTCTAAGATAAGTCGTAAGGTCAGTATTGCCTCACGTGTTCCAGTATTTCTACGGAATCCAAACTGATCTTCCCCGAGGTCGGCTTCTACTAGTTTTTCCATTCGTCTGTAAAGAATTCGTGTTAGTATTTTGCAGCTGTGACTTATTAAACTGATTGTTCGGTAATTTTCACATCTGTCAACACCTGATTTCTTTGGGATTGGAATTATTATATTCTTCTTGAAGTCTGAGGGTATTTCGCCTGTTTCATACATCTTGCTCACCAGATGGTAGAGTTTTGTCAGGACTGGCTCTCCCAAGGCCGTCAGTAGTTCCAATGGAATGTTGTCTACTCCGGGGGCCTTGTTTCGACTCAGGTCTTTCAGTGCTCTGTCAAACTCTTCACGCAGTATCGTATCTCCCATTTCATCTTCATCTACATCCTCTTCCATTTCCATAATATTGTCCTCAAGTGCATCGCCCTTGTATAGACCCTCTATATACTCCTTCCACCTTTCTGCTTTCCCTTCTTTGCTTAGAACTGGGTTTCCATCTGAGCTCTTGATGTTCATACAAGTGGTTCTCTTATCTCCAAAGGTCTCTTTAATTTTCCTGTAGGCAGTATCTATCTTACCCCTAGTGAGATAAGCCTCCACATCCTTAATTTGTCCTCTAGCCATGCCTGCTTACCCATTTTGCACTTCCTGTCGATATCATTTTTGAGACGTTTGTATTCCTTTTTGCCTGCTTCACTTACTGCATTTTTATATTTTCTCCTTTCATCAATTAAATTCAATATTTCTTCTGTTACCCAAGGATTTCTACCAGCCCTCTTCTTTTTACCTACTTGATCCTCTGCTGCCTTCACTACTTCATCCCTCAAAGCTACCCATTCTTCTTCTACTGTATTTCTTTCCCCCATTCCTGTCAATTGTTCCCTTATGCTCTCCCTGAGACTCTCTACAACCTCTGGTTCTTTCAGTTTATCCAGGTCCCATCTCCTTAAATTCCCACCTTTTTGCAGTTTCTTCACTTTTAATCTACAGATCATAACCAATAAATTGTGGTCAGAGTCCACATCTGCCCCTGGAAATGTCTTACAATTTAAAACCTGGTTCCTAAATCTCTGTCTTACCATTATATAATCTATCTGATACCTTTTAGTATCTCCAGGGTTCTTCCATGTATACAACCTTCTATCATGATTCTTAAACCAAGTGTTAGCTATTGGTAGTACGGCAAAATCCCCACGTTATTGCTGGTAGCTAAGAGATGCAATGTCCCATCGCTCGTACGCC
This sequence comes from Schistocerca cancellata, assembly GCF_023864275.1. Classification (NCBI taxonomy): domain Eukaryota; kingdom Metazoa; phylum Arthropoda; class Insecta; order Orthoptera; family Acrididae; genus Schistocerca; species Schistocerca cancellata. The sequence goes on along the minus strand of NC_064626.1, from coordinate 807,120,571 downwards.
GACTATCATACCACGTTCATACTCAATTAAATCTTGATAACCTGCCATTGCAGCAGCAGTAACCGTTTAACAACTGCGCCAGACACTTGTTGTCTTATATAGGCGTTGCAGATCGCAGCGCCTTATTCTGCTTGTTTACATATCTCTGTATTTGAACACGCATGCCTATACCGGTTTCTCTGGCGCTTCAGTGTAGATGTAGGTATAGAATATAAGAGAGAACCTGTTGGAGCTAAACTTTGCAGGTTAAATAAAACAATAAATGAAATAAAAAATACGCTTGCTTGCTGAGTATAGATGTAGATGTAAAGTAAATATTAAGTTGCAGTTGTTCCAAAGAAAATGCCTTTTGCATGTTGCACATCGAAATTTTTATTTTTATTTATGCAACCAGACGCGTTTCGCCTTTTTTTACAAGGGATCTTCAGTGGGTGTCAGGTAACTTGTAATTCACTGCATCTAAGCTTTTTCTCATCTGGCAACCAGGTGGACATCTTACAGTTTACTTTCAGTTCACTGTTTTTGTTACACATCACTTTAACTGCCATCTTTTTAATACTGAGATTCATTTGTTTTTGTAAGTGTTACCAACTGTTTTGTGAATGTGTGTGTGTGTGTGTGTGTGTGTGTGTGTGTGTGTGTGTGTGCGTGTGTGCGCGTGTGTTTGTGTATTAGAGAGGGAAAGAGACTCCTTTTCCTTTTTTATTTTTTATTCTTAAAAATAGTGATAATAATTATTATTATATTTTTGTGTATATACTTGTGAGAGGAATCAGATGTGTAATCATTTGTTGGGATTTCTGTCTATTATACGATCAATCAGTGTAAACAGTGAGTTGTTATTCATATTTCATTTAGTTGTTGTTTCTTTTCAGCCTTTGTTTTGTATATACGATAATTTTCCTGTAATGTTAGCAGATATCTTTCATTATTTATTCTAATTATTTTCATACCATTTTCTCTTGTAGTAGGTTTGTGGTTATTTTCTCTCAAATGTTCTGCAAAAGTTGAGTGGCTCGTTCCATATTTCCATGCTCTGATATGTTCTTTGTACCGGGTGTCAAATGTTCTGCTGGTTTGTCCTATACACCTCCCATCACATGTGTTGCACTGTAGTTGGTATATTCCTGCTTTTTGGTAGATATCTGTGTTTTTTGTTATTTTTGGAATGTGCCTTTGGATTGAATTGTCTGTTTTGAATGCTATATTCATGCCTTGTCTTTTGAAAATGTTTGTCATTTTATGTGTGAGTTTGTGCTTTTATGTCATTGTGTACCACCTTGAATCCTGTTCCTTGTTTCCTTGTATTCTTTGTGTCGTTATTGTTCTGTTGCTGTTTGTGCCTGTTTGTGTAATGTTTTGTTGTAGTGTTGTTTGTGGGTGTTTATGTGCTGTGTTCACTGACTGTTTTTGTATTTTGTATGTATTTTTGGTAAGGACTATGGAACCAAACTGCTGAGGTCATCGGTCCCTAGGCTTACGCACTACTTAATCTAACTTAAACTAACTTACGCTAAGGATAACACACACACCCATGCCCGAGGGAGGACTCGAACCTCCGACGGGGGGAGCCGCGCGAATCGTGACAAGAGGCCCCTGACCGCACGGCTACCCCGCGCGACGACTGTTTTTGTTTTTTAATTTTTTTGTTTAATTTGGTGACTGGTTCCCTATTGTACCCATTGTTTGTTGCTATTTGTGTGATGATGTCTAGTTCTTTCTGGTAAGTATACACAGAAAAATATAATAATAATTATTATTATTATTACTTTTAAGAATAAAAAAAATTAAAAAATGTCTCTCTCCATCTCTAATACACACACACACACACACATATTCACAAAACAGTTGGTAACACTTAGAAAAACAAATGAATCTCTGTATTAAAAAGATGGCAGTTACAGTTATGTGTAACGGAAACAGTGAACTGAAAATGAACTGTAAGACGAGAAAAAACAGTTTGCTTAGATGCAGTGAATTACAAGTTACCTGACACCCACTGAAGATGCCTTGTAAAAAAGGCGAAACGCGTCTGGTTGCATAAGTAAAAATAAAAATTTCGATATGCAACATGCAAATGCATTTTCTTTGAAACAACTGCAATTTATATACAGCTGCTGCGACAATGGCAGCCGGCCGGGATGGCCGTCCGGTCCTAGGCGCTACAGTCTGGAACCGCGAGACCGCTACGGTCGCAGGTTCGAATCCTGCCTCGGGCATGGATGTGTGTGATGACCTTAGGTTAGTTAGGTTTAAGTAGTTCTAAGTTCTGGGCGACTGATGACCTCAGAAGTTAAGTCGCATAGTGCTCAGAGTCATTTTTTTGCGAAAATGGCCACTACAAGAAACGTGATAAAGATTAAGGACGAGGATGATGTGAAAGCAGCAGTCAGCACGATGCTCATTGCCACCAGCTTGTCCTCGGCCGGTCGCTCAGCACGGCCGAGGCAGTGACGTGGCCTGCCGCCGGAGCACGAGCGCAGCCAAAGTTAGCAGCCGCGGTGGTGCCTGCCTGTGGGGCAGTTACCTGCGGTGGCCGCCAGCCAGTAGCGTGCAGCCCACACGTGGGCGGGGCCGCGGAGCTCGCGTGCCCACACCGGCCCTATGTCGCCCCGGCACGCACCGCGACTAATTCGGTGCCGCTCTTATTAACCGCGAACGCCATACGTTAGGCGCCCTCCGGCTCAAGTGGACAGGGCGCGATCCTTTTTATTCCAGCCCGTTCGTCACGACAGCTGCTCCACATCTGATACCTCACACGCAGAACACGCCTATTTCGCCGTGCAGCAGAGTCGCCATCAATAGAGACGGTATCCCTGTATGAGAACTCCTTGAAGTCTTGTTTTGCAAATCAAACTGCCTTTTCCTGCTGCTATTTATTTTATTTAATCCATACGCGTTTCGCCTTCTACTGTTTTAAGGCATCATCAGTGGGATCTATAATGATACAGTTTTGTTAGTTATAGATTATCAAACAGTTCACTTCGCCATTTTTTGTAAAAAAATGTAATTACTTACGATTTGCTGATTTGTGTTTCCTCACATCTGGTCTGCAAGTCGCACTACCACTTTTATCACTGTTCTATATTCACCTCTTCGTGTTTTCGCCATCCACACACTGTTCAGCATGTTTGTGGTGGAATACCGTTCTTCTGTCACTCGATACAACTATTTCGTCGTACACTTTGAGAAGTGGCATGAACCCCCTCTCATATTTCTATCTTACGATTTTCCTCTCTAATTGCATGCAGTGAAAAGTCGCTATTCCTTCACACGCGGACTACCCACGCAGCGTCTCTCGTCACCCGGGTGGTCCGGTGACAGGTGGGCTCTGCTGATCTGGAAAGCGTTAAGCCGACGGGTGTGAGGAAGTCGAGAGAATGCTTTGCAGACGCTGACATTGTCAAAAGACACGCCCGGAGGGGTCTGAAGTAGCGGCTGGGCTAGAGGTTCCGTTACTTCACAGAAACTTAGCGAAAACACTTTCTGGCGGGCTACCAGCGAGGCGTGGGAATGACTTGTGTACCCAGGCAGTTGTGGCGGGAAAATTCCCGCGCTTTCTGCAAAATAGTAACTGTGATTGGCTTGCTCAGGGCATAGCTCCGTGACGTAGCAAAATCAGCGCAGAAATTGGCGCCAAGAATCTCCATTGCTGGAATGGTAGTGCTCCGGCAATAGAGTGGAATTTTCCGCCGGTTTTCGAGTTGCTGATTGGAACGTTTAACCACGGCCACTGTCGTGGGGGCGGGAATGTTCTGTGTTCGGTTTTGTACAGGTGCTCTTGTGGGTAGTCGGCTCTCACCTTTCGGTCGAGGACGTCGAAGCAACCAGCCAATGGCTCTGGTACACCAGATCGTGTCCTGGCAGTCAAGAAGACAGTTTGGTAATGTATGTCCACAGCACCGGCAGATAGGGATTTTCCTAGGTGATAATCAGAGCTCAGCAGAGCGCGCCTGTTCGTCTTTTTCTAACTTTGTTCTGTATTGGGTAGCAGCAATTAATGTTGGGTTGGCTATGTGTTTTCTCTTAAGATTTGAGTTGCAAGGAATTGGCTCCACATACCACTTCGTCATAATCCTCACAATCTAGTTTAGGGACAACTTCACATTCACAGCGTTTGTTTGAGTGTCCAATTTGAGCCAATTTGATGTATTGTAAATGTTTCATGTGTTTTTGGTTATTATTTTGTGTTTAGTCTTAATAAATCATATTGTTATTTTGGACAGAACTTTCATTCTGTTAATCGGTAGAGCAACCCATAATTTCTCACTACGTTAATGAAACCTTCCTTTATTTAACTTATTTATCAAATTAAATTATTGCAGGTGCCAAACTCTTTTCTACTCCACTTGCAGGGTTGATTACAGTCAGTTCGCGTATATTTTTTAATCCATGTGCAACAGCAAAAGTCGGAGTTAGAATAGGGGGGGGGGGGGGGGCTTAGAGCATCATTTACATATGGAGATTCTAGAAGAATTTAGTGTTAAATACACTGCTTGCCCCGGCACCTCGCAACTTCTTTTCACAGCGTAAATATTGCGGCTCCATTACGTGTTTCATCGTCAACCTAACGAAGTATATGTTCGTTACTAACTTCCGTTTATGCTGTTTATACCGTCTGTGTGCGTATGAGTGAGAGAGAGGGGGGGGGATAGAGCAGGTTTTTCTTTGTGTGTGTGGGGGGGGGGGGGGGGGTGACGGTAGTGTCAGCTCTTAGCGAGTCGCTGAAACTTTAGTGCCAGCTGTTTTGCCTTTCCGTTTCAATACTCTGGGGAGGGGTCATGGATGAGTGAGTGTAAAGATGTTGGGTTCTATTATTATTACATTGAACACTGTTTTTATAATTATCCTTTTTGTGAACATTATTCTATTATTTTATCTATTAGTGTAAATAATGAATTGTTTGGCATATGTACTTGGTCATTCAACAGGATTTTTCCCTCTCCTTTGGTTTTATGTATGTGGTAATTTTCTTGCATGGTCATAAGGTGCTTTTTATTGTTGATTCTAATTATTCTCATGTCATCTTCTCTAGTGGTTGGTTTGTGGTCAAAGAAGTGTACGACGAAATAGTTGTATCGAGTGACAGAAGAACTGTAGTCCACCACAAACATGCTGAACAGTGTGTGGATGGCGAAAACACGAAGAGGAGAATATAGAACAGTGATAAAAGTGGTAGTGCGACCTCCAGACCAGATGTGAGGAAACGCAAATCAGCAAATCGTAAGTAATTACATTTTTTACAAAAAATCGTTAAGTGAACTGTTTGATAATCTATAACTAACAAAACTGTATCATTATACAGTAGATCCCACTGCCGGCCGGCCGGGGTGGCCTTGCGGTTCTAGGCGCTACAGTCTGGAGCCGAGCGACCGCTACGGTCGCAGGTTCGAACCCTGCCTCGGGCATGTGATGTCCTTAGGTTAGTTAGGTTTAATTAGTTCTAAGTTCTAGGCGATTGATGACCTGAGAAGTTAAGTCGCATAGTGCTCAGAACCATTTGAACCATTTGTTGATGCCTTAAAACAGTAGAAGGCGAAACGCGTATGGATTAAATAAAATAAATAGCAGCGGGAAAAGGCAGTTTGATTTGCAAAACAAGTATTTATACGCTTGCTGCGGACGATGGCCACACAAACAAACGTGTTCCTTGAAGTCTCATTTCTAATACCGGAAACGTTTTAATACTGATTACTTATATCAAAAATCTTTGAGGGACAAACTATATTTCTTTTCATCAAAAACAATAGGAGGTCTATTTGGTACATATGTGTCATACACACGTAACTAATCGTATGTAAGTATCATTACACGTCTCTGTAACAATATTTAACCTTTATGACATTGATAATCAGGAGGCTCTATCTAGGGAAGTTTGGTGGCCGAGTTGCAAGTCTTTTCAGTCGACTTCCTTGTCGACGATGATGAAATGTTGGTGAGGACAAGACAACACCCATTCTTCGAGCAGAGAAAAATCTCCAACCCGGCTGGGAATCGAACCTGGGCCTGTTCCATGGCAGTCAGCTAAGGGGGCGGACTTTTTTTTCAGAATAAATGATAAAGTAACTATTTATACAGGGTGTAAATTTTAAGTCGACAAACCAGAATAACTCGAAAAATGAGTTTCAGACGAAAGAATGTGTAGAATCCAAAGTTGATTATTTTCGAGGGGGACATCTGCTGGTGCTAAAATTAGCCCGCCACCCCAGGCCCGTGGGGTTGGGGTGGAAGGCAACTTTAAAATTTCAAATGGGAACCCCATTTTTTATTGCAGAATCAGATTCTACATAAAAAACTACGTACAGTTTGTCTAAAACATTTGTTTTGATTCTTGGTAGTTGTTGTAATTCAAGAAAATCCATGTTCACATTTTTATTTCATTCGTAAATTTTGGATTCGCTAAAACTAAAACTCTCCCTCTCTCCCCATAGGGTGGGGTTTGAGAGAAAGGAATTAGACTTTTACAAACAAAACTAATCTGAATCTGCGGAAAAAATTAATATTTGGGTCAACATTTGTAAAACTCTGATTCCTATGGCGAGAGAGGGAGAGTTTTAGTTTTAGCAAATTAAAATTTATGATATAAATAAGTATTTTTTATTTATCGGTAGCCATTTTGCACGCAAATATGAGCACATGGATTTTCTTGAATTACAGCCCAACTACCAAGAATCAAAACAAATGGTTTTAGACAAACTGTACGTAGGTTTTTATGTAGGATCTGATTCTGCGATAAAAATGGGGGTTCCCATTTGAAATTTTAAAGTGCCTTCAGCCCCAACCCCAGGGGGCTGGGGTGGCGGGCTAATTTTAGCACGAGCAGATGTCCCCCTCGAAAATAATCAACTTTGGATTCTACACATTTTTTCGTGTGAAACTTATTTTTCGAGTTATTCTGGTTTGTCAACTTAAAATTTGCACCTTGTATACCAGTACCGAGATCCTGAGAAATGGCGCTGAAGACGACACTGTTTAGCGCACGGCAATTTTTAGCTCCCGACAGTATTAAATCTATCCATCCATCCAGACACTCTGAAGTCAACGCACGAAGAAAGGCCAATGGTTTTCGGTGTGGTAGAAGACCCACTCGCAGACGGGAAGTGTTACAGACGAGGCGTGCCGTGTAGCTGTCTCCATGAAGAATGCGCTTCTGTTTTTGAAGACGAGTCCGTGCTTCAGTGAGGTCACAGTCACCCAAGCAAACCGTCGCAATATCTTCAATTAATAAATATGAACCAATCATGAGAGAAACTGCAACAGCACACGAAAGCTTCTCGTTCGAGGTAGGGGGCTACAAATACTTCAAACACGCAGCTACAAACAACTGTAACTGTGTTGACTTGTGTACTTCACCTCTTCCTTCAATTTTTTTTTCCTCGTACGAGAATTTATCTTTTTAATGATGTCGTCTTTGTTTATGATAGGTTCAGCTGTTTTGTATTGTGTTAAAAGTCTAGCGCAGGCGACATCCTTCTTTACCTTGCTGTGTTAAGCTTTTGATTTAATACTGTCGAAATAAGACTTGCTTCGAGTACGGGAATTAACTTGTCCATCAATTTTCTATTAATTTGCACCATGCCGCTCGACGTTAAGCCCGCTACGAAGATTGCCCCACAACCGACGTTAGTTTGTGCAAGTGTAACCACTGTCGGTACAAAGGCTCCAACCAACTTGTTTTGGTATGGTTGCACAAACCTGCGTGATCGAAAATCTATGAAGGTCAAGCAACCTGAACAGTTCTAAGGGTTCCAGAAAAATTACGCCACAAACGGCCTAGAGTGTTTGCACAAAGTGCTTCATCATAAAAGCTTGTTAAACTTTTAGTTATGTGTATGGCCGCCTTTATACTTGCACGAGCTTTCATGACTGAAACTCGACAGAGTCTCAGGAGACCTGAACAGTCTGTCTGCTTGAGAAAAATTACCCTACAGACGGTCAAGTATGCTTGTGCAGTGCATGTTTGTCAAGTTTTCAGTCATTATTTTTTATATAGGCCTCCCAAAACCGATTTACCATTACGGCTTCTAGCTGTACATGCAAACAGTCCAATATCGATTCTGGAAATGCCAACCTAGCTGCCGGGACTTCTCTTTTCACTATCGATTTTCGCTCCCATGTAAACGCACAGTCATTCTGAAAATGTGCTTCGGTTGTCAGGTTACGTCTTGTTTATAAAAATTGCCGGTTAATCTGGTCGTAGTGTCTTTTCGTTCGTTGAAGGAAAAGTAGAAATACTAGACCGAGAATGAAGCTGTGTATCTGCAACTTTTAAATAAACGCAAACTGACACTGTGCTGGCTAAATCAGGAACCAGAACAGCTGATTTCCAGACGCCATTTGCGGAACACAACTGAAGATCGGAAAACCGATATTTGACAGACCGCTGCAGATCTTAGCAGGTAAACACGACGGTGAAAAACGGTTCCCGAAATTCGGTTTTTGTCTTCCGTGAATTGTGTCACATGTAAATGTAGTGAGTTTTGTGTGTGTCTGACTTAAAACTCAAAACAAAGAACAAGGATCTAAAGGTTCGTTTATTTGATCCATAAAATTACAGTTTGCCAACAATCTACCCCGGAAATATTGTGCTGCAACATTGCGGCCACACGAATTGCAGCCATATTACTGATCATTATTGCCCTGCTATGTTTGCGGTAATACATTTCTGGGCCAGAAGAGTTTACGAGGGGGCACATTATTGCCACAAAATGGACGAACGTGATCTAGGTGAAGTAAGTGCTACTTAGCTGTTTTTACATCACACAGAGAATAAAGTTATAAAGAACAAGAGAAATCGAGCTTTGTGGATTCATTCTTAGTTAAGTAAGCGGAATATTTCCGAAAATTTCACTCATGAACTGGTGTTGAACACCCTTTTCCTGAATTTTACCAGAATGTCAAAACACAAAAAAAAAAAAATGGTTCAAATGGCTCTGAGCACTATGGGACTCAACATCTTAGGTCATAAGTCCCCTAGAACTTAGAACTACTTAAACCTAACTAACCTAAGGACAGCACACACACCCATGCCCGAGGCAGGATTCGAACCTGCGACCGTAGCAGTCCCGCGGTTCCGGTCTGCAGCGCCAGAACCGCTAGACCACAGCGGCCGGCGTCAAAACACAATTTTGAGTATCTCGTGCAAGTAACTGGACCAAGAACTGCTGAAATCGATTGAGATATGAGACAGCATATACCAGTTACAACATGAATGGTGATGACACTTCGCTTTTTAGGTATTGCTGACTCACACAGAAATTTAATGTACCTCTTTAAAGTGCATCATCCTTCAATAAGCCTATTTGTACCAGAAGTATGGAAAGTTTTAGAATAAGAAATGAAGGTTTTCATTAAGATTAGTCTGAAATAAGAATACAATTTTTGTTTATATTTTCTATTTGTTCACCAGCAGATGGAAACAGATGTGATGACGCTCACAACAAAATCAAGTGTGATTCCGATTTCCGACCTCGACGGCGAGAGCTTGCCAGTTGTGCTTTTTCAGATTGCAATTTTTGTATACATTACTTTCAACGTCCAATAGTTGCGGTCGTAGATGAATCGCAATTGTGAAATTGATAGATCTCTCGTTTGAGAGAGATAGATAATGCCCTGCAACAGTGCTACTTTCCATCCTTGGTTGATATCATCGGCAACCCCTTGGCAGTAAGTTCGGAACTAGCTGCAGTACCAGCAATATTGCCCAGCAACACAACAAAATTGTCGTGTGTTGTAGCCACATTGCACAAAAGTCGACAGTAACGTCAGAGATTACCATAAAATGTAGCCCGTGTAAACGTGCCTTAAGAAAAACAATAAATGCAGCAGTGGGAGATACCAAAATTTATGTAACATAATAAAATGATTGTGAAACTGCGGAAGAAAGGAAATGTAACTGAATATTCATATCAAAAAGGTATCGCTCTTCTCTAGATGCCAGCAAAGTCTTTTACCTGGTTCTTCTAAAAAGGGTACAGAAGCAGCAGATTGTCGACTATGAGAAGAAAGGGCTGGCTCTTGAAGTGATAGATTCTGCTTCGAAGAAATACTTGTTCTATGGAAGATAGTGGGGCAATCTATAGAATTCACTACACCCAAACTTTGTTGCTTTTAAAAAAGCATTTGGTAGTATACGCCAAGAGTCCTTGTGGAATATTGTAAGTCTACCTGTAATTCATGAACAACTCATTCGTGTTTTCAGAAACCTGTACCTCGATTTAAGCTGCAGAACAGAAGATGGGTTCATCCTCCCTTTAGTATTCTGACAGACGTCAGATAAGAACGCATTTTGTCACCATTCCTTTACATATTAGTTGTAGATTTCATAATGAGAAGAACTGTGAGTAGTAGGGCTACCTTCGTACGTGCACATTTTGTTAGTGCAGGTTGCCTACATCAGGGGAAGGTATGCACTTGGGCAAACCTATCGTTCTGTTAAGTGCTTTTCCATGTCAACCTATTGTTCTGTTAAGTGCTTTTCCATGTCAACCTATTCTCCCCCCCTCCCCCACAACTCACCCCTTGGAATGGAATATTGGCACATTTTCTTAATGCAGGTTGCCACATCAGGGGCAGGTATGACCTCAGGAGGCAAACCTATTGTTCTCCTTTGATTGACAGGTACATAACCTATTATTCTGTTAGGTGCCTTTCCATGTCACCCCCATTTCCTTTTGATTGACAGGCACTTAACCTATTGTCCCCCACAACCCCCTCCACCCCCAACCCCCTCCCCCCCTCACAGCTACAGGCACACTTTCAGGTCTGAGTTATTGGAATAGGGCCCCCTCTCACCTGTATCAATTTCATTGACTACTTAATTAAATTGATCAATAAGTTAACCTCTCTCGTGGGAAAGTGCCACACCCCCCTGCCACGCCCACCTGGACTTGGAATAAATTTTCGCGAGTGCCACGCCCACCTGGACTTGGAAGGAAATAGTTATCATCCACTACGATCCTAAACCGACCGCCACATCCCCCTACCAAGTGTGGATCTACCACAGAATATATATCCAGACCAATGTTTGGAGGTGGATCCACCACATGTCATATCCAGCTATAGGGTTTGCGGGTGGACCAACCACGCATTATGTCCAGACACATATCCTATGTTCAAAGTTTGGTCCACCAGTGGAGGGGACTGGGTCCTGGGAGCCTTCTGTGGTAAACCTATCGGTCATCAGAGGACTTCCATCTCATGTGTAATGAGATGTGACACATTCCTCCAAACGAACTTTGATTTATGCAATATACTCCATCCCCCCTGTCGCATTTTGGGTGTAAAATCCAGATTTCAGTGTCAGAACTAAGGCAGCTATAGGTGCTTGCAAAGCACTGCATTCCCTGTGTATGCATTTGCCTGACAGGTGTGCTGTTTACAGAGTTAGTGACGGAATGACTGGTAAGTTTCACATGTCAGACACTGCTGCTATGCGTTTTTCTGTTTCCTTGTAAGAGGTATTCGCCGTTACTAACGATCATTTTATATATGGCTGAGGCTGGCATAGTATAATTTCCGAACCGTGATCGGATGTGAATAGTGGGCGCTATACATCTCTGGAAAGCTATATTGTACCCGTATCACACAGAGCCAATGTTTTAAGGAAGCAGTTTTTTTCGTTTTACTGTTCGATAAATAGTTTATCATAGAGAAACTGGGAAGAAGGATGTATGTCCTGCGTTTGAAATATATTTCTTACACAGGAATATTAACAGCGCTACATTCTATATGACTGATCGGATTGAAATGCAGGCGGTCTAACGTTACAGCCCGTTTTAAGTGCGGAACGTTGTAGACCTAGGAGTGCAAGTGTTTATGTTCTCTCTTACCAATACCTTGCAGGTACGAATCCTAGACTCTAGAACAATACTTTAGAGTATGCTCTGTGACTCTAATACGCAGAGAGAGAGATCGTAAATTAAGCACTGTGCTCGAGGTGTGGGAAATATGTAGAGCTCTATCTGGTATACTTTGACGATTTATGTGTTCGAGAATTCACACTGAATGGATGTACTGTGCACTCATCTATCTACATTCGAAATGATACTCGCGAAGTAGAGAAGGGGCAGTTTAGCTATGATACTGAAATTGGGGAAACATGCTGTCACATCATTGGCTGGTGTTGAAGTTACTGTAAAATTGCTAAAATTGTCTGCGCTATCAACAGTGATGCTTGATATTACAGTACATTCGTGCTTTCTTTTCCAGCCCATCTGTGCATTCGTGCACTGTTGGTTACCACATAATGATTGACTGACAGTGCTTGTTTGCGTTGGGGACACCTTCTGGGGGTTGCTATCACCGAAACAGTGATCACGTGCAATATGAGGAAGCAGCCGAAAGGGAATGCAGAGCCATCATCTATTCTATCACTGTGGCAGATTAGTTTAAATGTAGAGGTCATCAGTCACTATCAGACACCAGTTTGGAAACTTTCCACAACACTACCAAACTCTTCTAGTTTCCTTATGTAGTAAGTGCCTTTTATTTAAAACGATCGTGTGTCACGTGTTATGGTAGCCGCAGAAACAAAATTATTGAAACTGTGCAATGTCTAGTTTTCTGCGAGAGGCCATGGATCAGAGCGTCTTAATGTCAGTTTAGGTCCTGACACAGACCTCAAAGCGGTGGCAGAAAAAACAGTATGTCAGTGTACAAAGCGTGTTAGAAAACAATGTTTCAAACAACGACACAGGGTCACAGGGAGCGTCTCTTGCGACTTACAGTATAGTCTGTGGGATACGGTCATCATCCTACAGTATGGGTGATGAAACCTTAATCTGGTCTGTGCATTTCATCAATACCAGTATATTTAATAGGATCATCACATGTGTTCGATGCCTGCAGGCATGTGGTATTTGGTTTCGATATATGGGAGGAGAGTGATGCGTTAAAAATATTATCTTGTTCTCTATCGGATGAAGTTAGTTGAACTTTTATAGTTCATAATTTTTCTCTGGCTGATGGAATAGAATTAAAAAAAAAAAAACAGAATGTTGGGGTGATAGACGCGAGTGGACCCTGAGGGAAGCAGATCTGTAGTACCTGCTTCTAGTTTGGAGAGGCACCACAATGCAGTAGCAAAATCCACGTCCTTACCCCAGCTCCCATATTGTCTTTTATACCACCTCGTGTTGCAGGATCAGGCTTCGTTCCCGTCGAATTATGCAAACACAATTCTGTTGCAGTAACTCAACTTCGCCTGTTTCTACATGGGTTGCCGTGTAGCTTTCTCCGACTTCTACTCAGTTCCAACTTACATTGGAACAATCACGTGCACAAAGCTGTAGGACTGGTAGCGCACAGTCTAAAGGGTAGTTGCAAGATACATAGGGGCTACCTAAAACCACGTTGGAATTTTACTGTAGCAGATAGGTTCGAAAAAGATGGCTCGTTTTCGAGATATGTTTGTGCCAGAAGTATGATATGGCATCGAGACAGAAAGCGTTACAAATACTGGAGAAACATCTAGTGGAAGTGGCGTGAAGGGGTTGGAGGTATTTGTTTCATACCACGCTCCTTAGCCGAATCACTTTCAAAATTCAGCGATTTTATCACGAGGCTGCATCGTGGGGTACATGTAAGCGCACTGCTGGTGTCATAATATACACTCCAGCTATCACGATCTCGATATTTGTCTGGAAAACCCACGTGATTCGTAGGTAACCTCATATGTGGATTTATAAAGCAAGTATAGCCTTTAACATGGATACTTGTGTGCACCTGTAGAGCCAAGTCTGCTTGTGGCAATAACATACAGTGGTTGTTGCAATAGGGTTTTTTAAACATATGAGATGATTACGGCTCTCTTTCTAAGACACAGTGGTATCACTCACAAGAAAAACTTATGAGACATGTCCACCCAGAGCTGATTTTCTCTTAGTATTATTCTGTATTGTAGGTAATCAGTTATTGACGAAGTGTTATACTTAGTAGTAGGGGGTGCGTGATAGGTTCGCCTTGAGCAGCAGGTTTATGAAGTATGTGTTTGTGTTTCAACATATGCAAAGGAAATGACTATGTCCATTCATAAGGGACGTATGGATTTGACGTCTAGTACTGTGATAACAAAGGGAAGAGTATGTCAAGCCATAAGAATGGTACTGATATTCCTATTTCCAGATCCATAGTCGTAAACAGGGTGTATTTCCAATACTTCGCTCAGTGTCAAATGTTCAACTGAGACTGTGATTGTAACATTTAGTTGTAAGTACAGGGATAAAATATATGTGTTACCGATTTCTTAGGATGATTGATTCTACCTGAGCATGCTCGGCCTGCAGCGCCCGTGACCTGTGCGGGGATTATTCAGGTTTTCCTTTAACAGTACGAGCTGTCAGAATGGAGAGGCCTGTTGGAGAGTAGGAATGTGGATGAATTAACGTATTGTCCTCTAGACTACCGAATAGCGAACTAATACTTAGTATGTGTTGTATAGCTTTCGTGATTGCATGGAAATTTGAGATTGAATATGGAGGCGTGTTGCGCTGGACCATTATTACCTCCCATATAAATTGTTCGGCTGACTGCTTCTGCATATTTCGCGCCTTTATTTAGTTGAGGGAAAATCGATTGTGGTGTGTGCATCTAGCATGTAGAAGACACATTTACCGGATCTCTAGACATGAGACACTCCTTAGTTGACCTTGTAAATTATAGGGATGATTTGGAATCTGCTACATTACCAGCATCAGTATTCGTGACTAGAAATATCATTTTTCTCTATTTTTATCGAGTTCCTGCATAAATGTGTTTGCAGATGTCATACGTTTCTAGTTAGTCAGTGGTTTACAGCACTCAACCACGTAGCTAAAGTTTCGGGTTTCGTAGAGAAATAATTTCCAGTCGATATCTTCGGAATTACGTTGCGTGAGCGATTGGTAGGATACTTCTGTGTGCTTGACATCGAGAAGTACCGCGAAAATGGTATAATATTATGGCGAACCATGCGAAAACACGTGTGTTCTTGTAAACCCTGAGTCTGGAGATGTGTGTAGAAAAGTGAGCATGTAAGCAGGTCTGGACCAGAAACAGTAACGCGTTTGTACTGAGGGAGAAACGAGTCCGAATTTGTAGAACAGCTCTGAGAGTGACTTTGGTCCGCTAAGAGCGCTCTGGTCACCCGTCGGGGATTGATGACCACCGACCTCACATGGAAATATCCAGTGCTGTGAGGAGTATATAAGGTGCTGTCTGCCTTCAGAGTATATCTACAGATGATGTAAAAGGGATGATTGTCTACGGCGCAGGATAGGAAATGTATGTTTACTACATCGACACAGTAAATGGTGATATATTGCTGGGTTGGAGATCTGTTTCACACTCTAATATTCAATCTCCTGTCCTCAATGAGAGAGCAATGTAATTGAGTAAGAGTCTTTCCGTATTTCACGATATGCTGGGTACGTTGCAGGGTTTAACTGTCGATGCAGTATGGTGATCTGTACAAAATACGATCATAATGCTCTATTCATTCACAAGACATCCATTGTGCTGGGACGTAGGAGCCTCTACAAACTGACTTGAACAAGATGGAGACAAGGTATGTACAGAAAGTTATGAGAAAGCAAATGTTCAAAGGCAAGTTGAAGCAGACCATCCATCTCTGGCAGGGATGCCGTCACTCATATGCCACTGTGGCATTAGGACATCTCCAGACCTGCAGCTGTAGGATACCGAAAATTCCAGCCATTTTTTTCTCTACCGTAAGACAGTGCTTCTAATTCTGTTTGCGTAATTGTTCTGACTTCCCCGTCTGTGCTTAGAGAGTGCTCTCTTTCCAAACAATAACAATGCTTTTATGATTAACGGTGTTTTCACGAGCATGCACAGGCCTTTAGCGCCGAGAACGTTTGTGTATGTTCAAAGCAGGAAGGGTAACAAGTGATGGACGGGCTGCCACGTTATTCTGCGCTGTATTTGTGGGACACTATGCAATTTGCAAGAGTTCGCTATACATACTGAGATTCGTTCCAGAACCACAGCCGTCAACAGGAGACATTACCTGTACTTTGATGGATGTCAGACTGTAGCAGCAATCGTAATATTTAGTTGTAGTTACACTGGTAAATATGTTCCTGGCTTTCAATATTCTTGTGAGTCTTGTATGTATTTGATGATCTGTAGATAACTTTTGTGGTGTTTAACTGTCAGTGAAATTTTAGATCTGTGCAAATTACTTTTACCGCTGATAGTCTTGACTGCAGAAAACTATGGCGAAAGGATCGCTAGGAACGATGTATCCTTTGCAATTCTGGGAAGCATTGGAATATCTCTCTCGGTGCTGGACCATACCACAGCTATACGTCATCGCGTATGGGACCAGTGTGAGTGCGCCTTGGAGTTCTGTGATGTCAGTATAACACTGGAAGAATTCTAATTTTATACACGAAAATAGACCCAGGTTTCACCTGCAATGGTGTGATAGCGATGGCTCGCGCCAGCTTGCCTCCGGCAGTGGCTCGCGGCGGCGGCTGCGGCGGGGGCGGCGGGGGCGGCGTCGGCGTCGGCGTCGGGCATCGAGTGGTGGGATGTGTTTTTATTAGCAAACTTTTGTTTAAACTATATCCCATCCATTTCACCAACCAATACGATGCTGCGAATTAGGAAGAACTATCCCATACATGTGAAGAATACCGATTTAATTAACTTGCATAAATTATTTATATCAGTGTGGTGTTAGCGGTACAGTAGTTAATGGGAGGGAATGTCTGAGTGGGTGACATGTAGCAGAACAGCAGGTTATGTACAGAACACTACGTTAATTTGCATGATTTTTATGTAAAATGCAGTACAATAGTTTAAGGGGATGGGTGACAAAGGACAATCCATCAGAAATGGCTTTGAAAAGCATGTGAAATTCAAAACATGTACCAGAAAATGGTGAAAGGACATAACTGATTACTTAATTTGGTATCAAAGGCGGTTTAATAGTTTAAGCAAATGGGGGGTGACATGGAAAACCAGTTAATGGAACAATAGGTTAAGTGCCGACAAGGGCCCAAACATTAGGTTAAGACACCCGAAGTACAGTGCCAAACATTAGGATATATAGCATGTTTGCCCCATATAACTGCTTTTTGCAAGACCTACATGTTTCCAACCAGCAGAGAATGATGAGCAAGAGAAATCCAACCCCCCAAAAACTGAATTTTTGATAAATAAACAATGAACAATCCTTCCTCTCCACTAATTTACTTATATTCCATACAATGCATTGAATCCCTTAAATTGTTTAAAAAAACAATATTTCACACAATGTCTAAATTTCCAGAATGAGATTTTCACTCTGCAGCGGAGTGTGCGCTGATATGAAACTTCCTGGCAGATTAAAACTGTGTGCCCAACCGAGACTCGAACTCGGGCCCTTCGCCTTTCGCGGGCAAGTGCTCTACCATCTGAGCTACCGAAGCACGACTCACGGCCGGTCCTCACAGCTTTACTTCTGCCAGTATCTCATCTCCTACTTTCCAAACTTTACAGAAGCTCTCCTGCGAACCTTGCAGAACTAGCACTCCTGAAAGAAAGGATATGGCGGAGACATGGCTTAGCCACAGCCTCATATCAGCGCACACTCCGCTGCAGAGTGAAAATCTCATTCTGGAAACATCCCCCAGGCTGTGGCTAAGCCATGTCTCCGCTATATCCTTTCTTTCAGGAGTGCTCGTTCTGCAAGGTTCGCAGGAGAGCTTCTGTAAAGTTTGGAAAGTAGGAGACGAGATACTGGCAGAAGTAAAGCTGTGAGGACCGGCCGTGAGTCGTGCTTCGGTAGCTCAGATGGTAGAGCACTTGCCCGCGAAAGGCGAAGGTCCCGAGTTCGAGTCTCGGTCGGGCACACAGTTTTAATCTGCCAAGAAGTTCAATGTCTAAATTGTTTACACAGTATACCATACACTACAATCGAATATCCTCCAAATGATCGATCAACTGAGCCTTTTCCCCGCTAATTCCTAGGAAGATGTGGTGGTCGGATGATTTGGGTTAGTAGAGGTGCCCTTTTTTCCTGCTATTTTCTTAGGTTAGTAGAAGTTGAATTTTTCTGATGGAATTTGAACTTCCTACCAGTGGGGTGTGTGGCGGGGAGGGGGGGTTGACACTTTCACACCAGAGAGCTTAGGTCAGTAGAGGTTGCATTGTCCTGATGGAATTTGAATTTTCCACCAGAAGGCATCGCAGGGGGCGTGGCACTTTCCCACCAGAGAAGTTAATTAATTGATCAATTTAATAAAGTAGTCAATGTGACCTATCTTCCCGCCATTTTTCTGGGGTAAGGAGGCATAGCACTTCCCCGCCAAAAGCCGCCATCTTGGATAATGGTACTTGCGTCATCAGCTGACGTCATAGCTGCCATCTTGGATGATGTCAAGCGCTGTTCAAGTTAGTGCACATTAGTACATGCTAGTACACGTCAGTGCACATTAGTACTCATTAGTGCACGTTAGTACACATTAGTAGACATTAGTGCATGTTACGGCACATTAGTACACACTAGCCCATCAACATGGGTTTGTACGGGGATGTGGCGGTCTGTTGAGGATCGTGGTGGATACTAACTATTTCCTTCCAAGTCCAGGTGGGCGTGGCACTCACAAAAATTGATTCCAAGTCCAGGTGGGCGTGGCCAGGGGTCGTGGCACTTTCTCACCAGGGATGGTAACTAATTGATGAATTTAATTAAGTAGTCAATGAAATTGATAAGAGTGAGAGGGGGGTCTATCCCAATAACTCAGACCTGAAAGTGTACCTGTAGCAGCGAGGGGGGAGGGGTTGGGGGAGGGGGAGGGGGTGGGGGAGTACAATAGGTTAAGTGCCTGTCAATCAAAAGGAAATGGGGGTGACATGGAAAAGCACTTAACAGAACAATAGGTTAAGTACCTGACAATCAAAGAAGAACAATAGGTTTGCCTTCTGAGTGCAAACCTACCCCTAATGTGGCAACCCGCACTAACAAAGAGTGCTCGTATGAATGTAGCTCTACTACCACTGTGGGCAAGTCCAACATTGACCAACTGGATTCACAGGCCTTGGTTTTCCTGATGTCATTATTATTCCGGAAGAAATCACACAAAAGTTACAACTAATGATTAACAAGGTGGATGGAATGACTATTTCTGTAGGAAAAAAATTAATAAAGCAAAAGCAATGCGCATTAAACGTGGAAATGTAAGTACTCAAATTATAGCGCAACGGAAGGTCCTACAAGAGGTTGATCGATTTCCATATCTTAGCAGGTTTATATGCAGGAATGGGGACTTGTATGCAGACATCACCAGCAGAATTGAGAAATCATCTTGCAATCCATATGACAGACAATAAGTGTATCCACAAAGCTTCGGCTGTACTCTATCATCCTATCTATGTCAGCATACGCAAGTGAGACCTGGAAAAGTCAACAAAATCGGCACACGAACGCAGTGTTTTTTACCAACAACGCTTGAGGTGAATTTGGAAGATTACCGCGCACTATTGTGGAAACCAATGGATGTATTCAGAAGTAAGGAAAGACCTCGTGACACCTGGATGCGAACTTCAGCAGAGTATCTTCAACGCGTGGACATGAAATGCAAGGACGCTGTAAAACGGGCAACTGATCGAGTTCGCTGGAGAAAACTTGTTGTCCGAATTGCTAACGAGCACTGGAGGAACAAGTCTAAAGGTCCCTACACGCGCACCGATTAACTGGCTGACGGACGGATGAACTACTTTTGTGGCAGCCTACACCCGTCCTGATCGACAGCACTCTGCTATCACAGCACCATCCTGCTGTGATTTGTTTATCGTAAGTTCATTGCTACACATGAAATGTGTTCACAGTTGCGAACACGGGCAGCAATCAACTGTATAATAGAATGACGACAGTGAAAATTAGTGCCGGACCGGGACTCGAACCCGGATTTCCTGTTTATCGTGAGCGGCCGCCTTACCACTTAGCTATCCGAGCACGACTCATGGCCACACCCAAACTTCCGTATGTCGTCATCCACGTGTCTACAACCTGTACTCGTACATCAGTTATGTATATTGCCGTACAGAGAAGATATGTTACTTGAAAGTCGCTTGCCCGGTTTCGGCGGATAAATACGATATTGCAATGCTTTTGTTATTCTGAATTACGATGCAAAGTTTCTTCGGACATGCGTACATGGCATCGCAATTCGGAATAACACGAGCATTGCAGTATTATATAAATTCATCGAGTTTATGTTTCACGACATTCTACATGGCTTTAAAATGTTAAAATGTGTGTGAATTCCTAAGGGACCAAACAGCTGAGGTCATCGGTCCCTAGACTTACACACTACTTAAACTAACCTAAACTAACTTATGTTAAGAACAAAACACACACCCATGCCCAAGGAAGGAGTCGAACCTCCGGCGGGAGGGGCGCGCATATTTGGCTTTACAGAAAAAGAAACATCGGCATTTTCATTCAATTTTTTAGAAGTAACAAGGCCAAAAAAGCCGAGAGAAAGCTGTGGCCAAAGAAGTGGCTAATGCACAGAATGAAATTCACCCACCACTGTTACTTAAAAAGTTGGGAGCCGATGATTTTCGTAATTATCTAAGAAAGGATGAAACGTGTATTTCAGAGCTGCTAAACATCATTAAAACTTTCGTAACGAAGAAGTATACAGTCATGAGAGAAGCTGTAACCTGCGAGGAGAGGCTGTTGGCTGCAAAACCAATACAGTTTCTAGTCACTGGCAGAAGTGAAGCGGACCTCAAATTCAGTGCTGCTATATCCCCAGAATTATTACCTAAAAACATTCCTGAAACCAGCAGCGTGATTTACACTTTGCTGAGAAAATACATCACGGTAAAGCAAAATAAATGAAAAAAAAGATGTTCATACTAAAATTACTAGTATGTTTATGTATCTAGCATAAAAGATGCTGTTGTAAATTTAAAAATTCATTTCAGATGAGTAGAAGAAAGATACAAATTTTGGTGCCGCACATCACCTAATGAATATGCAACAGCTGTTAGAACTGTTAAAAAAAATAAAGAAAAAAGTCCCATACCTTACTCTTCTTGGATATGGGCTAGACTTTTTTTTTACACTTATACCAGTGAAGCAAGTATATTTTACGAATAAACCTCTATAGGCCGTCTATATTTCGGTTTTTGCGTTTTAACTGATACGTATCAGAATTAAGATTTCATTTCTGATAAGTATCGGAAATAAAACCTAAAACCTGAAATACAGGGTAAATGTATCAATCTGAGGTAAGAGACCCGGAAAGGAAAGAAACTAGTCGAAAGTCACAAGCGAAAACCATTGTGATACCTCTGACTGTGGAATACATGTACTGGTACTGTTGTTGCTTGGATTGTAAGCTTTCAGAGGTGGTAGTATGGACCAAAACAAGGAAAAAATGTCCAGCAAACATGGGCTCAAAAATGCCTAAATGAGGAGCTATGAGCACTTGTTCATCTTCGTTAATGCGAAACATGTCTCCTCTATTAAGCAAGTTCTAATATCTCTTAAGGTATGCATTTTTTTTTTTTTTGTTTTGGTCTGTCTTACATCTTTTATGCTACGTACATAAATAAATTAATGTCGTTTACGTGTATGTCTTCTGTTTTATGTATTTTACTATACTAATGTGTATTTCCCCAGGCAACTATAAATCACTTTATAGATTTCAGGAATCGTTTTAATTGTGAGGATGCAACAGTACTGAATCTGAGGAACTCTTAACTTACGCCAGTGGCTAGAAATCATAATATAGCTAATAGCCTCTCCTTGCAGCTTACAGCCCCTCTCGTGACTGTATTTATCTTTCGTTAAGAATGGTTTGATGTCCAGCAGCTCCGAAATGCGTGAGTCGTCCATTCTTAGATAATTACGAAAATCATCGGCTCCCAGCTCCTTAAGTAGCATAACGTGTGTGACTTTCTTCCCTTGCATTAGCCACTTCCTTCTCTAATGGTTTCAAAAAAATGTTCAAAATATGTGTGAAATCTTATGGGACTTAACTGCTAAGGTCATCAGTCCCTAAGCTTACACGCTACTTAACCTAAAACACACACACCCATGTCCGAGGGAGGAGTCGAACCTCTGCCGGGACCAGCCGCACAGTGCATGACTGCAGCGCCTTTAACCGCTCGGCTAATCCCGCGCGGCCCACTAGTTTCTTTCGGCTTTTTTGGCCATGTTACCTCTAACGCAGCCAAGGCAAACTCCCGTTTTTGTTTTCGTGTAAAATTAAGTGGGGTCTCGTAGAACATAAACAGAATGAATGGATGAATCAGGGCGGTGCTGTAATCACTGAGTGCAGTCGGTTGGAATGTGTGTAGGCTGCCACGAAGCTGGTCGGTCTGTCAGCCGATAAACTGGTGTGTGTGTGTGTGTGTGTGTGTGTGTGTGTAGGGGCCTCAAGAAATAAAATCATTAGCGATGCGAATATTCTAAGAATTGGCCGGAATGCGTCTTAGGGCTGCTAGGGAAGCCGACAAGCCCCATGCCGCGACGGTCGGGGTGGCAGGCGGGGCTGTGGCGGCGCCGCGCGGCGTGTAGCCGGCAGCACGGGCGGGGCCGTGCCCAGACTTCCGGTGCGCGTGCACCGGCGTTCGGCTGTTTCCGCCTGACGTCACGGCCGCTCGGCGCGCGCTCGGGCGAGCGTCGCGGGCCCGGCGGCTTCGCGCTCAGTGCTCGAGCCGCCCCGCTCACAACGACTAAGTGGTGGACACGCAGCGCAGCGGAGCACCGTCCAGCAAGCAGGCAGTGAGCCAGCAGTTGTCGCAGCGAAGCGCGCAGCCCCAGCGTTCCACCACGGTAGCCGCAGGAAGCCCCGTGATGGCGAGCGACGAGAACAAGGCCCCCGCGGACACCACGGGCGAAAAGGAGCAGCAGGACAAACCGGAGAAGCAGGAGACGGGGGCGGCCGACTCGAACAAGCAGGCCGAGCAGCAGCAGCAAGAATCTGCTGGCCAACAGACGGCGCCGGCGCCCGCCAAGCCCGCGCCCGCGGTGCACAAGGCCAACTTCGAGAAGGACGTCGTCTACCTGTACCAGTTCTCCCGCACGCCGCTCATCCCCTCGCTGTCGCCCTACTGCCTCAAAGTAGAGACGTGGCTGCGGCTCGCCGGAATCAAATACGAGGTGAGTTGCCACCGCTTCATGCGCCCTAGCGTTCCGGAAAACATTTTGCTGTTCTGTTTGATGGTCTCCTGGTGTAGCTGAGTGCTACTGAATGTAAACTAAAATTCCAAAAATATCGGGATTGTGCAGCATCCAATTAAAGATAATGCACTTCGTTGGTAATTTGCAGTATAGCCAATTAAATCTTCAGGCCTGATTTATAAGGTATTAGGCTCAGGATCCGAAGATGAATTTTATCTACCCTGTCAGTCGTGTTTCTCCGGTTCTGGAATGGCTACATTAAATTTCTTCTTCCAGTGCCCCATCCACTGATGGAACGGGAAGAACTCTGCCTGTTAAGTGAATGCATATGCCCTCCCCTACCCACTTCAGTTAATATTTCCTTTCTTTAAGCGCCCCGCAGTGGTATTAATGCAGCTTGTTTGACAAAGACTCCTGTTTTCAGGCCTCAGGTTTTTTTTTTCTTCCTTCGAATCTGCTTAAGCGACCGTTCACAGTCCACCGTCCGCCTAAGGGCTTGGCGACCGGTAGCTCTTATCAGAGCTAGTGGAATGTTTCATTGGTACAAAGTTTCAACTAGGCTGTTGAAAGAAGCTGGATTAAGCAATTCTGCCATGCAGATGCTTACTTGAAATTTTTTACATTAGCTACCGCTCAGCACGAAAGCTTTTTTACCAGAACAGTAGATACCTTATTTGGAAATCCTAGTCAGTCCTACTGCTTTGTTTTGCAGTCGTAATTTTTGTAGTCGAAAATGCTTTTAAACGTTGGTGGATAGATGTGACAGCACATCACCTGACACTGACTATAAGATTTACTGCTAAAGACTTCATCCACTCTTTGTTCAACATTTTCATATGTCTAGACCGTAAACTAAAGGAGCTTGTTTATTGGTTAGCCGAGAGCTGCATACTCGTAAACATACGTGCTGTCGACGCCGGAGTTAGAGCGCCTGCGAGATGCAGAGGTGGCAACCAGTATGACAGCCCGTTTGGGGAAAGAGGAACAATCGTGTGAACTGTAGCACTCTTCCACTTCGGACCAGTGCGAGCACGTCGAATCGGGCAGTTGATACGGGTTTTACACTAGCCGGCTTGTGCGGTCCGAGTGCGTGCAAACGTTGCGTGCAACACAGTGCCCCATAACTGAAGTTACTGTTAGTCAACACATAAGCTCGCGTCGTTCAGAAGTTTGGAGGAGAAATAGCGGATGTGGCACGCAGTATGGAGCGGGCTTCTACATTTCGTGGAATTTCAGCGACTTAAGTTTGTTATTGAGCTTTCTTGATGCATTTAGCTCCAAAAGAGTCAAGTTATCTCTTTGAATCGAAAGCTATAACTCAGCAGCGGCAGCCGTTAGTAGATCACAAGTTTGTAGTGTTATGTGAAAGTATTTATTACATCAAAATTGGGTTACAGATCTGTTGTTCGTAGCTGGTCATGGAATTATGTAGTCATAGGGATCCAAAGTAGTCATGTGAACTAGGTATTTAAAATCTTCAGTAGATCATACGGGCGAGTTTTCCCGGCTGGGACTATCATAGTTCCATACCGATTGCTAGCTGCTCAATCACAGCGTATTTGAAAGTTTCCTGCTCTTAAGTCTCGGGTTTTCAGAACACTAAAGGCCCGTATGAATATGTCCTACTTGAAGGTAAAATAAAGATTCCGCGTGAGGTAATGGGAGGGATCACAAGCAGTGTAGAGTTTCAGATGGTTTTTGAAAGCAGTGAAGATGTCATTATATCCATTCCAACTAATCTTGTTCATTGTAGATTCCTGGGCGTGGCTTGCAACATACGGTACACCAATAATGTCAAAGCATCGAATATTTGATAATTACATGGTCAACGTTCGTCATTTCAATTAGTAATTTCCACCTAGGAATAATTACCTCGATTTAGTGGCAGTGAGGTGCAGTTCCGGCCCGTGACGGATTCCTCGGGCCATGTTAGAACCGGTACTGGGCTGGCCGCGTCCTATAGGGGACTTGCCTCCATGTAACCGATGCGCTTGACCTCGAGATCGATCAACATGCTCGGCTGAGTCATTTGGAATGCCACGGACAGCGATACGTCACTTCTGACAAGTGGCATACCCTCTCAGGGCTGATAAAGTTCCCACTTGCTGTGGGGCGATAATTAAATATTCTGTAAACCAAGAGGTATAGTTTCACTATTCACGTGTAACAGTTATTTGGTTGTCTATTTTGAGACGAATGTTTTTTTTGATACATGTATACTTCGTGAAGTAGAAATTTCAGCTTGTGGAAGAGGGAAATGTTCTTCCGCTAAGTGTTAAACTGATTCACTGTGTTCAGAAACTTATTTTTCTTCTAGCGTATATGTGGATATGGTTTGTCAGCGCGGAGCTTAAGTGCATCAGCTGCAAAGTTAGATTAAGACGTTATATTGTACTCTAGATTTTTCCAAAGTTTTGAGGAACGTATTTGCCTGATGGAAACTTACCAACGCTACAATACTTCTTGGCCACACAGGATTCATATAGTCGCTTAGGGATAAATACGTGGCTCAGAATTACATTTTTGCGGCTTGACCTAGGAATAATTTGGCTGTGACGTGTCTTTTGAATGTGAAAAAGGCACAGTTGCGTCGTGTTTAGAATGGTACAAAAAACCTCAGCAGACAAACTGATACCGAAAGACACGGCCTTTATTAGGTTCGATAACTGCACGACTAAATTTGAGTTTTCCGAAGTTCCGCCAATCATCTCAGCTGAATGGAATACAGCAATCTGTCAAAGCCCACAGGCGATTTACTTCCTTGTGCATTGCTGCTAATGTCATTCGTAAGGAAGTGAACGCCACTGAGTAGTGTATTTCTGTACTTACCGATGTAAATTCTGGCGTAGATGTTCCAGCAACACATTTGGCACGATAAACCTTACAAATTCGGTGCCAATTTAGTACTGGCATACTGACGTAATTTCAGGAAGCATTTCAGAAGAGCAGGGTTGAAAGATCTGCACTACCATGTAGATTAGTTTTCCGTCCTACGTCGCTTAGGTTCCTCTAAGCCGTTGCCAAAGGGCGCGGCCGATTGCTTGTTTCATCCTTAGCCAGTCACATCTCATTCTGCACCCAACTGCCTCGAGCAGCGGACGTGGGGACAGCCCTGAACAAGTTTTCAGTCTCTAAAGTGATGTAATTCCCCCTTCCCCTATTATAAAGGACAGAGTACAGACCCAAGAAAATTTGCAATACGTCAGCGTCATTTTCAAGGCCGTTCAGTCATTTCCGTTCATTAAATGACAAAAAATTGCGACTGGCCACTCGTAAAGCTTCTGGAGTCAAGGGCTATAATCAGAGCTAGTTTAAGGGAAAGCAAGTGGCATCTTAGCAAAGTTAGGAAACGAGACTCGGACATACTATATTCTCCTTGTATTTTAAAATATTAATAGCCTCACTATATTAAAATTTTTGCTTTGTTTCCGAGGTCCTCTAGTCGATAATCTCAGAAGTCAAATATTTCACTGGAGACTCTATCTCCAACGCACCTAGAATAAGTTCCCATGCATTCTCAGGTAAATACGCCATGGTCAGTTACTTGCCGAAATTTGTTCATCCCGAGCATAGTACTCAATCCCTGAATTTATTGCAGGCAGGACACTAAATTCCATTGACTATCTTGGACTAAGCAGAAATGAGCTGAGCTGGAACGTCTTGATAGCGCAACTGCCGAAAGTTCTTTGATATCTCTTTTGAAGCATTCATTCAGATGAGTCACTGCTTAGATTCCCGGTAAATAAACCGTCGAATAAAAATCTTACACAAGATTGCAGCCAACTTGGAGTTTGATATTACGAACCAAAATGGAAATCTTGAGTCTAGACAGGTTCTGCCATTAATGCTCCTCGTTAGTCACAAAATTTATGCCGACCCTCTGGTGTCTAGATTGACCCTTGACTACTTAATGGAGTATCAGAAGGTTCTCGCTCAGAAGCTTGACGTTGATGAACGCGGTCTTTAAAATGTGTTAGAGCCGCCTTAAGAGAAAGCGGCGGGATAGACACGAGGCGGCTTCGGGACAGATCCTCTTAGCGCACGGAAGCTCCTTCTTAGCCCAGCGTTCAGCACTCCGCGCGCTGGTTGGCAGAGCTGCTGCACTGGACATCTAAAGCGGTCACGACCTGTCTAGGACTATGGGGCTGTTCGGAAAGCAGGGCGATGTTGCGCCTGAGGAAGGCTCTCGCTTCCAGCTGCATCTGAAGTTTGCTTGGCTGGGTAGGAAGAGATTTGACAGGTTTGCTACCAAATTCTAAAAATTATCAAATAACGTTACTGCGTCATACAGGTGGAACATACATGTAGTGGCAAAAATTTTGCAACTGTGGATACACCGGTTCCCGTGAGATCACCGAAGGGCTGTCGGGCGTGGTCGGCACTTGGATGGATGACCATCCAGGTCGCCATGCGCTGTTGCCATTTTTTTGGGGTGTACTCAGCCTCGTGATGCAAATTGAGGAGCTACTAGACCGAATAGCAGCGGCTTCGGTCAAGAACACCATCATAACGACGAGGAGAGCGGTGTGCTGACCCCACGCCCCTCCTATCCGCATCATCGACTTAGGATGACACGGCGGTCGGATGGTCCCGGTAGTCCACTCCTGACCTGGAGACGGAGTGCTTTTACTCACTGTTTTGCCTCAAGGGGCAGAATGGACACTGTTCAAGGCTGGTATCAGAAAAATTCCAGATGGTCATTGGGAATCGAACCTGGGACCTCCCATCAGTAACCAGCCGATAACAGTACCCTTATCACTGAAACGGTCTCGTGGGAAACGTAATTGAGCTAATTCATCTGTCAAAAGAAAATACCGTAGTTTTATCTAGCGGACTCATCGCAGGAAACACAATGAATCAGCTATGTAAAATGTCTACTTAGCATAGAGATGAATATCAAAACTTACTGAAAGCAACAACTGGAAATACTGCATTTATCTTGTCACTTTGCCAAAGAATGTGGAGTCAGTGAAATAAGGCGAGCTGATAAGCTATTGTGTTCACGATCTCTGGAAGTGACTCATGTGAAGTACAGCGAATGCAGCAGATTATCTGCACCACAGAAGATATCAGATTCGGAGTAAAGATAAATATGAAACTGGTTTACAGCGAACGTAAAAGATAGTTTACGCGTCGATGGTACACAAGTCAGAAATTTTCGGCTTCTGTGAAGTGTTAATTCTTGGAACCAGTTTTATCAGCACGAATTCATCAAAACTGGGTGCGAGAGAAAAGTTCTCTGAAATAAAACACGGTATTTTGTATGTATACGCAAATTGGAACTGGCTTTGTCTGTGGTTCAGTCCCATGTTTCACCTGTCCGCGATTTGGCAATGTAAAATAAGCCATGTTGCACTGAGTCGGAGTCGGCGTTGATCTGCAGATCACGCAAGTAGCTGGGTTACTTCAGAGGTCGGAGGTAGGCTAGGGTGAAACACCTCCAACGCCTAGTACGTGTAGTGTTCAAATGAGCGATGAGGTTGTGGACGGCTCTTTTAACGAGCTAACTACTAGGGGAATCTTAGGGGTAGGTTTGTGATATTGCATCACAAGGAATACGCAAGAATAAATTCATAACTCCTTTTAAATTACTGTTTCAATTTTGACGTAAAACGTGATTTAAACATTTGGCATTTACCGAAGACCGTAATTGGTGTAAGATTCACTGAGGGTTAAGATTAGACTCGTTAAATATCACACAAAGGATTCGACTGAGACTAAGCGTGTTGGCTGTGACCGTGATGAATGTCTTCGCCATCGAACGGTGCTCCGGTGACAGCGGGCCATTGTGAGGGATAACGGTACGAGCTCGGCCTGCGCAGCTGGAGTTCCCTGGACCGTGGCTAAGGTCTGGCTAGCGGCCCGCCTTGGGATTCTGTTCCACAGAAATTACGAGGCTACCAAATACAGGGTAAGAAACGAACTGCTTTTATTTCAGATGTTGCACGGAAATGGCACACTCCACGTATGAAGCAAAGAAAGGCTGAAATTATCCTTTAAGTCTTTTATCATTCGAACCTTTGTATACTGAACAAGAGTAAATCTGGTTCATTTTTATGGGTAATTCATTCGTTTGTACTGATCTATGCATCAATGAGATGGTGGCAGGAGCATATCAGCAAAAAGACTGGGTGTAGTGTCAACAACTAAAATCTGCCCATTGACAGTGTTACTTAAAATTACGGTAGTAAAAATCTGCTATACAACGGCAACGTAAATTACACTTCAAAGTAGACCAGATATAATTAACCACGAAATGTAGCAGTTCGGACTGTATTACGCTATAAAACTTCCATAGAACACGAATTGTAAACTGTTCTCGGGCATTAGTCATGATCCTAGCTGTACTTTCGTCCCATAGTGTGTAGGATAATGTAACAGTGAAGGGTGACGGTTAGAGAAAACCATGCCTGGTATAGCGTTATAATGTTAAAGCAAGACGTTGGGTTTGACAGCTTTCTCGTTCACATGTACAGTCGATTTTACGAAAAATCTTGTATATTAGTCTCGCTGTTGGTGCGTGGATGAGTTGTTGGCCGAGAAGTTTAATAAATTTTTAGGCTGTTATTGCTGCTTGTAGAGCTTTTCATCGTTTTTTTGTGATTAGTGCCGTGAAACTTCATTTTTAGACGTGCTAGCCAACGTCTGCACTTGGGAATATAGCGTTATAGTTTGGTGTACAGTGATTTAGTATATCAGTTTCCATACCATGTGACATGTTTCGTTCTTATTTTGCATAATATGTAGTTTTTGATCGGAGATAATGTTTTAGATATTATTTGGAAAGGTGTTGTACAACTTAATACTTGAAGAAATATTCTACTGATTACTGCCAACCTGGAAAACCCTGTAACTCACCAGACGTATTAAACGAAGATACACAAATTAACCGCCAATACATTTTCCGAAATAGGAAGTGGGCCATATCTGAATACATTCATTAAAGTCTAAAGAGTATAAACGATAGCTTGAACGTTCGCATGCTAGCAACTTAATGGCATATATTTAGGTACAGAATGTTGTACTGAGCTAAATCTGAAGTAACAGCGAATGTTAAGCAAGGTAAACGTTGGGAGTGTTGGACTTCCTGTAGCAGTCACTTGGCCACACAGCAAAAAAGAACATGATAGGTTGGCAGGAAGACGCTATTCCAGTTAATGTCATGTATTTTTTCGCCAGTCTTGAATTAAATCAGTATTTGCTGAGCGGGGGAGGGCGGTTACCATGTACTTGTCAGTTTGTTCGTTCCATACTAGGTGCAACTGTCTCAGCTTGTTGAAAAATTTGATGAAGTATCACTTCTCAGGTCTTACATTACCAACAACATGGTTCAGCTATGCTCTGTGACTGGCTAGGTTTTATTGTTGAATTCTGAAGCTCATGTTGAACGTGGAA
Organism: Schistocerca cancellata; assembly: GCF_023864275.1. NCBI lineage: Eukaryota > Metazoa > Arthropoda > Insecta > Orthoptera > Acrididae > Schistocerca > Schistocerca cancellata. Next base: position 807,090,048 of record NC_064626.1, on the reverse strand, counting down.
TACCTTCCTGACAAGGGTGTCGGCCGAGATACAGGCTCACGTGTGCGCTGGGGTGGTGCTGGCGAAAGTGTCTATCGTCATGGGGTCTCACACCGGAAGTAATCGCGTTTTTGGCCCTTCCTTCCTGCTTCGTCCCCTTGCCTGGAGGACAGGACGCCATTTCGAGGCTATATTAGGCACCCTGAAGGGTGCCGAGAAATTCCGCGCCCTCCTGCTGCCGGGTACGAAAATAGCACTTCCAGTCCTCAAACCACCCAGCAGTTCTGGTACCACCGTGGTATGACCATCAATCTTCCAAAACGCCCTGGCTTTCAATCATCGGACACATGTACAATAAGATTATGATAATGTGGCTATTTTTGAGTGCAGTGCAGAAATTGTGGGCGTACAGAAATGCCTAACCAAACCACTCTGGAACACAAGAGACGTTGTGAGTTACAAACTTAACATTAAACGTTCAGCGGGCAAACTCCCATTACGCCAAGAAGTTTGTTGCGTCATCCATAAATGACCGTGATGAAGAAACTAGAGAAGTTGAGTAGTGATACAGAGGTATATAGACAGCCTTTCTGTTCATACACCATCCTCGAATGTAACAGCAAGGGGTACACTAGTAAATTTCTTAATTTACATCCCGCTTCACATTACTTGATGTGTGTGAATGATTGCTAGGGTATTTGTATGGGATGAAACCGCAGTAATGGTGTTTCTTAAATTTATCTCGTACTTTTTGGCCCTTCCTGTATCCCTGTGTCCTGCACAAAGTGGTACTCGCAGTTTTGGTCTGTTTGATTCATCCAGCGCAGTTTCGTTCCGCGAAAGGCAGTAATGGTTCAAATGGCTCTGAACACTATGGGACTTGACAGCTGAGGTTCAGTCACCTACAACTTAGTACTTAAACCTAACTAACCTAAGGACATCACATACATCCATGCCCTAGGCAGGATTCGAACCTGCGACCGTAGCGGTCGTGCGGTTCCAGACTGAAGCGCCTAGAAAGGCAGTAAGAACGCGTCTCACTGGACGTGTACTGAAGTAACATGGCACACTAATAAATTACAGGTTGCCTCCTAGGGTGTATTGTAAAATGGCTCAACTGCAACGAGATCTTTTGGGACAGACTGGTACGTTCATCCTTACGTGAGCCATCTTCATATCGTAAAATTATGCTCATTTTGAGATAGATCAATTTTCGAGCAAGACATCATAAATATCAGTCCATAATGATACAGTCGATGGAACACTGCATCCGCCGAATTCTGGAACACTATCCCATGTCTGGGTAGTACGCCTATGTAAGCACTGTTCAGGCACGGAGTTCCACATAGATAAAGCACTCGGGTGGCTGGAATCCCGTGGCCGCCCCTTGTTAAGTCCAATAGCGTCATCATGAGTAATTTCCTGCGGCAGTTGGTGCCGGCCCGAGGAGGAGGATTAATTACGGCGCCAGGCAGAGTGGCGGCTGCTTAAGTATTCATAGCGTCAGGCAGAGAGAGAGAGAGAGAGAGAGAGAGAGAGAGAGAGAGAGAGAGACGGGGGTCTGGACCGCAAGGGAAGGCGAACAGAAGGGAAGATAACGATTTTGTAAATAGCTGCGTTCTTGCGTCCACGGAAAAGCTACTGGATTTAGATAACAATACTGTATACCACAAGATTTGGCATGTAGAACATCCACAACTGAGAATCATAATTAGAGATCTGCTTAAGTCGTACTAATTATGTATCCAAACAACGGATTTCGGGATTTTAAAATCTCTTCAGGTGTATGAAGTTGTGTGTGGTAACACAACATGCGATCGGGCCAGTTAGTGTAAGAGCGCCAAATCACTGCATATTGACGGAAACTGTCCGCCGTCGGGCAGCCGCACGTTATGAATGCCAACTTCTGACTGGCCCGACCGCTTGTTATGCATTACCAAATACACTACTGGCCTTTAACATTGATACACCAAGAAGAAATGCAGATGATAAACGGGTATTATTCATTGGACAAATATACTGTACTAGAACTGACATGTGATTACATTTTCACGCAATTTGGGTGCATATATCCTGAGAAATCAGTACCCAGAACAACCACCTCTCGCCGTAAAAATTGCCTTCATACGCTTGGGCATTGAGTCAGAGCCTGGATGGCGTGTGCAGGTACAGCTGCCCATGCAGCTTCAACACGATGCCACAGTTCATCAAGAGTAGTGACTGGCGTATTGTGACGAGCCAGTTGCTCGGCCACCATTCACCAGACGTTTTCAGTTGGTGACAGATTTGGAGAATGTGCTGGCCAGGGCAGCAATCGAACATAGAACAGGACCTGCAACATGCGGTCGTGCATTATCCTGCTGAAATGTAGGGTTTCGCAGAGATCGTATGAGGGGTAGAGCCACGGGTGGTAACACATCTGAAATGTAACGTCCACTGTTCAAAATGCCGTCAGTGCGAACAAGAGGTGACAGACGTGTAACCAATGGCACCCCATACCATCACGCCGGGTGGTACGCCAGTATGGCGATGACGAATACACGCTTCCAATGTGCGTTCACCTCGATGTCACCAAACACGGGTGCGACCATAATGCTGTAAACAGAACCTGGATTCATCCGAAAAACTGACGTTTTGCCATTCTCGCAACCAGGTTCGTCGTTGAGTACACCATCGCAGGCGCTCCTGTCTGTGATGCAGCGTCAAGGCTAACCGCAGCCATGGTCTCAGAGCATGATAGTCCATGCTGCTGAAAACGTCGTCGAACTGTTCGTGCAGTTGGTTGTTGTCTTGCAAACGTCCCCATCTGTTGACTCAAGGATCGAGACGTGGCTGCACGATCCGTTACAGCCATGCGGATAAGATGCCTGTCATCTCGACTGCTAGTGATAAGAGGCCGTTGGGATCCAGCACGGCGTTCCGTATTACCCTTCTGAACCCACCGATTCCATATTCTGCTAACAGTCATTGGATCTCGACCAACGCGAGCAGCAATGTCGCGATACGATAAACCGCGGTCGCGATAGGGTACAATCCGACCTTTATCAAAGTCGGAAACGTGATGGTATGCATTTCTCCTCCTTACACGAGGCACCACAACGTTTCACGAGGCAACGCCGGTCAACTGCTGTTTGTGTATGAGAAATCGGTTGGAAACTTTCATCATGTCAGCGCGTTGTAGGCGTCTCCACCGTCGCCAACCTTTTGTGAATGCTCTGAAAAGCCAATCATTTGCGTACCACGCATCTTCTTCCTGTCCGTTAAATTTCGCGTCTGACGCACGTCATCTTCGTGGTGTAGAAATTTTAATGGCCAGTAGTGTACAGTAAATCATACACCTGAATAATTAATACGACTGAAGCGGATATCTGAATTATACTGTAGTTCTCGTTCGGTGCTCTCATATATTTGTGAACCTGCTACTAATATTCCGGTATTCTGATTTTTCAATAGCTGTCTGGTGTTTGGTTGAGGGTGAGATTATTTTTAATCTCTCTGAACTGTGTGAACTACGTTCCGTGTATTTCTCGACTAAGTCTTCGCGTGTTTTGTTGTGGAACTGTCACTCTCATGGTTCAAGCTTGGAAGTTTCCGTAGCAAAGACGGGTCGGCAACGTGAGTTGGTACAGCATAACCTGCAAGGGAAGCAGTTGGCAACCACGTGAGCGCATGCGACAGGAGGGGCTGCTGGGGGAGTGCCGTGTCGACACAGACACGGTGTTGCCGGAAATATCGGCGGCGGGTGGCGGTATCTGCGGCCCGTTTTCCAGGGAAGGTATTTTAATGCGCGCGGCGTGTCTGCGGCAGCGCCCCGCAGATAGCCGGCTGCCTTGCCGTGCGGGCGGCCCACCCTGGCAGGCGCAGCGGGGCACGCGATACCAGGAAGGCCGGTCTGCCGTAATAGCTGCAGCTCGGCTACTGTCGGCTGACATCGCACGTGCCGTCGCACGTGAAGTACCTCGACTCTGGCAGGCGAGTCTCTTGTACGCGAATACGATCTCCCGTGGGCGAAGCAGTTGCTGACGCGATGAAGATAGATTAGGGGACGTACAGGGCAGTCATTTTTCCTTTGCTTAATATGCGATTCGGCTGACAAGACAAATTCGTTAATGATGCTACCGAGTATTATGCACCATGTTGTGTGCAGTAGCTTGCGGAGCATACTACGTACGTGAAAGTAATTTTTCTGTGGTAAACACGCTGAAAGTGTAACGGCGAAAGAATGCCATTACGTTAATACGAGGGGCATTCTCTAAGCGATGAAGTCGTGGCAATTGTCTTGTGGGACTCTGGAGGTTACACTGCTGTCTTCCCTCACTGTGCAGTGATAAACCCTGAATTTTACTGTGCTGACCTCAGGAAATTAAACGGGCATCAGCGTGTTAGTCGCCACCAACATTTTAAAATAACTGCTGCATCACTGAGCAAGGCCACAAGTCTACGCACCCGACAGGAGCTGACAAAACTTCATTGGACTGTTCCTCATGCACCCTGCATCCCGGATCTCGTACCTTCTTAGGCATGTTTCGACGTTAGCTCAGACGTAAAGTAGTGTGATACTATGCAGGCATACAGGCCCTCGCAGAAAGATTTCATAAGGCCGCCGCATGGAATGGAGATTGTTCAAATATAGGGTTTTCTAGCCAAGAGTGGAATAATACACTGGATCCTGAAAAACAACCTGCTTTCAAAAAAAAATGTTGCAATGCTTATTGACTGCCCCTCGTATGTTTGAGTGCTCTACAGAAGAAAGGGCGGTAGAATAACCTAAAGGCATTACTGGGACGGCCGAAGGATGAGATCTTACGTAGAAAAGCTAGACAAGACCAAAACGATGGAGGTTGTACAAAAGCATCCGAAATAAGATCGTGATATGGCGGACGGTGCAGCTTAATGTACGTGCACCTAAAAAGATCAGCAATATACAGCATTACATGGATTTAGTAAACCACAAAAAGAAAGAAAAGGAATTGACTACTCAAAACAAAATATTGTAAACTAAAATTTCTTCAAAAATAACACTGTGCATCCCGTAAACCATCTAACAAATGTGGTTTCTATTAAGCATGGTGCTCATGGATCCTTGAGTGGCTAAAGCGTGTCAGTCTAAGAGATATTATGGTCCTCTTGGTTTTTGGCCTGAGAAATTGTTAGTAATGCAGTGTCTGAAACCTGATGTCATAAACATTAGTGCTGAATTTTTTTGGAGAAAAAATGTACGTAAACTATTAAAATTTAAAAATTTTTCAAAAACATTTTGCCTAGCTAGTGTAGATATTTAGAAGTTAGATTTGAAGATAGATTGACTACTGAAACGAGTGGTCGTGTTTTAATTTCGGTACTTGTTCACGATGTAGGCATTTAAAGGAATTTTGTTAAGTTCTTTTACATCTTAAACTTTAAACTTCTCAGAGCTGCTTACGATGATTCCATGCTTCGCTTCATATTATCAACTGAGCGTCGCGGGGAGATTAAGCTACCCCTAAGAGATGTAGCGAGACGACACAGTAACTCGGAACAAAATTTTCCTCTTTCTGACCATGTTGGTATTGACATGGATCTAAAATAACACTATTTCTATGAACATAAATTGACGTAAAAGAATGAGTACACACATTTTAAACGTATATTACAAACGAAACACGGAACAAATAGTTCGTATGTCAAAGTTTTGGGTCGGGCTGTTCAGTTGGTCCCGGTGATCCTAAATTAGGTTAGGACAGATACGTAAATGGCCACTGTTCCACGTTTTTTTTTCTCTGCTGGAAGAAGGTGTTAAGAATGTGAATGCAGTGTAAACTTTCCCTGATAGTTACTAAGCGTGCTGGTGGATGGACTCTAGCGGAAAGACTCCAGTGTTGCGTTGGGAGTGTCGAAGTACATACTAAACTAAAAAAAAGACCAGTGCATGATCACCCCTTGCTAAAGGGCTGCCTTGTCTTCTTCAAACGGCTTCATTGGATGCGGTATAGAGGGACATGTAATCTGTACACCCCTCTCGTAGCAGTCAACTTCTCGAAATTTCGATCCGCTACTTAAGTACGTCCTCATTCGGAGTCACGAGAGTGAATGCACACTTCCTGTTCTTCCACTTAGGAGAAATAGTTGGCAGAACAGGAAATGGAATTCTGTTCCTTGTTTCACGGACGCCGACCGCTAAAATTCGGTGGATGACTCACATCAGCATGCAACTTTCAGTTGATGGTAACGAGTGAATAGCTTTCGACGACCCTCGCAAAACCCCGGCATGCACTATAGACGCACGTGCTCGTAAGTCGGGAAGAGTCGCGTTGTTGAGGCCACGGTCATACGACTCCCAAATCCCTTCCGTACAGTTAAGAGGGCTTGACCCTACTCTTAAAATCCACATTGTGGCGGTCCATTGCAGACCTGTTTTGGCGTCACGGCGTGTGTGGTTAAACGGCAGTGCTTACGGAAGCATGAAGGCAATATTTTAAGTGGAATGCATTTAAACTTCTGTCCAGCAGCATTAACTCTCAACATTCGCCAGACTAGGTGGTATTGCAACAAGTGCGTGCTGGCTAGACAGTTCCTTTATCACGCTACGGTGTACCGACGGTAAATGTTATCAGCAGTTCCGGTTCGCGGTGTGATCGATCAAAGGTGCTTTTAAAGGAATACTTGACAGTTTAACACGAAATATATGTTAAAACGGTGTTTTTGATCTCTGTACAGATTCTAAATCATTCTTTCTTGCTACCATGTTTTCGTATAGATATCTGACGTTGAGCTGGTCTATTTTAAAGCACTGTTAGCATCCCCAACGACTTAAGATTGCTTCCAACAGGACAAGAATTTAAACGATGTGAAGTGTATGCGTCCCTGAAAATCGCATTATGGATGACAAATTACTGTAGCTTGCTACGAAACACAAACGACGTAGTCAGTTTGACAGATCTCTGCATATTTAGTGAACAGCTACGATGAAAAATCAAACGTCACTGATCAGTCGCTATATTGGAATACAGCTTAGAAAACTAGTGGCGTGATCGGTTGTTTCTGTATTAGAACTTCAAAGGGCACATACCCTAGATTGCAAGAAATTTGACATACATGTCAAAGGCGCGTCATTTTTGGCATAATTTGTAACAAATGTCAGAAAAACAGTAAGTCGGTTTCACGTCGGTGACACATTACAGCAACAGCCAAACTGAAAATTAACTTTGTCGTAGCATATATTGTGGTCACTACTGTTCTGCTACCTCTGGTGTTGGGTTACCACGGATCACTTGTGGCCGGTGACATTCGTTTCGTTGTCTTTTGTGCAACATGGTTTCTTAGTGACTGAAGCCATTCTCGCAAATGTTCAGAAGAGTAGGAAGAGGACAATGATACTGCGTAGCAAGCTCAATATTGCACAGAACTGTGCAAATGTTGCTTCTTAGTCATCAGCGTTCTGGCTAGTTTGATGCGGCCCGCCATGAGTTTCTTTCCTGTGTCAGCATTTTCATCTCAGCAGCACTTCCAACTTGCATCCTCAATTATTTGCTGGATGTATCCGTCAGTCTTCCTACAGTTTTTACCCTGTAGTACCATGTACACTGTAGTACAAGTTATTCCCTGATGTCTTAAGCACGTTCGAATCAACTGATAACGTCCGTGAAGTTTTTAGGTATTTTCTTCAGATCTTTGAGAGCAGCTGATGGAGTTAATGCAGCTGTTTCAAGCGTATTAAATTAAGGACTCAGTGTAGGGCAATAACTACCATCGCTTTGGCCCATCGCGTCACGCAGATTTCGGACACACAAAACTCATTAAAATCTAAGATGCGTAATATACGCTTCACAATAAAAAAATAAACGTAGCCTCACGGCAACAGATGTTAGAATTGCCCGCTCACAGGCTGCATTTGTCTACGCAATAGACCAGTCTGTTACCACATTCTGCTCTCCAGATGGTAGTATAGAAGCAAAATAAACGAATATTCTGCTATGTTTCCGCAAGTATGACCTTACACACGTCATTAAGAGTCAAAGCCAACTTTCGGTATGAGTAAACTGAGCTACCCCCAGTCTGTCAGCGCGCTAGACGGGGATCAAACTGCCGTTAGTGTGTGTTGTCAGATCTCGTTAGCGACAGCGTCCCGTGTGATAGTTTCTGACCGCCGGCCATCCACGCCAGAAATAACGTTCAGCGGCCTTCACTTCCCGTGTGAAGACAGTGTTAAGCCTTTTTTGCACAACTTGTTTTAATAGACTGCTCGTGGCAAGTGAGTCTACAGCAATGCCTTAGGCGTACTACTGCTGAATTGAATCTCGTCTGAGTGGTCGTTGTTGTTTACACGTCGGCGCTAAAATTGCTTGAGAGCTGCCTGCTGTGTAGTTTGGAATATGAACGCTGAAAATTGGGTTCTTGTATGATACAAATACATTACCGGATTAAGAAACTTGCAACGTCAGTATACATAGTTAATGACGAAAGTAAAATTCCAAACCTCCTTAAGCAAGGTCATTTGGTATATTTGCTTAAGTTGAATTGAAAGCATAGGGGAAAATATCGTTCGAGCGTTCAAAATTTTTCTCGAAAAATCCATACATGTTTTATTAATGGACGTACGTATGTATATTCCACATCCCCTCCTATAGTCAATCAAACTTAGCACAAATCTACTGTCTGGAAAGAATAGTTTTGGGCGTAAAAACCTATCAAAGGGGTGAGCGTGACGACGCTCTGACGATTCCCACAAAATCATGAAAGGATAAACGTTCTTAAATTTTCGCAGCTCATGCTACATGAAGTGTGACGTTTTAATTTTACTTCACTACTAATTGTATTCTTGACACATTCTGCAGACAGTATTCACATACGCCACTGAACATACCAGAAAAATTACATCACAAGACACTTAGTTCAGGCGATACGTCATAAACATTAATCTGCCTATAAATGAAACTGTAGGGCGAAATTGGTTAGACATACGGGTGAAAAGTGTCAAATATGCGTGAACTATGTTAAATGTCAAACATGACATGCGCGTATGTGAGGAAAGCCTCCGGTAAAAAGCTCGTACTAAACACCTGGAGCGATTTCAAACAGGGTACTCACATTAGTCACAATCTGGAAAAAAAGTACTGTAGGGGGTAACAGCCACAAGTCTCATATAGGGATAAGCGTGATAAAGTGGAAAGAAAAGGGAGGACGAAGAGATGGACAGACAGCGAAGAGGGACACAGACAGAGGGGGGCCAGGAGGTAATGTACAGAGAGGGGTGGTGGAGACTGACATTAGGGGCTGGGGTGGAGGTGGACACAGGAGAGTGGATAGAGGGAGGAGACTTGGATAAAGGCAGAGGAGATCAGTGGAAAGAGGGGAGGGGGTGGAGGAGATGGACTGATACTAGAGGATTGTAAAAATAACTGGGTGACTCTGGGTTTCTCACAGTATGAGTACATGAAGTGGAACATGTAGAAGTCAGTAGATAGCATATTTGTACTTCGTCAGTGTAAAATAATCTTGAAAATTATTTATGTTCAATAAGTAGACTTTTTAACTGTTAACTTTCTTTGTGTTTACATTCTAAAATGTGAACAGTGGAACTTCTGTGTTCTGGTAGAACACTGAGAGTACCAAATCCTAATGCAGTCTATGCAAACCGGAAAATAAAACAAAGTAGATTATAAAAGCGCAAAATCCATTACTATGAGAGCGGCGAAAATGTTAAATTGGACACAAGTCTCTGCACGTTTGCAGTCTGCAGCAGACTCGAACTGCACTCAAGACAATTGTAGTGCACGACGCGCACCTATCGTGTGTAGCTGATTTTGACCAGAAAGTCGCTCATGTGAAACGGGCTTTGACAGCGTGGGTGGCGGGGTGCGCCCATTAGTCGTCAGCATTCGTTCCGCCGCCCCAAGGGGAGGGGGCGCCGGGGCAATTAGCAGACAACAGGGGCCCACTTCCGCTCAAAGTTCCCTTAGTCAGCGCAGAATGAAAACTCCTCACAGGTTGCTGTAATGTGCTTGTCCGGTATGCTGTGTGTATATCGTGCAGTTTCGATAACTTGGCTAAGGATCGAAATTAAATGGAGTAAATATTGCCTGCACGGTGTACATAACGCATGGGATCCGTACCAGATAGGGTTGATAGAAGAGAGAGAAGATCCAACGGAGAGCAGCGCGCTTCGTTACAGGATCATTTAGTAATCGCTAAAGCGTTACGGAGATGATAAACTCCAGTGGAAGACTCTGCAAGAGAGACGCTCAGTAGCTCGGTACGGGCTTTTGTTGAAGTTTCGAGAACATACCTTCACTGAGGAGTCAAGCAGTATATTGCTCCCTCCTACGTATATCTCGCGAAGAGATCATGATGATAAAATCATAGAGATTAGAGCCCACACAGGCATACCGACAATCTTTCTTTCCACGAATAATACGAGACTGGAATACAAGGGAGAACCGATAGAGGTACTCAAGGTACCCTCCGCCACACACCGTCAGGTGGCTTGCGGAGTATGGATGTAGATGCTGTCGCAGCTCCGCCGTTAGTCACTGTTCCAAGAAGTCAACGAATCATTCGTTTAAAGTACGCCGCGTGCGTGGAGATAACTACACGTTATCACAGCTTGCATCTGTTGCGTCAGTGGTGTGAATTCGGCTTCTCCCAACTCCTTGACTCACGCTATTACGCCTAACGCATGAGCTCGGCGTCTCGACACAGCTCCGGCAGTATTTACTCATCGTCCAAGGAACTGGTCTGGGAATTGTAACCTGTTTCTGCAGCTTAAAGCAGAGTGGCGTGACGTGCTCCTGTGGGTATGCATCACGCCAAAGGAATTCCATGCCCTCCAAGGATTACAGCCGTATAACATGGGTCGGTGTGACTGCGGTGGTTACTACACTCGACACCTCGACAGTAGTGACACAGGAATCACGCGGTGCAGTCAGTGGACAGTTATTTCTGTAGAGAAGTCACGCAAGGTTTTTCAGCTCGATTTTCAAGCATCTAACGCGTTTTCATGGGAGCTGTTAGGTGCAGAAATAAAAACTCCTTGCTTACATTCGTTAATCGCAAAATCAGTTTTAACGAGCTTTTGCACATTTGTCACCCGTTGCCGAGATTGTCAGAAGCAGAGTAAATTTCGAACGTAAATATCTTGTCCGTGCCCAGAAACTAAAAATTGTTACATTGAAGACATTCGGATATAATCGCTAGCCACATATGTGGACGTAAGATGTCAACTTGCCTCAATCACCCCCTTAATTTCGGTATAAATATATAGAAACGGAAGCAGGCCGTCCGAAATAAGCTATTAATCAAGCATTCATGATATGCACATAGGAACAGAGCACCGAAAAATAAATTACGCCGTAGAGTGGGCTAAATTTGCTAAGGCTAGCCGAAGGTTGAAGAGGATGCCTTAAATTTCTTACAGCAAATATATCTTGCTATTTTCTTGAAGCGTTCGCGGGAGATCGTTAAATTCTGCGAGGTTTTGACATGTAGGCACGTTACTCCATAGGTGTAGGGAGGGTGTAGTTCATGAAGACACTGAATAAGTGTCAGGTTGTAACTGTAGCATTGAAGGGCCATACAGCAACAAGAAAGATTTTCGCTGTTCAGAAATATTGGCTTGCATCTAAACGCTTCGTACGAGATACTGGTGAAAAAGGATCAGTGTATTTAAGGCCGAGGAGTGAGAAATATCGTTTCATTAATGGCCTAGTCACACAACAGGAAACTACGAACAAAGGGTTTTGTGTGTCCGTTAGAAGTTTGATTTTGGCAGTTTGATCAGGGTTCAGATTTTCACGGTACATAGAACCAACGCACAATTACTGTAGCGCCCAAGAAAGTGTGCTATTTCGTGTTTTATGTGGTAGGTTTCAAAAGCACTTAACGATGTTATTGTAAGAGGTTTTGGCTTTGAATAAACGTGCTTGAAACATGTGCTGAATCTTCGGACTTAATGCAAACCACTAGGATGCATTGCCCTAGAGATTCGGAAGGTAGAGGTCCCATCTGTAGGTGCACGTGACGAATATCTCCGAATATTTTTGAGGAATTTGCAGTTTGCTTTGTTGGGTGGAAAATGTCCTGTGGGAAGTGCGACGCTTGGTGTAGAAAACCACATTAATCACTACATAAATTTAAAATGCTTGAAACTGTCGCGGTGTTGAATGAAACTGTAAAAGCCAGTGATTCGTTCTCTTATTTGATAAACCCGCATTTTCACACGTTTTGATATTTTTCTTTCCACGTAAAACTTGGCAATGAGGTGCATGTTTCTAAAATTGAACTGCAGGAAGCTATGATTCCAAACAATGAACTGGCAGTTCTATGTATTGTGAAAACCGTATAAGGTGGAACCAAACGTAAGCCAGGTTCCGCTTTAAGAGAAAACGGAATATATACAGAGTAACTGTTTTTGCTCCAGAAAAGTACGCGCAAGCACAGCGTTGGAAAATTTTCTAGTGCAAAGGTACAACTGTGCTTTGGGTATGATCGGAAGCATTAAAAATGCAGTTACATGGTTTTCACGAATTGAGTGGTGTGATAACATGAAGTCAGATGCTAATTTCACTTAAAATTAGCTAGAGAAATTCCGAGAGCTAAAATGTGTGGCACTGCATTACATGCCTCTTTTGACTCTCGCGAAAGAGAAAACAACTTAGGAATATATTACCCCCTTTCTGTAGTGGATTTTTAAGCATTCCTTCTATTTTTAGTTTCTCCAATTTTATGACTTTGTTCCCATTGCTGCTGGTTTTCAATTTCGGTTTTTTACTGTCTTAAGTCACGGGTTGGGCGCTAATGACCATAGAAGTTTTGCGCCCTAAAACCAAAAAAAAACAAAAAAAAACTTAGGAATAGCTGGTAGGCATGGCGCGCTGTGTGTGTGTGTGTGTGTGTGTGTGTGTGTGTGTGTGTGTGTGTCCACGGTACTTGCTATTGACTCGAATCTGTCTGTAGAGAAGCGGCAGGCAAACAGCATGACGTGATTGGTTTCGACCGGTCGCGGAGTGTCCCGTAGCCATCGCCAGCGTGAGCCTGGCGTGCGGTGCTCTGGAGCGAACGGCTTGTACTGGAGGTGTTGATGGCGGCCCTGCCCGTTCCCCTTGAGCTGGGCCCTTAATTTCCTGCACCCTTGGCTACGCACCGTTGGCGAGGCGCACCTCATTTCCTCTCGCCCAGTGTTCGCTGCTTTCTCAGGCAGCTCCCAACTTCCCGGCAGCGACTCATTCCTGCTTCCTCCCCTCTCACCCGCCGTCTTTTTGTGGTCGCACCCCGTTGTCACACATTTGTCTGTCGAACCGCTTGATCACCTTCAGAGGGGGTGAAAGCCCGACACCACCTTGGCTCCAGGCTCCAGTTCATTCATCTTGACCTCGGCTCGCTCCCGAAGGAAGGTACTCCGGATGCAGTGTATTGTTCACATTTTGTCGAACTTCGTGCGCGACTCGCCAGTAACACCTTTATTTACACTGATGGCTCCAAAACTGACGATGGTGTCGACTGTGCCTGTGTCGTCGGCGACGTCACCTTTAAATACCGGCTCCTCGACCAGTGTTCCAGCTTTACCGCCGAGCTTTTTGCTCTCTATCAGGCCGTTCAGTATGTCCGCCGCCACCGCCATTCTCCGTATGTACTCTGCTCTGATTCACTCAGTGCTCTTCAGAGCCTTGGAGCTCCATATCCGGTCCATCCCTTGGTGCAACGGATCCAGCAATCCCTCCATTCTTTTGCTGCTGATGGATCTCCTGTTAGCTTTATGTGGGTTCCAGGCCATGTAGGAGTGCCTGGGAATGAGGCTGCTGATGCTGCGGCCAAGGCTGCAGTCCTCCTGCCTCGGCCAGCCTCCCTTTGTGTCCCATCGTCTGACATTAGTGGGGTTGTTTGTAAGAGGCTTGTCATTATGGTGGGATACTTGTGGTCGTCACTTCAAGAAAATAAGCTCTGGGTCATAAAACCGTTCCCAACAGCTTGGACAACCTCCTCCCGACCATCTCAGCGAGAGGTCATTTTGGCCAGGTTGCGGATTGGGCATTTCCGGTTTAGCCGCCGCTACCTGCTATCCGGTGACCCCCGCCTCGCAGTGCGCCATGTTTTATTTTTATCCCCGTTTTAATCAATCCCGTGTTGTCCTGTCTCTGCCATCTACCTTACAGGAAATTTTAGCTGATAACGCTCGAGCAGCTGCTCGTGTTCTTCGTTTTATTACTTTGACGGACTTGTCCAAAGACATCTCTTTTAATTATTTTATCTGCGTCTTTGTAAGAACTTTCTGGTGTCCCCCATTGAGTTTTACCGGATTGTATGTGCGCTTACATTTGTGATTGGGCGCTAATGACATTAGTAGTAGAGCGCCCCACCCCCACCCCCCGCCACACAGTTCGCGAATGGTGCATAGGACTCCCCGTATGAGATACATACTGCTCTGCAAGACTTAAGGACGAACGAGATAAAGCAACATTAACTATTCGTTGGAAATGACTGAAAATGTGGAAGCCTGCTGCAAGAGACTTCATAGCCGTGCACAGAAAGCTGGATGGTACACACCGTGAGGTCAGCGTGACTAGAGCAGCAAGCGGGGCTGAACCCGTACCACGAGACAGCTGAAGGAACGGGAAAAGTGTGCCAATCAACGAGGGGGGGGGGGGTGGTGGTGGTGGTGGTGGTGGTGGTGGTGGTGGTGGCTTATTATAATATGGCCCAGATATATTTGGATGCTGCATAGTGACCTGGATTGAAACGAATTGTAAACGTAGCAGGCGTCGCAAAAATTAGGGTGCCCTCCGTAATGAGGGAATTTAAGACTGCTAAAGGCGACACGAATCGTTACTTTGCTTTATACCGGTAAAACTAACAGAACACATAGTGACAATGTTAATATGAGGCCTTTGCATATCTCCTACCTTCCAAACTTTACAGAAGCTCTCCTGCAAGGTTCGCAGGAGAGCTTCTGTAAAGTTTGGAAGGTAGGAGACGAAATACTGGCAGAAGTAAAGCTGTGAGGACCGGGCGTGAGTCGTGCTTCGGTAGCTCAGATGGTAGAGCACTTGCCCGCGAAAGGCAAAGGTCCCGAGTTCGAGTCTCGGTCGGGCACAGTTTCAATCTGCCAGGAAGTCTCATATCAGCGCACACTCCGCTGCAGAGTGAAAATCTCATTCCCCAAGAACGAAGTGTTGAAATCTATTTGCGAAGAAGGCCAGTCCAGTGATATCTGATCTGTTTGGTTGTTCGTATTTTGTTCGCTAAATGACAGTATGGATCCTCCCAGAAGTAAAAGACGTCGAGAATGTTTGTCGTACACATTGGAAAGCGCAAACAAATGTTTCTAGGTAATTTACTGTTAGACAGTAATCTTCACCAACGTGCACATAAGGGAATGGAGACATGATCCTTGCGAATAAAACGTGCATTGAAGAGTTCTTGAATTTTGAGGTGATAAACTGATGGTGCGGAGAAACTGCTTCTATCGGGTGGATGTGCTGGATGAGGAAAGGAATGGAGTTTTGTGGGTACTCGCTACATACATTTGCACATTCCGATGTGTGGCAGCTCCGGCAGAGGCCGGGGGTCATAGCACATAGCGGAGGCCGCGGTGGCCGGCAGGATGTGACGTCAGAGCGGCTGATCGGCGCAGCAGCGGGTGGGCGACGGATGCCGCAGGCTGAGCAGCTGCTGCGCCGGTCACGCCACGCCGCTTCTTGCCTGGTGCGTCCTCGGGGCCACAGCCGGACGCTCGGCCAACTAGCCTATATGCTGTCACGCCGCATACAACGTAAGTCAGCCCCTGATATCTCTGTAGTTATCGCACTCATTGAAAGTCGTAGATTAGTTTCAATTTCGGTAAGCAGTATTGGTAACCAAAGCAGTGCAGTGGTTGAGTGGTCGTTTACTCGAGTACACTGTTCAGAAGTTCTTCCGGCCACACGATTTAAGTACTTCGTGTGTAATTTTGCCTGAGGTGATTCCTCAAAATCCCTTGCCAGCTCCTATCTACACCGTAGCCCACGGCTGTTGTCAAAGATTCTGTGGATGTCAAGCTGATTAGTGAAATACCTCCTGCACATTTTCAGGCCTGCGAATTCAGTGTAGCACTCCTACGCATCGCAGAAACAAAACTGTGAACCGCGGAAATTCTAAGTGCACTTCCGGGCTGACCAGCCTAGCTAACCTGTCCTCTGGCTCACTCTCGTGTAACAGAAGGGCAGACGAAAGGTGAGGGGGGGGGGAGAGAGGACGAGGGGGACAATAACCATCATAATTCGAATGTTTTAAAACTTGACCATCGTGCCAGTTACCATATGTCATTTACGGATTCCATAAAACTTCAAAATCTCGATATCTGGCTGAGCCAATGGGGATTTGAAACCAGTTCCTTTGGATCAAAACAGTGCCCCTAACCTTCCAAATCAAAACGCCCTTCACCAATGCAACGTGTTCACGTGTTAACGTGTGAAGGTATTTTTTATGGATTTCCCACCTCCGTTTCACTACTTTTCAAGCAAGTTACACGAAAATCAAACGCTTATTTCTTAAAATACCCATTACAGATTTACGACCTCGTTTCTTGCTGGCGGACAACAGCTTTCTCAGTGTGCATTCATCTGCAGTTTTCTCTAAGAAAAATAGTTAACTCTAACACACCCATTAAGATTCTCTACGTAAAATTACAAAAATGATAGGATTAAAAATAGTGAGAAAATGCCATAGGAAAAATAATTACAAAAAATTAAGGTGGTAACATACTAAGACAGTTACGAATCGTCATACGTCCAGTTTAATTTTCGAACTAGTTTCAGGAACTTGTAGATCCAAAAGAAAGTCTATCGTGTACTCGACTATTCCCAATTTCCGCCGTCAGTGTGATAGGTTAGATACTGAAGCTTGTTTACATTCCAAACTCTGCTTCGGAAACGAATACAGGCTGTTAGTAAACCTACTTCCATTCATTCCTATCCTGGTATCGATCTGTTGCCTTTCTGCATGCCCAAGCACATTACTTTTCACTTCGAACACGCATCAGTTGTTCTACATCTACATTTATACTCCGCAAGCCACCCAACGATGTGTGGCGGAGGGCACTTTACGTGCCACTGTCATTACCTCCCTTTCCTGTTTGTCGCGTATGGTTCACGGGAAGAACGACTGCCGGAAAGCCTCAGTGCGCGCTAGAATCTCTCTAATTTTACATTCGTGATCTCCTCGGGAGGTATAAGTAGGGGGAAGTAATATATTAGATACATCATCCAGAAACGGACCCTCTCGAAACCTGGACAGCAAGTTACACCGCGATACAGGGCGCCTCTCTTGCAGAGTCTGCCACTTGAGTTTGATAAACATCTCCGTAACGCTATCACGCTTACCAAATAACCCTGTGACGAAACGCGCCGCTCTTCTTTGGATCTTCTGTCCCCTGTCAATCCGACCTGGTACGGATCCCACACTGATGAGCAATACTCAAGTATAGGTCGAACTAGTGTTTTGTAAACCACCTCCTTTGTTGGACTAAATTTTCTAAGGACTCTCGCAATGAATCTCAACCTGGCACCCGCCTTATCTACAATTTTATATGATCATTCAACTTCAAATCGTTCCGTACGCATATTCCCAGATATTTTACAGAAGTAACTGCTACCACTGTTCTGCTATCATACAATGGAGGATCCTTCTTTCCATGTATTCGCAATACCTAAAATTTGTCTACGTTAAGGGTCAGTTGCCACTCCCTGCAACAAGTGCCTATCCGCTGCAGATCTTTCTGCATTTCACTGCAATTTTCTAATGCTGCAACTTCTCTGTATACTACAGCATCATCCGCGAAAAGCCTCATAGAACTTCAGACATTATCTACTAGGTCATTTCTTTCGGCTTTCAACGAAAAGACGAGCTATTTTGTTAAAAGAAGCCAAATTTCTCTCATCGCAGTCTCAGATTTACGATATTCCTCTAGAGGTATCTATGGCTCTTCAGACGGAGTTAGCGTTCTTCTCTTGATCACAAGATCAAGAGAAGATATCCGTAGATAGTGTCATGTCGGACAGTATAAAACCCAAGTGGTTGGGCCGGCCGCGGTGGTCTCGCGGTTCTAGGCGCGCAGTCCGGAACCGTGCGACTGCTACGGTCGCAGGTTCGAATCCTGCCTCGGGCATGGATGTGCTGTCCTTAGGTTAGTTAGGTTTAAGTAGTTCTAAGTTCTAGGGGACTGATGATAACAGCTGTTAAGTCCCATAGTGCTCAGAGCCATTTGAACCCAAGTGGTTGGTTAAACGTGTGAAGCATATTGTAATACACCCAATATTTGCGAGCAAGCAAACAGCTGCAGTGGTAGAGCAGTACAGTGAAGTACAGTTGTGTTGTAGACGCGGCAGCTGGCGCGATCGCCTCGGCCTTTGTTTGCGGGCGCGTGTCGCTGGCATCGATTTTCAATGCCGCGTCGCCTCCGGAGCGCCACCGACACAGAACTACACGCCGCCCGTCACCGCCTCAGAACCCACCACACGATGGCCAAACTTACCTTTCTGCTTACCTCGGTCCTGCTTGCTTCCACCGCGGAATTGTACAGTGTGTTCTGGTTAGAGGTATACCCAAATAAATCCTTATAACGGAAGAACTCGACATTTTATGTTTATAAGCGATAGGCACTCGATTTCATTAACAGCGCTGAGTCACACGGCGCTTGCGCGTCAGTGACGCGGCACACTTATGTCGACCTGCTTGTGAACTGTGGCGCCACAGATAGTTCCCCACCCACCCCGCTATCTTGGGGATGTTACCGTATTTATCCATGAGACATTTTCAGAGCGTTAGATTGGAAAAGCGTGTCCCATGCCCTGACCCCTTTCGCTCTGTCTGACACAGCTGGATTTCAATGTTTGGAGGTTTATGAAAGACATAATTTACAGGACAAAGGATAGTCTTAAACATTTAAGTATCTAAGCCCAGTAGAGGCTAGAACAGTTCCCATGCGTATGAATGTTGCGAGAAGTGGAGTACCGTTTCGATACCTGTAGAGCCACAAACAGTGCCCACACTGAACTGTACCAAGATGCATAAAAGTTAGGATTCTGTGTACAATTTTGAACAAATGAAGTTACAAAGCTCAATGTGTACTGAAATGTTTTGTAGACCTCTGGCCTGGACAAAGTGTATGTGAATGCCTTTTGTCTAAAACACTGCTTTATACTAAAGATTACTAAGACTCTCAGACGTGGTAGTTGTAAAGATGCGTTTCATAAATCAGGAATTGCAGCAATGGAAATAAGATCTCGCTTTGGCTAACGCCGATAGGCAGAATAGGCAGCACCAGTAAACCCCGATTCTTTAGAAAATCGAACTCCGATTATAAAACCTCTTCAAACGTCCACCATACAAATGAGTTACTGTTAAATATTTGACAGTAAGCATATGTAACCGACAAAGTTGAGAAAGGTTTGAAATGATGCTTAGTTTGTTACTCAAAATGAATCACAAAAGCATTATTCTGCTGCCAACCGGTTTCAACCCGCGATGGGGCCATCTTCAGGGCAATTTACACCATTTGGTCGCTCGCTGGCGTCGTCACCCTGCCTGTGCACGGTTCGCAGTCGCCAAGTGCTCTAGTTATGAAACACTGGATGAATAGTGCGGGTAATTTGCGTTCTATTGTAAGCCAGTTTTCACGTATGTTTACGACGACGTAACTCCTGAACTGTCGTACAATAATAAAATTTTGCAGATAAATTCAGTGGTATGTCGAGCGTCTGCAAACTGTTGCAAACAGTTACTAGTAAAGAAGAAAGAAACGAGAACATCATGCCTGATGCTGAAATTATACTGCGTGAAAAGCGAAAATGTAGTAAGCTATAAACTTTTTAATTTTGCATGGGTGTCATGGAGAAAGTTACGTAAAAGATTTGAAATTATGTCTAAAGTTTGAGTAGCAAAGTGCTCTCATTGTGGATGAATAAAGTCGAAGTATTTGCTCGCCATCAGTTACTGACTCAAGACACAATTTTCTAACTCTAATACTTGTCTTATTGTGTTAAACTTGTAACAAGATTATACCTCCTAATGGCATTGACACCATTATAAATTTTTCAATTCGGCCGTAATTACAAGGAATTCTGAAAATCAAATTTTTGTGGCTCCTCGAAGCCGTAAGATTGGCAGCCTGCAATTGCCGTAATAAAATTTGCATTCTGTAGCGGAGAGTGCGCTGATAGGAAACTCCCCAGTAGATTAATACTTCGTGCCGTACCGACACTCGAACTCGAGGACTTTGCCTTGCGCGGCCAAGTGCTCCACCGACTGAGCTACGCAAGCACAACTCGTCCTCATAGCTTTCCTTCCGCGAGTACATCTCTGAAGGTCATCTGTAAAGTCATCTGCGGAAGTAAAGCCGTGACAACGGGTCTTGAGTCATACTTGGGTAGCTCATCGGTGGACCACTTGCCCAGGAAAGGCAAACATCCTGTGTTTTAATCTCGGTCCGACACAGTTTTAATCCGCCAGGATGTTTCAACCTGCAACTGGTACCCAGTACTTGGTTTTGCGATAATAGCTAACTAATGTAGATCTGTGTTGTACAGAGAAGTTAACAGTAATTGTGAAATGGTTTGTCACGCTTGCAAAAATGTTAGTCATTGGCTTAGAGACGTAAACGATAGTTGTAAAGGATCGAAGAAAGTGATGAGGCATTACTGCCCCCCCGCCCACCCTTTGTAATATATTTCCGGCTGACGTACTTGTTACGTGCGCTGGTTAATGTACATTACCGTTGCTCAATTGTTTCCCTGTGTTTTCCCGACGGTTTCGGTAGTGCTTGCCAACGTGCACCGGAGACGTTGCCAAATAGTTCTTAGATTTCTGTAACTACACATGTCAGCGACGGATTTTCTGAGCCACCAATCATGAGGCAGTAGCGGAATTCATTGAGCCTTACCACAAGTAAGGGATGCTGCAGCAAAAACCTTCATGCATTCAGACAGCTTAATTTATGCCGAACATCTGAAATTCGGAGGAATTGCTGCTAACAACTTAGATAGCCCTCACGCAAACCAAGCTTAAACATCCCAGTGCTTCCCTCCTGCCCAAGTGCTCTGTGCATACCTTGTAGTACTTGTAACCTGAGGGAAGTTAGCCTATCAAGTTAGGTAATGAAAAAGTGCGCCGATGGCGTTACGGTAGCTAGGAACAGTTACTGATACAAGCTTTTAGTCCAGCAACGAGCTTTGCTTCTATAGGAATGGCGTGGTTGGTAGCACCGGGTCCGGAATGTAGGCATCCGGGGACTACACTCGGTCCGACGCGCAGTGTTAAATCGTTGAGATCCGCAATTGCAGAGCACGGCACTCCACAGGGCTAATAACTCATTCTGGAACGCAATTTGCGATTGACGATGGCCCTGATTGACCCGAAATGAAAGTGAGAAACGGAGGGAAGAGAGATAGGTTTTGATAATTGCAGGGGCACTTCAGTCGGGGTACCAACAGCGGCATATGGTGGACAGAGGGCGAAGTAACTGCACTACATGGACTGTACCCGCCATTACACATCACCCCCGTTCCCAACAGTGTACTATTGCTAAGAAAATGAATGTGTCAAAATTTGTGAATCAAAGGAAAACGCTAAGCCTGACAGTTTAAAGTCTTTAAAACGTGCTTATAAAACTTAAAAACTTAAGTCACAGCTGCAAACTACTAACGCGAATTCTTTACAGACGAATGGAAAAACTGGTAGAAGCCGACCTCGGGGAAGATCAGTTTGGATTCCGTAGAAATATTGGAACACGTGAGGAAATACTCTAAAACTTACCTTAGAAGAAAGATTAACGGAAGGCAAACCTACGTTTCTAGCGTTTGTATAGAAAGCTTCTGACAATGTTGACGGCAGTACTCTTTCAAATTCTGAAGGTGGCAGGGGTAAAACACAGGGAGCGCAAGGCTATTTACAATTTGTGCAGAACCAGATGGCATGAAAGGGAAGCAGTGGTTGGGAAGGGAGTGAGACAGGGTTGTAGCCTCTCCCCGATGGTATTCAATCTGTATATTGAGTAAGCAGTAAAGGAAACAAAAAAAAATTCGGAGTAAGTATTAAAATCCATGGCGAAGAAATACTTTGAGGTTCGCCGATGACATTGTAATTGTCAGGGACAGCAAAGGACTTGGAAGAGCACTTGAACGGAATGGACAATGTCTTGGAAGGAGGATATAAGATGAACATAAACAAAAGCAAAACGAGGATAATGGAATGTAGTAGAATTAAATCAGATGACGATGAGGGAATTAGGTTAGGAAATGACACCTAAAGTAGTAAAAAAGTTTTACTATTTGGGAGCAAAATACTTCATGATGGTCGAAGTAGAGAAGATATAAAATGTAGACTGGCAATGGCAAGGAAAGCGTTTCTGAAGAGAAATTTGTTAACATAGAGTATTGATTTAAGTGACAGGAAGTCATTTCTGAAAGTATTCGTATGGAGTGTAACCATGTATGGAAGTGAAACGTGGACGATAAATAGTTCAGACAAAAAAAGAGAAGCTTTCGAAATGTGGTGCTACAGAAGACTGCTGAAGATTAGATGGGTAGATCACATAACTAATGACGAGGTTTTGAATAGAATTGGGGAGGAGTTTGTGGCACAACTTGACAAGAAGGGACCGATTGGTAGGACATGTTCTGAGGAATCAAGGGATCACGAATGGAGGGCAGCGTGGAGGGTAAAAATCGTAGAGGGAGACCAAGAGATGAATACACTAAGCAGATTCAGAAAGATGTAGGTTGCAGTAGGTACTGGGAGATGAAGCTTGCACAGGATAGAGTAGCATGGAGAGCTGCATCAAACTAGTCTCAGGACTGAAGACCACAACAATGTATCCGTTAACCCTGCGGTTACTGACAGGAGCCACTAGTAAAGGTTTCATAGCTTATGTTTCCCGGAAAATTTTCAGAGAATTTCTGAGGTATCACCCTTCTCATACATGCTATAACAAGTTTAAACACAACGCTATCATTGTTGGTATGGCATTAGTAGTAGTCACATTTAAAAATTAAATTTATGCTGCCGTTAACGATAAAATCATTTCATATGTATGACCGCCTAGCGCCGTAAAAGGCACTAACGACCGTTAAGTGAGCTTAATCAGCTGTGAACCGAAAAAATTCACCAAATGAAACATGCCTTAAGAAACTTTAAAGTTTGATGTATGTAAGATGTATAATGCAGACTGAAGCGGCGAATTAAAATTGGTACCGGCGCTGGGTTTCGAACCTGTATTTCGTTAGAGGCTCGGGTGCTGTTCCAATACAGTTGGAGAGACTCTGCAATGATTTTAGAGCTTAGGTGAATACAAAGCGGGTTGAGGCGTGAATGGGAATTTGGATTGAGGATCGAGGCGTGCTGAAGTAGCCCGTGCACATCCGCAAAGCCCCTGTGTCACGGTGGCGCCGTGGTTAGCGCATCTGTGTTGTAAGAGATCCAGTTCTGAATCCAGGCCTAGGTAAATATTTTCACTCGTGGCTTCAGCCTGCGTGTATACAAAATTTCATCGCGTCGGAGCGGTATCCGAAGGAATTGCAGTGGCATCTCCGTCTGTACTAACTACTTTTCCGTTACGGTAGGCCGGCTAAGAAACCAAACACATTCCACGACGAGAAGCTACCGCACAGAAATGACGAACTTGTAAAACGGTGAGACAGTCTTGCAGTATCTGGCGACTTTCCCTCAACTGTCTGGTGTGGACTGTAAACTGTTTCGGGGCCGCAGCTGGTATTCGCGGAGGACGGAACAAAGCGTTGGTGTGCGGGCCGCGCCACGACTTGGGGCAGGGTGGGGGCTGTTGACACGGCGCGGCCCGGTGCTGTGTGTGCAGAGCGCTGTTTGCGCGCCCAAAGAGCCGCCGGCCAGGGCAAACATTGTTGTTGCGTGCAGCTGGCCAGGTGAGGCGAGGCGAGGTGGCCGAGCCGCTGCAAGCCGGTAGCGCCGAGCTGCAGTAAACACCGCCGCGTGCCGCCGCGGTCCAGAATGTTTCTCAGAGAACAGTGCAGTTGCCTGGCGATCAACGACCGCTGATGGTCTGGTATCCTACCACATTTGCTGACATTTTCAGGGGTGCCAGAAGAAATTTGGCGATTGTATCTGTCCAAAGTAAATACTCCCGAAATGACAAATTGGTAGATGTAAGGAAATTTAAGTATGTCGGATATTACACAATTTCCGGTATATTAAGTCCTGCGGGCAGCATCTTCTTGGTATGTAGCATATTAAGCTCCAAATTAATGAGTGAGCACCTGTAAATGGTGAAAGATTAAAAAGAAAGGAATGGCTTCAGACAAGACTTCCTTTGGCGTTTCGTGTGAAAGCAGTCTGAAGGTTGACTTCTGGGCATTTCACCAACGCAGGCATTCATGAACAGTACTTAAAAACAACAAATACACCTCATGAAAGTGTTACATTGCACATCACTATAAAATTGATCTTTCAGGCCTATAGCTAAGTTGGTGCTCCACCATTGACCTCGACAAAAGTTTGAAGATTTCCAATCAATGCTGTGAAAAAATTTATACAATTGTTGTCGTCTTCAGTCCTGAGACTGGTTTGTTGCAGCTCTCCATGCCACTCTATGCTGTGCAAGCTTCATCTCCCAGTACCTACTGCAGCCTACATCCTTCTGAATCTGCTTGGTGTATTCATCTCTTGCTCTCCCTCTACGGTTTTTATGCTCCACGCTGCCCTCCAATACTAAATTGGTGATCCCTTGATGCCTCAGAACATGTCCTACCAACCGATCCCTTCTTCTGGTCAAGTTTTGCCACAAACTTCTCTTCTCCCAAGTCCTATTCAATACCTCCTCATTAGTTCTGTGATCTACCCATATAATCTTCAGCATTCTTCTGTAGCACCACATTTCGAAAGCTTCTGTTCTTCTATCCTGCAAAACCTTCAGTTCGCCGCGAAAGGTTTGCGGATCAGATGATGGTCCAGTGCGAAGCCAGCGAGCACGTGAATTATTTTTGGGGATGAAAAAGGGCAAGTTTTTAAATTTATTCCTCGCACACATTATTTGCACTCAGATATTACAAAACCCGCTCAGAGCTGCTGTAAATGAAGAGCGGTTCTATCTAAATAGGTTTTTACTGGTGCGGTGCACACAACCTGACCTTGATTTAGGCACTCACATACTACAGTAAATGACAGCTATTGTTACCGAATTATAACAAATTACTGAAGACGAAAGAATGTCGTACCCAAGTGGTTACAACAGTGGGTAGGAGACTTAACGTGGGGGATTGTGTACGGTCTAGGTTTTAGAAATGATAAATAATTAAAAGTAACCCCAAACATAGTACCAGGAAGTACATTGTCTATGAAGTCCAGCTAGCATTTCACAAAGTGCTTATTAGAGCAATGCGGCTTGTTGTGAAACTTTTAGCAGCTCTGTTTTTTGTTATGCCAGAATTTCCGTGTGCGCCCCGCTTGCTGCTCGCAGAGTATCATGTTATTAGTTCTGTCCATGCACGGATCGGCATTGTAAGATCAGCAGCTCTGATTGCAACGCTTCGTCCGCGAATCAAAGAAGCAATGCCCAATAAAAGAAATCTAACGGCATAACACAGCGAGAGTGCAGATTGTCGTGCAATTCGACCATAATCATCCATGCCCCTTTCAGCAAACGTCATTCAGCACATCTCATACAAACTCCAATGTGGGGCCGCACCATGGTGCTGGAAGACGGATAATGGCAGCTCTTCGGTCTATGGTAGCAGGAATTGTTGAAACACGCCCACTTGGGCATTTCCTGTTGCTTCCTCTGTGAAGAAAGACGGGCCTATGACACTATTGTGCTTTAGGACACAAAACATTAAACTTCGAGCTGTCATGTCTGTGCTAACATGCGTTGTTGGTTTCTGATGCCCGATATGATTTGGCGAATCACATGTCCGGAAATGTGGAACTTTATTTAATCTAAAAATAGGCGTTTTTTCTTGGTCATTGTCACCATCTAAGGAACAGACAGCGGTAAACAATCGTTCGGCTGCAGTGAGTGAACCATTTTCACTTTCTATGCAAAAAGAATTCTGAGGGCTGCGTTGAAATGTAGCTTTCACTTTGTGAACACGTTCTTGATACACAAGGAAACGTGCACTACGAAGGTCTTTGACATTGCCTGCCTCTCCTGTTTTGAGCGACTTCATTAAGCTTGTTTTTGGAGGCGGTGTGCCCCCTGCCCCATACTGGTGTCGTTCTTCAGGTGCTGACGTTGTGGAGCAATAGCATATTCATTAACTCCTCCATGGTAGGTATGCCGAATGTGTGGTAGCTACGTGTGGGGCAGCACTAAAGTAACAACCGAAAGACCAAGTCGAAACCAGCAATGCTAAACAAAATGGAAAGATGCATTCAGGAAACTAGGTAATGCCGAAGCTGCAGATTTTGGACGGTAGGGCAGACAGCGAATCCTAGGCCGCTAAGCCATTAGTTGACGGCTGCACCGTGACCAGACAGGCAGGAGGCGTCGCGACAGTTGCTCCCCATAAATCCTGTCGCCACATCTGCCGCCTCGCAAAAACCCTGTGCGTCGCGAGACCTTCAGCTCCAGACCCCCACTGCGTCCTCGCCATTGCACACCACCTTTCCCACGGAAATACCGTGCTCACATCTCACTGCCTCGCACCCATACGGTCAACGCCATACAAATACAGGTATCTACAAGAACGAGAAGATTGCAATGTGGAAGTAATATTTTCTAGTTTCTCTGAGAACACATGGACTAATTACACAGCTTAGCACCATGAGTGTCCATGGTGAACACCGGTATAAATTCTACATTAGTTGTGCGAAATACAGGGATAGCAAGCGCTGTTTGGAAACTTACTGGAAAATTGTGTGCTCTACCGATACTCTAATCCTGAATTTCAGCTTTCGCGGGAAATGCTTTAATAGACTGAACTATCCAGTCACTATTCACAAGGGAACCTCCCCATCGCACCCCCCTCAGATTTAGTTATAATTTGGCGCAGTGGATAGGCCTTGAAAAACTGAACACAGATCAATCGAGAAAACAGGAAGAAGTTGTGTGGAACTATAAAAATAAGCAAAATATACAAACCGAGTAGTCCATGGGCAACGTAGGCAACATAAAGGCTAATGTGCGCACAGGAGCGCCGTGGTCCCGTGGTTAGCGTGAGCAGCTGCGGAACAAGAGGTCCTTGGCTCAAGTCTTCCCTCCAGTAAAAAGTTTAAATTTTTATTTTCAGACAATTATCAGAGTTCAGGCACTCACACATAATCATTTTCGCTCTCCAAAATTCCAGGACATGTTCAGATTTTCTTGGACATATGCAGGATTTGACGGTCTACACACGGAAAAATTTGAAAACGTTAAAAACATGTTTTGACAGAGCACAGAGAAAACTGTGCGACTGTGAAACTGTTGCACGCATTTGTTGCAGGTTATGTGACACTCTTATGTTTTCATCACTTTTTTGGGAGTGATTATCACATCCACAAGAAAACCTAAATCGGGAAAGGTAGAAGAATCTTTTTACCCATTCGCAAAGTGTTAGGTGGGTCGACATCATATTCCTGTCATGTGACGCATATGCCGTCACCAGTGTCGTATAGAATATACCATAAGTGTTTTCCTGGATCAAATGTTTTCGGTTACCATTGGACAGGCACGTCCTTTCGTCTACTAATCGCACGGTTTTGCGGTGCGGTCGCAAAACACACACTAAACTTATTACAGTGAACAGAGACGTGAACGAACGGACAGATCATCACTTTGCAAAAATGAAGTAAATAAACTTTTCGCTCTAGGGTAGACTTGAACCAAGGACCTCTGGCTCCGCAGCTGCTCACGCTAACCACGGGACCACGACGCTCCTGTGCCCACATCATCCTTGATGTTGCCTATGTTGCCCATGGACTACTCAGTTTGTATATTTTGCTTATTTTTTCATAGCTCCATACAACTACTTCCTGTTTTCTCGACTGATCTGTGTTCAGTTTTTCAAGGCATATCCACTGTGCCAAATTATAACTAAATCTGAGGGGGGTGCGATGGGGAGGTTCCCTTGTCAGGTCCGCCCTCACAGCCTTACTCCAGCCACATCTCTCCCCTCTGTTGGAAATCAGGTCTCCCGTACACCTTGTGAGACTAGCACTCTCGGATGAAAGGAATTAGAGAATTTGCTTAATCACAATCTAGTGCCTTCTTTCCAGAAAGAAATCTTATCACTTCCCAGCAGTGCAAGAGAACTTCTGCGAAATTCGGAAAGTAAGGGAGATACAATAAAAGCAGAAGTGAAGCTGTGAGGGTAGTTGTCCCTGACTAGCTCAGACGGTTAAAGCCCAGTACGTGGTAATAACAAGCCAGGTGACTGGAGAGAAATCATTCCCACAGGGTTAAATTTTGTCCACTCCTATTAATGCGCATGACCTTCCCATAAACATTCGACAAGCAGAATGAGTAATCTTTGCAGATGATACTAATGTTACAATAAACCTCATTAGAGAGTGCAATAGAAGATATTGGAAAACATTAAAAAAGAATTAAGTGGTTCTTATAAAATGGATTCTCCTAAATTTTGAGAACGCATTATATTCATTGTGTACACAAATACATGATGTAGCACATGAATAGGTTGTTAGTAAATAGGGTAGAATGCTACAAATTTTTGTGGTGTACATATTTATGAAAACGTGAACTGGAGTCATATAACTGAGCCACTCCGTTTCCACCTAATTTCGATCTGTGCATAATGGCTTGTCTTGGAAACAAGCGAATCAACCTCCTGATATAATTTACTTATCAATGTACTACGAAATAATTTGCTGGGACAATTCATGGCTCAGAGTACTGATTCGACAGAAGCGAGCAGTAAGAATGATTTTCGCCCAATTCCGTCACGTAGGCACTGCTTAAAGGAGCAGAGTTTTTACTGTACTAAAACTATTCTCTAACGAAATTTGTAGTGATCCAGTAAAAGTTCAGAATAGTGATATCCAAATGTTAACCACAAGGGGAAAATTGGCCTTCATTACCCTTACTAAAGCTGTCTGGCTCAGAAAGGAGTTAAATATGCAGCAATAGAAGTCACATGCCCAGTGGCAGTCTGACAGGTAGCGAAAGCAAGTTTTAAATCTAACCTGTAATCATTCCTCTGGAACGATTTGTCCCACGGACGAATTTATGTTTAAAAACTCGTAGGCTATCAAAACTCTATAGTTAAATGAGGACTAAAAATGCGTTAAATTTTAACACTAAACACGTATGGATATTCTACAGACTGACCTGTTCCGCACGATTTCGATATAAGAATCGTTCAAATGATGTGGAAGACATAATATGTTACATCGGTTATTGAATATGCAGGCAGAATATTTGCTTCCAGTATAACCTACTGAAAAGTTTGTATTCATTGTCAAGGCAAGTTGGGAAGTTACTTCAAAATGCAAATTTTTGGCTAGTCAGTCTTTGACGCCAAGAGCTTTCCTAGGGATTCTGAAAGATCAAAGTAGTCGCATACTCAGCGAATGAGCGTATTGAGAAGATGCAGGAATCCTGTATCACCGTCTTAGTCAACTGGAGATGTTGGTCGTTGCTTTCCTCCGACCTGTTCCGAAGTGTCGAGTGTCAATCTGTGTCGTGTGGATGACTGACTAGAGCTTGTACAGTGTATTGTCGAGGTTATGAAGTGAAGGGAGCGGGTAAACAGTGCCGGCACATGCAATTCTGTCGAATTGCACCAAGGGGACCGCAGAGGTTGTCCGATCAGGTGGACGGATCAGCAAGTGTCAAACCCCCATTCAATGAAACATTGCAGAGGTTTGGTCTTTCATCCAACACGCTGGCCCAAAGACGACATTTTACGTCAGTGTAAGTTTTCCACCACCATAATTATTTCACTCTAGCGCGCCCCTGCACAACCCAAGTGCCTTGAAAACCACTAGTACGTCTTTTTCAGGCTAACACTTCTGTGGCAGCCAGACATCGCTTTTCCACTGGTGACCAATCAGTCTTCGCGAAGTTCAGATCTTGACATCACACCCACATTTTCGAATCAGTCCTTACAGCGATAGAAATACCAGCAACTAAATTGTAAATTTAAACGTTGACAATTTACGGAAGCTCTTATCTGTTCATCAGAATTTTGTCAGAATCACCGCTGGTGGGAATCAAAAGTTGGGCCATCTGAGGGTTATATACCCGAAAACGGTTAGATAAACTAAAAAGATTGGCGCTGTATATCAGCATTGGTAGCATATTTATGAAAGTTTGCGTCAAGCCGCCCGCGTATTTACTATTCCGCATACTCGTAAGTTGTTACAAAAATTTCGATTGGTCTCATCTAAATCTACGTGATTACTCTGCTATTCATAATGAACCACCTTCATGCTGTGTCTACCGTTCCACTTTCGAACGGCACGCCGGAAAAACGAGTACTTAAATTTTTCCGTGAGAACCCTGAATTCTCTCATTTTATCGTGATCATTTCTCCCTATGTAGGTGGGTGCCAACAATGTTTTCGCAATCGGAGGAGAAAACTGGTGATTGAAATGTCATGAAGATCCCGTCGCATCGTAAAACGCCTTTGTTTTAATGATTGCCACTCCAACTCCCGTATCATGTCTGTGGCACTATCTGCCCTATTTCACGATAATACAAAACAAGCTGCCCTTCTTTGTACTTTTTCGATGTCATCCGTCAGCCCACCTGATGCGGATCCCACACCGCACAGCAGTACTCCAGAATAGGGAGGACAAGCGTTGTATAAGCAGTCTCTTTGGTAGACCTGTTGCACCTTCTAAGTGTTTTGCCAATTGGTATGTCAGAGGTAAATAGTTAAGCAACGTGGCTAAACCGAACGCTGTTGGGAATAATGGATGGGTATTGAAGCAGAGTACTCCTGCAGCGTGCCTGGCCAACTTCCGCGAAGTTTAACGCGGAAGGCAGAGTGTAGTGCAAGGCAGCTGCGTCGTGTCATGTACGGCACGACGCGGTCGGCTAAGGCTTCGGCACCCTTGATCCTGGCCGCCGCGCCGCGCAGCCACGTTCCCCGGCTATCTCGTCTCGTCTCCGCTCAGACTCTAAATAAAGCCCTATCTCGCCTTCCTCCGGCAAACAGATTCTATGTCGGGCCGGCCAGCCAGCCCGCCGCACGCTTGCCCTTTGTCTCGTCGCCTTTGCTCGTATCGGCAGAAAATTCCTATCGCCGAGGCTCCTCAAACATTGCCTTGTGGCGGCGGAAACAGCTGGCGACGACCGACGTCTCGGAATGTCGTTTCCTGGAACAGCAATACCGGAACACACTGGCGAGTCCGGCTTGTAGCATTGTCCACAGTGTGTGCACGGAGACTTAAAAACGTGCGCGTGTGGACAGCACTTCGCGTACTGTTTCCAACAAGACTTTGGATTCTGCACCCGAAATAAATTTTCAGAGTTCGTTGCAATACTGTTGGAATTAAATTTTTGTTATTACTGCGTCGGTGTATTCGTTGAGGAAGGAACTTGGTTCCATTTCCGGTAACACCTCGGATATTTTCTGAGGTAGGGGAGTATGGTGTGAGGTCTTCAGTCCTCGAGACGAAACGAAAAGATGCTTGAACAAAGAAGTAGCGGCATCACCAGGATTCATCCACTGCCTACGACGACTGGAAGAATTCGCGACATGATCATATGTCCCACGATCAAAGATCGCTACACGCACAGTCTTGCAGACAGCAATCGATCGCTTGGAATAGGCCTAATCCCGGACTCGTGTTTATTTACAAGCATCTAGACTGCTTCGATTTCATCAATCAAAAACGTCCTCTAAGAACTAGCTTGGAAATATGTTGCCTGAACGCAAAATGGACTGAAGCTGTCGGTTAAACTTCGTGTGCCTGGATCAGAAATTTTAAATTTGCTGTCGCGTTTCAGCTACTGGCAAACTCGAGAAATATATTTACGTAAAGTAAGACTTAAATCTTAATTGTACGAATCATAAATAAAACCTGAAACACTGACACAAGGAAACTTTTTAAAACGGGAACCAACGCTACTGGAGTTAACTCGTCTGCACAGGAGTGCTGAGTGGTTGTGCTTTACGTTTGTGGTCTCCTAGCCAATATTTTAGTCATATGGTACACTTAAATTAGTGAACTGTCACTCCTACAAAAAATGTTCACTGTACTTCATACATACACCTGCATAGAAAAAAATATGTAGCTTGTAGACCGTTTTAAAACGGAACAACGGACAGGAAAATCTATTCTAGACAGTTTTTAACTCTGCCAGTCGAGTCACACAGAAGGGTTCAGTAGATGCATATCTTTGTGTACATGATTTATATAAGAACATGAACATAGCTAAAGGTTGCTTCTTAATCCATCAGATACGACGGTGGTATGCTTCTCTCACGAAAAGTTTGTATGAACAGAATAACTTACTTAAAACATGAAACGTCGAACTAAAATGTATTGTGCCTTCCTTCAATTAGCCTTATCAGTGAAAAGCCTTTCTATTCAGTTTCTGATCACGTCATCTTGGGCACTAATGTTAATCTTAATTGAAAAAGCGAAAATGCTTACCCATGCAACGTAATGTATTAGACATATCATACAATGTACCTAATAATCATATGGCGATCGTCTGAGCAGTTATAACCCACCATAATAATCTACTTATAAACGAAGTCTCGCCCGCAACAGCCCGCTTGCCTCTAAAACGTCCACTAAAGTGAGGGTTGACACATTGTTCAACCGTTCGTAGAAGTGTATCCGTGTACGAAATTTCACTGTTGATAGTGCCTGCACACGCAGTACGTGGTACGCATACAGTAGAGGTTCCGATGTACCACTGGCAAGTCATGCGGTCAACATTACTTGTTGGACCTGGTTGATTTCGCTGACACTATGGTTGACAACTGCAAAAGTTTCTTGTTCTTCTAGGTCTTATCCAGTCACGTGTAGCAGGCTTTAAAGTCCAATGCTCAAAGATGATAGATTGCTTCAAAAACCTTTCTGACGGGCAAATGTCGTTACGGAAATACCTCTAGGTACAAACTTTGAGCTATTATCTGATAATCAGTATAGCAAATGGTCATCTGCCAGCTCCGCATTGGAGTACACTTCCATAGCACTGTGCCAAAAACAAAGATCGTGATCAATACTTCAGTTGATGCTACTCGTTTGATGCTATCAGTTGGGCTAATCTCATGACATTACCTTCGTTAAACTGGAACAAACACTGCTGGTGAACCTAAGAATTGTACATTCTAATTAAGTTTTGCCAAGAGGATAAATTAAACATCACATGAGATGTTGGAACGTTGTTGCCGTTTGTTTCCCATGATTAATTTGATTCTGAAGAGACGTAGAAAATGAGCTCCCAATTGGTAATAAAGTATTTCCAGACAATGCTCGTGTAGCACACATTCTTGTGTGTGAGGAATGTTGTTTGAAAGTTTGGCCATACGTTTTCTTTACGCCCTGTATAAAATATTCTAAAATTCTGTGCCAGTTTGTTACAAATGAATTTTGTTTCTAATGAACATCTATATTTTACATTTTCGAAGTATGAGATTTTTGAAAGTTCTACGGATACAGAGATTGTATTGTGTGTTTTATTCTTTGCAAGTAGTGATGACTACAGGTTTCAGCTTGGTTGTTTACAAAAATGAGCTGTGAATGTGGCTGTGGCGCTCAAACCAACCGCAAATATTTTGAATACATAACGCCAAAGTATAGCTCGTAACATTGGTCTTGTTCTAAAATGCTATTACTTTGAGCAGCAATTGAAACTTGACCTTGATCAGTGTCACGAAACAAGGAATGTAAAAAGCTCGAATAAAGCTCAGCGTGTAAATAGATTTCTTCATGATGCTACCTGAATAGTTCAGTACGTTATTCTGTTGTTTCAGGTGAGTGCCCTGTCTTGCGGCTCTGCTGTATCGTAAGTACCCTTATTCTGCTAATATCGACACACATTTGCTGCACAAGTAGGTAATGGCGCGCAGTTCTTGCTTGGGCATCGGAGCGCACCCCTGAGGAATGCAGCCGCCTGCCCTATAATCAGCGAGGGGGCGGTCCAGCCCGCTCCCAGCCCTCCTAATTGACGCACTGCTCCATTCCCCGCAGGAGCGCTTCCTTGGTACCGTATAGGGACCACAGACCTTTCCTACCGCTGATCGCTGCGTGTGGGGGTGGGGGAGGAGAGAGAGAGAGAGAGAGAGAGAGAGAGAGAGAGAGAGAGATATTCGTTGCATAAAAATTTAGTGGTGGCTAGTCTTTTTTTCAGATTTTGATTCGTGCGTCAACTGATTTAAAAACCATCTTGTTTCAATCAATGCGCTGTCCACGCCCCCTTTCCTACACGGCTGTCCTTGATTTATATTTTCTACCATCCGATAAGAGATCTGTAAGGTACGGAAGGCTGAGGCCCCATTTTCGATGCGACTACCCACTCATCAAAGAAATGCACACACACACCCAACGAAAGCTTTAATAACCTCATTTAGAAGAGACGCCAGAAGACATAATCAATTTCATTATGATTGATCGGTGTTCATGGATGGTAAGTCTGTTTCAAAACCTTCAGACTAGAACCTGTTGTAGGTTGCTTCACTGAAAACCTATTGAACAAGACTCATGATGTGCGCATTGTTACCTCTGAAATGTCAGTGAAGGATATTGCCAAAAGGGCACGTTAGGAGGGTCAGACTAAGAGCTATTTGGAGACAAAAAACACCAAATGTATGGTTATGGCCAGCAGTAAAGTACTCATTTTTTGCATAAATGCTAATAAATTCATTTTTCTGCATTTACTGCAACTTCAATTATTCAGTGAGAAAGTTTCCTGCTCAGCAATTGCAGATAAAAAGGTGAAATTTGCTACAGATGCTGTACACACCAGAACAAAACTTCCTATGGGAAAAGTTTTCAAAGTGAATCATTGTCAAATTTAAATTTTTGTGAAATACAGATAGCTATGTATAATATAAAATTTAAGAAAGTTGCGAGAGATCTAAGACTTGTATTAAAAAACTGGTGCACAGCCACACAGTGTTATGTACGTGGACTCTTTTTTCCGGGGAAATTAGCCTCTGCTACGATAAATTTAGAAAAATAAAATTTCAAAGAAAAAAATTGTGTACTTTTTGCTTGTTCTGTAGATCGCTTGGTCTTCATATAGCTTTCTCACGCCGGTACAAACTACGCTTAGATATGGAATGTGAAAATTTCCGAGCCTGGTGATGACTTTTCGCGGAAAATGAACCTTCCCATCTACACATCTTAGATGGACTTCGTACAGTGGTGTTCTTGCGAATAAATTCTGTCCTTAAAGTAACGTAATGGGACGTTCACAAACGTTAGACTGCCACAATTTCATTGGACTGGCTATTAGTCTTTTAAAATGGAACTATATATTTTCTCATCCACTTCTTACAGGAGGCTTGTTTTCAGCAACATTGTTCCATCCTGAGAGTATGCAGCTAGCGGTACGATCATGCGTAGTGAAGCATTATGGTTTCCAAATTGTTTTCACTGTAGCAAGCTTATTTGCGTAATGAAAAATTCCTTGTCCGCTCCAGCAATCACTGGTCATAACTTTTCCCGAGGATTAGACTTAATCTTCCGCAAAACCAGTTAAAAATTCGTTTCCGCATTTGCATTTAGTGCACATCAAATGCTGCAGTCACGTAGTCCAAAACTTTTTCATTCTGCAGACACGCCTACGTCAGTCTTTCCACACCTAAAATAGCCAATCGTTCGTTACGATATATGCGCTTTCTCGAAGTGAACATCAGTGCTTGCTGTTTGGGAAAAACGTTTCACTTGAATCTGGAAAAGTGTTGTTTCATTTGTTTCCCAGTTATATGAAAAAGGACTTCATATTCCAGTTTGCAATAAACCACTCGAAAGCCAAGAATGTTGTGATGCCGTGGTATTGCATTACATTCATCTCAAAGAACGCTATTCGGGAAATTTATATTCTACTTAAAAGGAGACGGCACGACGGTGGGGTCGGGGATTGTCCGCAATTTTGTGTGGTGAAAGAGGACCCCTAACACCTCAAGTGGTTAAAATATTAGGACGCACTACCCGGAAAATGCCGAGAAAAATCGATCCAAAGTTTCTTAGGTGCCTTATGAAGATAAAATGGTAGTCCAGCGTCGTGCCGTTGTCTGGCCTACATGGTTAGCACTCGGACGCTTACGCCAGAGGTCTCGGGTTCGATTCCTCCTCCGGCACTTTTTTCTTCTGTTGCTTGCAAAATTGCAGCGCGAGAATCGTGAAATTAATTCCCGGCAAGATTGTATAAAAATTCATTCTATAATTATCCATCAGTTATCGTCACTGATATTCCGAGACATGAGACGGCTTGCCTCAAAATTGTCAAACTCGAAACATTTTCGTAAATGTTAATGGGGCATGTTTTTGTACAGATTTATTGCTAACGGTCTGTGATTTTAAAAAATCCGCTTTTATGTTGCCCAAGATGTCGCAAAAATTGCTTTGTTTTTACGATAATTACCACTGCGGTTCTTGTTTATAATTATCATATGTACAAAAATTGAATGTTTCCCAATCGACTTTGTTATTCTGATTAAAAAGGCAATGTTTCTCCTCATATACTTCACAATGAAAAATAGAAAACCCACCGCCATGAGTTGTGTTGTTGGACAAAAAGAAAATAACTTTTATTCAATAATGTAACTAATTTGTTAAAGATAATGCAGGTTTGGGAAACTTTCTGAATAATTGGTGGAATAACCAAAGAAAATGAAACAGAAGAAAAAAGTGCCAGAGGAGGAATCGAACACGAGACCAGACTGCGGCTCGGTAGTGTACTAACATTTTATACTCATAAGGCACCTAAGAAACTTTGGATAGATTTTTCACGGAATTTTCCGGGTAGTGCATCCTAATATTTTAATCACGTGAGGTGTTAGGGGTCCTCTTTCACCACACAAAATTGCGGACAAATCCCCGTCTCCTTGTTAGATGAAGCAGGTTTTGTCGTATGTTACTGCGCAAGAAGTCCAGCGTAAGAGAAATGGTTACCAACGCCATCCAGTTTTATCGTTAACATCTGCCGGAGCAGAACAGCTTCCAGTTCTATGGAATTTATTACCACGGACGTCTCCCGCATCGCCTACGTAGCAGAGGGTCCAAGCTGCCCGCGGTTGGTCAGCTAGCAGGAAACGCCGCAGCGGCCGGCTCCTCATCTCAACGAGGAAGCGCCGGAAGCTGACTTCACGGCGGAAGCGACGTCACCACCGTGTCAGTCACTCCGACCGCCTCACACGGTACTTCCCCCTAAGAGGCGGACTATGAGATTGCGAGGGATTACATTCCATATATGGTCTGGCGAGTTCTGTCAGACTTCCCAATAAAAGATTTAATAAGAGGTTCGTATGAAAGTTTTTAAAGGCAAAACTCCATTACGGAACACTAATTCGGGCAGAATGCACATGCATCAGAAACTAACTCCAGGATAAATACAAAATAAAAATCAGGAAAAGAGACTGAGTGGAAGAGGTTAGAAAATAGAACAGGAAAAATATTTAAGACGCAACGCAAGTGTACAAACACGCGGAACACTTGGACGAAATTAGGAAAATACTAACGATCTCACACACACACACACACACACACGGGAAGTTAGTTCCAAAAGCACAGGGAAGAAAATAGGCAGCAGAATCTAAAAGAAAAAGTGGATAAGTACTGACATAAGTACAAGCAGTGGCAATAAACGCTACACTGAAAGACCATTATTAGTTTCCCTAGTATGGAATTACGTTTAGGGATACTCAAGCAGTCTCGGCGCCAGAAAACTCAAGCTTCTGTTTTTCTTAGTGTCGGTAGACCTTCACGCCCTTTAACTAAGGAACGACGCATAGCGCTGAGCTGTGAAAATTGACAAAGCTAAATAGTAACATTCTCTACTGCCTTTAAATCAAGCGCTAAATTTGTTTAGCACAAGTACGGGCTTCCTTAAATCTGCCAAAAAATTTTCGCACTATTTGTAACTCCCCTGGGGCTCGCTGGATCAGAGCGTGTAAACGACACACAACTAAAGGTTCAGGGTTCAGTCTCTACTCGATCCTGTTACATTTATCAATCAGTTCTCTCAACATTGCCAAATGATCTTCTGTGCTTCTCATCTCGATTAAATATTTAGTCGTAACCTTGCAAAGAGATGAAGTGGACTGCGCACATAATGTCGGTTGTAGGGAAGGTAAATAAGACATCGGTTTATTGAAAGAATTCTAAGAAAGTGTTGCTTATCTATAGGACGCCCCATACAGGACACTAATACGACCCATTTTTTTAGTATTTGTCCAGTGCTTGGGATCGCTCAAAGCTCAATGGGCGACGTCGAACGGATTCAGAGGCGTGCTGCTAGGTAAGTTACCGGTAGGTTATTTAGGTTCGATCAGGACATCGTAGCTGAAGTGCTCGGAAAATAAATGCGAATCCTAGTAAAGACGACGACGTTCTGTTCGCGAAACACTGAGAGAGAAAACTGATGGCAAGTTGAAACTCCACCCGAGGCCGGTATTCGAACCTCTTAGCTTCTGCGGGCTAGTGCTGTAGACTGAGCTATAAAGCATGACGATACAGCCTCACAGCCTTACTTCTACCTTTTTAAACTTCACAAATTATTTTGCATACGTTTCTCAGGACTAGGACTCGAGGAACAAAGGTTACTGCGGAGTGGCGGTTCACCCACAGCCTGGAGGATTGTTTTCAGAACGAATTTTCACTCTGCAGCGTAGTGGACGCTGATTCGAATCTTCCTGGACGGTAGAGCCCGCAAGGAAGTTTCAGACCAGGAGTGTGTCAATTCTGGACTAACAAGGAAATTTAGAGAACTGGCGTTTGAAACTAATTGCAGAATAAATAAACTGCCACCAATGTGCATAACGCAGAAAGACTGCGCAGACGGGATACATTAGGATTCTTACAGAGTCATAATCAGTTTTTCCCTCTCTTAATTTTCTAGTGGAACAACAAAGGCAATGACTAGCAGTG
This sequence comes from Schistocerca cancellata, assembly GCF_023864275.1. Taxonomy (NCBI): domain Eukaryota; kingdom Metazoa; phylum Arthropoda; class Insecta; order Orthoptera; family Acrididae; genus Schistocerca; species Schistocerca cancellata. The sequence goes on along the minus strand of NC_064626.1, from coordinate 807,051,102 downwards.
GTCAGTAGCTTGCGAAGTACAGATGTAGATACACCGCGTTTCGGAAACCACTTTCACTGGATGTCAATTCGTAGAATGAAAGCTGGGGCAACTCTCAATAGGAACAATCCTAGAAAGTAACAGCGGTGTTGAATCCGTTTTGAGCTGATGGGAGCGGTTTTGTGAAACATGACGGCCATAGTTCCAAATGTGTGTAGCGAGAAGCATGTCTCAACCATAGATGGGATGGAAGCGTTGCATTCCAGTGTACTACACAGGGATTATCTGCAACAAGGGCAAACATTGATGGAAGTGGCGGTGTTTGCCGATGGATTAGGAGGGGCATGGCGGGTGGAAGAGCCAACAGATACGACGCGTTGCCCGAGATTACCTCAGGGGGGGCCGTGAGCCTGCAGGGAGGCGCATCGGCTGGATTCCGGACCAGTTCCAGCCGATAATGCCCCCCCCCCCCCTCAACCTCGCTACCGGCATTCCTGTGGCAGGAAACGAGCTCCATTCAAAAGCTTCTAGGATGGGCTAAGCAGTGACTTTACTGAGTCAGTATGATTGCTACCTTTGCGTAACTGCGATTTTTAGTTGCGGTTTGTTACAGTTCAAAATCGCACTACTAGTTTCCCAGGAATGTTGAAATGCTATTTCCGTCATTTATCACTTCAGATGTTACGCTGTTATTAGTAGCAAGTAGCAACTAACGGACACTGGAAAGTTTATATGCTAACTCGGATTTGTCAAGTGAACGTGTTAATGGCCTTGTATGTCCGCGCCTGTAACGCGTGAAATTCACATTTGAAAGGGACAAGTCTTTGAGCGATTTGAAAGGGATGATAAATATGAAATACAAGGACTGAATTATAAATTTAACTATGTTAAAACTGATCGCTCCAAATTTCCGCCATGTAGTTTTTAGACTTGGTTATGTTTTATGTTTTATGGTTGAAGATCTGCAAGTGAAAGAGTGGGAAGTACAGATCTATCAGTAAAAGTTGACTTCGGGAATAGTTTAACTGCAACACTTGGACATACAAAAGTTCACCCATGTGTTGCAATATAGAGAAATCCATCTCGTGAGTAGACTACCAGTACTGTTACTTTAGCGAACAGTTACGTAGCGGATCTTCCTTCAATTTTTCGTAGTTTCTGTAAGATGTTAATTCGCAATACAATAAACGTCGAAGTACTGGCCATCACCTAATTGGTTTTCTGAATTTACTTCGCAGTTTTTATGATCATAAGCGCCTCAACTTTGTTTAAATATAGGGCGAACGTAAACATTGGGCTACCCTGTATGTAAATCTGTTATCACATCTTTCGAAATTCAGATTAGTTCGCTCACCTGTAAACCTAGTTTAGATCTATGACTTCGCTACACAACAGATTTCAGTGGAGGGGGGACGTCCAATATCACTCTTCAGCCAAACATATCAGTGCTGCTGCCAGGTAAATCAATGTAAAATTTTTATCATAGCGAATTAGCTTCTTGGATCATTTATTCGATCACTGGCACAAATTTCGTAGAATGAAGTATGGACGTTGATCATGAGACGGCGCTCAGCGTTGAATGTTAAGCTACTTTTAATTGCTACTTGTGACTTTGTTGTGACAGAAATTTTGCCAGATACTGGAAAGCTGTTGTAAAAATAGCGACTTATCAATCACTGTGTTCGGCTAAACAGGTGTTTACAGAATGAGATTTTCACTCTGCAGCGGAGTGTGCGCTGATATGAAACTTCCTGGCAGATTAAAACTGTGTGCCCGACCGAGACTCGAACTCGGGACCTTTGCATTTTGCGGGCAAGTGCTCTACCATCTGAGCTACCGGAGCACGACTCACGCCCTGCCAGTATCTCGTCTCCTACCTTCCAAACTTTACAGAAGCTCTCCTGCGAACCTTGCAGAACTAGCACTCCTGAAAGAAAGAATATAGCGGAGACATGGCTTAGCCACAGCCTGGGGATGTTTCCAGAATGAGATTTTCACTCTGCAGTAAAGTTTGGAAGGTAGCAGACGAGATCCTGGCAGAAGTAAAGATGTGAGTACCGGGCGTGAGTCGTGCTTCGGTAGCTCAGATGGTAGAGCACTTGCCCGCGAAAGGCAAAGGTCCCGAGTTAGTCTCGGTCGGGCACACAGTTTTAATCTGCCAGGAAGTTTAAAGACAGGTGTTTTTGGCCCACCCCTAAAAGTTTCGATACAAACATGCTTCGGGGAAGTGTCAACGTCAAAAGCCGTGCCTTGTAGGTGGACAAAACATATGAACTGTATCTGTACTACGTGTATGATGCAACATTTTCAGCTCAAACAGAATTGAAAAAGCTCGCACAATTCTCGATCGCGCGAAATTAAAAAGTTTGAAAGAGAAGAAAATATCTTCCAAGTAACAAGTATGAAAGATCGAACTGCCAGTACTCTTGTAACTAACCGTAGAACTAAGCTACATACAATTACAGGAAGCAGTAGCAGCCTCAAAATTGTTGCCCATGAGCTGGCTTTGAAGGCTGGATCTTAAATAGGTTGTATAACCTGCGAATTATACAGTAAATATGGAAACGTTTTTACCAAGAGAATAAACCTCCAGCTTCTTAGCCACACTTAAATCGTCAATAAAACTTGATCTGTATGCTATTTACGATGTAATCAATGGCAGTTTGATGACGAGGCTGTTGTGCATTGGTAAATACTGGCTGTTTGCTCTCGTTGAAAGAAGGCCAGAGGTGATGGTATATCCTCGGGTAACTGGGTAAGTAGGTAACTAATTTTTGAGAGAGAGAGAGAGAGAGAGAGAGAGAGAGAGAGAGCGCCAAGCGGTCACCATGGCACGCAAGCGCCCACGAGGTCACGAGCCGAACGTAAACGTTAACACCGCTATATTTACACACACTGGCTTAGCCGTAGCCACCAGCGACTGCCTGACCGTGTCACGGTCCTGTTGTGGTTTGTTTACGGCAGTGATATTAGATTGGATGTTTACACATGAACAATGTACTGAGTGGCACACAATTCCCCGTAGATTTGATGGGCAGTACGCGTTTGTACACATACAAATCAGGCACTCTCATTAAAGACGTGTTCATATGCACGTACAAGCATCACGGCGCCGTTCTGCAATTGTCGTACCTCCACATACGCGATTATTCCAGACAAACGGCATAGACACCACTACCATTACTGACTTACGCGGTGGTGGGTCACTTACTCTGGTATCGGTTCTATACCTACAGCGCTCAAAAGCGACCAGCCTGCATTTTCAAGAGGGTGTCTAATACTTCGTGTGATGAGATTACGTGGAACTAGTGGAAATCGGATACGGCTTTTGACTTCGTAGCTAATAGCCGCGAGAAAAGGGTAAGTATAATTTTACGATGATTGAGGTGCACCTAGTCAGGATCAAATGAAATGATGAGTTTGAAACAGTGACCACTATATAAAACCATGCATCACTATGGGAAGCACGCTGCGTTCTTATGACTCACGGTTCTGAATGCGGGTGGGTGTAGGCGAAAATGTCAGTATCTCTGCCAGTGAGGCAAACATATGCTATGCAGACTATATACCAGATTACTGTTGTGCATGTCGCGGGTCGGAATTTCTACCTGTGAAGGTTCGCCTAGGTCGTTAACGGAGATAGGTCAGGTAAGTTAATACGTAATTTCGACGACGTAGCGGAAGTGGACCTCCCTTCACATCATTGCTAAATGTGAAATAAGAAAATGTCCGCAGAACCATCCAGGCAACGCACCCGAAACTTGATTTGTAATTGCAACAGATTTCTGTGCATTTAAAGATACTTTTCACTAATCGGTACAAGCTCTGAAAAGTCGTAGTTCAGAGTATGCCCCAAATGAGTTTTGATAAAAATTTACATTGAATCTGAGTTCTTGGTTTCTTGCATTTATAAGTAGCGTTAATTTCCACTACTGACTTGGCAGCGACACACAAATTGCAGATTTGGTGGGGTGGGACATTTTATTTACCACTATTAAACTACTTTACCGCCACAGTGCTTAGATAACAAAGAAGTTGAGTGTGGAACCGAAAAATTCGGCGATCAGTAGAGAACTAGAAAGTCAGTGGATAGATTCCTAACCTTTAACTGAAGATGTGATTTCACTGTAACGTATGTTGAGGTGGGAGTCTTTGAGACCCTTTGTTTAAACAGTGTTTCAAGGCGCAATTCAGTTAAAATTAAGTTACATGAAATACTCATTGTTGCACGAATAATACCTGACTTATTTGACTTCTCATCAATCACATACTTTGGTGTGATTTTTTGAGTAGTGCACACAGAGCGCTGAATTTTGCGTTCCGAAAAATTATATCTCTATAGCACGTAAATTTTCGCATAAAACTTCCAGCGGTTACACTTGCACACCAAAATTGCCCTCGGTAAGTACAAAAAGTTGGAAAATCAATATTCATCGCTGCAACCTTTATTTTTCTTTACCGCCACCGAGAACACGTGATTTATAACCAGCACTTTTATTGTACTAGAGAAACAAAGGTCCCCATTACAGCTGTCCTGAAGTTCTTCCCCTGAATGGTCTTCTTCACGAGCAGAAACTTGATCACTGGCTGTAGTAGAAGTTTCTCCTTTTTATTGATTTATCACTGAAATCTTCCGCCATCCACCGACGACTAAATTTTATCAAATCTTGGATTGTTAAACTGACTCGTTCTTGTGAACATAGTTTTTGTACTATACTGAGGAAAACAGGTACGTAATTCACGAGGTGCGGTGTAGGAAACCCAACACATGTCAAAGTATCAACAAACAAAAAGGCGATAATGTAACACAGCAAAACACGCAAGGCTGACGATTTAAGGAGGGAAGGGGAACAAAGTAGCAATCTGCCAGAATTGACTTTGAGACGGTTCGAAAATTTTCGCACGTTCAGAGGTTACCAGTTCGTGAACTTGTACCAAGTCTCCAACAGCCTGTTTTCCTAAGTGAAAATACGATCCCCATGTGAGACTTCGGCAGCATTGAGACAGAACATACTACGCCTACGACATGCACTTACACAATGACTCATTAGATAAGAGACATAAGGATTGTAACACAATGCTATACAAAAACTTTTTTCGAACATATTGATTTGATTAGGCTCCTAAATAAAGACTGTTCCCACGCACTTTCTGTAGATATTTTAGGCTTACCGACGTGCAAATGAAGTCGCGTAACTCCGGATCTGTAAACAGAAGCGTGGAAGTGAAATTTCATTTATGGGGTCAGAGTACACACATTCTGAACTATTACATGGACGTGCATTACTTAGCAATTAAATCAGTTATGGGACGAATGTTACGAATTTTTGGATCGAAAAAGAAAGTTCGCGATTTTAGTTTAGGAAACGAGCCTTCTGGTACGAGAACTTAGTTGTTAATTGTCGTACGCACAGTAGCCAGTCGTCAAACCGTTGGACTGAAATCGCTACTAAAGTCTCGAAGAATTTGAGTGCACACGTGTGTACGGTGTTAGCAGTGTAAATGCGACGCGGACGTAGAGGAGAGGGTTGGTGTGCCCGGCCGGGCCGGGTCGGGCAGCGCCAGATGCGCCGGCAGCTGCCTTTGTGGTGGGAGGGCGCGCGGCCCCCGTTGCCACATCTCGCTGCAGCACGGCACACACATCGGGCCCGATCACGCGTCCGTCCGTACACACAAGCACTATCTCTCGGCCGCATCAGCTCGTCTCGCGGATTCTCTCTGCCGAGATTTGACCATGATAGCAGAACCGGGACATGGGTTGGAAAGAACATCTCCACTTTCCAGTGGCCAGCAAAATACACTGAAAAATAATCAGATAGTAACTCAAAGGTATTGCTATTTCGGCTGAAAATCGCATGCAGATGGTGACAGTAAAAACACATTCTTGTTGTGTTCAGTCCGAAGACTCGTTTGATGCAGCTCTTCATGCTGCTCATCCTGTGCAAGCATCGTATCCCAATAACTACTACAGCGTGCATCATCGTTCCGAATCTGCTTAATGTATTCATATCTTGATCTTACTCTAAAATTCCCTCCCCCCCCCCCTCTCTCTCTCTCTCTCTCTCTCTCTCTCTCTCTCTCTCTCTCTCTCTCTCCATCCCAATTGGCGATCCCTTGACATCTCAGAATGTGTCCTACCAATCGAGCCCCTCTAGTCGCGCTGTGCACCATTTTCCTCCGCATTCTGTTCAGTACCTTCTCATTAAATACGTGATCTGCCGATGTAATCTTCAGCAATCTTCTGTAGCATCACATTTCAAAAGCTTCTGTTCCCTTCTTGTCTCTCTGGTACATGACTACACTCCATACCAGTAGTGTCAGAAGAGACTTCCTGACACTTAAATCTGTATTAGATAACAAATCTCTCTTCAGAAACGATTTTGTGGTCACTGCCAGTCAACATTTTATATCCTCTTTACTTCGGCCGTCATTAGTTATTTTGTTGCCCAAATAGCAAAACTCATCTACTCCCTCATTTGCTAATCTAATTCACTCAGCATCACCTGATTTAATTAGACTACATTCCATTATCCGTGTTTTGCTTTTCTTGTTGTCCATCTTACATCCTCTTTCCAAGACACTGCCTATTCCATTCAACTGCTATCTCAAAGTCCTTTGCAGTCTGACATAATTAAAATATCATCGGATAACCTAGAAGTTTTTATTTCTTCGCCCTGGACTTTTAAATCCTTCAAAATTTTCTTCCGTTTTGCTTTACTCTTTGCTCAGCGCACAGATTGAACATAACCGATACGCTACAACTGTCTAAATTCCTGCTGAACCAGTTTCCCTTTCATCCCCCTCGACGCATAAAACTGCCATCTTGTTTCCATACAAGTTGTAAATAGCCTTTTGGATCCTGTATTTTACCCCCACTACGTTCAGAATCTAACTGTATTCCAGTCAAGTTTTCTCAAATTCTACAAACTTTATAAACGTAGGTTTGCCTTTCCTTAACCAATCTTCCAAGATAAGCCGTGGGATCAGTATTGCCCCGCGTGCTCATACATTTCTCTGGAATGCAAACTGATCTTCCGTGTCGGTTTAGACCTGTTTTTCTCAGGAACCGGTTGAGGTGTACAGTTGAAATTTCAGGCAGCAAGGTCTGCAGTCCCTTGGCGGTGTAAAATATTTCAGCTTTTAAGTCAATACTGTCAAAAGATAACGGCCTTACGTGTCACAATGATATTCGTAAACTCAAAACCTATGAGAGAACTACCTGTATAAATTTCGAGACTGGTCGTCCAGCGGTAAAGCTCGTGCCTTGTAACAGAAGTCGTGGTGTCGCATCTCGGTTGCAGCAAGGTTTTTTCAGTCTTAGCTTAACCCAGCCGTCAAACCTCAACTATGTGAAGTCGCAAGAAACATCTGGTTCGGGTCCAAAGTTTAACTGTAGAGTCCCTTTCCCCCATTGAATAACTGCAATAGCTTAATGGGCACGCAAGTCACCGAAGTGTCGTCCAGTAGAAAGACTAGCACCAGGTCACTGGGGCAAACGAAATTTTCTATATACATAGTGCGTACAGAACTCTCAGGTTTTATTTGCTGTAGGGCAACACCACTCCAAGGAACTTTCGCCACAACGAAAGCTGCCAACATAACATGTGCAGTCAAAGCCAAATGTAATTGTAAGCTTAAATAGGCAACTGAGAAGGAAACTGTCGGTTCGAAACAGGTATCCCCACTACATGGTTTTGTTGAATAACGGTATTGAACGGCTGATAGCTGTTACTATCAGAATTAACACAATACGAGGTGCATTCAAGTTCAGATTTTTTTCTCCGGATTGGAAAGAGATAGAAACATGCGCATTGTTTTAAAATGAGGCCGCGTTCATTGTCAATACGTCCCAGAGATGGCAGTACTGTATGGCAGGTGGAATTTTACCGCCAGCGGCGAGAATGGGAACTGTTTTAAATACTTAAAATGGCGACGTTTTCCTTACTTAAACAGCGTGCAATCATTCGTTTTCTGAATTTGCGTTGTGTGAAACCAATTGAAATTCGACTGTTGGAGACATGTGGTGATGGAGTTATGGATGTGTCGAAAGTGCGTTCGTGGGTGCGACAGTTTAATGAAGGCAGAACATCGTGTGACGACAAACCGAAACCACCTCGGGCTCGCACAAGCCGGTCTGACGACATGATTGAGAAAGTGGAGAGAATTGTTTTGGGGGGGATCGCCGAATGACTGTTGAACAGATCGCCTCCAGAGTTGGCATTTCTGTGGGTTCTGTGCACACAATCCTGCATGACCTGAAAATGCGAAGTGTCATCCAGGTGGGTGCCACGAATGCTGTCGGACGACCACATGGCTGCCCGTGTGGCATGTTGCCAAGCAATGTTGACGCGCAATGACAGAATGAATGGGACTTTCCTTTCGTCGGTTGTGACAATGGATGAGACGTGGATGCCATTTTTCAATCCAGAAACAAAGCGCCAGTCAGCTCAATGGAAGCACACAGATTCACCGCCACCAAAAAAATTTCGGGTAACCGCCAGTGCTGAAAAAATGGTGTCAATGTTCTGGGACAGCGAGGGCGTAATCCTTACCCATTGCGTTCCAAAGGGCACTAAGGTAACAGTCGCTTCCTACGAAAATGTTTTGAACAAATTCCTTCCTGCACTGCAACATAAACGTCCGGGAAGGGCTGAGCGTGTGCTGTTTCACCAAGACAACGCACCCGCACATCGAGCTAACGTTACGCAACAGTTTCTTCGTGATAACAACTTTGAAGTGATTCCTCATGCTCCCTACTCACCTGACCTGGCTCCTAGTGACTTTTGGCTTTTTCCAACAATGAAAGACACTCTCCGTACCGCACATTCACCAGCCGTGCTGCTGTTGCCTCAGGGATTTTCCAGTGGTCAAAACACTCCTAAAGAAGCCTTCGCCGCTGCCATGGAATCATGACGTCAGCGTTGTGAAAAATGTGTACGTCTGTAGGGCGATTACGTCGCGAAGTAACGCCAGTTTCATAGATTTCGGGTGAGTAGTTAATTAGAAAAAAAATCGGAGGCCTTAGAACTTGAATGCACCTCGTACATTAGTTTTAGAAATAGTTCTTGTCTATAGTTGCACCGCTGGCTGTGGAGCAAAGTGTATGAAGTGTCTTTATCGGTGAGTCGCATTTATGAACTTGATGGCCGTCTGGACTACAGGAAATCAGATAATTGCCTCGTTAAAAATTGCCGTAGCAGTTGTATGCGCAACGGATTGGCTGTGAAAAAGTTAGCCGCAGAAGCTGTCGAAATTAAAGCATGGTGGCTTTTAATATAAACTGAACCGTCCACCATAGATGATAGTCTAGGCGTGACTTCATTATACTGAAACCAGTATCTCGATCAGCCGGCAGGTGTGCTGTATGCAGGCGGTCAAAATTTTATCGTGCATACTTTCACTAAACGTTTTTATAGTAAGGGCTAGTCAAAAACCACAGATAGGAAAAGGTGAACTATTTGAAAAGTAATCGCCAAAACTGTTAATACTTATCCCACGGAGACGAGACGGCCAATGCCTTCGTGGAAAAGGGTTTGCGGTTGCTTACAGAACCATTACTGTACCCAGGCGTGCACCTCTTCATCAGAAGCAAATCTGCGGTGACAAATGTTTTCTTTGAGGGCATCAGAGATACCATATGGAAATCGCATAGGGAGAGATCGCGGCTGTGTGGATGATGCACAGGTCCCCAACGAAACTTGGGCTGCGTACTCGCCACAACCTCGGCTCGGCGTCATACTGTGGCAGAATGATGCCGTCACTAAACATACTTGCACGTTAAGGGGCGCTTCAGTTTTTGCAAAGACTCCGCGTGACACATTGACCAACTTATCCCCCAGTGGGAAATACGTATTAAAGCGATTACTTTTGATATAATAAATTCTATCGTTTTCATTTAGCTGCTCATAAATTCGTGATATCAACTGTGGCATTTGGTTGTACTGTAAGATATGTGGAAAGTAATTCATTTCACAGGTACGGTTGTCTCTCTCTCTCTCTCTCTCTCTCTCTCTCTCTCTCTCTCTCTCTCTCTCTCTCTCTCTTTTCAGGTTGAAGCTTTTGGTATTTGGCGGAAACTGAGCCTTCAAATTTTTATTTTCGTCTGTACTTCTAAAGCAAACGAATAACAACCAGTTCAGGGGAGCAGACAAGAAGCATGTAATTGCAGTCAGATGTTTCATTTGCACTTTTATCGCTATGAAAACAAAATAACTATGCACAAGTTTCAATCTCTTAAATGGAACTTTTAATTCCCTCGGAAACGGCCTTTTCCCTGGGCGACACGCTAAAAAACAAAGCGTACGTATTAGTACCATCATAGTTTTATTACCGTTCATTATTGCTAATAACCTAAAGTATTGAAATTTCTGGCTCCAGACCTAGCAGTCAAATTATTAAAGCGCTACTTAACATACTCTCTAACAGATTACCTACATAATGTTCTCACCGAGCGAGGTGGCGCAGTGGTTAGCACACTGGACTCGCATTCGGGAGGACGACGGTCCAATCCCGTCGCCAGCCATCCTGATTTGGGTTTTCCGTGATTTCCCTAAATCGTTTCAGGCAAATGCCGGGATGGTTCCTTTGAAAGGGCACGGCCGATTTCCCTCGCAATCCTTCCCTAACCCGAGCTTGCGCTCCGTCTCTAATGACCTCGTTGTCGACGGGACGTTACACACTAACCACCACCACCACCACCACCACCACATAATGTTCTCACTCACTAGAGCAATTTACGCAGTTTATTTTCTAACATAGTCCGCTCCATATCTTGATGTTTCAGTATGTGCACTAGATTTAATGATCATAAACGTAGACTATTTTGTATAACAATCGGATAGAACTGAATGTCGTTTAATGTAACAGCATAATACATTTGATGCGTATGTTTGAGGAATCGTCTGAAAATTAAATGCTTTCTCAAAAGTCCTGTGGAAGTGCTGCCGTACATAACTCAATGTAGCTTAATGAAATTCTGACGCTTGTGAAACGATGTGCAGGTGGAACTGCGGATACCGGTGCAATGGTCCAAACTTAAGATTTCACGTAGCCTACTATTCAAACGAACACAGTTGGGAACTACAATAATTGTACTCCATGAGTAATGTTAGCACAAAGTCGCTCAATTGTTAAAATCTATGCTTATTTCACGAATAGATCAGAAAAACTCAAATAGCACAGTTTTGCTAGTACTTAATGGCAGAAACTTGGCGTTGTTCCATCTGTCTCGTAAAGTAGATGTTGGTTTCAAACACACACAGCAGAGATGTACGGGATGTGTATCTCTGATCTAACCCAGCAGCTTTGTACCAGCGAGTGCTAACTGAAAGGCTTGTCATTTCTTAAAACGAATCGTAAAACGTTTAGCTTTTTCCTTCCATTGCGTACTATGCATTTCGCTTTAATGTAAAAGCATCCAGTGACAACGTTCCGTTCCCTTTGCATAGTCATAAAGATAAGGCCAACATTTTCAATGCATATTCATAAGTTTCACTGTTTAAATTAAATTTCGTTTTTGTAAACACACCAGTTATAAAAACTGTACTACGCGTAGCGTTCGAAATTCATGTGTTTAGCACTTCGTGGCGGTTTTCTTTGTTAGGCTGCATGCTTTCATTCTGTAATTTTATGGTTCTAACTTTAATTATGCTAATGCCGTATTTTAATTAGTTTTGGATATGTTACGACGGACTGTGTGGCACAGTTACTCCAGAATTACAAATCGATAAAACTAAGAATTAAAAAATCTTGGGCGCCGTGTTCCTGCACAGCTAAATATCGAGGTATAGCAATATTGGGTAAGACGCGTTTTACAAGCGCGACGAACACTGTCCAAACATTGCACTCAGTCGGCTGGCGTGTTTAGGGGGCCACAGAAAAAGCCGGAAATTCCAGATCAGACTAAGGGATGCGTAATGGCCGTGAATTGCGCGTGTGTAGACAGGTCGTGACACGTTCCAAGGGTTGTTCCCGCCACACTGTTGTCACATCTCCGCGCTGTCAGAGGAATGGGGGTTATCTTCCACGCAGTCTCCAAAGGCGCACTTCAGACCACTAGGGATGTGCCAAACTGTATCGCCGATATCAGTGATTTGAGACTGCTACTTTCTGGTGAATGCTATTTTTAATTGCGATTTGTTTCGGAGCAAAAAGTAGTTCACAAATTCTCAACTTGTATCTCTTCACAACATCAAAATGAGATTATCTTTGTCACCGTGAGTTTTAGATAACTAGTCCGAAGTATCAGTAATCATAGAAATCGCACTTCAACGTTACAGAAGATATAATTTTATCGACTATCCGGTACTTCTGGCCAGATGAACAGTGTCAATGCAACGGAAGTGGTATGTTCTAGTCTGAGGTGTGAAGGTTGGATATTTCAACGACGTCATTGAAGTAGTTAGGCGATTTGAAAGAGCCGATGCAGAAATGCGAAATACTGTTACTGAATTATGAAAATTCTATTCTCCTTGTTAAAGACGTTCCAAATGGTTCAAATGGCTCTGAGCACTATGGGACTCAACGTCTGAGGTCATTAGTCCCCTAGAACTTAGAACTAGTTAAACCTAACTAACCTAATGACATCACACACATCCATGCCCGAGGCAGGATTCGAACCTGCGACCGTAGCGGTCTCGTGGTTCCAGACTGCAGCGCCTAGAACCGCACGGCCACTTCGGCTGGCAAAGATGCTCCACACTCCAAAATTTTCTGTCGTAATTCTCGATGAAGACTTAGTTAAGTGTGTCTAATGTTGATACGCAAATGGAGTATGTTCGAAGTAGAGATCTTAAGGTTAAAAGTTAACAATGGGAACAGGTAAAGTGCAATGCTTGAGGATACGGAAGTTCACCTGTGTATTGTAATGTTTGTGGTGGGGGGGGGGGGGAGAATCCATCTCGTGGATGTACAATAGGTATCGTTAAACTTTAACTAAATGTTAAGTTGTGCATCCCCCTTATTTTCGTAATTTATGTGTGCATAATACGCATGAAATACTGGTTGGAGCCTTGACCATTACTTAATGTGTTCCGAATTTCCTGTAGTTTTAACTATCAAGAGTGCGTTAAGTCCTTAGATTTGGGGACTGGCGTAAACATTACGCTACCCTATAGTTCAGACTGTTACCGCAACCTACTTTATTTGGTGTTCGCATTCGTTGGCTTTACCAACTATAAACCAACTCTCACCTTTCAACCAAACCTTGACCTGAGGCTACGCTGCACGACCAGGATTTCAGGGGAGGCGTCCAGTAGCACACCCCATCCCGTAGGACACCTAAGTCATGGTTCCTTTGGAGGAGTGTGGATGGGTACAGCAATTTTTTTGGTTTTGAAGTCCAAACTTAAGACACCACCCGTAAAAAGCCGACGGAATGTTGGACCGTACTCATCATAAATTATGATCGACACTTCTTTCATACAGTGAGTTAAGTCTTACTGCTCCAGAATGATACGTGGTTTCAGAATCAGCACACTACAAAGCTGAAATATGTGGATTGTCTTTGGAATAGCACGTGAGGTTGCTCTTTCGATTGGTCTTCGCAGTCTTAAGATTTTTATTTTCGACACTTCCGAATATTTGACGTGTGCGAGAAGTAACTTTCGTATCATACCTATAAGGGTTTAAGGTGTCTAAAAGAAGACTGGTCTCGTTTGCCGCTAATGCGTGAATTGTTGGAAATACAGCAGATATGAGAAACCAGTCAACCGACCTGGAAAAAACTGCATCTTAGTTTCAAAATGTTGACTGATGGGAGACCAACAGTTTTCACTAAACTCATTTTGATATCTGAAAGGTAGTTTGTGGACCTTGATACGCACAGCGTTCGGAATAGTTGTTCCTTCAGAGGGAATACTGGCTCGGCTTTGCTTAGTTTCGCTTTTTTAATCCCTTCGCTTTTCCCTTTGCGCTTAGTTCATCGTAGTGCATAGGGCAAGCGCAGGGGCCTGCAGTATCTGTCGTGATTAAAATATGCATTTTTAATGACCCTCAGCGGGCCGGGCCAGCGAACGGTGTTAAAGAAGTGGCATCTTCTGAAAATAAGCGCGGGCTTAATTATGAAGCGACACTGCGGCTGCGGGGGCAGCTCTTGAGGCCTCTGCTTCTGAATGTCGGAGTAAGGCGCGCGCGCGAGGAATTGTGGGTGAGCTTACCCCGCACAGATAAAACGCTCTCTGTGACGCCCTGGTGGCGGAACTGCGTTTGTATTCGGTATTTCAATTAAGGCGGCAGTGCCCGAACTTCATTAAAATGCTGAAGCCGTTCACAAGATCATTGCTTCAGTTTTATTCAGCTGAAGGGCTCAAAGGCATTTGTCGAAGGAAGCAGTGAGTTTCTGCTAGCAAAACAGAAGTGGAAGATAGTATTGGAAGCGGTGGTGTGGCGGTTTGCTCACTGCATTAGGCACGGAGCGCCTTGACCGGTGAGACGATAAATCTGCATCATCTCGCTTCATTACTGCATTTGGCTGCTACGCTGGGATCCAGTGAAGGCTGGGCGACAGTTCCGATGGAAGATTATTAGCAGTTCTCACTGGATAAAGTGAGGCTGCTCACAACGGTGCTTCCTTTCAGCGCTTTACCTGACACTAACCGTAACTGGATACCAAATAAAAAGACGTAACTGTATTGTGCAGGACGAAATAGTTTTTTCAACCGCGTCGTTGGACAAGTTGCAGTAACTTCGAATACGAGTGACAGGTGTTCGGTAACATGAAAAAAAATACATGGCGGACCTTGCATAAAATGCTGTCACTTGTAAACACGGTGAATACAAGAGCAGAAAATCCAAGGAACACTTTTATTTAATATATACACACTATATATTAAATAACAATTAAATATATTAAATAACAAAAGTATTCACTTGGATTTGCTGCTCTTGTATTCGCCGTGTTTACAGATAACAGCATCGTATGTAAGGTCCGCCATCTAATTTTTCATGTTACCCAAACATGTTTCAGCACCTTCGTACAATCGTCAGTTTGAGTGCAAGACTTAATTTTACATTAGTTACATGGGACCCTCTGTGCATTATTACGTACTGATAGCTTGTCATCTGCAAGTTTGGGTTGGGCAAATCATTTGCGTTCTTATGAGTTACTGAACCACGCGCATATGTTACATATACTTCACAAAATTCTCGTTTGGAAATAACTTTTCACGTTCCCAAAAAAACTTACTTAGGAAAGTTAAAATTGTTATTCAAAAACATTTGTAAAACGTCTGTTTGTCAAAGCTAAACTTGCAGATGGCAAGCTATCTGTACAAATGTACAGTCCTGCGTAACCGGGTAATGTGAAATTAATTTAAATGAAACAAACCCACTGCCGATGCCTCGAAGTTACTAAAACACCTATGGGTCTATATGAAAAAAGTTCTGCTTTACAGGCGGACCTTATATCCAATAAGAATGAGTGTTAACTGGAGAAAACTCCTTGAAGTCTCGGATGGTTTAGTGCTGTTCTCGTAACTTGATAAACATTTGAGCGAATTGAAAACAGAAATCGCTGCCGCCTCACTTTGACGTAAGATTCAAAAGATGCTTCGTACGCCTGAAAACAAGTTGTGCTTGTAGAGTAACACAAGTTCAAACAGCTGAACTAAGTAGTGCGGGGAATGGCGTAAAGTGCTGAAGTGGCAAACATACTATGCCACTTCCGCTAGTCTAGGGTCGATCTTTCTACTATAATACTCACTTCAGTGAGCTGCTTGAAACCGCTATCTGTCCCAAAGCAACGAATGTTGTTAAAGCTGGAAAAGCTGTTTGACAGGCCGCGCTGTTAGTAGGGTGCATAAAACGTCGTATGACTTCATACAGGGTTCACTCCATCAGGAGTAACTGGTGCTACTAGTGTTCCTGGATATAATTCGAGCAGTATTCTCACTTTTGGGGTTCATATGCCGCCGTGCTACAGTTCCTAACGTAAAAAATCTAGATCATGGTTCGTTTTATTATGTCCATTCACAAAGCACATTCTCTGGATAACAGCCACTGCAAGTATAGAACTCATAACCTGCTGTCCAAAGAACCACGACGTTTACCAGTCAAACAGCTAAAAAGTTAACGATATTAGTTTGTGAGACCGCACATCTATACAGGTCACCGCTCTTCAGTAATGTCATTTTTTGCGAAATACAGAACACAGAACGTTTTTAGTTTATTGGAAGAAAGCTAAAATATTCTGCAAATCTCAACTTCCGCAACATTGTTCACCGCCACTGCGGGGAATCTTTAATCCTCTGTTTCATGATTTTTTTCTAGGAAATCTATTTTAGTGAAAAAATATCTAGAGGTATGGCTAAATACACAAATTATAATGTAAGAAGTAGGCAAGGTCATGTAGGTAAGAGTGGTTTCCTTACATTACACGTGAATTCGTTGCCAAATGGCAACACCTTGCTATAATGGGTTACAGCGTCTGTCAAAAGCAGGAAGACCCGTAGGTACGAATAATGGTTTATTGTATGAAATTTTAGTAAGCGTGCCATAGAGTATAAAATTGGACTTGTCATTCCGTTGACGCCTATGGCTGAGAGCAGGATTTCCTGCGCGCAGTAACGGCGCGGCCCACGCCCCCTGAGCAGCAGGTGGTAATGCTCGCGCGACATAACGGGAGTGGCTCGTAAGGGAATCTGGTTCCGTATTTGGTCGCTGCCTACCTGCAGAGTCCCGGAGCGTCAGTCCGAATAACGGGGGCAGCTGCCGTGCTGAAACGTAGCCCTTAAGGTGCCTGTCAGCTGACAAGCGGAAATTGTAGTACTCACATGGCAAAAACTCTATATATATATATATATATATATATATATATATATATATATATATATATATATATACGCCAGTTTCATCTATTGGAAATCAGCTAGAAACTCACAAAACATGAGCCGTATCCGATCACACAGCAACAATCGACGTAATTTTGGTGCAAGATCACAAGCTTTCGTATGTGACGTAATGTTGTGGCCTCGCATATCATCGACACTAACAGATTGACGCAGAAAATCTGTGGGTTTATTCTTCACACTGAACAGTGTTGGAAAATTTATTCTCGACCCCACTTTCTGATAAGCGTTCAGCAAATTAGGGGATGTCCATTAATTACATGGTCTAGTGGCTAGCGCTGCCTCTGGATCAGGGGTTCGATTCCCGGCCGGATGGGAGATTTTCTGAGCCCGGGGACAGGATTTTCGTGTTGTCCTCATCATTCGGGAAAGTGGCGAGGCTGGACTGAAAAGATTGGGAATTTGTGCGGGCGCTGATAACGGTGCAGTTAAGCGCTCCACAAACTCATTACATGAGCTCAAAATGGAGAGAGTGGGGGAGGGTCCATCGAAGCCTCACCAAATCTTGTTTAAAGGGAGGGGGTCGGTTGGGCGGCAATGAAAATCTCAGGTCAACTTTCTATTCAGAAAGTATACACAGTCATAACGAATAACCTTTTGTTCTACAGAATTAATGCGGAACATAGGCAATATTACAGTGCCTATCTGTCTTTGTGGCCTAACTTAACTGAACACCGTAAACCTGTGCAAACCTGGATTCCCCGATTTGAAACAAGTGCCGCACGAGTGGCAGATTGCGTTCGGGGATTCACTGCCGCGCCGGTCTAGGACGCTGGGAGTTAGTTTTCAGTTCATACTCCGAAAAGCATATAAAGCCCATGTCATTGTGTTCAACATGAATGTGTTTCAAAACTTTGACACTGGTATGTTAAGCGGTGTCGACGAGTCGAAACGCGTGCAAACAAGTTATTTGTGGAAGGAAAGTAAGCTGGAAGTTCACTGAGAAAAATTCTTATTCATTCCTTTGTCCGTCTTTCATACTACTTACGGTTGGCATGTTCAACAGTGTTTCTAATCACTTGTCAAAAAGTTTCTAATGCGCTGTGTAAGTAAAACATGGTGTTACTAAGGTGCTTTAATCAATGTTTACAACCTATTTTAAAAAATTCGTTTTCACTGATTTTACCCGATTCCGGGGTAAATCCCACGTGAGGGGGTGGGGAGGTCTGCATCACCACATCTCATCAAATATCATGAAAGGCGTCCACCTCTTGAAAACCCCTCGCGTAATTACATCTACATACATACTCCGCAATCCACCATACGGTGCGTGGCGGAGGGTACCTCGTACAACTAGCATCTCTCCCTGCTCCACTCCCAAACAGAATGAGGGAAAAATGACTACATATATGCGTCTGTACGAGCCCTAATCTTATCTTTGTGGTCTTTCCTCGAAATATAAGTTGGCGGTAGTAAAATTGTACTGCAGTCTGCCTCAAATGCTGTTCTCTAAACTCAGTAGCGATTCAGGAAAAGAACGCCTCCTTTCCTCCAGAGACTCCCACCCGAGTTCCTGAAGCATTTCCATAACACTCGCGTGATGATCAAACCTACCAGTAACAAATCTAGCAGCCCGCCTCTGAATTGCTTCTATGTCCTCCCTCAATCAGACCTGATAGGGATCCCAAACGCTCGAGCAGTACTCAAGAATAGGTCATATTAGTGTTTTATAAGCGGCCTTCTTTACAGATGAACCACATCTTTCCAAAATTCTATCAGTGAACTGAAGACGACTGTACGCCTTCCCCACAACTGCCATTACATGCTTGTCACACTTCATATCGCTCTGCAATGTTACGCCCAAATATTTAATCGGCGTGACTGTCAAGCGCTACACTACTAATGGAGTGTTCAAACATTACGGGATTCTTTTTCCTATTCACCTGCGTTAATTTACGTTTATTTATATTTAGAGTTAGCTGTCATTCTTCACACCAATCACAAATCCTGTCCAATTAATCGACGTCCCCTTAGGCTTCCACATTCAGTAAGATTTCCATAGGCCTAGTTATGCGAAAGGATTCTTTCATCTGCATGTGTCTGGAATGGAATGTTTCCTACACCTTTAGTCACTGATCGTCCAAAATCTTACACTTAAACGATCATCTCCGAGACGTGCTTAAATGGGTTATATTCAGAAATACGGCCACGCTTGCATTCAATCGCTGATTTCTTAAAAGTGGTCTCGTTATGAAACATCTTCGACAATGAAAGACCGCCCACACCAATGAACGTAAAGACGGGGATGAATTTCTTTGCAGATTTCAGGGAAGGAATAGCGCCACTGTGTTCAAAAGGCGGTACAGGTGAAACAGTTCCGCAGGTAGGACTCACTCAGATTTAAGCAGCGTCGCTACGAAAAGTTTACAAAGTACCACCGCCGATGTCTGAGCTTAAAGTGAAACTGTTCCCTCTCATGACTGACACGAGAGGCTGTTGGCAGCGTCAGGTTGTTGACATTTTGGGCTGCATGGGACGCGATGGCGATGCCAGCTGGCGGTCGCCGCAAGGGAAACGTCCGCGCCTGACCTTAAGGACAGCCCGGTGCAGCGGCTGTGCGCCGGGACCAGACCAGACCGGCCCAGACGGGGTAACGGCCCATGCACGCCGGCTGCATTCCACGCACCTGGCGCTCACTGATGCTGCTGCTAACGGCTCCTGCTCACAGGCAGCGCGCACGTGAAAATAGCGCACAGATTTGTCACAGGCAGCGGGCCCGCACGTGGCTCCACTGCCGGGTAACGCTGCTTCGCACCTTCCGTCATGTGGAAGAACAGGGCTTTTTTTAACGGAAAGCAGCTTGCTGCAGATATTAGTAATGTGAAATCGATGCCTCAGGAAGAGCATTAATTACCAAATGTTATGGAAAGTGATAATTCGAATACCTTAAATACCGAAGACGTGACTTACTGACAGGTATATTACCATATCATTAGTTCAAAAAGTTACCGTTCGGAAACACTAAAACAGTTACCTGTACAGCGGAATGAGTAATAGCCGACTTCGAACAGATCGCTTCGGGTTCCGGGAAAATCAGAAAAACATAACACGCCAGCTGCGGTGGCCGAGCGGTTCTAGGCGCTTCAGTCTGGAACCGCGCGACTGCTACGATCGCAGGTTCGAATCCTGCCTCGGGCATGGATGTGTGTGATGTCCTTAGGTTAGTTAGGTTTAAGTAGTTCTAAGTTCTAGGGGACTGATGACCTCAGATCTTAAGTCCCATAGTGCTCAGAGCCATTTGAGCCATAAGAACACGTGAGGCAATGCTAACTCTGCTGCTACTACTACTACTACTACTACTACTACTACAGACAGATAGGAAGAAATTCATTTATAGTATTATAAAATGTTTTAGACAGAGTTGATAGGAATAAACTCTAAGTTATAAAGTTACCAGACATAACAAGGACCGAAAGGCTATCTACAATTTGTACAGAAACGAGATTGCAGTCATTTCAAAGAACGTGAAAGGGGAGCAGTAGTTGAGGATGGAGCAGCCTCTCGCCCTAGTTATCCGACCTGCACATTAAAGCGGTAAGGGAAACAAAGGGGAATTTTAGAAAGGGAATTAGTGAAGCAGAAGAAATAGCAATTAGCTTTTGAGGTCGTAATTCCGTTAAAACTACAAACTCTTAGTAACCTGAATGTGTGTTTCTGTTGTAAGAAAGTTCGAAGATTTGTTTGATGCTTACAACAAAACTGCAGATCGTCGGAAAATTGTTTCTGGTAGGAGGGCGATGATGCAGAATGTTAAAAGGCCAAATGATTCATCCAAATTGGTGCCCCCCTACAACTACCGAAAATGTTGCTGTCCCTATCCAGGAACCATAGTTTAGTCTTCCCTGTCCAAATTTCTCCCCGCTGTGGTTGCACCTATGCTAGGCGCGTCGTTCAGGCACGTATGCCAACCCAACGCGGAAAGAGCCATGGCTTGAGAGGGGCAAAATGCATAGACTCTTCAAAAAAGTTGAATGATGCCGATTAACAAGGAAAACCGGCAATGGAATACGGCAAAGCTAAATAGTTTGCTGGGAATTGATTAGGAAATAGGATCCTAGGAAATTGTAGGTGTGTTTTGTTATTCGGCTAGCAAAATAACTATGGCACAAATGGCAGTAACAAGTGAAACTTGAAAAGTACGCTAGTCAGTCTTTCCTGAACTTAGTTCTCTGGAATGTATGCTAATGTGAAAGTGAAAGGGGAGGTAAAGAGTTCTGATGAGAAAATAGTTTATAGTGGGATGTAACAGAAAGCCGAAACTTGGCTGGGTAGATCTAGTAATTATTGAAGCGCTTCATCGAATTAAGGAAAAAGAGCTTTGACACAAATCGAATGAAAGAAAAGCTAAGTCAATAGCAGAACAGCGGCAAGGATTCAGGAAAACAGGGGCACAACAGTTGCTATTCTCGCTTTGACAGATTGTGGAGAAAGCCATAGTTTAATAATCCAGTCTACTTGTGCTTCGTTGTCTTGTCAAAAACCTTTGATAGGATTAGAAAAAAGGATACAATTAAACCATAACCGACAATAAAGTACGAAAGGGTTTAGTTTTTTCTCTGCAAAGCCCACTTTCATTGAACTCTAGTCTTCAAGAATCTGTGACAGAAGCCCGAACAACAGGGGCGGGGGGAGACGAGGACTTGCGTTGATGGCATGAAATAGTGCATTGATAATGGCTAAGCACTGCACGAAATCCAGATTTGCCTAATGAAACCTAGAAGAAAAGGACGACTGATTACCGTGTTCTATTGTTTGAAATAATTGGTTGATGAAAAATAAATTGGATCTTGTGGGAAGGATGGCCCCTCAAAGACTAGCTAAAATTTGTAAACATTGATGATCATAGGGGGGAAAGGACTAGCAGGACGAACACTTACACCGGACAGCAGAGGGTGCAGTTGTTGTCTTCACCCCTGAGGCCGGTTTGATGCAGCTCTCCATGCTACTCTATCCTGTGCAAGCTTTTTCATCTCCCAGTACTTCTGCAGCCTGCGTCCTTCTGAATCTGCTTAGTGTGTTCATGGTGGTGTAGTACATTCATTTAATGAAGCAGACAGTGGCAACCTCGGACAGCAGAAGACAGGACATAATCTGAAGCATAAAGGAATGAGATTGCTAACCGAGGGAAATTGGGACAGCGGGGAGGGCTGGAAGAGCAGCATTGTACAAGCTTGACAACACTTTAAGTTCGAATAGGTATAAGGTGTAGTAGTCACGCAGATACGAAAGAATTTGCGGCTGTTCTCTTGCTCATCAAAGTAGTCTTCAGGCTGATAGCTGCAGCAAAAAGTCTTGCAAAATACTGACGGCATCTTTCAGGACACACTCTGCAGTGATAGAACTTGAGACTGGTTTGAATGGAATCTCTTGAACCTGCGTGGACTTTGACTGTCTACAATGTAAATTAATTTTTTCTGCGCGGCAGACCACAGAATTTTAGGACTGCGTGTGCAAGTGCCACTAGGGCGCACACTCACTGTCGAACATACAGCAGTGGTGTTTGTATCAACGCTTGTCGAGGCCTAGCGTTTCTGACCGTATTCTTATACAGCGTCGAGGCTTTTCTACAGCAAGGGAGCCGAGGCCAGCTGAGATGCAGGCGTGTAGCGTGCCAGATGGATAGGCGAGCTGTGGCGGCGCCGGTGGTCCCAGGGGGCGCGGAAACGCCGCTCAGCGCTCAGCGGCACACATCCGCTGCGCCGCTACACAGCCGCAGACTCTGAGACGGACCCGCGGCTTGAAACCTCGAGTCTCGTCCAGGTTATCTGCAGTGTTTGTCAGCAAACGCTTCTTTTCGGGCAATCAAAATGTAATTACACATTTCAGCTTCAAATCACTCAAATGGTCTCATTACCTGGTTCTACTAATCAAGAAAGAAGAAACGGGGAATAGTAAAATATTAAAAGTAAAGCAAACCTATCACCACCCTGAAGATTTATTGGAGACCTTTGACCTGACTTAACCAACCAGTTATACGAAGACCTTCAGTTCACGTGGATTCCTAACCACTCTGCCTATTGGCATTTTTCAATTAATAAATATTCTCATATGTGAAAGATACAGAAATATAAAAATCGTAGGGCTGACCTTTAGATCTGCTGCCTGGCAGTTCACCACTGAACCATCGAATAAAATACTGGGTAACTGAATTAAAGTTCTTTTTAAGCATATGTTGAAACTTAATTTTGTTTGAATGCCCTGACGTGAAATACACAGTAAAACATTTTACAACGTGCTCACTGTTTCTGTAAGACAGTATAGCTGTTCTGGAAAAATTTTAAGTGGATGCAAAATTACGTATTGTTTAGCTCTGTGATAAATTTTTGTTTCAGTTGAATAGTTAAAACATGAACCTCAGTATCTGACAATATCAACCCTTGTTAATTGTCGTTATGGAGAAACGTGCTTGTTTGCGGTGTACGTCGTAAAGTCAAGCTATAAAGTGTTTGATATCTGTGAAGTTGGCTAGGAGATCGCTGTGTAGAGATCAGATAGAATGTGTACTACAATATGAAGGGACGTGGAGGATGGGAGAATACGCTCCCAGACTGTTCCCAAGGTTTCTGTCGTGCGATCCTGTATTGCGTAACACCAGCACTTTCTTTTGAGACGGCTCATCAATTGATGATGCTCCGGAGTGTCTGAATTGTTGATAACTTATACAAACGATTGTTTCCTGTGAAACAGTATAGCAGTGTCTCAGCATTTACTCAGTCCACAATAATAGTAATCATGAGCATTAATGGTCAATGTATTCAGAGCTAAGTGACGACGAGAAGGTTGGGAGAGTCGGGCGCAGCATCCTGTAGCTCATTTGAAACAATATGTACTCCTAACAAGATTTTACACTGCTGTGTTGACCACTCATACAGAAATGACCATATGACTTCAGTATGCTGCACAAGGTTTCTTCTTGAGACCTACTGTACTTGCATTGCACTCAAATGTGCGAGAAAGTTTCCAACGGAACACAAAGCACGGATTATATAAACACTGAAAAGGAAATAGTCCTTTTCCAATGATCCATCCTTACATTTGCCTTCCAAGAATGAAGCGAAACGACAGTCTAAATCTCGATGACCCCCCCATGTCAAATATGCAGTTTTGCGACTTTAATAAGCATCTTCCCCTTGGTAATAGAATATGCTCAAATTTCACGTCCAATAAAAATTAATGTAGAGCACCATGACACTGAAAACTCGTCTATACTGCAGCTGTCTAAAGACAAGCGGGCAGCAATTTGCCATTAGATGTTCTCAGCACTTAATTGTGGCTTGAAACTTAAGCATATCGCAGCAGTTACAGTAAACTGTTTTATGAATGAGGTATTTAAGGTATGTTCTATTTCGTTCCAGGAATTTAAATCTATATCTTCTAACACTGAAAAGCGTGACAGCTTATCAAATTCCTTGAATCGTGCGCGTCAAAGCTACCTCATTATCGAACGAGGCGTTACACATTTCATAAATTTTCTAATCAGCATTTGTAAATAAATGACGAAACAAAATATATTTACTAATTTGCTATCGGATAACTTCAGAGAAAATCTCTAAGACGGCAAGAGGAGGGTACTAGAACAAAACCTTTCAGCATGGATTTGAATACTAAAGATTCAGCACTTTTTTGTTTTCCTGTGCCACCCTTGGGTGGGACTGCCTTAGATGGTACCTAGTCCACAGTTTAGGACCGACCTATTTCAGGGTTTTAAGGCCTCTATTGCCCCTGTGATATTCCGGCGTCTTGAACTTTCTATCCTTGGAGTTCCATGATGCTACCACCCTCTACGCTGATGGTTCTAAAACGATAGACAGTGCAGGATACGCTTCTACTCCTGGCATGGAACATCATTTTTTGCCGAGGTCATGTGTGTATTCACAGCTGAGCTGCTAGCCATTAACAGGGTCCTCCATTTTGTTACTCAAGCCTGCCTCCAGTGTTTTAATATGTACCAACTCAACGAGGAGCCTGCGGGCTATATATAGATGCTCCTCGCGAGACCCATTAGTATCTGTCCATGACCTCATCTCTGCCCTTGGCCGTGCCGCCTGCTCCGTTGTCTTTCTCTGGGTTTCAAGTCATGCGGTCATCCCAGGGAGTGAACTGGTTGACCGTTGTGCTAGAGAAGCACATACTCACACCCTTCCACGATTCCAGATGCACATCTCCGGATACACATCAAATATCTTTTTATCCAAAAGTGAAATGACATCTGGTGCCCTACTTCTCACAGTAATAAACTCTGCACAATCAAGGGGTCTACTGCAGTTTCGCGCTCTTCCATCAGCTCCTCTCGGGAGGAGTCCACTGTCTTGCGCCGTGTACGCATCGGTCATACCAGGCTCACTCATTCTTTAGTCTTGCGTAAAGAACCACCCCCACAATGTGGTAGTGGAGCCAGACAGACGGTATCCCATATATTGATGGAATGTCCCTTTCTTTTGGTCCTTCATATTAAGTATACCCTTCCAGATTCTTTGTCTTTAATATTCGGATATGATTCACAGATGATTCAGCTGGTCCACAGTTTCCTTCGTGAAAATGGTTATTTACAGTTACAAGGTTTTGTTTTATTCTTGGAGCAGAGTGGTTGTGGCTGGGTCCCCTCTTCCTGTTTCCTGGATCTGGGACCCATGACCACGCCCCCTTGCAAAGGCCACTATATTATCCCTGTTTTTCCAGTTTGTTTGGCCTATCCTATTTATGGCTTCTACTGTGTTTTTAGCTTCCCCGCGTTATAGTTAGACTCCTCTGACTGGATCCGCCCACTTTTAGTGGATGCCTCGATCTTACGCGTGTTAACTGTTGAATCGCGGGATTGATGACCTCACTGTTTAGTCCCATAACCATCTAAATCAATCAGTTCTCCTGGAAACTTATTGAAAATAACACCTGCTGAATAGTGCACAACATTGTGTACAGTGATTAAGGAAAGATCAACGTGAATATAATTTTCCTGTCTTGTATTCAGAGCAGAGTGTGGCAGGCAGTTCCTTGTGAATGAGTCAACATTGGCAACAGATAGCGGGGTGGAATATATGTACAGGGATGGCAATTTGAATTCCTCACCTGAAAGGCCTAAACGAAGTTCGCAAACTGACATGACAGATCAGTCTGATCGCCCTCTCTTGTGCTAAGAATATCCTTGATGAATGCACAGGTGCCTCAGAAAATCATAGTACGCAAGAAGGTGAAACTAAGCAGACAAGCTTTCGCGTCTGTCACAGTGGACATTCTTACAGTGAAGATAATAGCATTCAATTCCTACACGAGATACTGAATATGATATTTCGAGGAAAACATTCAATCCACACTGGTAGACTTTGCTGTCTGTGTGAGTACTTATTAGTGTAGTACTACATATTAAGATTTAGAGTAGTTCATTTCGCTTCTGGAGCGCGCGGACGACGATTACTAAAATCTGCCACTGGGCGTTGTAAATTCCATGTCTTCCCAGTCCATGTCTGTGCGATGTGCAGGGGACTGTGTAGGTATAAGGGGTGGTCAAAAAGTTTCCGTTTGAGGGCGTTGCTGCAGCGCATATGCAACGTAGACTGCGAAGTGGGTACATGAGCACCGACATGTAGGCAAGAGACTGTGGTGTTCGTGTCCTTCCAACGTGCGCGCGGTAAATGCGAAAAGGTGAGGTGAACTATGGCGACGCTATTACCAAATAAGTCAAAGCAGGACAAAAGTGCTGTTATTTTCTAGGCTGCCGAAGGACAAACGCCAGTAGACATCCATCGGAGAATGAAGAATGAATATATCCATCGGAGAGGAATATGGGGCGCACGTCTGTCGAGAACCAGTTTTGGAATGGTGCTACTAAGAGTGCTGTTGCTTCATGATAACGCAGAGTTAGGCCAATTAAAGTGGGACACTCTAACATTAACACCCGCTCGAGAGTTCTGAACTCTCCCCATCAGATTTCATGCCATTGGTAGTTCACTACCTCGAAGGGTCGAAGATCCCTGAAGGACGAGGATGTGCAGCAGGCGGTTACGGAATTCTTCACGCAGCAGGACGCGGCGTTCAACTAAACGGATATCGTCAACCTGGTACGTCGGTGCAACGATTGCCTCAATGCTCACGGCGCTTTTACGTGACTACAGATTTTGGACTGTGCTGTCTTCGAACAGAAACTTTTTGATTGTCCCCTTACATATGATACAGAATTCGAAAAGTGGTGGATGTGTTGTGATGCGATCGTATGTAGTCATCTAAAGATAAACGAAAAGCCGGAAATTCAGTATGACAGTGTAATGGCTTATAACTTCACCGAGTGTACATCTCGCGAAATGACCGCAAGAAAATCCAAAGTTAGGGTCATACTCGTGTAAGATCTCTTGTACCATTCGCGACTGGAAGAGGGTGGATCTTGCGGAGGGGCGTGGAAACGGCAGGGAGATGGACTGGAAGTACCTTCTACAACACCGAAAGTGACTTGCGGAATACTAACAGATGATATTGACGGTGGATCCGTCTATCATCTTCAATTAACTGGACTCGTGATTGCAGCGATGCGATACGACTTTCGATACTTGTTTAACGGTGGCATAGCTCCTGTGTGAACAGTGCGGTTAACTGTGCAAACTAAATTTGTCCCGGCGTATAAAATGATCAGCGTACGAGCACCAAACGACCACCCCCAGAAGTTATCAACAGAATATTAATAACCAACAGATGAGCGAGCATTAACTATCCAGTTTCATTTTATTTTTTTACACAGGAGGTGAACAGAGTAAATGCTGCCCCCAACCGTTGGTTACCAACATTCACTATCAACTTTTGAGGTTGGTAATTTTCGGTTTATTGGTGGCTCTAGCGCTTACTGTATTTGTACGTGTGCAACTGACAGGGTGTTCTGGAAATACCGCCGGTTGTCAGACATCGCCCGGCCGCATTCGCGTTTTATTTGGACAGTGTTGGTGTACAAATAGGGTTGTGTAAGTGGAGGACGTGGGGCGCGGCAGCTGGCCGGTGCCGCCCCTGCCGCCGTGCGGCGTGGGGCGTTGTCCCGGCGGTGGTGCGGCCACGTGGCAACGTCGCCGGCGGTGGCCCGCTGCGGCTGGGCTGCGAGGGAGGCCCGCGCCTCTGGCTCGGGCCGAGGCAGCGCCTCCGCCATCACACGTGGTCCGCCGCCGCCTTTCACTGAAACTCGACACGGCGCTTTGTCCGCGCACGTTGCTCCCACCGTGCCGTGCGCAAATGAACCTTTACGCCAAGGTCGCAAAATAAACGACTCGCACGCGGGGGCAAAAAACTCTGCTCTGCTCTGCCTGGCTGGCTATCACTTGGTTGTTCACACTGGCAACATAATCGTTCGGCGGACGCTGCTCCTTTTTACTCGTGTCGGGCACTCGGCCGCGTCTGGCTCCTGTTCTTCGTTTGCTCCCAAACGAAGAGTGCAGGCTAAGTTAGTACCACCATAGCGTTTGTAAAGGATGACGCATACAACGGTCTTGCCACCGTAGCCGCCGACGTCGCTGTTATGTACGGCGGTGCTACAATCTGATCTGAGCTAAGCTGGTTCGAAACCTGATGATGGAACCGATTTTCGCAATCATTTAGTTAGCAAGGGGAGAAGACGTGGTGAGAAGTTCTGACCTGGATCAAATTCCAAACTACCCTTCCTGTGTCAACAAGTGAGAGCAATTGACACTTGGTGAGATCCGTCCGTGGGAGGGAGACGTAAAACTCAGCGTACTCGTCGTGCTTTTCATCACAAGCTGGCAAAGGGTTTCAAAATTTCCCTAGTCTCACAATAAAACACAAACGTATCGCTACACTACACACGCATCCACTACACTCAGTCACAACTCACTCAATATTAGAGGGGGGAAGAGCCACTGTGCACGGAGGAACAGCATTCATTGTGCTAGACTGATGAATCCATTCGGCTGGATTTCCTAGGCAAGTGCCAAGTGGCATTTATTTAGTCTTAGATAATTACTGCGGCTAACCCGCCGAAGATGAATATTGAATTCTCTGCGATCTGAAATAAAATAAGATACTGTTATACGTCAAATGGCAGACTTACGTTGATTTGCAATATACTGGGAAAAATGCAAAGAGCGCTTGTAAAGCACTTCCGCGACCCATCAGAGAATGTTGCCCAAGCGCATGGAAACCATACCAGATAGGACTGCTAGGGAATACTCAACGTACGTAAAAGATTGCGCGATTGGACAGTACTCCTTGGACCACAGGAAAGCGTCACTGAGAAGCCTGTGCTGACAACCGCTTGAACAAGCATACGCCCTACCCAGCGAAAGCCTATTTGTAAAGTTCCAAAAAGAAAAAACTATAGGAGCCTGGTAAGTATCTCTGCCTTAGAAACTACGGAGATAAGGCAAATAAAGTGCGTGCAGAAGCGTCCATGGATTCTTCCCGCGCCCTATTTCTGAATGAAGCGGGAAGAAACCTCAGAACGCAGAATAAAAGTACCCTCAGCCATCAATGTCACGGTATGGATGTGGTAGTTGATATAAACTGCACATACGATCCATCGACAAGTGATAAATAAAGTAAGTCAGCCAGGTTATTATGACAGCGTCATTATACTATTATACAAACAAATGTACCGTGGCGAAACTAACTGTTAAATGGAATACACGCATGACTTCGCAACCAAATAAATGTCTACCAGCAGAACAATTCTTCCTAATGTTCAGCTAGAACGAACAACGGAGGATGGCAAATGTAAAGATAAGTGTGACAATAGTTCTTTGTAGTTGTACACAACCCACACAGTGGAGGTTCTAAGATAAGCAAACGGTAGGGCCGTACGGTTATCAGCACAATAACTAGAGAAATGAAAATAACAATTAGCTTACGTGAGGTGGTTCCAGGTACAGCAAAGAACCTCCCTGGTTAGTGCCTGGTAACGCTAATACTCATTCGGGGTTGCAAGTGTTCTAACTATGTTCTAACTACAGTTAGTGTCCTGAATTAGTGAACGTGACATCACGGAGTTGAATGCTGGTTTCCGAAAAGGAAAATAAGATACTTGGAACAGAATCAGTGACACACTTAACTAGTCTGCTTTGCTAGAAACAAATATTAGAATGGGGCGCGGCCTGGTACAATAAACGAGGTAGACTTGTTTTACTAACGTGATTACTTTGGTCTTGGTTCTTACTCATAAGTTCGTTTAAAACATGCAGTAGGTGGCGCTCAACATGCTACTTACGTGACAATAGTGTGGATAGTTGCGCATAAATATTCGCAGTACCTGCCGATGATACTATCTCAGGTTACAAGTCATGGATTAGCGATACGAACATTTACAGATGTCTGTAGTATCACGTACACAAGATAGAAGAGGGCAGTGAATTGGCGGAGCTGTTATTTCTACTACAGAGATTCACGCAGAAAGATTTTCAACGGGATATGGTCGCACGACGGGAATTAATACTCCGAACGCGGCATAGTTGTTGGAACTAGACGCTCGGGACATTCCATTTCGGAAATTGTTAGGGGATTCAATATTCAGAGACATAGTGTCAAGAGTACTAAAAATACCAAATCTAGGCATTACCTCGCACCACGTACAACGCAACGACTTACGGACTTTTAGTTCACAGCCGAGAGCAGTCGCGTTTGCATGGAGATGTCAGTGCTAATAGACATTCTAGTTTACGTAGAATAACCGCAGAAATCAATGTGAGATGTTTGACGAACGTAACCGTTAAGTGCGGCAAAATTGGCATTTAGGGGTTATGACAGTAGAAGACCGAAGCGAATGGCTTTGGTCACATCATTTCCAGCGCCTCTCGTGGGCTAGTGCACATATAGGTTGGACCCTAGACGACTGTAGAACTGTGTCCTGGTCAGAAGAGCCCCAGTTTCCCTTGGTGAGAGTTGATGGTAGGGTTTGAGTGTGGCACAGAGCCCAAAAACCATTGACCCCCGCTGTCAAGCTGTGAAATCTGTTGGTGGCTCCATAATGGTGTGGGCTGTCTTTACATGGAATGAACTGTATCCTGTGGTCCAACTGAACGGATCATTGACTCGAAATTATGTTCGGCTACCGGGAGACCATTTGCAGCCATTAATTGACTTCATGTTCCCAAACAATGGAATTTTTATGGTTGACAAATCACTGTCACCGGGCCACTGTTCTTTGCGATTGGTTTGGACAGCATTCTGGACAATTCGAGCAAATTATTTGGCCATCCAGATCGCCTGATATGAATCCCATAGAACCATTATCAATGGGACATACGGTAGTTAGAGCACAAAATCCTGCCCCGGCAACACTTTCGCCATTATGGACGGCTATAGAGGCAGCGTGGCTCTTTCTGCAGAGAACTTCGAATGACTTGCGTCCAATTAAGAGAGGTATCTCATGATTTTCGTCACCACAGTGTATGTTCATTTGTGAGAAATGCTAGAAACAAAAATACGGTAGCGAACAGCCACTCGCCCTGATAAAGTTGCCAGTCTCGAGGGTTCAATGTCTTCTCGATGCACCATTTGCAGTCAATGGGGTTAAGACTGGTGTGGGTGCAGTCCAGCACCTAAGGGGCAGTTAGTCGGGCAGAGAGGGCGGAGGCAGCAAAGCAGCAGAGGCTTGCAGAGTTGGCGTGGCGGTGTCGTGGCCTTGGAGCGGCCTTGAGGCTGCTGGCCTTGTGCCCGGCGCGGCCGCCCGGCCGGGCCAACAAAGACACACACAGCTGCCTCCCTGCGCGCGCCACTGCTCCTCCTGCAGTCTGCATCCATCTCGTGCGGCTGGCCGCCGTCCTGATACCTGGGGCATTTACATCCGCCGAGCTTTTCCGTTAGGCGACCGATCTGTGTAATGCAATTAGTGGCTCCACGGTGGAGCAAAGGAATTGGTCGCCCCAGCGCCTGTGACTATTTCCTTTAAAGATGCTCCGTGCTTCCCCAGACCTCTTTAAAGAATTAGCCTTTAGTAGCACAGATTTTATGTGATCGTCTCATTTCCTATCGCTTCTTAGTACTAAAACTACCCATTATTTCGTATGGAACACGGGCAAGACTTCTTTCAAACGCTAGTCGTGTAATGTTACCATACCTTCTCTGTTCGTTGGCATTGTCACCTTTATCTACATTTACACAGCTGCTAGTCATTATACAAGTGAAGTTTGTCCAAATCTTCCTGTAATTTTTTGGATTGTCCAACAGCGGTGCTTTCTGTGCACAACGGTATCGTCAGCAAATAATTTTAAAGTGGTGCTGCTACTGCTGTCCTGTCTAATAAATTGTATATGAAAAAATTAGATTATTAGGCTTCCTTGTGGCGCGTCCGGTTTTTCTGTGGTACGCTCGCTGCCGGGTGCAACGTACTGGGTTCTACTAGTCGAATGTTGCTCGAGCCAGCCACACAGTTGCGAAGAACCTCTGTATGACTGTACTGTGGTTAGTGCTTTACAGTGAAGTACAGTGCTTAAAGCCTTTGAGAAAGCCAGGAAGGCGGAGTCTTACTGCTCTTGCTTTTCTTTCGCACAAGTGCTTCCCCCGCCCTCCCCCCCCCCCCCCCCGAATCCGTGATAATTCTTTGGGAGAAGCTAGTTTTCGTTCAGAAACGTCACGACGTTTGAGCTCATTATATTCGGAGCGTCAGGTTTTCGTTCAAGATGAGATAGGAATGCAGCTAATTCCATCATTGCCAGTCTTCTCCCGGTTGTCATACGATGCATTCTGACGTTCTCTGGATTCCAGTGAGGATGAAACTACTTTAAAGATGCAGATATCAAAGCTAAAATTTGTTATATTCGATTAATGAAGATAGTGCGTTTCAACTTTGTCTACCAGAATGCTACAATAACGTGGGAAATAAAGTACTACAGTATTTTATATAAACTCAACTCCATTGTACGCTAACTACGGAAACGCGTGTTAATGTGTGTGGATGGCATCATAATGCATCAGTGTGAATGCTCGTCTATCATGCTGCCAGCATTCGACAGCAGTAGCCGCATGACGAAAACGGCAAATAGAATGGTAATGAACATTTAACTGTCTAAGAATGCGACCATGTTAATCTATGTATTCACTCTTCTACGCGACACGTTTTCCACAACTATATACGAATTGCAGGAGACATTAGTTGCAAGAGTATGCATTTTAACTGTTCACGTAGGAGAAAAGAGGAAGCCATTGAGTGCTTTATCAGAACACGGCGACGAGGCCCAGTTTGATAGCCTAGAGAAGCGCCATGTGTTACTTATCCTATGAAGAAATATCTGGTTCGTTGACCAAAACACACCTCAGACCACTTCCCGCTACGATTCGTCTTGACAGCTCTGAGTAAGCTCGTCAGTGGAGTTGGACTGGTGCTGCCGTGGCGGTTTGCCCTTACAAGCACAATTCGTAGCACCGCACCGCTGCAGTCGCCAAAAACTCAGCATCGCCGTGCTCGATGATGGCTGGATCTCCTTTTCCAGCGGTGGTGAATCAGCGTGTTAGTACTATCGTATGTAGTGGGTAGGCGGCTATAGTGGTCACCTGGATCGGCGTGACACAGCTGCTGTGTTCCGCCGGTGCTTCAGTTTAGCGGGCAATTTTAACGAGGGTGAACAGTCGCAGCACCCACCGGGGCGGTGACATCTGTCTTATTAAAAATGATTGTGTTGAGAACCGATTCTCAGTTTTCATTTTAGACAATATTCAGAAAAGGATAGTTGCTACTCGTCAAATAGCGGTGATGCTGACTTGCATATAGGCACAATACTGTCGTGGAGTAAGCTTTTGGCCAACAAGGTCTTTATCGGAAAAACACACACACACACACACACACACACACACACACACACACACACACACACACTGGTCGTGTTGAGATGTGTGTGTGTGTGTGTGTTTTCCGATAAAGACCTTGTTGTTGGCCGAAAGCCTACTTTAGCTGTCTTTTTGTTGTGCTTGTCTTGCGAACCAGCATCTCGGCTAAGGTGAGTAGCAACTATCATTTCAATAATATTGATCCATCGTGGATTTTCCAATGTTTGATTATTCCAGTTCGGCCTAGACTGTAATTCTCCAATCTGCGAGCATTAGAGCTTACACTTCAGATTGATAGTTCCTCAGGGATGGTATGCCGGTTACTTGTCAGCGATTCAGAAATGTTTGACCACAGTGGACTGTCTGCACCACGTAACCATCTCATTTGCTAGTGAATTGTACACCTCCAATAATTCAGCAGAGAACCTCACTATCACTGTACTGGAAATTTCGTAAATAATTGAATCTTTGACTACCTCTTCTCATCAGCAAACGGTGAACATTAAACTGGAAAATGTTGAGCGCGTCGTGTAGCATATGAGGAACGCTGTTTGCCGTTATGTGCTCGGCGTCAGCTGTAAAGAGTTAAGAGGTGGTGCGCCGTTACGGCTGCCAGCGTAGCGTAAGGCGGCGTGCCGTAGCGGTAGGGAAGAGACGAGCAGAGACGGCAGTCTGGTAACGGCCCGTCACGCTCTGCTTCCCGCGTCTCACAACTGGCAGCTGAGACAGACGACGACGACCGCCTCGCACTAGTACCAACAGCAAAGCTTAATGGCCAAACGATACAGAAACCACAGTGCACCTTACATCAGCTGCAGGGTCTGCGGAAGACGGTGGAAAAAATCGGCCATTCAGCTGAAGTACGCGAAGAATGTGTTTTCGGTCCGTCCGAATATCACTAGTGTCGTATCTACTTACTTCGCTATCATAACACTGAGATTCCTTCTCTATCTAATATATTTATGAACGCTCGACGATTTCTCAGACTATTTACTGACTGCTTGAAATGTTTATTAATTGTCAAGGAAAATGATTCTCCGTAAAAAGCAGATACGTCCTGGCAGACTTCGTTCAGGTTGTAATATTGTCAGGAAAAAGTGCTTCTTAACATAAGAGTTTATCCTTTGTAACTCAGCGCTGGCATGGTGTGATAGTTCGTAATGGAAACATGACTGATGCCTAAACATTTATACAGGGAAAATACAGCAGTGTTTGCTAGCTGCCTGAAAGGATCGACGGGGAAGTAAATGGAAACGCACGAATGCTCTTCCCTAACTACAAGGAATAAATTCCACTTCCTATGGTGCACTGAAGCTGTGTGAAATTCCTGTCGGAAGCACAGTGCCAAGACTCGTGTCGTGGGGGCTGACCTTAAAAATGATCGTGCTAAACGGGACCAAAGACCGGTTCTGCATGGGAAGTCGCTGGGTTCATCATGAGGTGTAAATTGATCAGGAGGAAACTGTAGACAATTGGTAGCAAATAATGGACGCATACGCAAAAGGATGACAGCTGCGCACAGTGTGTAGTAACCCCCGTTTTATATTACTGTATTTAAACTAAATAAAATGTTGGGAGACGCAGTGATAATTCTCATGATAGCTGGTATACTTGCAACGCCTGCATCGAAAAATTTCTCAGCCATATTAAATTAGTGTGTCTCCATGTTACAGATCCTCGTTAAGTACTCGCTTTTGAGTGGTTATTTGTGATGAAAAGGAATGCCGTTAGTGTCTTGAATTTCACTTAAATACTTGATATTCTCTAAATTCAAGTTGAATGGCTAGAACTGATTGGTGAATAGTCAAATAGGTTACGCACCTGTAATAGTACTGCCTCTGTGTGTTCAAACATCTGCTTTTCGCTAGCAGTCATGGTACTGCTGTAGTAAGCGTAGCAAAGCCGATGACGCACTGGAACATCAGGCAACTGCTTGTTGGCAGCTGCTTTCATTAAGAGCAATTTGCCTTGCACACCTGCCGGTATTCAGCACACCTGCAGAGATTGCTCTGGCAGTGAGACCTGTCCTCCACAGATCGAACTGGAGAGCATTTGATTGTAAAGAGGCTCAGGTTTTTTATACTAGTCTGAATCCTCTACGCTGTATGACAAAAATACTTTGGCCAACTATTATTTGCTTGGTTCCCATTCCATTCTGATAATCTACAGGATAAATAGTTGA
Organism: Schistocerca cancellata; assembly: GCF_023864275.1. Lineage (NCBI taxonomy): Eukaryota > Metazoa > Arthropoda > Insecta > Orthoptera > Acrididae > Schistocerca > Schistocerca cancellata. Next base: position 807,015,354 of record NC_064626.1, on the reverse strand, counting down.
TGGCTCTCTGTGCTAGATGGGAGTTCGGTTCTGTGTCGACTGGTATTTAGAAGGGGAGGAGGCAAGGAACAGAAGAAAGTGGATTATTAGATTTTCGGGTGATAATTCAACTTCTACGTGCAGTAAGTCTCGAATTTACTGATCGTGTATAATCGTATCGACCGATTTAACTATAAATCTCGCGTTTTTTTCTCATAATTCCAACCCATCACGTTAGTTATTTAATTCTAGAACAAAAGAGGGAAAATGGTACACTGTTGTATACTAAGCCATCGCAAATTCTAATTTTGTTCAAAGAAAGTCATTTATGGGTTATGCATTAGTTAGTTAAAAGCAATAGAGGAGGAGGAGAAGATTACTTCTGGTGATTTCCCCTTGCATCCGAAGAACGGACCGAGCGAGGTGGCGCAGTGGTTAGCACACTGGACTCGCATTCGGGAGGACGACGGTTCAATCCCGTCTCCGGCCATCCTGATTTACGTTTTCCGTGATTTCCCTAAATCGCTTCAGGCAAATGCCGGGAAGGTTCCTTTGAAAGGGCACGGCCGATTTCCTTCCCCATCCTTCCCTCACCCGAGCTTACGCTCCGTCTCTAATGACCTCGCTGTCGAAGGGACGTTAAACACTAATCTCCTCCTCCGAAGAACGACTAGTGGTAAACATCCATATGAATTTGTTTCTAACTATCGTCGTGATCATTTCGCGAGGTACTGTGGGAGGAAATATGTTGCCAGCCTTTCTGAATGTATGCTCTTAAAATTTCAGCAGTATTTTTGTCTCTGATACGCAATTCCGCTCTTCTAACGACGATCACGGGCGTTAGTCTCCGTAATGCTAATAAACGACGAAACTCGCCGTTCTTCATCGGACACTGCCATTAATCTGATAAACGTCCCAGACTATGGAACAATATTAAAGAATCGGTCTCGTGTTTCGGAAGCGACTCCTTTAGTCGATAAAATAAATTTTATTGTCGCAATGAGTCTCAGCCTGGAACCAACTTTTGCTACAGTTAGTACTTACTGCTCGTTACATTCCATCGGTCACTACAAGGGGCTGCTCCTAGGTGCCTTAGTGTTACTGTTTCCTGTGGTTTTTCGCTAATAGCGCAGTCTAACACTAACGGGCTTCTTCGCTTATTCACATTCTGCACTTACATTTAGGCAGAACTTTGAGTCCTTGCACCAGTAACAGGACCTGTGCAGATGTGTACATTTTAAATGGTAAGAGCCCGTAAAACTCCCATGCGACACTGCCGAAATTACCTCTGTCGATTTCGTTGCTTTAATAGTAAAATCAGAGTTTTGTCACCTAGGAAGTTATGAAACCACCCCGAAACGGACTATGATACTTAGTAATATCGTATTTCGTTTACTGAACTACAAAATGAAACTATGAAACTGTTTAGAATACCTATCGGAAGTAAACGACCACGGCATCAACTAAGGCTCCTTTATTTACGGCGCTCTGGATTTAATGGATGAAGAGTGCTAGCTGTGTTTACGAAGGTGTCTGCTTGAAGAATCGATGTTGTATTTTTACAAACTAAATTTTCGTTCTCTAGAACGTCATGTCTTAGTTTAAAAATGTTCCACAGTTCTCACACCGATTGGTGTCGGCTATGCGGACCTAAAATTGTGCATCTTTCCGACGACCCTTCTTGAAAAACAGCACTTAATTGCTCAAACGACTTCGGATAAACTTCTGTTAAAAGGAGATAGTTGTTCAGCTTAATCTACGTGGAATCTTACGGGTATGTCATTTGGTCCAGGTGCCGTTCTAGTCATCTGAGTGACAATTTAAAATGAATAACCACAATAAAACTATCGACCGAAGTTTGGTGCTTTATCACGCATGTTTCTATTGGAAACTCTCTTGCCTTTTTCTGACCCTTAACTCTAGAACAGTAAAGGGGGAAATGTTACACTGTTACTAAATCATACTAAATTTTACTGCTCCATATTTTATTGAAAGGAAGTCATAATTTATACATTATGCGCTAGTTATTTATAATTAAAAAATCTCAAATGGTATGTCACATACAAAATAAGCACAAAAGTCATGGTTTACACCCTGTGCTGACGATAACTGATTTGGGAACCGCCAATTGGTACCAACAGCAATCATTTAATTTTGCCAGATTAAATTGTCTTCCCCAGTTCTTTGTAGATGGATCTAGAGTTCCAAGTGGTATCAGAACAGCTTTGCATCTAAGCATATATTTTTTTGTTCAATAATATATCAGAGGTGAAATAAATGACAGTAGTAAGATATTGGGATTCGAACGCAAAAGCTTTGGTTCCATAGTCCGGCATTTTATCATTTAGTCAGCATTTCTACAAGTAAGTGAAGCTGATATTTGTTAATAATTTGAATGTGCTCAAAATTGTTGTAAATGAAACTAATTTGCTCAGATTAAGCATACTTCAGTAAGTGTAAAGTTAAAATGTGAAATAACCCATTTTGTTTTCTCGGCTTTCTTACAGTCCAATATTGCATCAAACAATAGTGCACTCTCAACTACGTAGTCTCAAGTCTGCATATTAAGTCGACTTTGTAATTTCTTCCCAACTATTATATTCCATTACGTTTTTCTGTTACTTGCTAGAATGCAAACTAGTCGTTGTTTTCAGTTCATCTGTTTTAAAACATCAAAAGGCAAAGGACTTGCAAGAGCAGTTAAAAGGAATGAAATGGAAGATATCAACAAAAGTAAAGCAAGGGTAACAAAATTCAGTCGAAGTAAATCAGGCGATAAGAGAGATTGAGAAATGCTACTAAAAGTGGTGGATGAGTTTTGCTATTAGGGCAGCGAAGTGATGACGGCCGACATCGAGAAGATATAAAATAGTGGCAATAGGAAGAAAAATTTGAAAAAAGGATCTATTAATATTACTGAATATAAATTTGCTAGGAAGTAATTTCTTGACTGTATGTAGCTGGAGTGTAGTAGCATTGTATGAAAATGAAAGGGAGATACAAGCAGTTCAGACAATGAACGGCTTCTGAAGTGTGGTGCTACAGGAGACTGCTTAAGAGTCGACGAGTGGATCGAGTAACTGATGACGAATGAATCAAAATGGGGTAGAAGAAAGTAGTGACAGAACTTGACTGAAATCAGGGATTGATAGGACCTATCCTGAGGCACGAAGGAATGGTCAGTTTAGTGAACAAGGATAGTGTAGAGAGTAAAAATTGTAGAGGCAGGCAGTGATGAACAAAGCAAAAAGTTTTGTAAACCCCGTCGCCAGTTCTCTAAAGGCCTCGCCGCTACTGCTGTGGAGGCAGTTGCCACAGTTGCTACGGTAGACACTTTGGGAGTTCGTGAAACGGCTTCTGGTGCAGAATACCGCTAAGACAATTTCTCCCTACCACTATTACACAACTATGCAACAGGGTGAGGTAGCAGGATAGGGAAACGAAGATTCTAAAACACTCCAAAAAATTAGTAAGTCACATACGAGCTAAAAGATTTACTTATCTTTCTTACATTGTGAGACAAAAAAGGCCTCAATGGGTAAGTGCAAATAATCGTAGGTAAACTTCACAATACACAGCAAATGCAATTACAACTGTGTGAACTTCTAAGAGTTCACAAAACGATGTTCCTTGTCTGTCAGCCGTGGGCGATCTATAACCCCAGTGGGCGAGAGCTGCTTCTTCTATCTTCAGAGAAGGCTTCCGTCCGTTGTCGTCCGGTCATTGGAGGATTGTACTCGGCCGCCGGTTGGCCGAGGCGAAGTCGATATCTTCATTATCAGCGCCGCCCGCGGCGCTGGTGGAACTCGCGCAAGTGGCAAGTCTATGGAACCAGCTCGCATCTTTGCGTCTGTGTTGCTTTTGCCTGTCTCTCTTGTTCGGACGACACAGCAAGTTGAAATGAACGTAGATGGCAATAGTTAGAGAGATCGAGGCATGCATAGGATATACGAACGTGGGGAGCTGCTTCAGACTGAAGAGCATAGCAGCGAGCACTGATACAGATCAGGGGCTGCTGCCGCAGGTAATCAACTTAGGCGACATGATGTGGAAGTGTCTGGGTTAGCGGTGTGACTCCTCGGGGGTGCCACCGGCTGGAATGCGGGTGGGGTGTGGCTCCGTTAAGCAATTACCCTCCCAATTGGTGCGGCACGGCGGGCCCGGATGCGCGCCCCCGGCTCCGGCCCGTATTAACCCAATGAGGCGGCCGGCCGGCGCACGCACCGGTCGGTGTCCGCCCAATTGGCAGGCACAATGGGAGCCGCCTAACGAACGCGCGGCCGCCATTGTGGGCCGATAGCATCGCCCGCACCGCCGCGTGAGAACCCGCCACGGCCAAGGCGCTTACATAACACGGCGCGGTGTGACTCACGGCCAGGGACTCCACGCACCTCACCGGGCCACGGCCGCAGGCGCAGAGCTGACGAGCGCTGGCGCATCGCACAGCTGGAGGCGGAGGCCACGTGCGAGCGCGACACACTTCGTGCGTGCCGTTAGCTTTCCCATTGTCTTACCTGGTTCGAAGCGGCCTCCACCCATTGCACTCTAAAGCCCTTATTTCACAATCCGCCTAATCCGTACACCTAGGCAAAAGCGCCCCAAGCGGGCATATCTGTAACTACGTACTGGTTCACGTAGACCTGTTACACCATATACGCGGGATATACCTGGCGCACATGCGCGGTAGACGGTAATAACGCGCGAAACGCAAACAGAACTGTCTGATACCTTGTGAAGTCGTTCGTTCTACCGCGCGAAACACAAGGGGCGTCGTGTGACATATTGGAACGTCATTCGTTCAAAATCTTCGTGTGCTCAAGGTTCCTATTCAATAAGAAACTGTTTTTATCATTATTTATCGATTCATTCTGTTATGTAGGTTACTATTCTGAATTAGACACAACGGTTTTATACAGGGTGATTCAAAAAGAATACCACAACTTTAGGAATTTAAAACTCTGCAACGACAACAGGCAGAGCTAAGCACTATCTGTCGGCGAATTAAGGGAGCTATAAAGTTTCATTTAGTTGTACATTTGTTCGCTTGAGGCGCTGTTGACTAGGCGTCAGCGTCAGTTGATGCTAAGATGGCGACCGCTCAACAGAAAGCTTTTTGTGTTATTGAGTACGGCAGAAGTGAATAGACGACAGTTGTCCAGCGTGCATTTCGAACGAAGTATGGTGTTAAACCTCCTGATAGGTGGTGTATTAAACGTTGGTATAAACAGTTTACAGAGAATGGTCCCTTTTTCTTCGAAGGTGCTACTGTAACTGGACTACAGTATCTGGAGATGTTAGAGAATTGGCTGTTCCCTCAGCTCGAACAAGAAGCACAATAATTCATATTTCAGCAGGATGGAGCGCCACCACATTGGACTTATCTGTCCGTAACTACCTGAACGTCAACTACCCGAGGCGATGGATCGGCCGCCAGGCAGCCCGTGACAGAGCACTTCATCACTGGCCTCCAAGAAGCCCTGATCTTACCCCCCTGCGATTTTTTCTTATGGGGGTACGTTAAGGATATGGTGTTTCGGCCACCTCTCCCAGCCACCATTGATGATTTGAAACGAGAAATAACAGCAGCTATCCAAACTGTTACGCCTGATATGCTACAGAGAATGTGGAACGAGTTGGAGTATCGGGTTGATATTGCACGAGTGTCTGGAGGGGACCATATTGAACATCTCTGAACTTGTTTTTGAGTGAAAAAAACCTTTTTAAATACTCTTTCTGATGTATAACAGAAGGTTATATTATGTTTCTTTCATTAAATACACATTTTTAAAGTTGTGGTATTCTTTTTGAATCACCCTGTATTACGACTCTTCGTTACACAGACGTATAAAATTTAGTATATATACAACAGTTTGCACATGGAGGACACACTTGTTCTTGGAGCTATTGCTCTGGCAGTGGCAGTAAATCATCTTATTAGGACACAACAACGAAAACGAAAAGCCAGGAGCGGCGGGGGCAGGTTGTCAGCGCACAGTTCTCCTGGCTGTTGTCCTGGCTTCCCGAGACTGGGTCCGATATTTCTCAATCAATTAGCTCCTCAATAGGCATCACGTGGGCTGAGTCCATCCCGCTAGCAAACGGCGCTCGACAGACCCGGTCACCCATCCAAGTGTTAGCCAAGCCCGACAGCGCTTAATTTAGGTGATATGACGGGAACCGGCGTTACCACTGCGAAAAGGCCGTTGGCTAACAGTGACGAGATGGTTTATTAATGACCAAAGTAAAATGCGTAGAGGATGTTTTTGACAAAGTTCGTATCAGTAGCTGACAAGTAACGCCCAAACATTACTAACATTAACTACTGCAAGGTTATTTGCTTTCTTTCCTGTCTTTGCTTTCTAAGTGCCAAATAACTTCGAGTAACTTAGAAAACTATCTTGTTCAGTAAAGTTGATGTTGCACTGTTGAAACATTTTTCCATTAAACATTTACGTTATTTATGTTGCGTAGGCTCGCTTTGTCCAGGTATTAGAAAAAACTTAAGACATTTGGTCTCCATTGTAGGAGAGAGTTTCTAAGAGATAGGAGACTACCTCAAGTCTTCAAGGAACCTTTGCAGTTTGTCTCGAAAACAAATAATGGAGATGGAGAAGATCTGTTACTACTAAGTGATATCGATGCTGAACCGCCGACTGTTCCACGGTGTCAGGCCGTGATGTAATACGTCAGTCACCGTGATGGGTCAGGGCAAGCTGTCACTTCCTTCAACTGAACAGGGGAAATGAGTTTCCTGATGGTAAGTGGCGTCATCTACGTTTAGTTTGTATGAGTAGTAGATCTTGACAAGAAAGTCGGTTGTGTAATAGCGGCCTCTTCCTCGTCCTTGGGCGAACGAAGGACGAAAGTGTCGTTTCTTTCCATCCACTTAATGCTGTTTCGTAGGCTAGTCACGTCAGACGTTGCGAAGGCGAAGTGAAGAAGATAGTTCAGGGTTGCAGAATTTAAAGATAGTTAAATGGTTTTTAAATCAGACCTTGTTATGAACGCCATAGTCTTCAGGCCAGAAGTCTGCATAATGGTGAACAAGCACGGTTTATACGCAGGCTTCAAGATTCATAAATGTCGAAGCTAAGTCTTGATCCGCTGTCCACAAAAGCACCGATGACGGCTTGTATCTTATTTCAAATTCGGCAAGAGTCAAATACATAGGTTTAGTTGAAACCGTACTTTCCCTTTATTACCCACCCTCAGATACGAATTGGAACTGTAGCAACAGCTTCGATGTTTCTCCAGTCATTCGAAATCCACACTTTGCTTTTTAGAGTAATTTTGCGACACAGGATCATGCAACATACTGGAGAATCATCAGCCCTCGTAAATCCACTCCCTTTCTTCCCCCTTATGCATTTCTGCTTCCTATATGCATTGATGTACTAAGTTTCCAAATGTCGTTTGTCCACCCTCCATTATGTTGTCTTGGTCTTATTTCTTGAAAGCTAGCACAGAAGTTCCTTGGTTCATGTAGCATTCATTCGACTGCCTGAACGTCCCACAAACATAAACATTTTTTCGTTTAGATCACTACTGTGTTGGAGGCCAGTCTGTTGGCTGATACATTTGTTTTTCCTTTGTCCGCTTGTAACGCTCAACATGAAATTCTCCTTGGCTCGCTGAAAACTAAATTTCTGAACGGTTTTCTCATTGAATCTTCATTACCATAAGCCCAAATTGGTGACGGTACAAATCGAAAGTTTAGTTTGAAAGAAACTTTCCTTAAAGAAATTACGGGATAAGGATAGCATTGAAATAGATCTTATTTTTAATAAAGAAACGATTCTAGCAATCAGATTCATGGAAACAAAGGAACTGTTGGATTATTTATCTTCCTGTGCCCCTCTCTCTTAAACTGCCCCAAATATCGAAATTCGTAAACTGGTTGTCATTTCAAATTTTTACTTCCTTTTCGGTGTATATAAAAAAATTTAATGCTGGAAGGAGCGGCAGCTAGAAAGTTCACACTGGAAAGTATCAGCTCCGATGAGTAAGAGTTGACAACGTACAGGGTTATTAAAGAAGATTAGGCCAATGTGATGGGCATGTCATCGTGTATAAATTGCACAATGTCTTCCTCATCTGCTGCACGGCGAACATCTAAGCGGTAGCCAAACTTGTTTCACATGCGAAGAAGTATGTCTCGTGCTTCGGAGTTCGCCACAGTAGTGACAAGGTGCCGCAGGTCGGCCAGAGTTGTCGATGAAGGTGGCAAGTATACAGGCTCCGCTAAACAGCCCCGCGAGAAAATCAGACCATTTCGGCGGCCAGAAGTGTAGAGCTAGGTCCTGATTTCCCATGCGACCTATCCATCGCCGAGAAAGGGATTCATTTGAAAATTCTCGGGCATGATGGTGCTATTATGGCGGAGCCCCATCCTGTTGGAAAACTTAAGTCCTGTTAAGGAAAAAGCCATTATTCAAACATGTCAAACTAAGTTATTCCACTTAGTGCTTACAACTGCCTATTGGCGCGAATACCCTAGCGGCCGTTCATGCAGCTAGTTAACGAAACAAAACTTTGGAAATCAAGCTTTCCTGCGATATACTGTTCATGTCCCACTTGTCGTGAAACACAAATTGTCAATCTTTTTGAATAACCTTGTATCTTTTTTAGAAAACCTAGGGTTATAAAAATACGAAATGTAATATACGAAAGAATTCATTGAGGAAATTACAAATTTAAGAAACATTGTTGGGTACTTAAACACGTAACTTTTACCAGGACGTAATTTGTCGTCTTGCAAGCATGGAAATAATTTACGTTCCTAGGCGAGCTGTCTGCCCATATCAGATAAGATTCTTTAGGTGTTAGCGCTTAATGCATGGCGGAATGACACATTGAGATGGTCCAAATAAGCTAATACTGGTACATGGCTGCTGTCATAGCACTAATGACAAGGATGCGTCACTGTGTTGCTGCGTCGTTGTGGCTGGGCGTTGGATGGCATCAAAGGAAAATCTTTTAAACGTAGCTGTTAAAACCACTACCATCGCCGAATTGAATTTCTGAATTCGCGCTGAAAATTTGGCAGCTACCTAGTTCATACAGTAAAGGCGGCGTTGGAAGGAAGGTAATAGCAGTGTCAAATTTCTAATAAGCACGCCGTACCAATTCAGTGGACCCCTCCCCAGAAGACGTCACGCAAATGTCTAACAGCGATGGTAGCTTTGATGGCCTCAATTAGCTGAGGTAGCGTGTCCACAAGTTTGTTCAGTTGTCATCTTAAGTTGAAGTCGTCCATTGATATCATCTTGGAGATACAAAACTGAGTAAGGGCTGAGTGCTAAGTTTCACCGGCTGTTTGAAATAATCCGACATTTTTCTATTGGATTGTGAGATTCAACTCTTTCAGCCCCGGTGGTTTCTGCTGCAATCAACCATTTTATTAATTTTGTTCTCGAGCACCAGCGTGTTCAGCATGAAGCCACAGATACTGCGAAAGTTCTGGTTCAGAGCTTCCGTAACATCGGTGGTTTCATGCTAAAAGCATGGTGGGCCGCGAAAGAAACCAGTCGCTCAAACGGTTAGGCACGCGAATAAAGGATTAAGCATGCGAATCGAGGTGCGGTACGGCTCTTGAGTGTTCAACAAACCAGGAACGTAAGCGTACGCATTTGAAGATCAGTTGTCACCTTGGGAGACAGGAGTGATGAACAGTCAACACAGCGATAACGTTTAAACAATCATCCTGGCTCATCTTCACGTTAAAGAGTAGGCCCAAGTGAAGGTACGAAAATATCACGGAACCTACACGGCCACGTTGAGGGTTAAGTCTAATGGGCATTAGGTGCACTCCGTGCCTTGCGTCCAATGAGGTGGAAAATGAGCAGTTCTCCGGGAGCAGGGTAAATTTTTATCAGGGTGACGGGCACATTCTCCATTGGGCACAGTATCAGTTAATTAGATATACAGAAGTGACAAACGTCATGGGATGCCTTGTAATATCCTTTCGGACCTTTCGCACGGCGTATTGCGGCAACTCCGCGTGGCATGCACTCAACAAGTCGTTCGATGTCCCCTGCAGAAACATTGAGCCACGCTATCTCGATAGCGTCCGTAATTGAGGAAGCGTTGCCGGTGCAATGTTTTGCACACCAGCTGACATAAATTATATCCCATAAATGTTCGATGGGGTTCAAGTCGGGCTATCTGGAAGCGAAAGTCATTCCTCGAACTGTACAGAATGTTCTAAAAACAGTCGCGAACAACTGTGGCTCGATGACATGGAGATTTGTCACCCATAAAAAAATTTCGTAGTTGTTTAGGAACATGAAGTCCACGAATCGCTGTAGATAGTCTCAAAGTAGCCAAATATAACCATTTGCGGTCTGCGAGCCGTTCAGGTGGATCAGAGGATCCTGTCCATTCAGTATAAAAACAGACCACTTCTTTATGGAGCCACCACCAGCTTGCACAGTATTATGTTGAGAACAGGGGTTCGCGGCTTTGTGGGGTCTCTTACCAACTGGATTCGGGGCTCCTATAATCAAGGCACGGTTGTCCAGTTGTCCATGGTCCAGCCTATATGGGAACGAGCCCACGAGAGACGCTGCAGTCGATGTTATGCTGTTAGTAAAGGTACTCGCCACAATAGCCCATAACGCGAGATTTTGCCAATCTCTGATACGTTCGTTGCAGGGTCCACACAGTTTTTTGGGTTATTTCACAGTCTTGCTTGTCTTCTAGCACTGACAACCCTAAACAAACGATGCTGGTCTCGGTCGTAAAGTCAAGGCAGTCAGCCACTGCGTTATCTGTGGTGAGAGGTAATGCATGAAATCTGGTACTGTCAGCACACTCTTGAATTGGTTCAAATGGCTCTGAGCACTATGGGACTTATCATAGATCATCAGTCCCTTAGAACTTAGAACTATTTAAACCTAACTAACCTAAGGACATCACACACATCCATGCCCCAGGCAGGATTCGAACCTGCGACCGTAGCAGTCCCGCGGTTCCGGACTGCAGCGCCTAGAACCGCACGGCCACCGCGGCCGGCTTACACTCTTGAATTCCCTAGAGATTTCCGAAATCTCTATCCCATGTGTCTAGCTCCAACTACCATTCCGTGTTAAGTCTATGTATTCCCGACGTGCGGCCATAATCACGTCGGAAACTTCACATAAATCACCCGAGTGCAAATGACAGCACCACTGCTCTGTCCTTTTATCTCGTGTACGCGATACTATCGCTGTCTGTACGTGTGAATCACTATCTAGTGTTTCTCAAATCAGTGCGTACTGCAACACGATATCGAGTGATTTCGAGAAATAGATGAGCGTACAGGTCTTGTAGGGGAGGCAGGGTTCGAGTAACGCTGGAAGCCGCCCGGCCGGCGAGCTGCGGCTGCGGCTGTCCCGTGTCCCCCGCGTGACCTTCCCGGCCCAGCGTTGGGTTACCGCGGGCAGCCGGCCGCCGCCTTGCCACATTTCTTGCCGGACCGCTGCCCCAGCGGCTGCGTCCGCCGCAGCCCGTCGCCTAACTGCTTGCTTCATAACTAGATAGCTAAGTAGCTCGGAAAGTTGTTCCAAATAAGTGTCGCGATTGTAATCCGTGCCGAGCTTTGCGTGAGAAACGTTAATTTCGGGAACGTTCAATTGGATGGGCTTGGTAGAACAAAAATAAGAATTGATTTTACAAATATGTAGATACCCACTTAAATTTCTGTATAAGAGACTAAATAACAGCGCGGGAGTAGCTAATGATTTGGAGAGACAGGTGTTAAACTCCCTTTCGCTATGTTTAGATGGATGTTAACGGCCGCATGTTGAAGTAGAACCAGTCGGCATTGAATCAGAGCTGTGAGGAGTTCGGAATGACGGTGCATTGTGACAAGTATAATAAAAATGAGAGAAATTAAAAAGTTAGGTTGGAAGACAGTTACTGTTTCCAGATATCGAGGAAACTTAATAACTGAAGACACTAGATGCAATAAGATGAAAATGCGCGTAGCAGTCGTCAAGGAGGCAGTTAATAAGAGGCGGCTGCTATGTTGTTACAGGGACAGGTGCGTCAGGAAGAAACTGTCGAAGTGCTTCATTTGAAGCGTGGAATTATACGGAGCAGAGACGTGGACACTGAGTAAACAGCAGTAAGCAACGGAAGTATTGAGTTGCAGATTTGGAGGATGGGAGGAATAAAATGGATACAGTCAGAAATGAGGTTGAGAAGAGTGGAAAGAGACAAATTTTTAAGGTAATCGGGAAGGGGAAACACAGTTGGCTTGGACCTTGGATGACAAAAGATTATATATATTGATGGATGCTTGGAAGAGCAGGTGACCAGTTAATGGATAGTATAAGGATAGAAAACAATTACGAGAAAACGAAGAGGATAACAAATGACAAAAGTGCATGGAGAGCTGCATGTTAAGATCCGGCCTATGGCAGAAGCTATAGAGCAGGAAAATGATAGCGCTCTTACAATCTTCGAAAGCGAACTCATGACACCTGATTAAAAGGGAACATCAGCATACTCAGTACGGAAGTGCACAACTTCTGTTACCGGAGACATAGTGCGCTTGTGCGTAACGGCAGACTCACCGCCTGCCCCCCTTCCATGCTAAAATGTCAGTCACTTTATTCTAATAGAGTCTGGTAAAACGCAAGCGCGCCAAATTCGTAAAACTCGCGTAGTTCGCACAATGCCAGACAATGGCCGCCTTCAAAGGACCAAGGTCCGCTGAGGTACGACGCTTCCATGGGTCACGTAAGTTGTTCCACCTCTCAAACGTTTATGCAAATGTCTCGTTAACAGAGATAGTGTCTATAGAGTTCGTTCAGAGGCAAACAGCCAATCATTTCTCCTCTTCTTTCAAGAAGGAAATGGAATAATTAGTAGTAAACGAGCGAGGTACACTTCGCCTTGTACTCTGCTTTGGCTTCCAGAGTGGAATTGTATGATTTAGCTGGATGAACGTGTGCAGTTGCAGTAATAATCCAAAAAGTTCTTCCGGTAGCCATGGAGAGCTAGCTTTTCCTAGGGAACTCCTGAGAGTAAACCAGAGAGCAGAATTCGAACGGCGCCACTGGTGTGGTAATTGCCAGCCACGTTAGCAGCTTAGGTGTAAGCTCCTTTGTAACGTACTCGGCCGCTGAAGACTACCTACAGCATGCAAAATCCATTTACGAAAATCGCCTTTCTAGCAGGTGGAGTCAGTGTTGTCATAACTTTCACCTGGCGCTTTGTAAACAAAATTATCGCATCACAACCATGCTTGGCGCAGGTACAGTAACGTGGCAACATCAGTCCATTCCATTACACGAAGAATGGATTTTTCTAATATCAACTGAAAAAGGCTTATAAATAAGATTAATCTGTTGTATTACATTGATGCGCTAAATGCAGCTGCAAGTAAGCATAATCGCTGAGAAATGGAAATACGGCATGGGCGTTATATTTTTATAATTTTTCACAGTATTTATCTCGCAGCAATTGTTGCTTACGCCACTTTTTTCGGTCCGCTGAACATCGGCATCGGAAACACGGATTGACTTACTATCCCGTCCTCTGTAACGCATAAACACAAGGCCCTCTTCGCTAGTTACAAAACCACTCTTATCGGCCTATTATTTGCTGTTCATTTTTAATCATAACCAGAACAATTTAAAGTAACAGCCGTAATGTTGTCAGCATACACACTTAGAGTATGTCTCCCAGTTATTTGACATAGTCGCATGCGTGAAGTAGTCACATCGCACAGACCTGAACATTGCTTCGTGTTTGCCTGTTATTATTGGTTTCCACAAGTCATAAAAGTTTCCAGGCCTTCATCTCGACACTACCCAGCCTGCTGCACAGTCGTATCAATCTGCTAGCTTGTGAAAGGTGGTCTCACGAAGGTAAATCCGCCGCTTCTATTTGCAATTTCTGAAAAGAATGTATTGCCCCCTGATGTGACTCAAACCACACACTATAATAATTTTTGTGCTATATTGCTGCAAGGCTAGCTAAATGAAAAAATAGTCGCATGTAGAACCATGCCTACAGTGGACGAGAATATTTTCGTTAACTGGAAATGAAATGTTCTGTTGAATTCATTAAAATTCTCGTCTATCATGTAGAAGCATGCAGTAAGACAACGTGCTAAATTATTTTTGAAGTAGAGGGAAATGGAAATTTGATTTAGAAGTAAAGGCACTTCATCTATCAGGTCATCTCTTCATATTGCCTCGTTATTGCTGTGTGTCGTCATGTTAAGTGGGTATCAGTCGGGAGTTTCGAATATCTTAGACCACAGTTTAAGGAAATTCAAGCGTCACTTTATAGCATTTGTACATTTTCCTTCAACTTAGGATGATTTCGAGGGAAAAAACTGATGGTAACAGGAATAAAGTGAGCGATGTTGAAAAAACTGAAACCAGAGGGAGGCAGTTGTTCAGAAAAGATAACATAGATGGGAAAGATTACAACCATGCCCAATCTGTAAGTTTAGCAAGCAGTAAAGTAAACCAAGAGTAATTAAGGTTAGGGGAATGAAGTTGAGTGGAGAACTAAAATCCTTGGGGTTTGCTGATTAGATTGCCCTTTCAGACATGACATCGATTGGGAAATCAGTTAGATTATCAGATGAATAGCAAATATCAATGAAAGTAAAAGGTGGAAAAATAACTGCATTTAATCAGATTATGCTGAATTATAGTAGGAAATGAGTAGGTGATATTTGTTGTTTAGATAACTGAAGGCAGACGTAAGATATAAAATGCAGACTGGCACTAGAAAGAAAAGGGTTTCTACAAAAAAGGGAAATTCATTAACACCGAACAAAAATTAGGCGTTAGAGCTTTTTAAGGCTTCTTCGCCATGTAAGAAAGGTGAAACACGGAAGACACGAAATTGAGACGAGAGAAGATTTTAAAAATACATTGCAGCAGAAGAATGCTGAAGGTGGGAAGATAGGATAACTGAGACGCTGCATCAGATAAGAGATTTGACAAAACTATATTGAAGGAATGGATATGTTCATGCGATACATCATAAGGCAGCAAGGAATTATGTGGTAAGGGAGGTACGACAAGGGAGGGAGGGAGAAGTATGTTTGCTAACGGTAAACATGTTGAACTGGATGTACCTGCTCTTGTCCTAATAAGTCCTAATTGTCAGTTCTCCGCAGGCTAATTTCCTGCATTTCCTGGGAGTGTTTTATGGAAGTGGGTGTCAGTTGCGGCAGTTAGGCAGAGATAGACTGACGTGGTGAACAGCTTCAGACCTGTCTTCGGGCTGAAGAACACAAACTTCCGTACAGTTAAACAAGAATGTGAAGGCCGTTGTGAGGTGTGCGGTGCACGTGCAGGAAGTCCAGCCAGCCCTCCACCAGCCACCGCTGTCCGGCCAACTGGAAAGCCGCCCCGCCGGAAGTCCACGCTGTGTGAGACCACCTCCTCCTGTACACTCCACAACACTAAAACCTGCTAGATCCATACCTCCATTGTGTCTTCTGTAGCAGTTGTTGTCAGCTGTGTGTTTGATTCGTGGGGGTATTTAAGTGGCGTACGAGAATTAGACAAAACATTAGCAATGGTAAGATTTTCTTACGTATAAAGCTAGCATTAAATGCTGTGTGGCAATCATCCACAGAAAGCTCAAATATTCGTTCCTTAAATAAAGTCTTTTCTTTCTGCATTGTTATTGTACTGCTTCCAGACGCTTCACTATTCACTTAAAGGCATCGTCAGTGGATTAGTTCTTCGCGTTTTTGGTTGGTACCTGCGTTCCCTTTCATGTGGTCACATGTTGGTCGCACTATAACATAACTTACGAAACATAAGCTCGTTTTCGTCTAATGAACTTTCCTTCATAAGTTTCTTATTCTTTGCCCTAACTGCTGTGGAGCACTCCATGGCTTCCGTCACTAATTCTAGATCTTTCACGAAAACTGTACTTCACATTCGTAACGACTGTATTCTCCTGGTTTCTATTATGAAGAAAAAGTTCATAACATGACAACATGCGTAGGTTTCGTAAGTGAAGTAACAGTGCGACCTCCAACATGTGACCAGATGAGAGGAAACGCAGATACCAAACAAAAACGCGAAGAACTAATCCACTGACGATGTCTTAAAGTAAAAGGCGAAACTCACGTAGAAGAAATAAAACACACTGCAGCAAGAAAAAGCGGTTTGTATTTACAAAACGAATAGCTCATACTATCCATCGAATTCAGTACACACAAAAGGGAATGGTAGCCTTGGATGGGAGAGAACGTTGCTCCTGACATATGGGGACAGGGTTACGTACGAAGTGAGACAGTACTTCCTAAATTTGTCTTTGATGGAAAATTATTATTATTAGCTCCTGCAACGGTGGGTGTTATTATTGTAGTAGTAGTAGTAGTTGTTGTTGTTGTTGTTATTGTTGTCGTCACTGATAGGACGTGATTTTTCCAGTATCGCTGTGTTGCGTTAATCGTTTTATCTCCGCATATTTGAGACAGTTAACAACCTACATTCGTTGCGTGCTTTCCCTGCCAGTTTCCTCTAGACTGGCCCTTCCAATGACTAGTGCACAGTTCATGAGTGTCACAGCACCTTTTCATTATGATGTCCCCTTGTGTGGTAAGGGTATTCATAATTTCACTTCATCTGTTCTTCTAGAACATCTTCCTTTTGATCTTTCGTTGAATTCGCGTAGTTTAAGCAACGTTGTGGAGCGCCACACTGGAAAACTTAGTTAACTTATTGTGTGATTTACCACAATCTACATCAGACGTCCAGGAGCTGCTGTTCAGACCGTGCTTGCGGATGCTACTTACAATTGGCAGTCTTTGCGTGCGCCATTAAGTTTCCTTCTCGTTTCGTGAAGAAATTCTTTCACCAATTTCCTGTATGTATGAATTTAGATTATATGGTGGTGGTGCCAGCCGTTGCACATCGGACTTGACCTTATGTAACACATCCGGATAAGAGACTAATTCGTAACGACAGCTGATAATTGTCAGATTAGTTTCAAATCTGTGTTAAACTTAATATTTAGCCATTCGTTCTACATATTATTTTCTTTCTGTTTCAGGTAAGAAATTGATCTACAAGCAAGTAAGGTTTCGCTTGGAATACTAAAGTAAATTTCCTGATCCCTAGGCGATTAAGGTAAGATACACTACAGATATTTACAGAATTAAGGAGACATGACATGTTCCACATGTCTGAGTACTCACATACACTGTGATCAAAAGTATCTGAATAGCTTGCTAAAAAGGACTTAAAAGTTCGTCGCGTCCTCCATCGGTTATGTTGGAATTCAATATTGCGTTGGCCCACCCTTAGTCTTGATGAGCTTCCACTTCGCAGTCATACTTTCAATCAGGTGCTGGAAGGTTTCTTGAGGACTGGCACACATTCTTCACGGACTGCTGAACTGAGGAGAGGTATAGACTTCGGTCGGTGAGATCTGGCACAACGTCGGCGTTCCAAAACATCCCAGAGGTGTTCTGTAAGATTCAGGTCAGGACTCCGTGCAGGCAAGTGCATTACAGGAATGTTATTGTGTAACCTCTCCGCCACAGGCCGTGCATTACGAACAGGTGTTCGATCGTGTTAAGATGCAATCGCCATCTCCGAATTTGCTGTCACAGTGGGAAGCAAGCAGGTGCTTAAAACATCCATGGAGGCCTGTGCTGTGATAGTGCCACGCAAAACAACAAAGGGTGCAAGCCCCCTCCATGAAAACCACCACCACACCATACCACTATCACCACCACCACCACCACCACCACCACCACTACTACCGCCTCCGAATTTTACTGTCGTCACTACACACGCTGGCAGATGATCACCGGGCATTCGCCATACCCATACACTGCCATCGGATCGCCACATTGTATAGCGTGATTCATTACTGCACACAGCGTTCGGCATTTACCAGCATGATTTGCGTCTGAGCAGGCGTTCGAACATGAAATCAGTTTTCTCACCTCCCGCCTTACTGTCATAGTACTTGCAGTGGATCCTGATGCAGTTTGGAATTCCTGTGTGATGGTCTGGATAGATGTCTGCCCATTACACATTACGACCTCCAACTGTCGGCGGTCTGTCAGTCAACAGACGTGGTCGCCCTGTACGCTTTTTTGTGCTGTACGTGTCCCTTCGTTTCCACTTCACTATCACATCGGAAACAGTGGACCTAGGGATGTTTAAGAGTGTGAAAATCTCGCGTACGGACGTATGACAGAAATGACACCCAGTCACCTGATCGTGTTCGAAGTCCGTGAGTTCCGCGAAGCGCCTCATTGTACTCCCACGATGTCTAATGGCTACTGAGGTCACTGATATGGAGTACCTGGCAGTAGGTGACAGCAGAATGCATCTAATATGAATAAGTATGTTTTTGGAGGTGTCTGGATACTTTTAATCATAGTGTAGCTTTGATTTTGTTTAGGAAGAGTGGGAACAATAAATATCGTTGTTGCACTTATTGACTTTCGAGGGTAATACTGAGTGCCTCTCGGTATGTTCATTTTTTGTTGTATTTAACGAGAGCTGTTACAAAAATAAATAGGTCTGAGCCAGAAGCAGAGCTTACAAACTAACTCTTTGTCACTGAGAAATCGAAAATTGAGCTGCTGATTACGCCAGTTCGTATTATTCGTGTACAAACTAAAAGATTGTGGCGAAGAGTTAGTAGACATTATTACTCTGATAAATGTAAACGTTAATCGAGAAGCACCCATAATGTGGATGGCTCAGAACATTTTAGGTAGTAAAAGTAGTCGGAATTTTTGAATACTCCCTTTAGGCTTCCGTTGTTTCTTGGTGACAGAAGGTAACACAAGCCTTCAATCAATTAAATTTACCGCACGTGACTTGAAGCAGACTTTGTTGTTAGGACGAATCGGTTCCTCAGAGTTATCGTGTAAAGTATAAAAGATAATTAGCACCGAAGTAAAGCCTGACAAAAATTTCAGAAAAATCACATGAAGTAGAGAAAGATCACTGAAAATGAGTTTGTTTGATTCTACTCCAAAGTTTTTATGACACGGAAGGATTCGCGTTGCTGTGGCACGGGGGTCTGGAGGGAGCGTCAGGTAGTGCTGGGCCGGTCTATTTGTGGAATGTGTCGACACCTGGCAATCAGAGCGCGTGTTTTAATTAAAGCCGGCGGTAGGCTGTGCCAACTCCTCCCACACCGGCCGTACGTAAACACCGACAACTCTCACCGGCACCGCCGTCCTTCAGGAATTTACAAATCAGGTAGATATCCTCTAAATTGCAAACTTTCAAACAGGCGGATCCCATTGACATATCTATAAACAAAGTTAACAGAACTGACAGTTTGTTGTGATTGTCAGACTCTATTGTTTCCCTAGTGCCTCCTGCTGTGGTGTGTACCCCACGAGAGACCGCAGGTTACTTCCTTCCCTCTTCACCTTTTTGTGCCTTAAGACCGTCTTGTGCCAGATGCTGCCTGCGTTCTCTATTTTCTCTTACCTATAGTAGTGTTAAAAGTACTGTTACACCCTTTTAAACTCTGACTTGTTTATATAGTTCGCGCAGCTAAGGACCCTTTTTTTTCGCGTTTTACTTTTTTACGTGTTTCATGATAAGGAGGGACTGATGACTCAGTAGTTCAGTCCCTTTAAACTCATCATATGCTGCTTCAGGTTCTCCTCGCACTGCGTTAGTACAGCGTTCAGTTTGTTCCGGGTTTTCGGCATCAACAGCATTTTATTGAAATTAGCAATGAATGTACCATTAATCCCTCCATCGCTCAGCTGATCCATCTCATGCAGCGTAGCTTAGGTCTGCAGTAACAAGCATTGACGGCTATTAATTGTTTAGGCAGCCCTAGTCTGGTTTAATGAGCTTGTTTATGTTGAAATGTTATCAAAATGGTTCAAATGGCTCTGAGCACTATGGGACTTTACATCTAAGGTCATCAGTCTCCTAGAACTTCTAACTACTTAAACCTAACTAACCTAAGGACATCACACACATCCATGCCCGAGGCAGGATTCGAACCTGCGACCGTAGCGGCCGCGCGGTTCCAGACTGTAGCGCCTTTAACCGCTTGGCCACCACGGCCGGCGAAATGTCATCAGAAATTGGTAGTAGTAACAGATACAAAATTACAGTGGTAACTCAGTGTGTAGTTAAATTACTGATGGACTAGCCATAACTGCAAAAATAGTTTGGCAAGAACAGTTAGTTATTAAGAACCGTCGCTTCTCAAACCCCAGAACCGCGTTAGCAGGGATTTAGACATGTCTAAAGTTGCACATGCAATCCGGAAGATGGTGCCGCTGGACGGTTGTCGCATATACCAGTTACTAGGAAAAGTAAAGACAATATTAAGTAATAAAAATAGATTCAGCAGGAAAGTAAACATTCTTATTATCTAAGACATTGCACTGCCAGTGCTCTGATTACGATGCACAACCGTTACGACTAACATCAAATGAATTCGCAATTGCGAATAACTACCACCAGCTGTAGAACGGAATGGCAGTGAAAATTTGTGCTGGACCGTACTCGAACCCGGATTTCCCACTTATCGTGAGAGGTTGCCTAACCATTTGGCTACCCGTGCACGACTCACGGTTAGACCCGAACTTCCATAAATCGTCAACCATGCTTCTACGACCTGTACTTGTACATACATTATGTATATTCCCGTAGAGGTCAAACGTACTTGAAAGTCGCTTGCCCGGTATCGGCAGATAAATACGTAGAAGCGTGTTTGACGAGATATGGAAGTTAGTGTTGCCGTGAGTCGTTCATGGACAGCTAAATAGTAAGGCTACCGCTCGGGTTAGAATCACGGGCCGGCACCAATTATCGATGTCACTCCATTTTACAGTTGATGGTAGTCCTTATTCGCAATTGCGAATTCATTTCATATGGTTTGATTACTTGGTTGCTTCACGATCTGAGCATCAGCCAAAATAATTCAGAAGTATGTGTATTCACATTTGAAATATACCCATATTTAAAATAAATCCATGAACTGTTACGCCTTTGGGATATTTGTATGCTGGCTGCAAGTAGCTATTTCACGAACAACTGTTCTAATCTTCCACGTACTACTATTCTAAATAACGATGCATTTCCAATAGAATCAACACTATAAATATTGCACTCTTGTCCTCTTGTAAGCCTTTACTCTTCTTCACCGTTACTCATTCAAGAATAATTGATTCGAATACTTCTCGTGCCGAAAAAGAGGATTAAGTAAACCTCGTGTCAACAAAAATGGAAAAACGTAGGCCGGCCGCAGTGGCCGAGCGGTTCTAGGCGCTTGAGTCCGGAACCGCGCGACTGCTACGATCGCAGGTTAGATTCATGCCTCGGGCATGGATGTGTGTGATGTCGTTTAGTTAGTTTTTAAGTAGTTCTAAGTTCTAGGAGACTGATGACCTTAGATGTTAAGTCCCATAGTGCTCAGAGCCATTTGAGCCATTTGAAAAAGTAGAAGCCGAATACGTGCAGGATGTTTGTCAATTTGCGCTACGTAGCATAAACAGTAAAAAAAGTTGTTGAAATTAAATTTCGTGAGGTTCAGTTCCCACTGCAGAAGTGAATAAAGAATTCTATTAGTAGCAATATTTTACATCTTAAGTATTTCTTCCCGCGGGATATTCGCATGAATACTTGCAAGAAGATACTACGTAATGTTCAATATTGAATTTTCAGTTTATAATTCCCGACGTACCAAGGTTTTTAGAATCTGAAACCACCCAAAAAACCTTGCGGGTTCTAAAAAATTGGTCTCCAAAAAACCAATAAAACCCAACTACATTTAATTACGTAATTTAATTAACATAAATTTTACACAGTAATCCCTAAACAAATTAAAGCCAGATTCATTAAAAGCAACCATTTACTGTTAGATGAATTTCAAGTTTTGTTGCAAAGTAAGAAACGCAGTTAAATAACATTTACACTTCCGGAAAAAACTTTAACTTAACGCAAAATCGTAGTAACTGTGAAGCACAATTTCCTCCTTTTCAGAACCGTGCAGAAATTTATACACAGAAATTTCTCGGGTCTCTCCTGTCCTAAACTGCTTAATTTTGACCAAACAAGGCAATAGGTGAAGCTTCCCAATGGACGCAGTGGTGGCAGCGCAAAAAGTAAAGCACTAATAAGTCTTAATTATGGGTTAGTGTTTAGAGTAGATCAATCATATGAATTTAGTCTGAACTATTTGTCAACACGAAAAAAAAAAACGAAACCCATAACAAACGCAATTTTATCGACTGGGCTGGACTTAAAATACCCGGGTTTTTCTCAACCCTGCGACGTACAGGTGCTTATTTTGATTAGTAAGATACATTGTTTAATTATTTATTTAATCGTACATCTAAGTAGGCTTCCTTGGTGAGTAAACAAGACAACTCGTATGCCACATAAGCAATTCAGGATGACGATATTTATAGTAATGAATACGTAGAATTTAAAGTTGTCTTACTGACAAGAAGCAATTACCTCGTTACTTTGTGGCCGAATGTAAGTGGTTGCATGTGACGCAAAAGTAACACGGCCGTACAAAAGGGATCAGTCTGAACTCAAAATAGGTCAGTGAAAGAGCGCGAAATAATGGGGTGAGTTTACCAGATGAAACAAAGCGGAAATAGAAAGGGATGATAATACCATAGGCTGCGAAGCCACGCCGATGATAAAAGAAAGCTTTACTCTCCGGTTGAATCCAGAGTGATTTTGCATAAGGCGCGTGTTACATGGTAATTTGTTCTAAAGGCTGTAATAGAAACAGCGATGTCCGGATCTGTTATTGTCTTGGTCTGCTTTGGAGAGAGGGTTGCACGAGATGCTCAGCCTGCATACCCGTAACCTGCCCAGTATTCTGTATGAAGGGTAGGTTATCTCGAAAACCATACAGGACTTGTATTTAGAGGATACTTTTTTAGTGTCTCCTGAAGAAGATCGCTAGATTCCTAAAACCGGCAAAGAAATTAAATTTCTTTAGTGCGTCTGCTGTCTGGCCGGAGCTGGGTGTTTTTGTTGTCCTCATCGTATCATCATCCATCATCATTCGTGGCAGTGGCTAGGGTGGATTGTGTAACAATTGGACGCGCAATTGAACGCCCCCACAAACCAATCATCGTGCATTTGGTTACTGATCATCAAACAAATACATTAACAGTTGTTGGAAATCAACAAGTACTGAACGGGCTGGCACTTGCGCACGGCAGTGTATC
The DNA here is from genome assembly GCF_023864275.1 of Schistocerca cancellata. Taxonomy (NCBI): domain Eukaryota; kingdom Metazoa; phylum Arthropoda; class Insecta; order Orthoptera; family Acrididae; genus Schistocerca; species Schistocerca cancellata. The sequence continues at coordinate 806,992,211 of NC_064626.1, read as the reverse complement.
GTCTGTACATAGTGTCTAAGAGTGTGAAGCACAGTAAAAACACAATTGATATCCAACGAGAAAAGCAATGAACCAAGGAAAGAACCATACGGGACATCGGAGCACATTTCTGCCTGCCGTCTCTGAGCAACAGATAACTCGTTGGCATGCGGTCTTTAGATAGGTATCGAGCCACGCTGTTTGAGAACTCATTTTAATAAGACTGAAATCAAATTATCAAAATATTGCTGAAATCAAGCAGTGTTAAAATAGTCACGACGGGTCTGTCCTTGGCGAGTTTGATGTCAGATTGATTCAGTTGCTGTATTGTGGTGCTTTCGAAAACCTGATAGATATTTATCGTGGAAGTTCTGAATAAATCTTTCAGGTGTTCAGGAACAGTATAATCAGTATTAAGATGGGGGTAATATGCTGGTCGACCTAAAATCACCTGGTGATTTATTAAGCTTTCCTTCCACTCACTGACGAGAGAGGGAAGACGTCTTAAGAACTTCTATAATACTATCGAAAAAGTTTTCAATCGTACCTATGCTCACGACGTGACATAAGTAGGCTATATTTGTTTCTGAGACTGCACATGAAGGAATCGAGCGCCTCAGGCATTTAGCGAACGCCTAGAAGTTTTCTGAGCAGTTGACGCAGCGCAGGATAGCAGAGCGCTGTTAGTGAGAAGTCCGTGTTTGGAAGACGTTCTCACGGCAATCGCGGCTGTTTACGACAAATTCCCGGAATTATCACAGCAACGCGTCACGCCTCTGCGTTAGTCTGAACTTCGTGAGAGTTCCACGAAGCGACGCTATAAGGGCAACTAAGGCAACCACAGTGAGATAATTCGCTGTTTGGTGGGGAAGCGATGTTACACGAAGACGGCTAGTGTTTGCGCTGTCCACGGTACGAGATGGCGCTCGCTCACCACCCGCTCCTTCCGAACTACCTTTGTCTGTTTATACACTAAAGTGACAAAAGTCATTGAATGCCTCCTGATACCGTATTTGACCTCATTTTGCTCGGCGTAGTGCAGCAACTCTACGTGGCATGGACTCGACAAATCATTGAAAGTCCTCTGCAGAAATATTAAGCCATGCTACCTCTACAGCCGTCAATAATTGCGAAACTGTTGCCAGTTCAGGATTGTGTGCACGAACTGACATCTAGATTATGTCCAAAAAATGTTCAGTGGGATTCATTTCAGGCAATGTGGCTGGCAAAACCACTCGCTCGAACTGCCCAGAATATTCTCCAAACCAGTCACGAACAATTGTGGCCCGGTGACATGGTGCACTGTCATCTACAAAAATTCCATATTTGTTGGAACATGCAGTCCACGATTGGCTGCAAATGGTCTCAAAGTAGCCAGACATAACATGGCACCCAGTCCATTCCATGTAAACGTAACTATCACAATTATGGAGCCAACATCAGCTTGCACAATGCCTTGTTGGCAATTTGAGTCCATGGCCTCGTGGGGCCTGCGCTTCGCTCGAACCCTACCGTCAGCGTCTCATCAGACCAGACTACGGTTTTCCAGTCGTCTAGGGTCCAACAGATACAGTAAAGAGGTCATGACGCGCTACTGGCAATGTCGTGCTGTTAGCCAAGGCTTTCTCTCCGGTCGTCTGTTGCCTTGGCTCATTAACGCCAAATTTCGCCGCACTTTCGTAACAAAAACGTTCATCGTACCTCTGTAATTGATTTCTGTGGTTATTTAACGCAGTGTTATCTGCAAACGCCGTTACTCTCGGTCGTTAAGTGAAGGCAGTCGACCAGTGCCTTGTGCATGGTAAGAAGTAATGTGTATTCTCGGCACACACTTAACACTGGATCTAGGGATATTGAATTGCTTTACGGTTTCCGAAGTGGTATGTACCATGGGTGTAGCTCCAACTATCATTCCGCGTTCTAAGGCTATTAATTCCCGTCGTGCGGCCATAACCACATCGGAAACCTTTCCACATGAATCACCTGTGTACAAATGAGAGCTCAGCCCAAAGGCTTTTTATACCTCGTGTACGTGGTACTACCGCTATCTGTATATGTGCATACCGCTATCTCATGACTTCCGTCAGCTAAGTCTGAAGACAAATTGTTAACAGTTACCTTCATATAGAGGCGAAGAAGAGGAATTGGAGTGCATTAAAAAGGCGAGCGGGACTATGTGAATGAAAAATACTGAGATTTGGGTGGACTGCGTTCACAAAATTTTCAGTATAACAAACTTTTCTCTAGTGTATACATGGTTGTTCCTTACTTTCGGAAACTAAATGGAACCCCTCTCTTTATGCCAAGTGAGCCACCGCAGAAAGAGAAAATTTGGCGTTTCCATTGTTCGCTCCGGCTTGTCATTGATCAAGGAAGCAGTGAAAACGGAAGAGCGTTATTGCTCCAAGCATTGCGACTTTGGAGTGTGTTCTGCGTTTTGAAATGTCTACTTCGTCCTTCATGTAAAATACTGTTTGTTGAGATAAACAAATATCAACCAGGAGGCTTAAAGAAAAAGTTGACGTTGACAGGTAGAATGTGGTAATAAGTTCAGATGTGACAGCCCATATTGTCTGGTTAGAATGGCAGATTTCACTTCTCACGTACATTAATAACCCGGCTTAAAAAATCGGCTGGGTTTTAAGCCCTGCAAACAAGTTTTGTCGTTTGCTTCTGGTCAGTATGCGGCAAATGAATCGCCCAAATTGCATAATCATTGTTGTAGTTAATTCTTTATACAGAACATGCCGAAATATTTAAGATTTAATGTAGTTTTATCACGATTGTAGTGATATACATTTTCTGAGCCTCGCTGAAATGTACTTCGAATTTAAACACTATAAGAAATAAAAAAGGTCCGATGATAAAATATTGTGCATTCTCCATATTTTCGTCAGGGTGAAGCTTTGCGACTTCATTCAGGTGGAAACTTTCTAAAATGTAGTTTGGCACCTCTGAATTCCCATTGACGTTCGTGAATTTGAGTGAACGTACCACGGGACTGTAAAAAGCGCTCTAATCAGAATCGTCCTGCAGATAGTCGATCCTTGCTAGAATGTTATTGAAACTACGTGAAATTAACATAAAAATTGATATCAGCGGTGTCTGTACCAATAAGACTTTTCACTTCCTCTTACATCGTCGTGCCGAATTCGAGAAATTGGGCGTCTTCAGTTTCTGCAAACGCCACTGGATGCCGTCCACGATGACCCCGTTGTTCGAAGTTTAGGATGTTCACCCTAACAGGAAGCTGTCGGCTGATCCTGTCATGGAACGACTCTTTGATGTATAGGATGTGGAGCATTCATCTGAATGAAGAGGTGCATTGAATCGTGAGAAGTGACAGACAAGCGTATAAGATAGTGGTGTTGACGACCCAGCCGATACAGTGCAGCGGGCGCGGGATGTCAGAGCTGGCAGGAAGTGCCTGTCATATCTCTCGGCCGCAGCTTCCTCGTGACTAGACAAACGTCCCGATGATGCGATACCCGGAAGACAGTACTTCTGGTTCCCACGGACTCGGAACTGCAGCCTGTCACAACACAAACAACTTGCGAAACAGATTGCCAGGCGGCGCAGTTAAGACTGCCAGATCGACGACGGTATTTGTCAAAGTCGCTATTGTTTCACTGTAAGAACTGAAGAGACGTAACGACTGTGAATACATATGAGTGCTGAGACAAAGTTGATCCTACCTTGCCAGATACGAAACCTACTCCAGTGTGAAAAAGAGTTTCTCTAAATCATACCGAGCCTGTAACTGCCATCGAAGTATCCTTTACCGCTAAATTTGTACTTCCAAACATTGAAATTAAAACCTCTTACCCGAGGAGCTAACAACCCCATTACTAATTCTCGAGGTCTTGCCGCTTCCATTCATTGAGAAGCAATGTGTTCGCGTAACACCATAAAAAATATGATGCAAGCTGGAGTAGCAAGCAAGTGAAGACTGCCTTCAAATAAGTGACAGCATGCTCAGGCGCAGTAAAACGAACGAAGAGCGTCGAAAATATACCTCCCGGGAGGTGCGTAGTCAAATGTTAAATGTGCCGTGGATCTGACGCAACGAACTGACCTCAATTTTACGAAACTGTGTCCGGCAGGCTATATCTGATGTTAATATACCTTAGCGAATTCTAGAAGTTTCTGTTTGAACTAAGGATGTACGCTAGATTGTTTACCAGTGTGTAGATAGTTAAAATTCGTTCTAGTTTGTAGACAGGACCCAGTACCACTTCGTACAACGAAATCTTACTTCATGGCTACATTGACGGTAACCATGAAACTGTGATACGAATAAGGCAAGGCGTTCGTTAGTCAGTTACCTGTGAACATTGGAGCAATGGAAGCTTCTGTTACAAACTGACAGTCTTTGCCATTTTTCGGGTTCTGTTAGTATTATTTGGTTGTAAATGTTCATCAAATGCAAAATTCGATAGGATAGCTCTATACCAAGAGCGTTCTTGCAGTTTTTTGAGCCATGTGAAGATCTTATTTTCTACTTAGGAACATCCGAAAAAACCGAAAATTGTCAAACTGACCCGATAAGAACATGCTTTGGTCAGTTTTCCCTCCAATTAAACTGTAGAAATCGTGAATCCTCCAGTTTCTATTAGGGTATCGGGTGACGTCCCTTGGTTGTAAAGCAAATGCCAGAACTGGAATTTTCTGCACACATTTTCTCGACTGGGATATCCTCTGCTCCAATAGCAATTCGCCTGGCATACGGCTGATAAAGGCTAGGCTTTACGTTGTCAATTTCTGATAGCTCGTTCTTTTCATTCTGAGTAGAGAATAAAAAAAAGTAGAGGTCATTCATTACACTCTGCAAAGCTACAGTAATTGTTCCGGGTATTGTGGAATAATTTGATGGTTCATCGGAAACTGCGGAGCAACTGATATTCGAAACAATTTACGTCAGCTCGTCGTAGAAAAGAGTCGCAGCTATATGGAGCCCTAGAAACTAGGATGGAGCCGGTTACCAGTTCATCAGCTGGTGACTATCACTTTTCGTGTTTAAACGAGTTCAACATCTTCCTTTCTGCGTCTTGAGGAATGGATTATAGTGGACGTTCCAGAAATAAGTAGGCGGGAGAGAGCGGTAGGCTGAAGATGAGAGGAGCTGGGTTTCCCGGTGTCCGGTTGAGACGTCCACTAACGGCTGTCGAGGGCAGCTAGCGGGTCACGGCCTCTTCCTAGTGGCAACCTACACGTCGCCGTATCCGGAAACACACAAACTCTGAATAATTAGTATTCTTGCTGTGTAGTGATCGGTCTGAAAACCAAGACTTAAGTAATTTTATTAGCCAAAGTGTTCGTGCATGATTTTTTTGATGTAAGGGACCCATGGTTTCCGGTAGCTTGTTATAGTAGAAATGTGATTAGTTTATTCGATGTGTTGCCCTAGTTACCTTCATTCCTTTGACAACACCTTCACATCACTGAAATGCCTGTTACACGCAATCACCAAAACGTGCAGCACAAATCAGTCGTGCGGTCTCAGATGGAAAATTTTCTGATGTGATGGCTGCGCGTGCGAAAACAGTATAGCATCCCTGTACCACTCTTCCCTTGCATTCAGTGAACCCACGCAGGAGGTGCGCGTTGCACAATTCTGAGCTAAACCTATCCACACGGCAGTGTATCACAGTTACCAGACGATAAATGCTACTAGAAAAAATAGTTGAACAGAACCGTTCTGACTGAATGTGAGCTTGATGACAGAGTAAAACGCCAAACAAGGAACACAGGGGATACCATAGACATTTACTGTTGTGCACATACTTGGAGTAAGGAATCAAACGAGATGAAGTTGCTCTGTACGGAGCCACCATAATGCTCACATCCTTGAACAACCTCCACAATTTCGTCGTAGTTAATTTCACTCTGTGTACACATTTCCCACGACGCTGGAAAGAAACGCTACCTCGAGACATACATTGGTACAGATAAAGCAATCGGTGAACTGCTGCCAACCTTGTGATCACTGGAAATGACAGATTGCTGTCTGTAAATGTTAAATGGTGCCAAACTGTTCTTTGTAAAACAAAACAGGTAGCAGTACGAACAGGCGTGCAGGCCAAATATTGAAGTGTCAGCGAAACTCTTGGACATTGTGGTGAATGAGCGCACAATCTGCTCCAAGAATTCCGCTCCGCCTGATCTGCATAACTGAAATTTCCATTGTTTCTACATTTGGTCCAGCGCAAACAACCAGAGTAACTGCTGGGGCAGAGGGCCCAAACATCCACCTTAAACACTTGTGAAGGGCGTGTTGTTGCTGTGGTCTTCAGTCCTGAGACTGGTTTAATGCAGCTCTCCATGCTACTCTATCCTGTGCAAGCTGCCTCATCTCCCAATACGTACTGCAGCCTACATCCTACTGAATCTGCTTGGTGTATTCATCTCTTGGTCTCCCTCTACGATTTTCACCCTCCGCGCTGCCCTACAATACTAAATTGGTGATCCCTTGATGCCTCAGAACATGTTCTACCAATCGATCCCTTCTTTTAGTCAAGTTGTGCCACAAACTTCTCCTCTTCCCAATCCTATTAAATACTTCCTCATTAGTTGCCAGTCTAAATTTTATATCCTCTCTACTTCGACCATCATCAGTTATTTTGCTCCCCAAATAGCAAAACTCCTTTACAACTTTAAGTGTCTCATTTCCTAATCTAATTCCCTCAGCATCACCCGACTTAATTCGACTACTTTCCATTATCCTCGTTTTGCTTTTGTTGATGTTCATCTTATATCCTCCTTCCAAGACACTGTCCATTCCGTTCAACTGCTCTTCCAAATCTTTTGCTGTCTGACAGAATTACAATGTCATCGGCGACCCTCAAAGTTCTTATTTCTTCTCCATGGATTTTAATTCCTACTCTGAATTTTTCTTTTGTTTCCTTTACTGCTTGCTCAATATACAGATTGAATAAGATCGGGGAGAGGCTACAACCCTGTCTTACTCCTTTCCCAACCACTGCTTCCCTTTCATGCCCCTCGACTCTTATAACTGCCATTTGGTTTCTATTCAATTTGTAAATAGCCTTTCGCTCCCTGTATTTTACCCCTGCCACCTTCAGAATTTGAAGGAGTATTCCAGTCAACATTGTCAAAAGCTTTCTCCAAGTCTATAAATGCTAGAAACGAAGGTTTGCCTTTCCTTACTCTAGCTTCTAAGATAAGACGTAGGGTCAGTATTGCCTCACGTGTTCCAACATTTCTACGGAATCCAAACTGATCTTCACCGAGGTCGGCTTCTACCAGTTTTTCCATTCGTCTGTAAAGAATTCGCGTTAGTATTTTGCAGCTGTGAATTATTAAACTGATAGTTCGGTAATTCGTATCAAAGCAATTAACGCATTCTGTCTTCGCACACGCTAAGATCTTCGCTAAGAATCTGATAAGCAATTTACAGTACACGTGTTTCGTGACAATTACCTCAAAAATCAGAATAACCGAAGGAATTAGCAAGAGAGCTTCGCACTATAAAACGACGGTTCTTAGTAACTGGTTGTTTCAGCGTCATTAAGCACCGTTTTCAACGTTCGGCGGTTTTCTCGCAGATAATTCGCGATTGGTAGAGGACAAGGAAGTACCAGTGGTACGCGAAGTACGTACTGCTTGTCACCGTAGGGTAGCTTGGGGCAGATACATGAACACTCTGGGACTGGAGACCTGCTCAGAAAAGTGCTTCGACAAAGAGAGAACTTGAGGAATCCAAAGATTTTAGTAAGTTTCATCCTATTTCTTACCTCCGCGCATTTCCGCTTCTGAAGCAGTATGTGGGTGGAAAACTTACTGAATCCAATGAAAAGGGATTGGTAGTCGTTAATCGGTGTTTGGTACTTGTTAAACTGCTCTGAGAAGATGGCTCCACTCAGTGGAAAATGGTGGAAAAGTGCTCTGACCTAAATGGTCAGATGAAATGGGACTACGATCAAACCGTATTTGTGGCTCAAAGAAAATGATGTATGCGTGCATGCGGCGTAACATGCGTAACGATTTAGTGCACCATTATTGAAAAAGTGGTCGTACAAGTTGCGAAAATGAGTTTTGCGAACGAACGGCGTCGGCGGCTGCGGCGGTGATGGTGTCGGTGTGGGGCGTGAAGGCGGGCGGCTATTGACGCAGGGAGGCGCGCCTGCGTGCGTGCGCTCCCCCTCCTCTGGGCTGCTCTTCACACCTCGGGTGCGCACAATGACGCGCTTGTGGAGCACCGGCACGGTAGCAGCGGCCCCGCGTTACCCTGTTCACACCCCGGCGTGCCGCGCCCACACTCACCGCTGCTCACCCTAGCACGCGGACGACGACCTGCGAGCGGCGCTAGTCACGTTACACTGCGCTGGCTGGCAACGTACAAACAGAAAACTTGCATCTGCTGCCAAAAGCTCATCACACCGTTGCGGCTGTACTTCAGAGATTAACTTCATTTAAATTCTCTATTCGTGTCGAAAAGTCGAACATGAAAGGAAGGTAGTAGTTGAGGAGGGAGGAGATAAAAATTTCATGGTTTGCGGATGACGTAGTTCACACACACAGTAAAGTAGTGGGGAGAGTAGTTGAACGGAATAGATAGTATTTGTGAAAGGATTATATCAACAAAAAGTAAAATTAGGGAACCAAAATAACTGATGGCCGAAATAGGCACATATAAATTGCAGACTTGCAGTAGCAAGAAAATCATATTTGAAACAGGGAAATTAGTTATTTTCGAATATGTCAGGAAGTCTATTTTGAAGATATTTCTTGCGAGAAGTCGTGTCCCGAAACTAAACGTAGACGAGCGGTTCAGATAAGAAAATCGCAGCATTTGAAGTGTGGTGCTACGGAACAATGCTGAATGTTAGATGGATAGAACTAATAATCAGGTGGTGCTACATTGCCGGCCCATGTGGCCGAGCGGTTCTAGGCGCTTGTCTGGAACCCCGCTGCTGCTACAGTCGCAGGTTTGAATCCTGCCTTGGGCATGGATGTGTGTGATGTCCTTAGGTTAGTTAGGTTTAAGTAGTTCTATGTTCTAGGGGACTGATGACCTCAGATGTTAAGTCCCAACCATTTTTTTGGTACTGCATCGAATTGTGGAACAACTGGCTGAAAGAAGGCGCGGTTTGATAAAACATAGTAAGGCGTCACGGAAGCTTAAATTCAGTATCAGATCGCTGCGAGGGGTAAAAGTTGCAGACAGCCAAGGCAGTCAATGCAGTAAGCAAGTTAAAATGAAATTAGGCTTCAGTAGGAAAGCAAAGAAGCAGATTGCGCGGGATGGACTAGCACAGAGCGCTGGATCAAAGCAATGGTCGAAGATTCAAAGAACTGTGACTGACGCCCGATAAACGGGGAACTAACATGCATCGAGATTAGAAAATAGTACATTGATAATGGCTAGGCACTAGCCTAAATCTGGATCTGCGTAATAAAACCTGCAAAAAGAAGACTGACAGCGCTTTATAATTTATAAATCATATAACAGTCGCTGAGTGAACCCACTTTACTAATGGAAGGTAACCTGACGAATCGTCGAAGGTCCTACGACTCTGGTAAATGTCTCTGGTTGAGCTCCCTGCCAGAACAGATTACCAGACGACATTGAGAGGAGCTTAAAGAACGGGTTTTATCATGGAACAAAGGTGATGGGTCGCGGATATGATGATGAATTGGGATGATATTTAAACAAAAGCTTCATTGCAGTCAGATCTTGATTATGAAATTTCAAGTTACTACTTCCTCTTCCTAACGCAAAAGTTTTCTCCACTTACGGAAGAATGTTCGTACTGGTGCTCGGAAGAAGAGACGGGAGAGGTAATGTTTGCTACGCTCTGTTAGAATGTGGTACGGTACAGATATAGTTGAAAAGTAGCGTCTTGCACATTCTGACAGTTTAGTGTGGTTTGCAGATTAAACGTGTACATTCATGCTCCAGATCAGTCATCTGTGAATGGTCACCGGCTTTTTTATCCTCGTGGTTTTTTTATTTGAACATTACCCCAACACCTGGGTCAGTTTACCAGTATCCACCATCGAGTTGAAACCATCGATATCAGGAAATTTAACCATTTACTAAATGACATTAGCGGTTTTCACCTGAAATGCTGGCTCTGTTACTTTTATCAGTTCAGTTCTCTGCCAACAAATACGTAGTTGCTTGGGACATTAAATGAAAATAACTTTAGCAAAGCAGAATTTTTTTAATACCCAAACAGTTTTGTATCGCTAGACTATGTTCTGATAGTGTTTCCTCTTACTCGGAGAAACACATTTAATGTAACGAATGTAAAACATGGTTTGGCAAAATGAACGGTGTGCCTCCGTTTGAAAAATCAGGCCAGGTGCGCAGACTGAAGAGTAATACCTTTAGAATCAAATACGTCGTGTATTCACTTGGGTGAAGATTGAGAAATAGAGCGAGAGCAGCAGCATCCTTACACAAGAGGCACAAACTATAGATATACTGAAGTTACTTCGTTAGGGAAAAGTTGGAAGACTCAGAATTTGATTGGCCTCTTAAAGGAAATTACATCGGAGTTCAGTTGAGTCACCAATTCGTAATATTTATTAAAGTATGTTAAGTGGTAAGTCGAATTGTTTGACTGGTTGTTAATACAGACATCTATAGCGTGTTTAAAGACTAGTTTCTGAATGAGGGCGCCGGAGGTTTCTAAAATGACTTCAATTTGCTCAGGCTCATTTAGTTCCTGCGTAACTTACGGAAATTAAGATGCCACAGGTTCGTAAAGTTGTGCCAAATAACTTATTTTATATCTTGTGAACAAAGCATTGTCATTCGTGAAACATGAAATGCTAACAATTAGAGACCTATCGGCCCTACACTCCTTTCCTACAAAGCCCGTTCTGGAAAAGTTTAAGGAATGGAATTTTCTTTCTGAGAGGTCTTCATTGTAAATGCCGTCACCCAGCGGAAAATAAGTTTCCAATACAACCGCCTGATTAGCGACTCGCCTGTGCCAAAGACAGTAAGAAATGCGTCGCCTATGTACGTACACAAAACTCCCGCGTCTCGGCACAGGACGTGACGACTGCACGAGGCGCGTCTACGCAACTACCGGAAGTGTGTGATTGCGTGGTCTGCCTACGCAAGGCGCACTGCGCGTGCGGGTGTTTAAACAATGAACGCAGCGTCGGGGAGGACAGACGCCGGAGAGCTTTAAATGTCGTAGCGCTGGACAGCCGGAGACGTACATTTATTGGCATTATGTCACCGTCGAAAGTGTCCTTGCAGTTGTGTAAATAAAATGTTCAATTTAATGAACCGCCCGTCTGTAGGATTGCCTAGTTCTTTCCAAATGAGCCAAAGAACATGACATGCAGATTATTTAGTACATAAAGTAAAGTCTCCGGTTATTCGTGTAGTCTTGTGTCCGCGTAAACCAGGATCAGCAGGAGATTGCTGTAGTTTCAGCCAAAGCAGTTGTAGCTCAGATGAATAAAAGCACACCCCCAAAAAAGCTAAAGAAACTGTGCATAAGGGAGCTGTAAAACAATGTGCGTGATAAGAGATTTTTTGTTCCTGAAGTAAAGTCGGGTTATGGCCTTCTGAAAACAAAGAAAAATTCGGCAAGTTAGCAGATGGTGTGATTTCGATAATGAGCAGGGAGTAAAAGGTAAAATTCGGGTTCATTATGCAGTGAAATCTGACAGTGGATACAGAGCAATCGTTCTCACATGTTTACCGAAATCAAACCATTTTGAGAAACCGAAAAGACGCAAGTTAACTTTCCAGTCGGATAAGGCAGGCGAGGATGATGAAAAATTTACAGAAAATGAACCCTGCTCTTTCTCCCGGTAGTCTTACTACGGCTGTCGTGACTGGACAGCAGGTGAAGCACTGGTTCAAAGATTGGCGGTATTGGGAAGGCGTTGAAAAGTGCCGTGCATCCAGAAAATTATGTAATACTATGGAAACTAGCGAAGGCCATGACACGTCATTCTTAAAGAGAACAAATATTGGCGTGTCACGTGATCGTATGTGGTTTCCGCTGATTGGGAGGTGGCAACTGCTACGCTGCTGGTCTATCTAGTACACTGAAAAACAGATAGTGAATCCTCTTCTCCATTCTTCCTCAATGTACGTCTTCACAACAGCCAGAGCTTTCTCTGGTAATCTTTGAAGACCAAACAACTTACCTTAGCGCAGTCGGTGCCATGTCAATTCAAGGAAACAGTATTGTTATATATTTGCATAGGTGTCTGTAAATTGAACATAGTAACGTGTGAACAAACCTACAATCTTCATATACATGAAATATGAACTCCGTCAACCACATAGTGCGAGTTTTCCGTCCTTCCTACTCTACTCGAGGAGAGTACATGGGGAGGACTGTATATTTCCCTGTGCATATTCTCGAAATTATCAGAGTGAAGCAACTTCGCAAGGTGTGTTGGTGATAGCAATGTTCCTGTACTCGTATTTTTTGTGCATTCGAAATTTGTCGTAATTTCAGTGATTGTTACTGGCTTTCTGACAGCGTCTCCCACTGGTTTTTGAGCGTTTCTGTGACGTTTTCCTGCTAACCAGCTAGGGGAAACGGGCATCTCTTCCTTGAATTCTTCCATTAACCGAACTGTTAAGATCCAGGTCAGGGGCAACGTTCTAGAATACGTCTAAAGCAGTATAAGCAAGTCTTTCGTGGAGGAATTAACTTACTTAGTGTTCTTTTAGTAAGTCTATGTAGCAAATTCCTTCTGCAAAATTGATTTGTGATAGTTCCACATTGAACAGGTAATTCCCCTGTGGTTCCTAAGTCAAAAAATACTGCATTAACACACAGGTCGCTAGAGACGAGAAAGAAGTTGAGTAAAAGACTCATAAGGAAGAAAGATCCGACGACGGAAGGTGCGCTGTCATTTCCTAGTGAACTGAATTTGTAGAGAAAACGTGTAAATTCCGTATGGAAAAGGATTTTGCCTTAAGCATAAATTTTTCTTTTCCACCCATACGTGTTTCGGTGAAATTTTACCTTTGCCACGGAGTTAATTTTCTTGCAGCATGTGAGTGATGTTCATAAAGCTGTCTGTGTCGGCAGTACAGCTAATATTTGGCACATTTCATTTGAAATTTTTTCTAGCTTCCACGTTGTCGTGATTATAAAACTGTACTTACATAAGCACAGTATCAGTTAAGATATTTAACTGTAAGAGTGCTATTTCTGAAAAAGACTAAACTGGTATTCATTGGGCCTGCTGCTGTGAAAGACTGTCCTCAGCAATAATACCAAGAAAGTAAATGTCATTCTCAGCCTGAGGGTCATGATTTAGTCATCTAAACGTGTTGGTGTACAAAAATTGGCCAATTACGAGTAGGACTCACGCTCTGAGGGTTTCGTACAAACTTAACGTATATAGATAATTCATCCCGAGAATAGAGACTTAGCAGAATGTTTTAATTTTAAGTTCAAATGTTTTGTGTAATTTCGCATTTGCTATTGTTATTCCTGAGGAAAAGTGGTCTAACAAACGCGCGCGCACACACACACACTTGGATATCACATGAGTATTTTGTTTCATGTAATATGATTACAGATTAATAATTTTAGGTTTTTTCCTTTAGTTGCACAGTGAAACGTCGCTGCTTGCCAGATTTCATAATTTTAAACAAGAAGTTAGTTACGTGTTTTGATGACTGAATTTGCAGGTATCAAAATAAGACATATATGGCCGTACCTTTAGACTGCATTGGCTTAGCTTAAACTATTTACACTGACAGGGACTCTAGACCTTCCGATGTGGCAAATTGCGATTAGATAAGTCTGCCAGTTGCTGAGAAAAAGAGATCTTAAGTCTGATAAGGACACAGTGACCCTCTAAGGGTTCCGTTCCTACCAACTGAGGCACGGAACCCAAAAATAAGTGACTTAACATTGAAAACATATGTATTACTTGCATATATCATGCCATTTATGGCAAAAATAGTAGGTGGCAAAAATAGTAAGGAAAACAGTGCAAGATGATAAAAGTGGAGCTAGTGTGTGCAATGCGGACGCGGCGCTTGCGAGTGGAGCAGCGTGGCATTATGTCAGTGGCGGCAGGGTGAACGGCCTGTGCGGCAGTCGCCATAGCAACGGGTGGCGGCCGGGGCGCGGCAGGGCTGGGGCCGCTCAATTAAGCCGCCCTCGGCGTCGCCTGGGCGGTAACGAGCCACCACCAGCCGGTCACATCCTGCCTCCACTCCGCTCTCCTCTCCGGACCAATTAACCCACTACTACTTTCACATTACAGCACCAACGCTGAAGTCACACACGAATAATTCCCGTAACTGTGAATCAACTATAAAACTTCTCCGTAGCGCAGAGAGTGGTAGAAGCTAAAACTGAAGACTTTGCGTTCGGAGACGTGTAGAAGCGAGAGATCAAATACTAAGCCTAATCTTAAAGGATAGGTAAAAGATACACAGATACACATTCGTAAACTTGGAGAAAACTGTTAACAATCTTCGCTGGCATACACTGTTGGATATACGCTTGATAAAATTCATGACGCGAAAGATTATCTGCAACTTGCATAAAAACCGGACTGCAGCTAAAAGAACCGAAGTAGTAGTAATGGAGTGAAACAAGGTTGTAACCTCTCTCCGAATTACTTAATCTGTGCATTGAGCAAGCTGTTCAGTAAGGATAAATCTGGTAAAGTAATTAAAGTTCAGGCAGAAGACATTTGCCAATGACCTTGTGATTGTCTGACGGCAAAGGACGTATAATTTGAATGAATGGCTAGTGTCTTGAAAAGAGCTTATAATACGATCATCATCAAAAATAAAACGGGGATAATGCAATGTGACTGCATTTAATCAGGCAATGTGCAGGAAATTAATTAGTTGGTGCACAAGTTAAACAGATACAGAATCGCTCGACCAGTCCACTGGTTTTCTGCCGGTCCATAGTCTCAAACGGGCACAGTATTTCCGCGATCCGACATGTCGCCGTCGTCAGGTGCGGTGGCGAACTAAATACTGGGACAGCATCGTTAGAGAGGCTGTCGAAATTCGTACATGGGACGGACTCGTCAACCGAGAGGGCGGATACAACCTGAGCAGGGCATGGGAACCAGCATTGAGTCTCATTGAAAAGCGACGCTCAGCAAGGGAAACGAACGGGCGACTAGGGCGGACGAGGCAATTACACCGGCGCCAGCGTCTCAGCGACCGCTGACGCGCGGACCACGGAGAGAGCCTCGCGAGGGAAGGGGATTTAAGACGGATGGCCGCCCGCCCTTAGGAGCTCAGTTCGTCAGAGCACCTGACGATGGCGACATGTCTGATAGCCCAATGTACCGGCAGTACACCCGTGGATTGTTTGAGCAAGAAATACGCCGGGAGAAACTGGAGAATCAGATGTACAGAAGACTTAAATCAGTAATTTATTCCCTTTCATTATTTACAAGTCTGTCAACGCTGGGGTAACTTTTTGAATCCGCGAATGTACAACTCAGGTGGTTTTTAGGCGAAGAACTCGACTAGCCATGTTCGGAGCGCATTTTCACCCGGAGAGGAAGTTCCTTGAAGGTTGTTCGATAGTGTGAAACTTTGAGGGTGCAAGAGCAGGGAAGAAGGTGGATGCCGAATTTTAGTGTAGTGGTTATTCGTCTAGCAGAATACGAGCGGGCGTTATCGTGGAGTAGCGTCACCTCAGGCAGTCTTACTGGTGGTTGTTGCGGATCGCGTCTGCAAGTCGTCAGTTGTTGATAATAAATGATAGCAGCGATGGTTACATCTCGGAAGCAATTCGCAGAACACCTCACCGTCGCTGTTCACATAACTTAGCTTCCGTCGATGCGCGCAGATCTTTATACGGGGAGTTGCTGCTTCTTCTGGCTTGATCCATTCCTTTCGTTCTCTTACGTTAGCATAAAGACACCACTCCTCGTCACCAGTAACGACACAGGATACGAATGGTCGGTGTTCACGGGTCAATTGATGAGCAAACAGAGATGCTATGTACTATACACGCGACTGTTCTCCCCTATTGCATGCAAATTTCGCACTGTGGTGGAATGATCAGTTGAACATCTTCCAGTTCTCGAGTTCACTGACGTGGATCATTGTAGATTAATGCGTGTAATGATCGTCAAATCCTGATAGATGGCTCTATTTGACAACAAATTAACTGACGATGGCGGAAGTAAAAAGATAAAATTCTGATTGGCAGTAACTTTTTTCGTAAAATAACAAATTTGACATAAAAGTATTGTCTGAAGGTATTTGTCTGCAGTGCAGCCTTATGCAGAAGTGAAACGTGGACGATAATCGGTTCAGACAAGGAGAAATAGTTTTCGAAATGTGTTGCTACAGAAGAATGCTGATGAGAAGTTAGTCACATCGTATTCCTAATCAAGAGGTACTGAAACGACAGACGAAATGGAATTAATAGCACGACTAAAATAAGTGATATATTGATTGGACACTTCCTGCGGCATAAAAACAGCAGAGCGAGCCAAATCATTGGCTACAGTAAAAAGGTCTAAAAGGAAATCGGTTGTAGTGGATACTCAAGACTTTTAAACTGTAGACGAGAGGGGAGAACTGCGCCAAAGCAGTCTTCGGGTTGAAGATGGCAACAACGAGAAAAACCTCACTGAAGGTGAGGGATACCTTTTCGACTTTATATCGCAAGTACATATGGATCTATGCGCGTAAATAAACCTTCTGAATTCAATCCTCACTCGATCCGAAGAGTTCTTTCTGAAACTTATTTCTTTAGTCAACCCGACAGAGATTAGAGAGAGATTATCCATAATCGGCTCGGTAAGAGCGTAACACGTCCGATACAGCTTACCTGATAAACTCTGTTCTGCAAATAAACATTCGGGTTAACAGCTTCTCCTTATTTTCATGCGGAAGAACTTACTCCCAGTCTAGCAGCCTTTTGTCACTGGAGAGCCTAAGTTCTAAACGATTGAAAACAGGCGTACGTCGTTGCCATTTTCGTAAAGGATGTTTGCACTTGTTGGTATGGAGAGAGCCCTATATCGACGACGGCAACCTGTTGTAAAGTGAAAAGTTCTATCTATGTATAGAAATGTTTCATCTTGAAAATGTACCTGAGAATCAGTATGGATTCAACTAGTAGCGATTTTGTAAAACTCCATTCGCGCTATTCGTCCAGAGATTAGATAGTAATAGATTATGGCGCCCACGTTGATAACGTGTTAATTTACTTAGATGTTAAATACCGTTCCGATCTGTTAGAAATAGAGTAATTTTGTCGCTTGGAATCAGAGGAAAGTGAATGAGGCGCCAAGGACATACCCACTCTCAGTAAAATATGAAGCCTATCAAGCTTATATTTGAAAAAATTCTATGTTTTCGTTGCAGAGTTGAACGGGAGGATGTGAAAATGTTAAATATCTCGTAAAATTTTCGTGTTGCCTTGCTGAAAGCCGAATTCATAGATAAAATATCAGAAGGTTGATTAGTGGTGCTTGAAGTAAACAAAGCACACGCCTAAACCTTGAAAACGACGCCGCGCGGTCGGTGCCTTGAGTGTATGCAAAACGCAGAGTACATCTGTTTGGCAGATTGAGGTATCACAGTTCTTCTAGGAGCCAGTTCGGTAAGTTGGAGTCAAAGCAAGTGGTGGAAGCTAATCGCATTTGTGTACGTTGCTGTAGAAATGTTCTGCGAACGCGGGAAAGAACGGTGCTGCTGTTTCGTGGCTCCCGTTAAAAACATACTGCCTAGTTGCGAATCTCATTTATGGCTCGGCACGCGTTGCAATGCATACATTCCCTTTCTATTCCCAACCGAAGGGGTGAAACGTCATCGTGACACCGAAAACTACGTATTTGCAGTTACCGTATACTTAAACGCCACGCCTTCTCACTCCCACCTTTACGCATGGTTGGGATATCTTACTCCTACAATATTTTTATACAAGTAAGCCATGTATATGCAAAATTAAATTGGAAATTCTCCATACGTTAGTCGAACTCTCATGATGCTCCCTTTCTTCCCCCACCATCTATGAGCAGTAGGTGGTTCCTACACCCTGCACAATTACAGTTGGTCGAAATCGGATAAATTGTATGGCAATACAGAGAAGATATTTCGATATACCTGTTTGAATAAGCGTTACACCTGTAGGATGTGTTTTTGTAATGCTGTGCTTGCCCTACAAGGTTTTACCATACAACCAAGCAAGCTAGAGACTGAAAAGAGTACGTAATAAAGAGTATTAGGACATACGGATAATACAATTACACTTGCCTATTATTAAAGGTGCGCGTAGCAAAACGATATCGACAAACTTAGAGGTGTTGCAGAGTGTGTCCTGAGGGACACACTAAGTATAGGTACTTGTCTGGAAACTTAATCAAACAACTCGATAAAGCGTCGAAATACTAAGATCGACGCAAGCGGTGTTCAGTGTTGAGGCGTTCTATGCTTCTAGCGGTTTGAATACTGTCATGCAAACTGCGTGAAGTGCCCCTTGCTGTACGTCAGCATACAAACTAAAACTTGCTGCCGAAGGAGTAAGTTAGCAGCAGTCACTGGCGAGTAATTGGTCCCTCTAACTTCAAGCTGTACTGTGGTTAGCGTGTATTCTCAGACACCAACATCAATTCCTCTCCTACATTTGCTCCTGGCCCCTCTACACCCCCTCGAAGTTTCTCGGTATTTTTCTGTTACATCTTATATATATTGTGAAAGACCGTCAACACCTTTCTGTTGGAATGTTAAGGCATCCTTGCTAAATGACTCGTAATGGCTCCCTGAATTACGCCTCTACACTTGTGACGAGTGAAGATAAAATGTAATTCTAACGGGCAAACGATTAGGTCTGTCGATCAGAAGTTCGTTAGAGAGAGTGGGCTAATATGGGAACCGGAGAACCGAAAAAACCCGAGGGGGGAGTGAGTTGTGCGGCTGGCGGTGGCGACAGCAACGGCAGCCGCGCCCTACGGCGCCTGCTTTCCCGTTGATTAGCCAGCCCCTCTCTCGTCCTCGCTGCGCAGCTTTACAACCCCTGTGTCGGGGGACCCGTCCTGTCTACTCGTATCGCTACCAGCACGGAAATGCTCCCTTGACACCCTTCTAGGTTCTACGTGCGTGAAGAGGTGAGAAAAAACGAAATTTGGGGGAGGGGAGGAGCAGGGAGGATAATATACTGATCACTATCGTTAGAATACTGGCCTGGAAAATCTCTTCGCGAAGTGCGCGTGAAAACATAGGCCTGCTCTGCTACGACATCCCTTTCTCTACCTGTCGCTAAATCGTTCTCCACCAAACGCTGTTTTCGCAGTGGTGGCAACCTGGCGCCGTAAGAGTTCCAGGGGGGTATGGGGAGTAGCAGGTAAGTGCAACATAACTTTAAGTTTCAAATAACTGGCGGCCTCGCTATCTACATTACGAGAAATTTTCCGCTACATGGAAGCGATTCACGTGTATAACGCGCGAGGGCTATACATATACGAAACAATGTTGAAGTAAGAGTACGTGTGGCATATGTGGAATAACAGGAGAAACATAAAGCGGGAGAAAATTTTTGCCACTTCATTTTGCTCATTCGTGTTCCAGGCATAGCTAACTGTGGAAGTCTCTTGTAAACGCAAATTTGATTGCTACTTCATGTCGTCCACGAAATTTCGGACGGTCCCAGCCTAAATTTTAAAAATTAAACGTGACTACATAGTGTCTAAATAGCATGTTCCAATTAGCAAGTTACCCAGGTTCTTCATACTCTTACATGCATTGCAGTTAACATGGAAACTAAATCGGTGCGGCTGTACTGTATCTGAAGTATTCAGGCCTAATTTTATTGTATCTCGAACACTCAAAATATATTCATCTTTCTTCATAGAATTAGAAAATAAAGTTAATTTAAACATAATTTCTGTAGATTTACATTGAAAAGATAAGACAGTTTTCACATCAGAATGAAAGAAATACTGTGCTTCGTACAAGACGCAACATAACCTTCTCGTCAGCTCGTGTGACGTAAGAAATCAGTGCTTTATGCAACATATTAAAGCTCTCCATCTGATAATGCTGTGGCGGTCACGGATATTTTACTTGTTACCAGAAATAAGTATGAGCACACGCCGGCCGGAAATGCGATGAATACTTCCGTAATATAAATTTCTGACGTAAACTACTTCCTGCCCAGGATCAATTAATACGGCTACGTGCCGGTAAGTGTGGAGACGATCGTATCCTGTGTTTGCAATATCTTTTCAATGGGTGCACTATTTTTCTTGAACTCTTACGCTATCTGAATAGCGCAATAGAAACATTCCTTGATAAATAAATATCCTCTGTGCTACAACATAACACTACCACGTTCTCTAATTTTCTGTATCAGAAACTAGACTTCGCAACAACATTCCTCAAAATATTAGTATAATTGAATTACTTCAAAAGACAGATAATAGTCCACCTGTCAGAACAGGTCTCTCCTCCTCTTCAGCTCTCAAACAGGGCCTTCTAACAACCCTACCACATCAAAGGTCAAACTTTAATAACGATTGTGGTGTTGCTCACGCTGCTAAATACTGCATTTTCGGGCAACAACTAAGTTATGTGGCAGGTGTCATTAGAGCACAGTTAATAGTCATTTCATGTAATAATGAAAAAAACTAGGCACTCATCTTTTTGTGTTTCCCACGCTGGTCTCGTCGTAAAATCATGGCTCAATCGTTGAAAATCTAGGTGGTTCGGATTCCAAGCTCGGATGCAAAGAGGCCTAGGTTTTATCCTGCTATATTCAAAAGTTTTGTAGATGCGCTTCACAAAATGTTCTTGGAGATTACACTTTCGCTGACAATGGTGATGTAAAAAAATAATAATCAGCACTCGGAAATTAAGTTAGACTTCCTTTTAATTGCTTTTATTGCAATATCACGCGACGCACTAAACATCACTTCACAATACAAAACATACTTGAAAACATCTTCCTCACAGTCACTGTTAAAGTTCACATTTTATAAGCTGACGACAATATTCGTCTATCCAACATGACGTCCACGACTTGACTTTCTCAAGGTCCGACTCTCTAACAAGTTACCAACTAACAATCGCTTACGCGCCCAAAAATCGGAGTTAAAAGTACGTCAAAGATCATAGTGACAAAATAAAGAATACACATAAGAATAATATCATTGCAATATAAACATATCGATGTATCACAATTGAAATCGAATCTGAATGTTGTCTCAGAAATATGTTAAGTAGTCAACAGAAATACAGTAGAATATTACTGGTATCGAGAGGTTCAGGTGAGGTACCATAAGGTTACGTAATTAAAGTACCATTACAGCCTCCACCAAAACTTTTGCTTTCCCCTTGTCTTCAGTGTTTACTGTTTGTCTGTCCTTTGTTACCAAACACTGTCATTTCGGTTTTCTTCCATTATACGTTCCTCTTCTGACAATTCTAAACCGGCTTGAAATTTTCTACTCTAATAGCAATTCTTGATGCTGTTTATTATTGTTGATGTTAAGATTGTTTTGCGATATAATTGGCACGTGTTGCTCCTGCTCAGATTTAGTTATTTATTGCTTATTTAGCCTGACTACTTTCGGAGTTGGTATTAATTTTTGCTTTATTTTTGTTTACTTTCTGTACTTCCTAAGGTTTTTGACATTTGTTTTCCTAAACGACAGCTGTCATCAGATTTGCTCCTTTTTACGAGTGTTACCACACTATTAAAATTTGTGCATTAGGCATAATTCTTTTTAAGAGATTTTGTCAATATGCAGCTTTGTTAAATCCCTAATGCACTCAACTATCTGTAAACCTATAGCACTTCCATTTTTCTTTTTTCTGATATGAGATTTGAAAATGTAAAATAGTGTTCTTTATCTCCTAAAGGAAGTTCTCAATACTGTGTGTTTGAGAAGGGGGAGGCGGAGGGGCTAGGTGGTGGTAATTTTAGGGCAATCAGTTTTTGCCGGAAGAGTGGGAATGGTTGCAAACCAGAGAAAGGGCGGCTTGGATGGCGAGAGCAGCATCGCCGGGACTGCTGTAGCTGGTAGGGGCGGCGGTCGATACAGCACAGCAGCGCCGCACGTGGCGGTCTCGCGCAGCTCCACGTGTCCCCAGCAGCGCGTCGTAAAAAGTGAACGGCGCTGCCGTGGGAACTCTGCGCCCAGAGACAGCGTGCCCATCTCGTGCTTGCTTACCGCAGTACGAAAGAAGTATGGCGGCCATTTGAAACGCTCATCTCGTGTGCCCTCGGAGCTACTCTGTCGTCGCGCGGAGTCGTCGTAATCGCGGCTACGCCCGGAATTAGCGTGGTCTTCGAAATGTGCTCCAAGCGAGACTTTACGCGAAGTATGGTCGTAAACGTTCATTAGCAAACCCTGCACAGGTACGCAAACATGTCTAACCACAACTCGGCAGCCTCGCTTTGACTTGAGCGACAGGGTTAAATTTTCCATTACTCCAAAGTCAATAAAGCACTGTACCAGTTGAAGTGCAGCAGTGCATGGATCACGGAGCGGTAACAGTACTGGGCTCAGGAAAAGTAAAGTTCTTCCACAATTATTTTCTTTACCGGAGGCATTAACAAAGGAAATTTGGCCCAATTTAATGATAGTACTCAAATCTTAACAAAGTTATGGAAAAAGTTGCAAGAATCGGTTAAACTTACTGCAGTTACAAGAGTATAGACATCGATCAAGGTCGAATTCGTACACGAGTGTGTAGGTCACAAACTAAGAAAGCAACTCGCGCTAATCGGCCACTTTACAACATCATAGTGAGTCAAACGAATCAAAACCATACTTTAAAAAGTGTAGGCTCACCAGATTCAACAGTTCAGCTACTCCGATGAAATTCCAGTGACCGGTAGTCAACAGTTTTAAGCCCCCACCCGTAGGTAACCTTAGATCGAGTACGACGCAACACACACAGGGACGATTACTGCTAAATGCCACATTTCCTTACGGTACGCCCACCCTACACAGGGGTATTAACACTAGAGTACGATTCATCAGTCGGTAGCAGACGGCTCCAGCATTCTGGCACCGTCAACACCAGGCAGCCTACTGAGAGAGACAAACCTCGAGCAGGAGCATTCCGCGCCAAATTCCTTTAGCAGCATCTTCGCGTCCCCCCATCGGGACGCGGCGAAATCAGTCACCCAACGACGAAGTATCAAGATCTCTGGACACACTCACAACACAGCAGTATGACCCGGTGCGCGGCTCACCATCGAACTACTTCAGAAAGATTGAGATATCCGACCACTGAAGTGGAAATTGCACACTAACAGTTCATACGCAACCTATTAGCAGTTTCTGCCGGTAATCTTCACAAAAACTGGAATATGGTTCAAATAAAGTTTCCGCAGAAACAAACGAAATTTACTGGCTTCGTTTAAACCTAACTGCATCATTTTATTCATCGGCAGCTATGTGCTCGTTACACGCTCTGCTGTGAGACGACTCGGTGCCGACCACGTCCACGCTCAATAAACCGCATCTCTCACAGAGAAACAGTATCCCACGCCCACACCAAAGAACGCGATTTAGATTCCCATAGCCTTTCAGTATTGGAAAAGCAGCTTGATCACGAAAGACCACTTACATGCGACTCCGCAAACAACCCCTTCTAAAACACAACCTTTTCACTCCAGAGGGCACACAAATTCTGCCTTACACCAGAGGACTACTGGGCGACTGCAATATTTAACGGGCTCCGGACAGCCCCACGAAACTGAGATTCAGGTCTTTCTTAGAGCCAGCTGCAGCAGCCGAATGCAGGCGTTTGACGGCAACTTCCTGCTCACTAGTAAGAGTATGCATAAAGCTTTTTCTTGAAAAACACAGATCTGAAATTATTTTATAGTGCTGAGTAATCAAATATAGACCAGTAGCTTGGTGTGGCTATTTTACAAGAAGCAAGTTTTATACAGGCTATGCCGCAGAATTTTATGATTTTACGGCAGTCATGAAATGTAAATTACGTCCTTGGAAACATTGTTTAGTTTGCTAGTACGCATCGAAACACACGCCAAAATGACACAGTCCATTGACGGAGTATCGTGCGGTAATTCTTTGTATTCGATTGAGTGCAACGCATTGGCGGAAGTGCACACCATCAGCGCATCATACCACCCAGCGGCTAGAATGGTGGAGACGTTTGCAATGTTGTCAAATAAGTCTGAATGACGAACGAAGTGGCAGACAATTAGTGCAGGACCGATAATTGCAAGGGAAGTGGAAACTGTGGTGCTGGAAGAGCAACAGTCAGTACACACTTGGTATGTGCACATTAGCATTCCTCCCATAGCTTACCCAATTCAAGATCAATTGAGCAACAGCAGCTTACCGTATTGAATACGTGGACGAAACTACGGTACTGTCATTCACGAATGCTTGCACAGGCTACTTGACCATGCATGCTCGTCAAGCTTGCAGCTGAGTGCACCACCTAGGTGCGGTTCTGTAAGAGGCAATACGATATGCTATGACAGAATGCAATAAGTCGCGCGACTCGACGATTACCTGCGCGACGCTCTTGCTGCCACTAGCGATACGACACACAGCAGGCGACAACAGCCTCGCTTGTGGCACGTCGCCGCCAACCTCGTCGCGGACAACTTAAAATGTGTCAGGTATTTTTTCGATATGTTACGTGTCTCCTTCCAGCAATTAAAAAAAAAATCATGTTATCCACATTGGGTACACAGCATTGTATAGCCTGAAATGCACCAGACTAGCCAGTGACTACATTTTTACAACAAAGATTTGAAAATACGTGCTGCTTTACTTGCGAAGTAGCACAGTAACTGTGTGCAATAGAGAGAGCAATCAGTTCATTATGAAGCTGCGATATCAAATCTAATGAGAAAGGTTGCTTAACGGAGAACTGTCGCGAATCCTTAGTTTTTTTTTACGTGGGAAGTTAGTTTTGCTGGGAAACTAACAAAGATATAGCATTACTTCATCTAAATAAATTTCTTAGGCACGTCAGATAGCTACATGGAGCAACCAGCTGTGAGTGTTGGCGCCGGGCGATACGACAGATAATCGTTTCGATGCGCGAATGTTGAGGTGCTGGCGCCTGACTCGTAGGCCGCCAGCCGGACGCTGCGAGCCGTTGGCGGCTGTGGAGAGCAGAGCTGGGCTCCAAAGCGGCGCCGTTAGCTGCTGCTCTCCACTGTAATTGGCTCTCGCGTCGCGCCGGCCCGCGGGCACGCGGCCCAAACTGCGCGCCGTCCACACTGCACCATTACGGGGGCAAGTTCCCGCCACGCTGCTCAAATTTACCGCCACTGTAATGAGCTGCACGACGACGCTAACTTCCCACACTGTACCACAGTCGTACACCATCCAATAATCCGTTTCATTCCTATTGGATGTCTGTCCATTGTAGTGGAGCAGTAACAATGCTTTAACTGTCGCGCATCACGCCATATCTTCTAAACGGTGTTGCAGAATATAATTCTATAGTTGGCTTCAGTAGCACATCTCGAGAACGTGTGCTAACTTTCTGGACAATAGTCAGCAACAGTGAATTAATAAATTAAAATTTCACGTATGACTTGGAATTTTTAGCACGTCAGTATCCGAAATATAGTACGACAGATTTTCCGTTCACGCATTTTGTGAGAGTCAAAGCGAAAAAGTTTCTAAAAGGTTCGAATTTCTTTTGTTTTGAAGTCGGCAGGTGCTACAGTTTCCACTAGAAGAGAGCAGTATTATGTGGCTCATTGACGAGACGCAATTTCCAGCGCGCTTATTATAGGCGTAATACAATGTGTCGCGACAGTAGTAGCGGAGGCAGAAAAGGCAAAACATGCAACGCAGTGACAGATCGAAAAACTTATTAATTCTGGCACTCCGAAAGTACATGAAAAATAGGGGAGAGCAGGCAGACTGTGTATTAATGGGAAGAGTATACAGGAAGCGCACAGCAGTCACACAA
This sequence comes from Schistocerca cancellata, assembly GCF_023864275.1. Classification (NCBI taxonomy): domain Eukaryota; kingdom Metazoa; phylum Arthropoda; class Insecta; order Orthoptera; family Acrididae; genus Schistocerca; species Schistocerca cancellata. Next base: position 806,966,350 of record NC_064626.1, on the reverse strand, counting down.
ACCTTCTTAGATCGTGAAGAACGAGCGTATAACATTTAGTAACAAAACTGTTGAGCGACGATGATGACTGACAGTTCCCACTGCCTTATAACGCAGACGTATCAGAAACTAATGAACTGCATAATAACATAACCTTTGTAGGTGTCGGCGGCTACGCCAAAGCTGAAAGATTCATGAGGAGCGAATTCACTCATTACTTCACTGGACTGAATTTTAATCGTCGTTCATAGTAGTGATCACAATAACATCCACCTCCTTACAACTGTTCTTATAGGCTATCTACACATATATCTAAAAATTCATTACATTGGACGTAATCAGACTACATTGGTCATAGTCTAAGACATTTCTCCTCACATGTTTCATTATTTTCCTTCAGAGTTTAGCCCAAATTAAGCCCTTTTGCATTTTGTTTCTCAAGTCGGCATCGGCCATGTTCGACACAGTATGCTTTTCGGATACCAACTCGATAAGCTGCTCATCTTCAGAGACAGAGAAACGGTCAATCGGCATTTCTGGTCAACGTTTCTGATGATGCCGCCAGTGCGCACGAAAAAAAATACTGCAGCTGTCACCTGTTGTTCTCCTAAAAGGACAGTCCTTACTGTCTTTCTACAGGCTGTTTTATGTAACTGTTCCTGTTATTCCCTCAAAGTACGTTTACATTGACCGAACTGTTGTTTGCCCTTTTTGCGTGTGGAGCACTGACTCGTTTGTATACGCAGGTCGGGCCACCTGGTGGTTCGGCTTCTGCGCTGCTGGCTTCTCAAACTTTAAATTAGCCGATTGTCAGCCTACCGCGATGCTTCATAGAACCGCCGGGCAGTCTGTTTCGTGCGATCCCTTTTCATGGGGATGCCCGATTGCTCACGCAAGGCTCTGATACGGCATTCTCGCGGTAAATGCAAGATGAGTTGCACAGCTCCCCCTTGGAGCCGACGTATGTGTGTATTGGCTGCGTTCCCCCACACTGCAGACGGTATTCTAGCACTGGTCTGATCAGTTTCAGATACAGCGTAATTCCGCAGTGTGGAGAAAGCGTTGATTCTGGATTTAGTAGGGGATGCAGTGCCTTCAGGCGTGCTTGCGCTTTTCCCCAGACCTCACGGATATGCGGCTTCCAGGTGGGGTGCCTATCGAATGTTACCCCTAGATATTCAGCCGTGAGAGACCAGGGTACGGGGCCTCCCACGATTTGCAGCGGCTGAAGGTCCGTGGCCACTCTACGTCGCGTTATTACGACAGCCTGCCTTTTGGTGGCATTGAACTGAAGGCGCCATTTTGTAATCCAAGCTCCCATGACGTCGCATGCCTCCTGTAAGCGGCGGCGAACGACGTCAATCCTTAGGCAACGTGCCTAGTATGTGGTGTCATCCGCATATAGCGCGAGGTGTACCCTGTCTGTGCGTGGTACATCGGATGTATACAGCGAGTACAGCAGGGGGGCCGAGAACCGACCCCTGCAGCACGTGTAGGCCGAAGTTGAGGCCTATGTTGAGATGCTGTCTTCGGCACTAACGTGAAAAGTCTGATGTCCTGCAAAACCATGGTCAGGTCCTGCAGAAAGTGTCATCAGTTCTATCTCTAAGCTGCTCATTTTTGGAACACAACCTACGACCAACTTAGAGACAGAAGTGATGACACTTTCTGCAGGACCTGACCATGATTTTGCAGCACAATGCTCAAGCACGGTACAGTGCAAGCTGTTACTGATTTGTTTGAATGATGCGGCTGCTAAGTGCCTTACCACCTACTGCACACCCGTGACTTAAGCCCTCGTGAGCTCAACTCAGATTTCTAAACACTTCATTACATTCGCTTTAGAACTGCCACAAATTCGTAGGGCAATAGACAGCGTCGCTCGAACTTCAACACAAGTGGCACTGCTAAGAGTATCCTACGACTTCCACATCGCTGGCAACGGGTTATACACAATGCTGGTGACTACTTTGAAGGTCAGTAAAACTTTGAAACACCTATCTATTTTGTAGGAGCTGTAAATAAACGGTTACCACTATTAAAGATCCAACCCTCGTATATAAAAAAGATAAGAAAGCAGTTCTCATTGCTTCTTCAAAATGGGTGTCCAAAGAAAATTATTTTTTCGTTCTAGTTTCGTTAGGCACTGATGCAGATGAGAGGCTACTACCTGATATCTCATTGTACAAAAGGTTGACACCGCTGCTCTGTTTAGTGGCAGTCATGAACGGTAACGTAAGTTGTGCATCGTATCCAGTGTTTCTGTTATCTATATTTGATGAACTAAAGTTCGCAAATAATGATATTTATTCCAGACATCTTAACTATTAGGCACAGATCCACTACCTAAAGCGACATATGAAAATTTGTACTGAACCAGCGCTCTAATCAGGATTTCCTGCTTACCGCGAGCGGTCGCCTACCACCTAAGCTATCCAACACGCTCCCCGGACCGATTCCCAAAGTTCCATATTCCACATACCTGTCAATTTCTCAGATTATAAATTCATTTGCCCACACTCGCACATCTCATGAACGGAATAAATTTCATTTCTTTATAAACTTATTTTACGCGACAGAACATCGGAAACTACTTTTGAAAACTCGCAGAAAAGTTTCAAGGTTTTCACCATCCCCCTAAGCAAACACAATACTGCAATGCCATGGGCTGTGAGTGACTGCATCCAGAACAAATACGATGCTGCTGTCGTTGCAGCCATATTGTTGGTACTGTTCAGGGAGAAGCGGCCACATTGCCCCACATTTTGTGATACTATCCCTTTTTATAGACGTGTACAAGCATCTGAAATTTTAGTACTAGAGACGCAAATTGTCGCAATCCAAAATGTAGTACTGGAAGAGAAAGCAAACGTGGAAAAACCTCACCAGAAAAAAGTAGAGTGGTGGTCGTATGCTAAGGCAGTCACCACACACAACTGCAGAGGGTAAAATGTGAAGGGTCTGGCAATGATGAACTGTAAAGAGGGTGTGGTGTTGTAGGCAGACTGGGAAAGACTGACACAAGAGGACAAACCGAGGAATCGGGTCAGTGAAGGCCGATGGCTTAAAGTGACGTGAGAAGCGGTGGAACAGAAAGGGGTATGGGGAGTTCTATGTTTGGAGCAGAGGGTGCGTGACTGGCGGGGTTCGTGACTGCTGTTGGCCGCGAGCTGTGTCAGTATGCCGCGCGTGCCAGCCCGGGAAAGCGGTACACGTCCGGCCACCAGCTGCCTGGAATGTCTGACACCTTTGTGGAGGCCGTGGCTCTTCAGTTAAGCAAAGGTGCTAAACGTTCGTGCCGCGGGGTGCGCGTATTAAGACATTCCAGGTCATACAAGTAAACGAAGCCGGATTCTTAAAGTGACCCCATTCCTATTGTTAGAATTCCACTGCACTCTTCCCGACTTCACTTGCCACTGCTGTGTCCGATCCTCTTTACCAAATTTTGGGTGCTCCATGCTACCATCACAAGTCAGACCAGTGCCGCTTCCACTCCTGGCTCGGTCATCACTATCGCCACGCACTGCACCGCCGTCAACACTCTAACAATACCACCACTTGCAAAGTAGGTTAGAAATCAGATTAATAATGTTGCTCACGCAGCATATGTTAGCTTTATCGGGCAACAATAAGGCTATTGACTGTGGATGGTATCGGCAGAATAGAAATAATGAAGTCACTGTAAAAAAGTAATTAATTTTGGCACTTATCTTAAATGGATTTCCACGTAGATTTCGTCGAAGTTATGGCTCATCTTGTTGATTCTAGGGTGATTCCACTTTGACTGCTAGAAGGTCCAGATCTATATTTTAGCAATATTTGAAGACCTAACAAATGAGTTTTTCAGGAAATTCTTAATGATCAAACAATCCCAGATCAGAACAATGGTATGGTAGAAATAATTTTTGACTTGGTGTTCGCGATCCACATTTTTATTAAACTTCTTGTAAATTCTTAATTGTCACATCAAGAAAAGTTTTGTATCAGTCTTCATATATTTAATTTCCACTTTAACCAAACACAAGATTTGACTGTTCTTTTACGAAGCGAAGTAACAACTTAACTTCTGCAAAGTGAAACAAAGACTGCCCTGTGCGCATTCGCGCCAAAACTGTTAAGTCAAAGATTATGACAGTCTCACAGAAATGAATACACAAAAGAACCATATCACTGTAATATATCGATACATCGGAGTGCCTATACATTAATGAAACCAAATGTGAATATTGTCACAAATGTCTGTTACTTCGCAGAACAGTAGTACGATATTACTGGTACCGAGAACTGGGGTTGGAGTGCCGTAATGGTCACGTAAATAAAGAACCATTACAACTCTCATTAAACAACGTAAAAATTTCACCTGATTGTTACCACTACCGACCTGGGCGTTTAAATTGGCGTTTTCACGCTTAGGAACATTTTACTAAATTTTAACTTCAAAAGTACTTTTGCCTCCACATGGTTTCCTACTCGTATTTTGTGTACCTTGTTTACTCTGCTCATCGTGTTGGATGCTGTTAAAAAGCTAAAACTCGCAAGAAGTGATAAGTGATAAACTATGCAATGTAAACTTGGACAAACATGATGCGAAATGAAACTGTTCAGAAGTTACAACCAGCGACATTAATGATTGCTCTCCAAATGAAGTTACCCATGAACCAAATGCCAGGCGAGCGTCAGCACAGCTGGCTTGCCATCTTCTGTTTTTCAGATTGCATGTAATTTTTTTCTTTGTTTCGTGTGCGCACGAAAGCGTCGTCCGAGAGAATCTGAACTCCCAAGTTGATTGATGCGAAATTAGACATCAATGAGGAATCTGATTTTTTTTTCCAAGTTCCTATTTTGGTGGCTCTTAATTGCATGAACTTCGTGTAATTCAGCTTCGTGTCACAGAAGAGGACCTATGTATTAGCATAGCTTTCTGCAATCATAATCACTTCGCTCTTCACATTCTCATAGTTAAAATTTTTTTTCAGGCCGTTCTCTTTGGATGTTACGTTATCCTTTTGTAACTGAAATCATTCATTGTGTGAACTCAAAACTTACAAATACAGTGAAAGCGTAAGAGGCTAGTTCTCGATAAAAAGACGAAGCAGACTGAAATTTACACACAGTATTATTTCACTGTAAAAAAGGAAGAGCAGATGAGTTATGGCGTGTTTACTTGAGTTGACGCGAATGGAAGCTCAGGCACACGATACACAAAGCAATGAAACTAAAAATGCATACAAATGAGTTCACGATATTCACACACCGATAGAGTATTACTTTCTTTCCACATCTGAGAGCAGCAATTAGATTAGAAAAACAAATATTAATCGCGGACCCAATATCGGGAAAGAAGGGGTCGATTCATGCACGAATTATCGTGACTGTAGCGTATGATGTACGACGCTGTGATGAGCAATAAAATAAAATATCGATAAAACCTAAAACACGAGTCCAGTCTTACTGTAGGGACAGAACAATCTGGCGTCCCGTTTCTTCACAGTATTTTGTCAACATGAAACTTAAATGAAACTCCAGCAGGATATTTTTATGGCACTGTCTGCCCTTCGGAACAGAAAAAAAGTTAACCTCCTGAAGTCCTGCAACTGAGAACCAAACATAACAGTAACATTGACGGCATGGAAAAAATGTCGTATAGTATGTGATCCATCAGCTACTGCGACCATTTACATAGAAAACTGTACTTAGCTGATCAGATAAATTTGGTGGCAACAGCATCTTATAAGCACTCAACCAAATCTTTGTACACAGGAGCATCGCGCTCTACCTAGGACTGCAAACTGAATGACCGAATATGCTGCCTGTTGTATGATTTAGCAAGGTTTCATCCATTTCCGCTCAAGGCTGGCAGCACATTTTACTCCTGTACCAGTTCTTAATAATCCCGTATCTACAGACTTCAGATACGTCGATTTAGGGGGTTTCACATCATTTATCGATTCCACCCAGAAAAAGTTTTGGGGATTTTGTAGCTAGGTTTCATAGACTCAGTTCTTATCCTGAGTCAGTTCACATGTTCGACTTTTTTTTATCACTGTCTTCAGCGCGAAAAATCTGATAGTTTGCCTTGCCGTTTGTACGCAATCGATGCCCCTGTCAGTATTTTGTGACACTGATCCACACATTTCAGCAGTCCCAGCTACGTTTGACCTAAAACAGCCTTTTAGGTGTTAATGGGATTAGAAGTTCCGCCTTAAGCAAGACACCTTTTTAGTTTTGTTTCACGGATACGTTTCAGCACTTTTGTGCTATCGTCAGTGCGTTCTATTTTTTTATTGTAAATTTAACATATTAACATTTGTGCTGTTCACAACATTATGTAGATGTTGCATTTATAACTTAATTGGCGAAAAGTGGATGTAAGCATTAGTTAACATACCTTACATGATGTTATTGTCCATATGCTTACACCAACTTTTCACCAATTAAGTTATAAATGCAACATTCTACATAATGTTGTAAACAACACAAATGTTAATGCTAACAAATTTACAGTTAAAAATAAAAAACAGATCGCACTGACGAAGCACAAAAGTGCTGAAACATGTATGGGTGAAACAAAACAAAAAGGTGTCTTTCATAAGGCGGAACTACTCATCCCATTTTCTCAGCAAGCACGGAGACAACAAGAACTGCACCACAAGATGATTATTTAGGTTTTAAATTTCATAGAATTACGGATAATGGTTTTCCAGTACCAATTCGTGTGACATGACCCGAGTACTAGTCAGACTGCTACTTTCATCAAATTCGCCCAGCAGACTTTTTATGTAATTATATTTAGTTAACGATTATTGCACGCGACTGATATCTTGACGTGATAGATCTGGCTATTAATAAAATTATCAGCTTACACAACCACATAACGAACAATGCCTTGTGTGAAATACTGAAACTGCAAATGTTATCCGCTAAGTCACTAATATTCATATCACATTACTCTGTAGCGCAAAATTGTGTCGGTGATGGACTAGTCACCTACAACATACAGTTTCGAGTTTAAAGTACTCCATTCCAAATAACTGGTAGATGCGATCGCAATTACTTGCTATGCCCAGTTTTCGCATCGAACCTACTTGTTCTGTTTGCGAAAAATATGGCGTGCAAATCTGCGGAAAACCCGCCGTCGATGGAAACAGTAGAGCGCGCGCGCGCCCGCGGCTGTTGCTGGAGCGCCCGCGCCAGCGCCGGCTAGCATTGTTCCCGAGCCTGCCGTCTGCTCGTCGTCTGGGCGGGCGCGGCCAGCACGATCAATACGAGCGCAGCACGGGCTGCGGCCGTTGCCCGGGCGCGAGCAGCCGCCTTCCCCCAGCCCTCAACATCCCGCCCCGCTCTGCCACGTCCCGGCGAGATTCCGCGCAGCAGCAGCACAAGCCGACGGAACTACTCGGTCGTGCGTGCACTACAGCCGCGTACTCCAGGAGGCTAGAATAAATTTCTAACCTCCTGCCCGTAGTAGTATAGGCGTTACGATTTGTCTTCTGTTTGTCACAAGCATTAAAATTCAGTTCGTCACTGCCCCCGCTGTAGTGAAATGGCACCACAACAGAAAAATGTCAGGGACGAGGATGCAGTAAGGGAATGCGAAGGGAAATCTATGGAGTTACCTGAAATAAGTCATGGCATTCACAGTTGCTCTACAACAAATTAGTGACTGCTGGGGTGAAGTCAACATAAATCTGTTTCCTTCAAACTTAAGTGCAATGTTAACAAGTAACAAGCAAATAAGACATACAGGGTACAGAATTACCATGATAATCTCTGGTTCTAACACAAAACTGTACTCACAAATTTTCTCCTTCCTGTTGGAAGCAAGACTTTCAGAGAGCATGTTAATGTCAGTATGGCTGTAACCAGAAAAAAATTTTACAAACCAAACTTACAGCTGGCACTGATGCAGTGACACATAAGTTTGGAGAATTGAGTGATTAGTGGATACTGAGTAGAAGCAAATGTACTCACAATGTTACCATAACTACAAAACTTTTGGATTCTCCTCCCCTCAAAGCTTAGGTACTGTAAGCTGTAGTAACAGAATTTTGTAACTGTAAGCTGAGAAGTTACGGAAAATTCCCTCTACTGCCTACAAATTATCTGAACCAAGCCACAACATTGACATTGGTGCTTCAGGTGAGCACAGTTACATCTTATCAAACACTGCCCATTGTGATCAATATCAAACAACTGAAGAAGCTGCCACAACTTAATACAACCCTGAAATACACCAGTATCGTTCTCCTGCTTACAATATCCTACTTGGATATCTTGTTGGATTAGCATCTTTGGGAGAGAAAGTATTGGAAATTAGTTTTTCAAACCAACAGCTCAAATCATGGAATCAATACTAGAAATAAGAATAATCTTCACAGTGATTTAAAGTCACTTAGTCTTATACAAAAAGGTGTGCATTATTCAGGAACACACATTTTCAATAACTTGCCAGCAGCCATAAAAAACTTAACTAATGAAATTCAGTTTAAGAGAAGCCTAAAGGATTTATTGGTGGCAAACTCCTTCTACTCCATTGATGAATTTCTCAGTAAAACCAACTGATTTGTGTAAAATTATATATATAAAGTACAATCTAACTTCTGCACCATTTCAGTGCAGTAGTGTGTTCATTGCAAATAAGTATTATAGTAGTTGTATTACGTGTTTACCTTATAAATAAAAATCTTCATTTTAAATTCAGTCCATTAGTATTTGTAAAATGACAATCATTCCCCTTGGGACCTGTGAAATGGTACATTAGCTTATTTGTTTTAGTTGTAAATATTTGTCTTGTATTGTTGTATTTCTGACATGTTCTACATCCTAGAGGACCTCCTCACTATGGATCAATTGGAACGAAAGTAAATCTAATCTAGAACCACAAAGCCTTCGGGGTTTTCCTAGAATGTGGTCAGTTTCTGCTATAACTTTTTGTGTACTAGCCCAGAAGGATGTGTAAAGTGAACGCTATAACTGCTTGCAAACAATCAGCAGAGTAATGAAAAAACTGCTTTTGTGGGGAATGGAATTTGTATTAAGACTGAAACAGATGAAATACTAACCACTTTGCAGAAAATTACAGTTCATTTTGATAAAATGAAGATGCTAAGTATAAGCTTCTTTCGATGCTTAATTTTTGATGGAACAGACAAAAACTGCAATAAACTTCATAGGACTGATGTTGTATGAAATAATTACAAAAAGTGATGTTAGTAACCAACCTTGCAACATTACAGTACCTTCAGGAAAATATAGTGTCACTTAAACTGCTGTTGTAGAAGTACTATTCCATAGAGGGCCACAGTAAACATCCTTTACATGGAAGGAGCATTTTGGAGACTAGGTGAAGATCGATGCATCTGTAATGGACACTTAATGTGAATCATCTAAAAGGATGAGCTTTTCAGGAACACAAAAGAGATACAGGAAATATAACATTAAATGTACAAACATACTCTTAAAATATATGCCTGCAAGAACAAATATACCAAATTCTGAACTTCAGTCTTCTGAAACACACATGGGTGATTCATTCATACATTGAGTCACCAGAAGACTAATCACTTTGCCTTCAAACACTGCCCATCCATCATGTTGTATTAAACTCTTTAATCCTATTCAGGTCTCTTGTTTTTGCCACAACATGGTGAACACAGGCTCTTTTTGTCTAATTAACTGTAAGGATGTAAAAAAGTGTCCTGTTGTAAGATATTTTTCTTTTCCAGAATGTTGATCACAAAATGAAGTTCCGGTCGAAAAAGGGACAGCTGCCATTTGTGGAGCTGAATGGTGAAGAAATTGCTGACAGTACCATCATCCTAAAAGAGCTGGGACAAAGATTTGGGAAAGACTTGGATGCAGGTCTGACAAATGATCAGAAGAATGTCTCTCATGCAATGATCTCAATGATTGAGAATCATTTAGTTTGGTAAGTGTAAAACGCCTCTTCACTAGCCACAGAAGCTGAGTATATGTAAAGATGTCAGTTCATATCTGGTTGAACGGTCACATTAATTTTGTCAGTGGGTGAAACAAAGTTAACACTGCGCTGACACGTATTCTTACAGTAATGTTTTGTGGCCCTGGTTTAATTTGTTGAATAGACCTGTTAGAGATGTAGAGTAGAGTCTACTCATGCCAATATTAATGTGATCCAGTTCAGGGCCTAAACATTTTCAGCACGATGTAGTTGGTCAATTTAGTTCTAGTAATGTTACAGTCTGCTGCATAACATGGAATTATTTCTGTATTTCACTTTCTAATGAATTTGGTGAATTACAAATTTATCAAGGCAAAATGGCCTTTCATTTGCCAATAAAATAAAATAAAGTAGAAGTAAATAAAACCAGTTAAGTGCAGTGAAAGTTGCTTTAGACACTTGTCTAAACTATCACAAACAACACCACGTGTAGTCCTGGCAGAGCACGCATGGACCCAAACTCGCAGAGGAGTATGCAGCAATGCCCCTGCTCCCATGCAGACCAGGAGGGGAAGCAGAAAGTATATGTAGAGTGGACAATGCGGTAGAACCTTGGTACATTATCACTGATGACTACTTGGCTGGATGCCAAAATATGGTACAACTATGACACTTACATCCAGAGTGATATTGGATAAGTTTTCTTTAAGGAAACTTGGTGAGAAATACTTAAATAGTAATAAATATTCTGGTTTTATGGATGCTTAGTTGTCAATTGCAGGCCCTGTTACAAAAAGTATAGTAAATGAGTCACTATGTTGCATTGTTAGACGAGCTGAGTGTGTCTCAAATGCAACAATTTTGGCCAGAATGGGAATAAATTTAAAACAGTCTTTGCTATTGTGATGTGATAAGCATATAAACCTGTCTCACCAACAGATATTATCTTAGTTTAATTCAGTTACTAGCCATTAATTCAGATCGTAAATAATTTTCTATTTTAGTGATTTTTAAATATTTAAGCAAAAAACTATGGGAGTTATTTGAATTTTTGTTTCGTCCAACCCATGTACACATGTTTGCTCTGGAGCATTCTTATTTCTTGTACTTCACATCTATACAAGTCATATTTTTCTCTTTGATACCATCTCAAGAAATGGAGACACATTGTATATTTTATCCTACCATATTTGTGGCAATAGGGTGGACAAATGAAAGGTTCAGAAAAAATGTAGTCACCTTGAATTGACTCACACTTTTGCATCGAGGAAATTTTAGACATCTATGAGGACAATTTGCAATAAAGTTGGCAAAATAATGTGTTACTATTATTCTCTCTCTCTCTATGTACTAAATGTTCATTCATTCATTAAATAATGACGTAAGGTATCATCACATGGCACACAATCACAAAGTAAGAATATCATAACAAATTAAAATGTTACAGGGTGGTTGCGTGGTGGAGGACAAAATACCCAGATAATGTTATCAAGGGATATAAAGTGAACCTGCAGCATGCCCTTGGCTCAAAAATCCCCAATGGAATATTAAACTTCTTCTTCAAGTTCACTTTTGCTCGCAAGGTAAAGTTACACGAACATAAACTTAGTTACATCTAAGTACATTGTTGGCAGTTTATATAAAAATAAATGTTTCCATGTTTCAGGGAGCCAAGAAAGTGAAAGCTCAAGGAATTGGTGTACACAAGCCTGAGGAAATCATCGAATTTGGTCAAAATGATCTCAAAGTACTGTCAGATATGTTGGCAGACAAACCTTTCTTCTTCGGAGATGAGCCGACGACGGTAATTTTTCTTTACATTTTTGTTTTTTAAAAAAAAAGAACTTGCTTGTTACTTGACTTTCACAAATGCTATGATTAAAGATTCACATTTAATTTAATTTTGCCTTTATATTTTTCAGTTGGACGTTGTAGCATTTTCCAGCTTGGCTCAGATATATTTCATCGAAAAGGAGGTCCAGTATTCGCTAAGAGACTACATGCAAGAGAACTGTGCAAACCTTGTAGGCCATGTGAACAGAATGAAAGAAAGGTAATATATCAGTCATGTTAAGCAATAAATATATATTATGCTTCAGATAAGTGTTTGTGTTAATGGAAGAAATTTGACTAAACTATTGGCTAATAATATTCATTCTTGGGTTTAAAATATTACTACAAGGATAACTGAAGTATATTTTGCGAGAAACTGTGCATAATCGTAGAAATTTAATTTCTGAACACAGGTGCTTCCCTGACTGGGAAGAGATCTGCAAAACTCTAGATCTGAACTCTCACCTGCCTAAACCTCCACCAGAAGAGAAAGAGAGCAAAGGAAAGGAAGAGGAAAAGAAAAAGGAGAAGGATGAGAAGGAAGGTGACAAGGAGGGTGATAAAGAGATTGAAAAAGAGATTGAGAAAGAAAAGGTACAGTGTAAATACTAGCCTTTAAAAGATGAATATTAATTTTGACATCAGATGTAATGTAGTAGTAGTAGTAGTAGTAGTAGTAGTAGTAGTAGTAGTAGTAGTAGTAGTAGTATTTTCCATTTCTCTTGCATCAAATGAGGCAACATAATAAAGAAACAAACAACTTCATTTCTTGTTTTGGTTTTTATAATATTGTATTAACACTTAAAAGTTAGCTAACATATTTCTGTTTCCTCCATTGTTATGAATACAGATTATATGTTGTTACTCCATGCACTAGCCCATGTAGTGTATTAAATTGTGTACTGATATTGGCTGCCCCTGCCCGTCCCCTACCCCCTTTCTGCATTACCTCCTAAACAGACATTTCATGCCTCACTCAATACATAAGTTTGTGGAACTGCAACATGCCCCACCACTGTTCACCTTTTAGTATAATCCATGACATATTCCTCAAATTTTTAATGTCAGTCTGTTCTCATTTCTGCATTTTCATTTTATTTGTATACTCTCTTTGCCATAAACTTTTTCTCCCCTGGCCCCTCTCCCTGTCCCCCCCCCCCTTTTCCCCCTCAACTTTGAAGCATTTTTGTTGTTAAAACCCACACCACTCCCCCTTTACACAAAGTGTGAATGCAAATTGGTTTTTTGAAATTGCTTCCTTTGAAAAGTTCCTAAGTTTCTGTTCAGTATGCCATAAATAACAGCTGTAATGTACATCCAAATAAGAGTGTGTTAAGTCTACTACTTTGTATTTAATTAGTTGTGGACTCCTTCATATTCTCACAGGAGCAAATTTTACAAGGTTGTCATCAAGTAGATCCTTGTTTCATCTACTGTCTGTAGCTGTCTAATTTGTTTTGTCACCTAGATCATTAACATGATATTGTATTTGCAAAAATTACCAAATATAAAATGTTAATTTGAGTTTTTGAATTAAAAGAATGTAAATTATTGTCATAGTCTCGGAAGAAATATATACCAATGGGGTCCAGAGCTGGATACACTGCAAATATTGTCAGTGAAGATAGAACATTATCTTCCACTGCAGAAGTTTGCACTGTAACATTGCCTAATAGAACAAAGGTTACTACAGTACTTAAAAATGCTTGAGAATTAACAGAGTACTTCTTTCACAAAATTTTTGCAAGACAATGATATTGATTAATGTGGTGCGTCTATAGATACTGTATCTCATTTCTGAAAAACCTGAAATTCTCGTATATTGTTAATATGAGCAAATATAAGTTGTTAAAGTACATACAAAATGTAGTAACTATCATGTTTACGAGCTGTAGAAGTATGAAACCTGAATTTGGTTACAATAATTACATGTCTGCTGTTTAAAACTGAAACAGCACTTCATTCAAAATAATCTCCAGTTCCATTTACATATTTCTCCCATCTGTATTGCAGGCTATGAATGCCATGCCAAAAGTTCTTCTTTTGAAGTGAACCAGTCAGTGAGCCATTTTTTTACATTTTCATATGAATTGAAGTGTTGTTCAGCAAGGGCATGTCACAGTGATATAAACAGATTATAATTGGAGGTAGCCAAGTTTGGAGAATGAGAAGAATGCCTTAGTATTTCCAAACAGAATGCCTCGATCATTTTCCTAACCTGTTTTGGTGTGTGTGATGGAGCGTTATCATGGAGCAATATGACTTTGTGTTCCCTTTTTCCATATTTCAGTTGTTTCATGTAATGCTTGATTTAAATCACTCACTTGCTGTTGATAGTGATCAGTGTTAATGGTTTTAACAAGTTTTAGCAGCTGATAATAGATGACACCCTCCTGATCTCGCCAAACACAGGCATTGTCTCCTTTCCAAAGCGATTCGGTCTTCTAGTGGATGTCACGGGTCTGCCTGGATTCACCCATGACTTAAAACACTTAGGATTCTCAAAATGTATCCATTTTTCATCACCTGTCACTATTCAATGGAGAAACTACTTTCCTTTTTATCTGGCAAGTAGCATTTCACAATTGGCCTTTTGATTTGCTTGTTGTCTTTCATTCAGTTCATGCGTAATCCATTTTCTCACTTTCTCATCAGCTGAAAGCTTTGGGAAAAGTGCAGAAACGGCTTCCTGCCTCACATTAAATTGTTCAACAAGTTCCTGTGGAGTCTGAGTACCATCATCCAATAAGGCCTATAATTAGTAGTCTCGGAATTTTTTCGATGGTTTCTTGTGTTCGTCATTTCTCACATCTAAATCACTACTTCTGAATTTTTTGAACCACTCAAAACAGTTTTTTCCAAAAGCAGGTTCATTCAAAGCTTCAGCAAGAATTACATGCAATTTGGCAGCAGTGTTCTTCAAATAACAGAAAACCAATACCGTCTGCTAATCATAGTTTGTGTGACACAAAACTAGACATGTTTATGGGTTTGAAACAGAAACTGATGTGTGGAACTTGTGTTACTGTGAGCTGACATTCTTTGTCAGTTGTTGCAGGAAGCAGATGGCACAGCAGAAGCAGTCTCACGGGCTCTACACTGATGGGTAGCACCATCTAAAGGGAAATTCAAGTTTCATACTTCTATACCTGCTAATTTCTTAGAAGTCAGTTGTGCTTGCTTGAAGTGTGTAAGAAATTAAGCCCAATTGGGTAAGGCTGAAAAGATTAATCTGCATATCAGAGTACAACAATAAAGGTAAACACTAGAACAGATTTTTGACAGTCCTAAAATGGGAGGAAAGGGGGCATCTGGACCCTGCACCAAATATTTTCATATTTTATTTACACTAATACCTTAATTTAGTGCATCTTAATATCTACCTTTCACTAGCTACATAATAATTAAACAAGATAATTAATACATATGTACTTTACTAATTTCTTTGCTCATGCTAACAAGTTTCCTAACTGTAGACTTCCATATATAGCTATTTGTAGAACCTTCTAGGTGTGCTTAGTATATATTGCCCATTTCACTCCCACATATGTTATTAACACATGGACATTCCACTAAAGTCATTTTATTCTACCAGTGCACTTTGTGCAGGTGACTTTTGTTTCACACGCATATTCTCCGCATGCGGCTTTGTGGCACTTAACAAAGTTGCTCCTGGTCCTGCTGTTTTTGCAGTGGATGGTCTGGCACTTTTCTGTCCTCCCTGCTTCTTTATTTCCACAAGTTCATTTGCCAACTTAAATGTGAACTTTCCCTTTAGTCATTTCTTGTTATAGACTGTTTTGCAGGGGATGCATGCATTATTGCTGCCATATCAGGATGATGCAGAAGACAAATCATCATTTTCCTACATTCAACCCTGATAGTATATTTATTGGTCATTTGATCAACCATGTCTACTCCATAGTTTGTTCCATTGTAGATTTTTATGGTTTCACCTACTTCAGCATGCAGTGTTCTCGGGAGAAAGACATTCTTTTTTCCTTGCTATAGTCATGATGCAGCCTGTGTTGCCTTTCTGAAATGATATTGTATTGGTGTATTTAAACATTGGCTTCCTGGCCTCATCAGGGATCTCACAACAGACAATCACTGTACCAATTAGTTTCCTTTGCGCTGTTTGAAGAGAGGTCTGCCAAGTTTTTCTTGATTCAGAAATAGCTCCTCCATCAGATGCAGAATCATGTCATGTAGTGATTGCAGCTGTGCATGTCCTCTTTCCTGAGGTGCGGGGAAACTTCATTTAGTAAACATTTAAGACATCCCCCCCCCCCCCCCCCCCCCCCATGGAATTTGAGACCATATTTGTCAGCTTTGTCGAACATGAATTCAGTGAAACTGCATCTTGATTTGCTTGGTCAGAAGTTGCTTATCTATGGTTGTTTTCTGCAGGACAGGTAGAAAAAATGTTTTCCACTCAATTTCCCCCAAATTTTAGACAAGAGTGAATTTTTTGGCTGGTAGGTATACAGCTTGGGTTCATAGTTAATCAGAACGGAGAAATCTAAGCAGCTCATGAAGTAGGACCACTATTCATAATAGTGGGCTTCGAAAAAGGCAACTAAAGATCAGCCATGCACACATTATTTTGTACAAATGACACCACAAGCATATATATCGGCTAGAAATTTCTCCAGGTAAAGTGACACAGTCCAGTGATTGTTTTCTAGCACTTCTCGAGCATTTGATTGTGTGTTTCTTTGAGAGGTATCACTGCAGGGTCAAAAATCGTGTGGAAAGCACCGGCAAGTCGTCTACTAGCTGGCAGATAGTGTTAGTAGTACCTCCTCTGCTTTAGAATATTCGTAGCCAACATTCTGCCACAAGATTAAACTTAGGCAATCTCTCAGTTGCTTCCATCATTGTAGAGGCATTCAGTTGGGTCTGCTGTAAGGATTTACTTAAATTAGAATCTGAATCCTCCTGCCCCCTCCCCTAACATCATTCAGTGTCTTCATCTTCACTTGTCTCAGATACAAACCCTCACCTTAATCAGTGAAGTCAATTTCAAATTCAATGTTGGAGTTCTCAGAGATGTAACGTTTCTTCATCAGAAAAGTCAACACTTCTGAGATGTGTTCAAAAAGTCTCAAACTGCCAAAGAAAGTCATGTGAATGAAATGATCTGAACTGTCAGAATGGAATGTGCATCTGCCATAATGGAATAATGAGTAGCAAGAACTCTGCACGATTGCTGGTATTTGCAGCTTCATTGTTGGTGTATCCACATAAACTTGAATATTACAGTGGTGTCAAACTGACCCTGTCTGCCATTCTAGGTATGTTGAATGAACTGTCAAAAATGTTGAAATCATAACACATCATCATAAAGTAAAGAAGAAAGTATGAAAAGTTAAAACATTTCATAAATGAACAAAAAATTGATACTAAATTCAAGAAAAAGGAACAACAATCATTTTACATATCTTCTGCTGATCTAGCATTAATGTTCAGGATATGATACTGTGTTTCATGATGCATTGGAGGAGAGCAAGATTCTTAAACCAGCAGTCATCACCAAATACTATGTGTGAAAACATTTTGAATTCCTGGAATTATTATTCAATCAGATTTATGAAGCTGTTGCACTGTAGCCTCCCAAACTATCCTCAAAATTATAAACATGTGTCTACACTTGAATCTCCCTTACACAATATAGTACCTGCTATCTCTGGCAATCACAGCCTCAAAAGTTATTTTATTTTGCTCACATTTTCACTATCAAAGTGGCAAGTGATATACAGTCCATATGTTAAAATTAATTATGCAGGTTTGAGTTTTATTTATTACTTTGTGATTGTGTATCCAGTATTACACATTTATGGAAATGGTAATTCTGTTTCAGTCTGAAAAAGAGGAGAAAGAAGTTGAAAAAGATGTAGAAGAGAACAAGCAGAAAGAAGAAAAAGAATCAAAGTGAAGAGTGTGATAAGAAAACCTTCCCTGTCCCTCCCAAGTCCTTTATTTGGTGTCTAAGTGTGTTGTGTGACCCAGCTTAGCTCACTGCATCAAAACTCTCCTCGGCCGCCGGCCAACCAGCTTGCAGTCGATGAGACAAGAGCTTTTTATGTTCATGTGCAACACAAATTAAAGAATTGTAAAACCATTTTATAAGAATTTTTAAAAAATTCGAGAGTTATTTGTGTAGCTTTTTATGGAAGTTTTTCTATACAGTTGTGTGTATTAAGAGAAATACTAATGACAGTTATTGTTTAAAGTATATGAAATATGGATTTGTTTTCCTCTTCGACTTTTTGAGATGTGTTTACTACGATACAAAGTATTCCAATATTCATTCCACTATACCATCTGGATATTTTGAAGACTTTTCAACATAATTGTGTTTGTAGAATCATAGATTTTAGTCAAGGAGAGGGTTCTGGTGAAAAGAAGCCTTTTCTGTTGGCTCAAGATTTTACAATTACATTTAATGGAAAAGGTGAGATTCTAGACTGAGCTGGCCAGCACAAGATTTAAGGCATTAAATTTTGAGTAGAGAAGAATGATGTGAAAGACAGAGATGCCCAGAATAAAGTGAAAATACTGTAAGTAGATAGAGAATCATTTTCCCCTTAATTTCCTTTCATTGTAACTATTATATCAAGCTGTAGTGGTATATCTTTTATGTACACTACAGCATTTGAAGGTCCTTGACTGCTGTTATTGACATCACACACCTGAATAAATTTGTGAGTGATTGTTATGTGGTCAAGTGATCCCAGATTCAGAAACAAAATTGCATATATAAATGTTTGTTAGCTGTAAGAACCATTTTATTTTGAGAATGAAGTGAGCTACTATTCCTCCTCGTAAAATGTTCGCATGAAGACACTTAATGTGCAGGTTTCACAAAGTCTGCAAACAAGTGGGGAGGGGCAATGCTCTTTGTGGTGAAACAACCAAATATGGCATCCCTGGAAGTGCAACTGTGAAGGATGGTTTTAGATTCTTGGGACCAGACAAGCAGTGGACACTTTTATACACACATACAGTACAAGAGCACATAAGATTAAAAAATGATAAATGACTGAGCAACGAGATGGTAAGAGCTTGTTTTTCTCTGTACAGTGTGTAACCAAATAGTACTGTTTGTTTCACTTTTTGGTACCTTAGGAATGACTGATAAACTGTACAGGGTAATACATGCTTATAAACCTCAGTGTCACTAAAGAGTGAATCATGACATTTTTGGTTCAGTGAGTTTTGAGGCAGCTTGGTACAGCATGAAAGCTGCATATAGAATGTTTATACTTTAAATAAATGTGAATTGTCCTTATTTCTTCCCAACCACTTCAGCTTGTTAGTGTAGCCATAGCTGTATATTAAGATTTTATTAAAATATAATTTAAAGTGTCACAGCATGTGAATAAAGATTGAATGTGTGGTGCAGCATGAAAATGTGTATTATATGGAGATGTGTGTTTTTTCATTCTGCAACTGGAAGAGGTGCTTGCCCTTTCTGCAGATGGCATTTTGGACTCCATGAAGCATATCAGGGGATGATTTGGCAGTTAATGTTGCCTCAACCAACCTGCCAACAGTTCTTGGGGTAGAATATACATCTTACATCTCTCTCCCCCCATTCCTTTACCAAATCCCTGTTAACAGTTGACTGTGTTTTAGAATTGCAAATACTCATAGAATTATATTACTATATGGCATACCCTCCCTCTTTCACTCCACATACTCTTTAATTCATAGAAAAAATATATATTATATATATTATATATAAATATATCAGCTTTTTTGCTTTATGGACTGTAATTAAAATTTGGCCAATAAAGGTAAAATTCTTGATTTTCTGTTTTTGTTTCATTGTCAACAATATTAATGGTAATCTAGGTTTGTTTCAAAGTATGACTACAATTGCAGTTTAAAAATACACTGTAGCATGTAATAGTGCTCCATCCAAACAGCAACATCTTTCAGCAGTAGATGTCATTTTAAAGTAATGAAAGAATAGCCAATGCAGCCATTGGTAGTTTAATAAACTCTATAAAGAATAAACTCTTCTTGTGATATATATGTAGTGCACATGGAATCGGTTACAATTATGAAGGACAGGAAATAAATATATTTCCTGTCACCATTCTGAATTAAACTCTAACCTGTTTTGTATGTAGTAGCTCACAATTTGTTAGCATATGTAAGTTTCCCAAATCTTTTCCTTCTTTTAAATTCTCTCCCACAGTTCTAAGAGTTGGAACATAAGGTTCCAAACTTGGTTAACACATTTGTGTTTCTTGCTCTGTTGCCAGTAAAACTTTTCATTTGTTGCTATAACTAAAAGTGTATTTGATATTATTTGATTTTTGAATCCGGAAAGCTCTTGGCAGAATACAAAAGACCGGACAATTTTTTAGTTAAAAATTGTTCATAAAATTCATGTTGCTGACAAAATGTGTTTGTTCGTCACTGTGGTTGCATTAACAGGTACATCATTGTGATAACCATTGTGTAGTTGCTAATTTCATAGTTCCCAAAATACATTCAAAAACAACAATAATGCATTGCTTTAAAGAGTGTGTTGACACTACCAGAAAGGAGTCGTCCAGCCAACTGACAGTATTTATTATAGATATCATATTTGAATTTCTCTTTGAAACCAGCATTGTGTTGTGATTTTCTGTGTTGGAGGTAACTTAACTGACCAAACAGGAATCTCAGATCAACATGAATCTACCAACCAATGATTGGTTGTAAGTTAAGCTTACATTTTCTATCTCAAAGTACGTTGAGGGTATGTGCAGTTCTGGTTGTTGTTTTGATCAGTGAAGGATATGGGTTTTTTCATTTAACACTTGCACTAGTGAAGTAAAATAAGTTTTATTTATTGCATTTGCTGTGTGTCAATGCGTGCCCTGACCCAGTAAGAATTTGTAATCTGTATATAGTTCCTGAACAAAGTATTTTATCAGATTGTGTCAATTTCTTTGCTGGCAGAATTAGTTTGTCAAGACAAGCTGTGAATTGTGCTTGGATAGCTCAGTAGAGCACTTGCTCACAAAAGACAAAGGTCTCCAGTTAGTCTCCGTCCAGCACACAGTTTTAATCTGTGAAAAAGTTTCACATGAGTGCGCTCTCTACTGCAGAGTAAAAATTTCATTCTGGAATTTATTTTTAGTTTGTTTGCAGACATTTGTGCAAAAAACTAACACACAAATTACACATTCAGTGCAAACTTTCTTTAATAGCAATCAAGGCCCCTCAAAAATTCATTCACTTCAGTGTGAAGATTAGTAACTAGATTCAGGATTGCATTCAACTTGATCCATGCGAGTCATTACCGAGTTGCTCTAGAATTGTTGTTAAGGAATTCTTCATGGTAATAGTTTAACACAAAATGATCGTCAATGAGAAGGAAATTTTCATTTACACTATGTGAAAATATGTACAAATTTGACAGGTCTGAAGGTTATCCCAATAATTACTTGAAAAGTAGTTTCCAAAATATAACCATCTAGTCATGAGAAGTATTACTGCATGTGAATGTTTCTCATGTAGAGTTCAAGAAAATCTTCATACAAAGTTTTCATTTGCCATTAAAGTAACTTGTGCTTAAGTTGGTTAAGTATTGCTTACCAGTACTGATATCTGCCAGTTGTATTTTTAATTTCACTCTTGCACTGTATGCAAATGATACATGCTAACATTTACAAAAGTAGTTCAATTTCCTCTCATCTATAGTTTCCAGCAACAGCACACTACTAAATATTTGTCCAACCATTACGACTCTTCATCTAATTTTCTTTATTAGTGATCTTTCCTCACTGACTTGCTGAGGGCCATGATTGTTCTTCAGTTTACCAGTCTATCTTGTAACATCTTAACATTATTTCCTAAGTGTTTTACTTTGTCTCCCCAGTGTCCTCGTTTCGTGCACATACAGCTGTGCTCAAAGCACAGCATTTCATGACACTAATAAAGGTATATATTTTTGATGTCAGCTATTTCTTTATGTAAGTATTTACTGTTTCTCAGAATATTTACCTTTAAAACTTGCATTTCCGCATTCATTTCAACCAATAATGAAAATATTTTTTCCCACTTTGATATTGGCACCTGATAAACACGTTTCGAAGGATTAGACAGCTATTGGAAGTGAAGGAGATTGGAGAAAACATGCAGTTCATCATTGTGATTTCTATCAAATAATCAATTGGCCGATGTTCTGTTATACAGCTGGCCTGTCATGATGAAAAATTGACATATTTTATAGGTTCCTGAGTTTCTAGATGTCTCGCAAACAACTTTAAGTGCAGTTGAACATTCAAGTGTTCCTCAATCCAGTAAATCAATGGTCATGACACATTCATATCAACCAGAGAAACAAATTATTATTCTGTTGAGTGTTTCATTGACTGCCTCCTGGTTTCAGGTCATGATGAAACTTCCCAGTTGATTGATATGTGTGAGGTGAAAACTAAGCAGCAAAGTTTCATCTCCTGTTATGATATAGACTCTCAGATTTTGTGGAATCCTTTGGGCACAGACCTTGTTCACAGCTGAATGTTCATGCAAGACAATGTACTGCAAACTTATATATGCCTAAGGATGCCTTTACCTTGCATTGTTCCATAACAATCCTCTTTAGCCATGTTGCACATAACATAAATGTCTTTAGAAATTAAAATTAATTTTGATTGATCATCATGAAATTAATCACTGTTTGAGGCAGGACTATGACTAGATTCTGCAGGGTAAAAGTAAAGTCTTCTTCCTTTCTAAGATGATTACTTGAACAAACATATTAAATGTCTTCAGTTATGCCATTATGAAGATCTTACTGATCTTTCTACTAGAGGTGGTCAGTATGCCCACAGAGATTGCTCCTGACTTTTGACTTGGTTGTGGAGCAGTGAGAAGCTCTCGGGTTGAGCACAGGTGCTCATGAGTGAGGCAGCAGTCGTTTTCATAGCTAAACACTGACAAAGTGTGACCAAGAATGGCCTGCAATTAAAACTGCACACACACATGCATTTTAATGAATTTATTATTCATCTTCATAATATTTTGATCTATGAATTTTCTTGCTATCTTGTTTAGAAAGATTGTAGTATTGGAAAATGATGCAATTTTGTTAGTTGGACGTGTTCCAAGAAGTAAAAAGTTTACTCTTCTGTGTCAAACTCAATTTCCAAAGTTATTTCATAACTCTTCAGTGAAAGAGATAATACTCTCTAAATGTAAAATAAACTGAGAGATAAATCAGTCATGAAATAGAATCAGTTAATGCAGCAGTCTCTGAAGAAACATAATACAGTACACGACATCTATGTGACTATCATTTCTGACAGTAACTGCTGAATACAAAATTGTGTATATACATACAAGTTGACTATTTAAACAGATTCTGTGAGTTATACTTGTATATCTTCAGAAAATAATTTACATATACTTATTGTTTTGAATTACCAACATGTCACTGCGATCTAGGTTGAGACAGCAGCACTTCCGATAAAACTAAGCCTGGCATGCTAAAATGCGTTTCACTGGCAGTGATATTGGTGGGAATGCATAGCATTTGTTTAGCCACTTCAGAGTATGGGGAAGGCACAGGTATTAATTAGCCTTCCACAAAGTCAAAACATTCTTGAAATAATAATCTGAGCAATCCATGTTCAAATATCTCTCAAAGCTCATCTGTACATTTGGAAATTGAATGTCGGCTCCATAATTTTGATATGCGAAAGGAGTGGGATCTTTCTCTTCTTCTAAAACTATGGTATGTAACTTATATTGAACTGTTTGAGATGTATGTGTATATGTATCTTTTCCTCATTCACTCTGCAGTCTGGAACTGCGCTGCTGCTACGGTTGCAGGTTTGAATCCTGTCTCGGGCATGAATGTGTGTGATGTCGTCCTCTCATTGCACACAGACCCAGTCTCCCCCATCTACTCAATCTCCCACTTCCAAGCTCCACTCCCTCCAAAACCTCAAAACTCTAATAAACATAATCTGGAACCACAACACCCTAATTCAGTAGTTAACCTTCCCTCCAAACCTCTCTCCCAATCTGAAACCTCTGTCGTATCCAAAGGCCTCACCTTCAGCCCTACTCCCAGATTCAACCAAACAGCCCTCATCAAAGATTTAATGTCCTACACTCGTAGTCTCTGCTGGAAATATCACTTCGCCACAAAGAAAAATAATCCTAATCATTACTCCAAATGATCCAACTACCCAAGACACTATCCAAATTGAACCCTGCCTGGAACAGTTTGGTCCTCAATCACAGCGGGACCCACCTCCTCTTCCTCAAAATCACTCTCTCCAAACCTTCCAGGAATTTCTCACTTCCAGCCCTGCCTCTCAATCTTTCTTGAAAAACCTTAATCATACTCACAACATCACCACAGCTGAAGCCCAGGCTATCCGTGATCTGAAGGCTGACAGATCCATCGTCATTCTTCTAGCTGACAAGGGTTCCACGACCGTGATACTTCGTCGGGAGTATGTGGCTGAGGGACTGTCAGCTTTCAGACAATGCTACATACAAAGTTTGCCAAGGTAATCCCATTCCTGATGTCCAGGTGGAGCTTCAAGGAATCCTCAGAACCTTAGGCCACTACAAAACATTTCACCTGACTCCATCAACCTCCTGACCCCACAAACACCCCGCACCCCTACCTTCTACCTACTTCCTAAAACTCACAAACCCAGACATCCTGGCTGCCCCATTCATCTGTGACAGTTTTTTAGATTTATATGGAACTGTGTTGCCTTAAGTTAGATGATGAACAATAGAAAGGAATCAGTTTTTATGGTTTTAATGCACCATTGTCCAGAAAGTGAGAGATGTGAAAATAAACCTTAAGCACTCATTTCAAAGGGCTGTAAGAGTAAATGGTAGGAAAATCAAGTAAATTATTGTGAGCACCTTATGAAATGATGCAAATTCCTAATACAATTAAACTATTAACTTGAAATTATCCCAGCAGGAACTACCTCAGCTTGTTCAGGGTATATCCAGCAAACGTACATCCAATCTGCTGACATTCACAGAATGTCATCTTTTGTTATCTTAACTCCATAACAAATGGCACTAGTGTCTAAGGTTTCAACAGTGCAGTGGGAATTTGGTGCAGGCTTGCTGTGGTGGATTTCTGCACCAGCTCTAGCCCACTCCTCCCTCACCCCAATTGTATCTCGTGGCTGAGAGTGTGACTCAAGGTGAAAGATCAAGGGCTGAGATAACTGGCTCCACATTCAACTGAAAACCTTTATATTAAATTTTCACTTTTTCATAACATTTGCTTTAAACACACACTGTAAATCAATTACTTTAAATATGACAGTTTTAACAATAACAGACAAATTTTAACACTATAATAATGTCACATCTAAAAAGAACAATTTAGTGGTTGTTGAAAAACTTTCCCAGTCCCTTGAGGTCTAATATTCATTTACAAATATTAAAAAACAAATGTAGTTAATAAAACTACCACAAGTGCAGAAAGATGATATGGTCATTATTTGCTTTTAGGAGTACCTTGCAGTAAAAACTTCCTCAGAAGCGATACTTGGACCTCTCTGTGCGCTGGCAGACAACAGCTGATGAAGCTGGGAACCCACTTGACCTCTGTGGCCATTACTGGTTGTATAATACTGCCCCATTTTTGAGACACCATAAATGATACAAAATTAGTCGTAGAAACATGTTGATGAACCTTATAAGGCCAATAGCATGTTTATTGTATTGTTTAGGCACATCAAACAAGATCCTTTAACCATGTGTCTGAAAATTTACTTACATCCAGAGTTAGTACTTTAGCACCATATTAAGGTGCAAGTGCTGGAGATAATGGTCAAAGCTAAGTTATCAATCACTGTGCTAGCTTCAATTCAGAGACGATACTAGGGACATAGTGACAAGTAAAGATTTTAAGGGGAATAAAAAGTGAAAAGGAGATTTTTTACTTCTTGTAACTCCCATCTCTTCTCATTTCACCCCTCCCTTCTATCACCTCTTAAACAATTCTGACACACTTCATAACATATTGTCTTTGATCTTCTACTCTCTTGACACTTCTCCTTCATCTTTCACTGCTTTCCAGCTTGGTAACCAGCCAACTGTCCATTATTTTCCAACCATCCCCCTTTGTCACACCTCCCACTCCAGACAAAATCTTCTGTCCTCTGAGCTAGGAACCTGTGGTTTTCAAAATAGGACTGGTGTTCTGTTTTAATTCACTCTTAGCAATACAGTGAGTTTGTGCCCAAAGGTAATGTGACAAAACTAGACCACTACGCTGTTATTCAATTAAGGTGATAAATTTCTGCTGCTCAATTGAACAATGAAAACTGGATAAAAAGTAAAGTAGTGTAGTGACAGTACTTACTATAAAACCTGACAGTAAACGGTTGGGTGTGAAAAGTTTCCTAACTCTCTTCCATTAAATCTTTGTGTGATGAAAGTATGTGATAGTGATTAGTAAGTGTAAAAATCTAGTCACAAATGTAGAGAACAGGTAGAATACTACAGCAGCAACAATTTGATTTTGGCAACTGTGATGGTCTAGTTGTGAGAAGTAGGGAAAGTTGACTTTACAAACATATTTTCAACTTAAAAGGTGAACTGCACTGTACATTATGAATACCGCCATTTGATGACAGGTCAAATGAATATTAACCTTAAAGTTGCTAAAGAAAGAAGTGTCATAAAATGCAAGTAGTTGCGTAACATTCATTGTAGGTACAAATGAAAAAATCTGAGCACTATGCTCAGGCTGAGGCTTGCTGAGAGTACATCTTCCCATATGTCATTTGTAAATGGAATGGATAAAAGAGATTGTACGTTCCACCACACATTGCATCGTGGATTTAGTGGTGGTCACAAGGAGAAAAACAGAAGTTGCGGTGCCATTTGATGCTCGCCAAGAAATAAATTGCACTGTTTTTGTAGGGAATTCGTATTATTCATTTATAAATAAAATTCAAGTAGTAATTTATGAACCTATTTTCACTGTGTGTGCTGGAGTGTAAACTGTTCAATATTACAGTTTTTATCAACAAGTTGTAATTATAAAAGCAAGGTTTAGAATGAAGTGAAGAAAAAACACAGGACAAGATAAAGCAAAATGTTAGTTTATTCAATAAAAATAATACATTTAATGACAAAGGTAACTTGAAAAAGATTGATCTTAGGTTTTTTAAAAAAAACATGATTATTAAAGTGTGCAACCATTTTGCATAATGGAAAATACAGATTTAATCAATATAACTAACATTCTCCATAAGGAGCATTTTTGACAATAAATTGTTTGGATTTGCCTTCGTGTGCAAGAGTGTGGAATTTCTATAAACTTGCTTTAAGGTTTTCAAGAACTTGCCCAATTTTCTTAATATCATAATATTTTAGAGCAACTAACTCGCATTCCTAGTTAAGCATAATACTGTAAGTTAATTAAAAAAATTTCTTTATTCTTATTAACTCAGTAAATCAGAATTTAAAGCTGACACAGAGAAATTAACATCCAGTATTAATATCCAAGTGAATATTTCTATACATACCTTAATGTGTGACTTAATGTACTACTAATGTTAGAAAGCCTTCAGTGAGGGCATAATTTGACATAAAGTAAAAGTTTAAATGTTAGTAAGCATTTTCAGAAAGTGTCTGGTTATAGTGTAGAAATGCATCAAAGTGAAATAGGGGAGTGCAGTTCAGAGCAGAAGAGAACAGAAGTGTATGAAATGTGGTGCTCCAGAAGAATGGTGAAGATATGATGGATTGATACAGTAGGATGACTACTACATGTGGTAGATATTCCGAATTTTATTATCTAGTGATGTACATTCATAGATCATTGATTTAAAACGCAGGAGACTTGTCAATATAAATAGCGTAACAGATATAGTGTGTAAAAAGTCACTGTGTAAAAATAAACATTAAAAATTTGTCTTATTGCTCTACAACGAAATCATCTTTTAAGAATTCAATGAGTGAATAATAATTTTGCACTAGGATCATGTGTAATTTCACCTTCATTAAACCTAGTTCCATAGTATGAAAGTTTTCACTTTTGAATTACTAAAAAATGCATAACTATGTATTGAGAAGACTGTGAGTAGAGTTTGAGTAGAATTGAGAGCTTCATCAGACCACTCTTGAGACTGAAGACCCAACATTATTTTATGCTTTTCTGCAAATGAACAAAAAACATCTGTATGTAGTTATTGTTGTATATGCTTTTTGAACCCTGTATTTTATGTTATGATTACTAAAATTTTAGATTAGTTGATCCTCAAAGATATAAGTATCTTAAAATATCTGTGGTGAAGTAGTGACTTCACCACTATTTGGAAACATTTTAACAATTCAATTATGTAAATAAATCCCTTGTAGTATTATAGCATTAGTGTATTACCTTCGATTTTGGCTCCTTTATTTTTAGGAATCTTGATAATGGATGATAGCTACATGAGACTGGTCGTCAGTATGCTGTAATGTGCAAGCAAACCTCTGTACTACATCCCATAATCCAACCACTTGCCAGTGCACTGTGGCAACATGGAAAATTTAACCAATAACTTAAGTTCACAACAACATTGTAGTTTATTTTGAGACACATTCAAAGGTTTACGATTTCCTCTCAGCTATCAATATTCAATAAAAGCATTTTGTTACACGAAGTACCTTTGTCACCTCTTTTGTTCTTCTGGTGTCGGCATGTATTGGGTACATATGTTTGAATTGTTTGACTGTCAGATGCCCCATCCAGAAGAACAATTTCATTTTCTCTGCTCTTCACAAACACCATGATTCTTGTGTGAACAGATCTACCATCATCTAAAAACAGCCGATGGAGGACACAGAAAAATGGACTTGCACAGGGTAGTGTCTTGGCTCCAATATTATTTAACATCTATACCAATGATCTTCCCATCAGCCGTCAGACACGAATGTTCATATATGCTGATGATGCAGCAGTGGCCACACAGGATAAAACCTTTGAACAAGTGGAGGAGAATCTCACAGGAGCCTTAACAGAACTTGCTACCTATTACGACGGCAATAATCTCAAACCAAACCCTAGTAAATCTGCAGTATCCGCCTTCCATCTTAGGAACAAACAAGCTAAATGGAAACTCCGAGTCATGTGGCAAGGGGAAGAGCTGAAACATACAAACAGCCCAAAGTACCTGGGAGTAACATTGGACAGAGCACTTACTTTTAAGCAGCACTGTCACAACACTAAAAAAAAGGTCTGTGCCAGGAACAACATACTGCGGAAGCTAACAGGTTCATCGTGGGGAGCTCAACCACATGTTTTGCGCACCACGGGTCTGGTGCTGAGTATCTCAGCAGCGGAATATGCGGCGCCAGTTTGGAGGAACTCTGCTCACACTAAGCAAGTTGACGTCGCCGTAAACGAAACTGTACGTATTGCCACAGGATGCCTCAAACCAACTCCCACAGACATCATTTACCCCATCATAGGCATAGCACCACCCACTATCCGCAGACAAGTAGCCGCCGAGATCGAAAGATCAAAACAAAAGAATGATCCTCGACACCCGATGCATATGCACCGAAAACAACGTGTCCGGCTGAAATCCCGCAGGAGTTTCATTGAAACTACTGAAGAGCTCACCACCAAGCCCGCCGCAAGGCGGCTATCTCTTTGGGAAGAAATGGTGCCACACTCCACAATGGAACTACTTGAGGAGGGATCTGCAGGATTTCAACTACCTTTTACAACTTGCAGGTCATTAAACTGGCTGCGCACTGGAGTAACTGGGTGCAAATCAAACCTATTTAAATGGGGTTACAGTGATGGCGACAGGTGTGAATGCGGAGCAATACAGGACTTGGACCACCTACTGATCTGCCCAGATATGTCTATAACATGTACTAAAGATGATATTTTGAAAGTCAATGACAAAGCAATCTACGTTGCTGATTACTGGGAAGGGAAGATATAATTGGTGCATCCGGACACGGAAGAAGAAGAATCAATTAAAAAAAAATTACCTTTAGTTAATTTAAAAATGTCTTTGCTTGAAAGAAACTAGTGCCAGGCCCCTTGGCCATTCCAATAGTTCTGTTCTTGCTCTAAAAATCTAAGTCTTAGAGTTTTCATAATTTAGCACATTTTTGATGAGATCTGAACTTTTATCTTTCAGATCTTGGAATCACCCTTTCAAAATTAGGAAAACAGGCACGGTCTTCTCTTCAAAAACTTTCTTCCTGCAGTTATGCATGCATGTTTCGATCTTTAAATCTGTTTTGTCAGTTGGGCAAGTCTGGTGGTGTTGTGATTCTGCCATTTGAAAGTTTTAAATAGTCTTAGTCCATTCAGAATTCATGCACAACCAGTTCTTATACTAGTCACATTTTCTGTGCACCCAGCAGCAGTGACCATCCTTGATAAGAATGCTTATTTTTTGTTGTAATATTTCTCTCTCAGCTCCTCAAGTAGCACATAAAACTGCACAGAAATGAATGCTGTCAGCAAATGTACTACCTGACTTAGGGTGACATATCCCCAGTTGATTAATGAATGGTGTAAATAATCTACAGTAGGGGAGGCTCTGGTTGGAAAAACCAGTGCAAAACCAGTGGATCAGAAATTCCACAGCAACTGTAGCACCTCCAATACAACTCTCTCTCTCTCTCTCTCTCTCTCTCTCTCTCTCTCTCTCTCTCTCTCTCTCTCTCTCTCTCTCTCTCTCTCTCTCTCTTCCCCCCCCCCCTGCCTCCCTTACAAAGTGACATTTTGCTTTGTTGGGTAGTCTCTGTAAGTCAGGGTACTTACTGTTGACTCATGGTCATTCCCACATTTTCGCATCTGTATGCCATTATTGTTATTGTTGTTGTTATTATTATTATTATTATTATTATTATTATTATTATTATTATTATTATTATTATTATTATAACAACTAATGATAAGCTTTTTCCACCCACCTGGATAGCTGTTTGGTCAAAGCATCATTTCCGGGATGGGCAGGTGCAATGGCCCCAGATCGAATCTGCCCAGTGGATTAACAATGAAGGTTTGTGTGCCACCCAGCCTGGATGTGGTTTTATAGGCAGTTTCCCACAGTGCATTAGGTGAATACCAGGCTGGTAGCCACATCACACCTCCGTTAAACAATTCACAAACATATAGTACTAATATAAGTAGTAGTTTTTTTCTATGTTATACCTTCCTGTTTTTACGTCATAAGAATCCTTCAGTACACACCTGCCTCAGTACGTACCAGTTTAGTTGTTGTTCATATTCCTTAACACAAGTATCAGTCTTTATTCGCTCTTAGTATTATTCACGTAACCTTTTTGTTCCTCTGATTCATGATATTAAATTATCATGCTGTCTATGGTATATAAGTATGCTCATGCTCTTTGGCATAAATCACGTATACACATTGTAATAACGTAACAAATTCTTGTTGACACTATGGCAAAAGTACGTGTTTTACTGCTTGTAGTACATCCTGTCCAATAATACAAACCTTATTTTCGCATGTGTTCTAATCACTTTCATGTTTCTTTGCATCCATTATGTTATGTTTTGCCCCACATACTTCTGTTGTGGTCTTCAGTCCTGAGACTGGTTTGATGCAGTTCTCCATGCTACTCTATCCTGTGCAAGCTTCTTCATCTCCCAGTACCTACTCCAACCTACATCCTTCTGAATCTCTTGGTCTCCTTCTACAATTTTCACCCTCCACGCTGCCCTCCAGTACTAAATTGGTGATCCCTTGATGCCTCTGAACATGTCCTACCAACCAATCCCTTCTTCTAGTCAAGTTGTGCCACAAACTCCTCTTCTCCCCAATCCTGTTCAACACCTCCTCATTAGTTATGTGATCTACCCATTTAATCTTCAGCATTCTTCTGTAGCACCACAATTTGAAAGCTTCTATTCCCTTCTTGTCCAAACTATTTATCGTCCATGTTTCACTTCCATACATGACTCCACTCCACACAAATACTTTCAGAAATGCCTTCCTGACACTTAAATCTATACTCGATGTTAACAAATTTCTCTTCTTCAGAAACGCTTTCCTTGCCATTGCCAGTCTACATTTTATATCCTCTCTGCTTCGACCATCATCACTTATTTTGCTCCCCAAATAGCAAAACTCCTTTACTACTTTAAGTGTCTCATTTCCTAATGTAATTCCCTCAGCATCACCCAACTTAA
This sequence comes from Schistocerca cancellata, assembly GCF_023864275.1. Taxonomy (NCBI): domain Eukaryota; kingdom Metazoa; phylum Arthropoda; class Insecta; order Orthoptera; family Acrididae; genus Schistocerca; species Schistocerca cancellata. Next base: position 806,934,443 of record NC_064626.1, on the reverse strand, counting down.
GTCAACTACATTCCATTATCCTAGTTTTGCTTTTGTTGATGTTCATCTTACACCCTCCTTTCAAGACATTGTCCATTCCGTTCTACTGCTCTTCCAAGTTCTTTACTGTCTCTGACAGAATTACAATGTCATCCGCAAACCTCAGTTTTTATTTCTTCTCCATGGACTTTAATACCTACTCCAAACTTTTCTTTTGTTTACTTTACTGCTTGCTCAATATACAGATTGAATAGCATCGTGGAGAGGCTACAACCCTGTCTCACTCCCGTCCCAACCACTGCTTCCCTTTCATGTCCCTTGACTCTTGTAACTGCCATCTGCTTTCTGTACAAATTGTAAATAGCCTTTCACTCCCTGTATTTTGCCCCTGCCACCTTTAGAATTTGAAAGAGAGTATTCCAGTCAACATTGTCAAAAGCATTTCTCTAAGTCTACAAATGCTAGAAAAGTAGGTTTGCCTTTCCTTAATCTTTCTTCTAAGATAAGTTGTAGGTTCAGTATTGCCTCACGTGTTCCAACATTTCTACAGAATCCAAACTGATCTTCCCTGAGGTCTGCTTCTACCAGTTTTTCCATTCATCTGTAAAGAATTCGTGTTAGTATTTTGCAGCTGTGACTTATTAAACTGATAGTTCGGTAATTTTCACATCTGTCAACACCTGCTTTCTTTGGGATTGGAATTATTATATTCTTCTTGAAGTCTTGAGGGTATTTTGCCCATCTCGTACATCTTGCTCACCAGATGGTAGAGTTTTGTCAGGGCTGGCTCTCCCAAGGCCGTCAGTAGTTCCAATGGAATGTTGTCTACTCCCGGGGCCTTGTTTCGACTCAGGTCTTTCAGTGCTCTGTCAAACTCTTCACGCAGTATCATATCTCCCATTTCATCTTCATCTACCTCCTCTTCCATTTCCATAATATTGTCCTCAAGAACATCGCCCCTGTATAGACCCTTTATACACTCCTTCCACCTTTCTGCTTTCCCTTCTTTGCTTAGAACTGGGTTTCCATCTGAGCTCTTGATATTCATGCAAGTGGTTCTCTTTTCTCCAAAGGTCTCTTTAATTTTTCTGTAGGCAGTATCTATCTTACCCCTAGTGAGATAAGCCTCTACATCGTTAAATTTGCCCTCTAGCCATCCCTGCTTAGCCATTTTGCACTTCCTGTCGATCTCATTTTTGAGACGTTTGTATTCCTTTTTGCCTGCTTCATTTACTGCATTTTTATATTTTCTCCTTTCATCGATTGAGTTCAATATTTCTTCTGTTACCCAAGGAGTTCTACTAGCCCTAGTCTTTTCACCAATTTGATCCTCTGCTGCCTTCACTACATCATCCCTTAGAGCAACCCAATCTTCTTCTACTGTACTTCTTTCCCCCAGTCCTGTCAATTGTTCCCTTATGCTCTCCCTGAAACTCTGTACAACCTCTGGTTTAGTCAGTTTATCCAGGTCCCATCTCCTTAAATTTCCACCTTTTTGCAGTTTCTTCAGTTTTAATCTACAGTTCATAACCAATAGATTGTGGTCAGAGTCCACATCTGCCCCTGGAAATGTCTTACAATTTAAAACCTGGTTCCTAAATCTCTGTCTTACCATTATATAATCTATCTGAAACCTTCTAGTATCTCCAGGATTCTTCCATGTATACAACCTTCTTTCATTATTCTTGAACCAAGTGTTAGCTATGATTGTTATGCTCTATGCAAAATTCTACCAGGTGGCTTCCTCTTTAATTCCTTACTCCCATTCCATATTTAGCTACTACGTTTCCTTCTCTTCCTTTTCCTACTGTCAAATTCCAGTCACCCATGACTATTAAATTTTCGTCTCCCTTCACTACCTGAATAATTTCTTTTATCTCATCATCATCATCATCATCATCATCATCATCATCATATGCGGAGCTAGTTGGCATATAAACTTATACTACTGTAGTAGGTGTTTGCTTCATGTATATCTTGGCCACAATAATGCGTTCACTATGCTGTTTGTAGTAGCTTACCCGCACTCCTATTTTTTTATTCATTATTAAACCTACTCCTGCATTACCCCTATTTGACTTTGTGTTTATAACCCTGTAGTCACCTGACCAGAAGTCTTGTTCCTCCTGCCACCGAACTTCACTAATTCCCACTATATCTAACTTTAACCTATCCATGTCCCTTCTTAAATTTTCTAACCTACCTGCCCGATTAAGGGACCTGACATTCCACGCTCCGATCCGTAGAACGCCAGTTTTCTTTCTCCTGATAACGACGTCCTCTTGAGCAGTCCCCACCCGGAGATCTGAATGGGGGACTATTTTACCTCAGGAATATTTTACCCAAGAGGAAGCCATCATCATTTAATCATACAGTAAAGCTGCATGCCCTCAGGAAAAATTACGGCTGTAGTTTCCCCTTGCTTTCAGCCGTTCGCAGTACCACAACAGCAAGGCCAGATCAGTCAATCATCCAGACTGTTGCCCCTGCAACTACTGAAAAGGCTGCTGCCCCTCTTCAGGAACCACACATTTGTCTGGCCTCTCTACAGATACCCCTGCGTTGTGGTTGCACCTGCAGTACGGCCATCTGTATCGTCGAGGCACACAAGCCTCCCCACCAACGGCAAGGTCCATGGTTCATGGGGGGGTTCATATACTTATATTTGTCATATTCATTATTTAGACTCCTTTCTAGTGTGTTGTTCAACCATGGCTTTTTAGAGAGAGAGAGAAACATTAGCTCAAAAAGAATGACGGGACAGCTGGAGAATGCCTGATTATACATAGGACAAAAGATAAGTAACACGACTGGGCACTCAGGTCCTTTTACTCAACAAGCATGTAATTAGCAAAGTGTCAAACCCCCTGAGATCTTAGTATGATGCTCAGATCTGTTCTCTTCGACCTTGCTCAGATCTTCTCCACCTGAGTTACTCTCTATAACACTGACTTTAACGAAGTATTTATTATACTCTTCATGACTTTCCAATAACATCAATGCTCTTCCTTCTCATCACTAGCTTCCCTTTCCTCATTTTCTAACTGCAAACTGACTTTGTGAATTACTCCTAAAATGAGTCCATACTTTTGTCTGCAGGTATAATATTATCATGACTTTCATTGTTCGCACTTCCTTTATTCTTTAACTTTTCATCCTCTATCTGTTTATAATTATAACTTTCTTAAGTACAAATGCTCAACAACTCTTCGTTCCATATATTTACACAAGGGTTACCACAAAGGTCATATTCTGTAGAGGCCACCTCTCTCACCATACTGATGCGCAAGATGTCAGCTCCTTTAGCTTTTATGTTTTCGCTTACACATTTTTGTCCAGCAGACTCCATCAAGTCAACCTTCTTCCTTGTATTTACAGTCTCTGTTTTGCCCTAAATATGTATCTTTTAAATACCTTGTCATGTGCTCTATCAAATCTTACTTTCTTGGATTATTTCATTATTATTCTTTGTTTTAGACTCAAGTTCATCTGTAGCAGTTAAACAGTCATTGCCATCTGCGATCAGACCTCCTCCAAATGTACTGAGATTTGCCTGAGATAAAGCCTGCCGTTCATAATCTGTCATTTTCATGGAAATATCTCAATCCCCCATGATGTTTCTTTTTTCTGTATTAAATCCAACCCTTCCTCACCTTTAAGCGAATCCTGAACTTTGTGCTACGACCTCTATTACCATTCTCATTGTGCAACTACCTGTGCTAGTGCCATTAATTCTTTCTGTCTTTGCAAATTGTTTTGCCTCTTGTCTTCCAATTTATTTCCAACCTTTGAAATTCTGATTGTTACCTGCCAACAAGCCTTAACTGATCCAAAGCCTGTGTAATTGCAATAACGTCTGTTTTCAGAATACAGATTAAGTTTGCCTATGGCTGTACTGGTACCATAACTTAGTCATTATGATTGAAATTAGATCATTCTTTCAATGGTCCACATACAGATTCTTTTCTAAACATGTCTGAAAGAACCCTTTATTAATTTTGAACTTGCACCTAATGACATTTCAACCTTCAAATAGGTCTCTACTGAAGCAATTCTACCCACTACTCAACCAATACTGATTCACAAATGCCCTTATAAATTGGTCGTATGAGTTGAATTGTGATCCTTTTCGCTTTGCCCAAGATAATGCTTTGGCCCCTCCTCTAATAATTATGCAACCTGTTTCCTTCTTAATGTCATACTGCTCAGGAAATATCCCTTAAATTGTTGTTTGAAGGCAAGTGGATGAGGGCTCCCTCTGGCAGAGAAACTACGGAACTTACACACTTGCAGATGCTGATCATCAGACGTTACACAATTTTTATTTTTTCCTTTCATTTTTTCTGCTTATACTAAGCTTCAAGTTTTTACTTTATTTCAGGCTCAACTTGAGTGGCATAATGAGCCACAGATTCAAACTATACCTTGAATCTGCTATCAATTTTTTTCTTAATTTCTTTCAGTTCTGAATGAAGTCTTTTAACTACCTTTACTCTCCTATACAAATCAAGATACAATTTTCTATCTGCAAAGCCTGCTGCTTGTGAGCTTTTTCACAATTCTCATTAATTTCTGTCTGTTCATTCCCTAATCGTTGTTCATTAGATTTTTAATACGTGATTAAAGATTCATGTGCCTCCAGGCTTCCACCACTCCCTTAATCTTAGATACTTCCTATTTTGCATTAAAGCTGACTAAGGTTCATCCCTACCTGTTTCAGCTAATTTGTCAATCTTCTTGATAGGTAGAGTTTCAAATTTAGTTTCTGCATTTTGTTCATTTGGGAATTTCCTTTCACCTTCTTCCCAGTTCTCGTAAAATTTTTACCTCTTCAGCACAACTGATGACAAATATACCCTTCCTTATCCTCTCTAAGCATCTTTCCTTTTCCAAGATTCTCTTATTTTGGTAGCAAAATCTAGAGCTCCATAGACAGCCTCTTAAAGTACTTTATCAGTCACTTCACTACAGTCACCTCAGTAAAAGATCTATACACAATCACTACATGTCAAATCAAATGACAAACTGCAATATCCACATTTTGGCCATATATGATGATTTTAAAATAACAGGGAAACTATACAACACACATTTAAATTATACTACAGGAGGAACTACCATCGCTTGATACTGAATAGTGCAATCTTTTGATGATCTGTGCAGTAGAGTAACAAGACTCACTGGTCAGCAGCAGGCAGAAGTGACCACCACCTCGGTCCCAAGATTAGAAACTTTCTTTTTGCTCCTCTATAACAGAAAATCAACTTAAAGTATGCATAAACAATGAGTCCTTCTTTAAATTTGCATAACTCCGTTAATACTCTTAACTGTTTGATGTAACTCTGAAAGTATTTGCTGCTGATATCTTGTTATTACTACTACTACTACTACTACTACTACTACTCCTACTTGGTGTTTCCACATTAGTTCATCCTGTTCATTACTACCTTTCTAGGGTTTTGACAGAAGAAACTAAATCAGTGTTCTTTCAGATCCTCATATTTGTACAAGTTACAATGTAAGTGTTATGTTCTGGAGTAAGCAATGCCAACAGAATTTTACAAGAAGCCAAAATGAGGAAAGGTGTAAGACTGTGATCATTGAAATTTAATTTGGATATTGAAGGAGAAATTAAGTAGATGATATGATTCTCTGGAGACATAGTAGTACTTGCCAAAAGTGACCAGTAACTGCATTAGGTGTTTGATTAAATGGAATTGTGTGGTAATTTGTCACTATAACATCTTCAAAAACATGAAGAAAACTAAGGTTATTATGTGCATGACAGGTGGTTGTACTATATGACTAAATATTAAACTTATAAAATAGCATATTAAACAGGTGGATGAATTTTACCATCTTTGAAGTAAAATAGATAAAGAAGGGAGGTGGAAAAAGACAAAAGGTTCCTGAGAAAAAGAAACAGCTGCTAACATCTAAAAATATAAACTCTGAGACTAGAAAAAAAATTAACAATAAGCTATGTTTGGAGCATGGCTCTGATATATTGCTACAGAAAGGTGTGCTTAATATTGTGGGGAGAACAGTCATAAAGGAGAGTCCAGGAAAAAAACCAGGTAAGTTACATTTTTTCTCAAAGTCCTCATCGCCATCATGCTGCGTGGGTTAGCCGCATGGTCTGAGGCGTCTTGTCGCAGTCCGTGCGGCTCCTCCCTCGGAGGTTAGAGTCCTCCCTCGGGCATGGGTGTGTGCGTTCTCCTTAGCATAAGTTAGTTTCAGTTAGATTAAATAGTAAGCAAGCTTAGGGACCGATGGCCTCAGCAGTTTGGTCCCATAAGACCTTACCACAAATTTTCAATTTGTTTTATCCATTGTGTTTCTTAGAGAAAGTTGTTGCTTCAGTACTGTGTAATAGGCTAAATCATGTTGAGATATTGACATTGGGGAATAAAGATGGAATTCCAAAAATGAAACTACAAAACAGGGAAACACTGGCCTAGTTACTGATGTTGCTAAGAAATTAAAGCAGAGTTCACATGAAATGAGGTAGTCTTGCAAATGTTCCTGTCTTAGAAGCTTTGATGTTACCACTGAAGCAGAAAGAGGTGAAATATTACACAAATTTAACAGTCTAGAAACGCATTATGATTGGATCAGAATGCACATTTGAAAAGTTTATTAACAATGCTATATCTTAACAGAAGGGGACCAAGTCAGACCTGTGAAGTGAAGTTACCTGCATTTTTGTACAGAGTTAGTTCCTGTAGGATCTGATAACAAGCATGGTATCACAAAAATGAATTTGAATATCTACAGAAGAGCCTGAAAGGTGACTGGTTTTTCACTGCAAGACGAGGGTAAATGTATCTGCACAGGAAGCTTGATGAATCTACCACATTGTTGATAAGGTAAATCTACTAGATCATTGATATAGTCACATAAGCAGTTCTAAAGGCCAACAAAGCTATTTATAGACGTGTTTACATCAACAAAATGTTTCTGATGTTTAAAGAACTTGTCGTGCAGTTGATGTTTTCCATGAAACCTACAGATGCATTGAGAACATGACTTTTAACATGACCTTCAGATACTGATGCAGTAACGCATGCACCCATTGCGAAGCATTCACTACCAAATTGAAAGCACTGTCCTCACAAATGATAAATAAGAAATTGAAAACTTAACAACCATGAATGAAATGAAAGAAAATATGAAACTTTTTACCATGCAAAAAGAGATGCAAGACACACAGCTATGAAAACCAATATGATGGAAACAGTTTGCATGGATTTTGAAAAAAAGTCTGAATACCAAACATAACTATGAATGATGTGTACTATAAATGTCTGCTATCAATGTATTCATTTAACATCCACATTATCTCCACAGGACAGTCAGTTTTCTGTGTGTACCATGAAGATATTAGCAAGAAAGGTCCTAATGAGGTAGCATTATTTCTTTGTCATTTCATTACTAACTGTACAAATGACAATGTTGAATAGCTTCATGTGTTTTGAGACTCTGCCGGAGGACAAAATAAAAACTTCACAATTTTTTACTTCAAGCACTGTGTCATTCATAATAACATCCACGATTTGACACACATCAACATCTCATTTCCAGAACTAGGTCATTTGTACATGGAATATAAGAACTTCCCCAGAGGACTTCATAAGCAGGACCGAAAATTCGAGAATGATACTATCATCTTTCACTGTGGAAAGTGTTTGTCAGGAATGGATTATCATATGACTGATAAACTGGATGGTGGATAATAATAATAATGATGATGATAAAATATTTGAAATGTTAGTAAAACATTTATACATACAAAAAAAATTGAGTCACTTGCTTCATCCCCTTTCTGTTTCAGGAGACTGGTTTCTTTCCTGAAAATAAGTAGTTGCTTGAGTAAATTTTTTTTTATTTAGTTTTGTTTTATTGATGTTATATTCTTTAAAACTACCTTGTTTCATTCACTTTGACTTCATCATTTCACTCTGTTTGAATATACAGTGTGATCAATCCTTAATGCAACCGCAATGTGGGCTTCTATCCTCCCTCCCCTCCTCCCCCGCAGTAGCTAGCTGGTGGTGGCACTGGCAAGGAGTAAACTTCCCCTCTTCTGTGGGGCCTTTGTTTGTGTAGAAATCTTGTGCAGGTTGTTCATGTTCGATAGGCAATGCAATACAGTGTACTGAAAGTGTTTCAAATGAAAAGTGAAAAAACAAGTACTGTATTCACCAAAGAGTATTTATGTATGATCCATATGTGCATGCAGAATCGGTATGTGCAGTAAGGAGATTACTTGGAGAGACTTTTCCTGATGTTCAGTTTCTTAATCGGAGTAAAATTCATTGACTGATAAATTTCGAGAAACAGGAAGTGTTACTGACAGAAAACAGAGACAACCATGTACAGTAATCACAGGAGGACCTCTGGATAAAATTGGACGTGCTCTAGAAAATTCTTCTACGAATTCAGTTCGACATATTTCTCAGCAAATGGGAATTTCCTATGGCTCTTTTCAAATGTTTATGAAGTTACTGAATTTATAACCCTATAAAATAATTACAGTGCAATTTTAGAAAAACCATTGTTCCACCTTTATAGATATGTTAGTTCCCATATAACCATTATTTGAGTTCTGAAAAGCCTAATGTAACATGATCAAAAAACAGTAGTGTGGTGCATTATAAGAGGTGCAAGAATAACAGGCCTTGTTCTTTCCAGGGAACAATTAACAGTGACAGAGATGCGGAAAACATTGTTGCTACTGTCCCCCCCCCCTCCCTTTTTCCCATTAACTGAGAGAAAACTAGAAAAACTTGCTTTTATAAACTTTCAGCAGGACTCTGTCACAGAGCATACAGCCAACTTTTCATTACATGAAATCCATAATGTGTTTCATGATACAATTATCACTAGCATCACATGACCCAATGTTGCCCCCTCTTTTAAATCACTGAAATTTTTATCTCTTGGGGTGGGGGGAGAGGATCAGATTGAGAGAAGGAAATCAAAATCAGGGTAGACAGGTGAAGTTCAATATATTATTTCATAAAAGGTGACGTGCCACTGGAACCAAACCGCGATGATGTAAATCGAGACAGTGGTGTTCAAAGCATAGCAAGAAACAATGAATTAGATGTGAGGACAAACCAGCGAAAGAGAAAGTATCCTCTCCTACAGTTAAGTAAATTAGGGTTTCTCCTCATGCTAAACTGACTGAATACAACACAGTGAAGTGTACAGTAACTGAGCTGCGACTCACAGAGATGCACAGGGGCACTTCATGCGGAGAGCGTTCCACAATGCTTTTTTTTGGGGTGGGGGGGGGGGGAGGAGATAAGGTTTTTTTTTATGATAATATATAGTCAAATCACAAACAAGTTCTACATTTCTGATTCATTACACCACACATAAACAGCTTCATCTAGATCTTGATGTAAAACTTGTTGGTAATTTGACTGCATTTTACATAAATAAAGAATCCTGATCCCTAAAAAACAATGATGCCAAAAACTGAGAAGTGATTCTTGCTATTGTAGCTCTCAGGGGCACAGGAACTTCACAATTTTTTGCTTCATGCACTGTCGTTCATAACATCATTCACGGTTCGACAAACATCAAGATCTTTTTCCAGAATAAGGTCTCTGTGAGACACATCCCTGTGCATCTCTGAGAGTCGCAGCTCAGTTGCACAGTGCAACTCAGAGCTGTACATCTCCTGTGGTGTGGGACAAAGCTACGGCTGCTGACAGCAGTTCAACGCCGAAGCTGGAAGTTACGGGTCTGATAAGGAGTGAAGCTATATAAGATGATGGTTTAGCTGTGATGACAAAGCAGCTATAGAGAAAGTATCCTATTGTTCAGTTAAGTAAAACTTTGGGTTTCTCCTCAAGCTAAACTCTGTCTACTTGAACTCAACTTTCACATTTTACAAGAACATAGTGTTCCAAACGAAATTTAGCATCGAATTGAGGATGCTTCAAGGTTAGCTATTATACAGGAAATGTGCAGTCTCCTTACTGTATTGAGACATGTGGTGACATAATGTCATCCTCCTGCTATGTTAGTCACATTTCCAGTGCTAGAGGTAATGGGTGGGATTCAGCTAAACCGAACAACTTACCCCAGGATATGAAATAGCTTCTTGATCTTCAGCTTAGAGTATTCACAATGCAAAATGTTACATACAATCTGGATGAGGTGTACAGAGATCTTGTTCGGGTTAAGGTTTTTTTTTTTTTAACATTTTACTTCTGTCAATACTGAGTACAAAGGGGAAGTACAAATGCACTAAAATGGCTCAGTTCAAATCAAATATTGTTTGGAGTACACTTAAATTCTGTGAGGAGTGCTACGATTATGTAGCATAAATCAGAAACCACATACTAGAAATGGTAAAATTGTAAATCTATCAAGTAGGCTACAACAATGGTGACACTGGAAGGTCCGGACCCCAAAGGAATTTGATGGTTCCAAAGATGGATCAACTTTGGGAAAAGCACAGTCTGGAAGTTATTGCCACAACAACAGAAATGGTAATAACAAAAATTTATTTCTAATATTAAGGACGACATAAATGACTGCTTAGACCATATCAAAACTGCAATCCTTGTAGCAGGCAGAAGAAAATATACTGAGACTATGAATGCCAATGCACACTCTATATTGTGGAACAGACGACACTGATGCTAAGGGACCAGATCTAATTGATACAATCAATGAGTCCATTTAATGATCACACTTACAAGGGAACCTCCCCATCGCACCCCCTCAGATTTAGTTATAAGTTGGCACAGTGCATAGGCCTTGAAAAACTGAACACACATCAGTCGATAAAACAGGAAGAAGTTGTGTGAAACTATGAAAAAAATAAACAAAATATACAAACTGAGTAGTCCATGTGCAAGATAGGCAACATTAAGGATAGGATATACTGATGAGTGCCGTGGTCCCGTGGTTAGCGTGAGTAACTGCAGAACGAGAGGTCCTGGGTTCAAATCTCCCCTCGAGTGTAAATATTACATTGTTTATTTTCGCAAAGTTATGATCTGTCGTTCGTTCATTGACATCTCTGTTCACTGTAATAAGTTTAGTGTCTGTGTTTTGCGACTGCACTGCAAAACTGTGCGATTAGTAGACGAAAGGACGTGCCTCTCCAATTGGAACCGAAAACATTTGATCGCAAGGTCATAGGTCAACCGATTCCTCCACAGGAAAACACGTCTGATATATTCTATATGACACTGGTGACAGCATGTGTGTCACATGACAGGAATATGTTGTCGACCCACCTAACTTGTACACTTGGCGAATGGGTAAAAAGATTCTTCTACCTTGCCCTATTTAGGTTTTCTCGTGTATGTGATCATCACTCCCAAAAAAGTGATGAAAACATAAGAGATTGTCACATAAACTGCAACAAATGAATGCAACAGTTTCACAGTCACACAGTTTTCTCTGTGCTGTCAAAACATGTTTTTAACGTTCTCAAAATTTTCCGTGTGCAGACGGTCAAATCCTGCATATGTCCAAGCAAATCTGAACATGTCCTGGAATTTTGGAGAGCAAAGTTGATTATGTGTGAGTGCTTGAACTTTGATAATTGTCTGAAAATAAAAAAGTAAACTTTTTATTCGAGGGGATACTTGAACCAAGGACCTCTCATTCCGCAGTTGCTCACGCTAACCACGGGACCATGGTGCCCCTCAGCTCGTACTATCCTTGATGTTGCATATCTTGCGCATGGACTACTCAGTTTGTATATTTTGCTTATTTTTTTCATAGTTCCACACAACTTCTTCCTGTTTTCTCGATTGATGTGTGTTCAGTTTTTCAAGGCCTATTCACTGTGCCAACTTCTAACTAAATCTGAGAGGGGGTACGATGGGGAGGTTCCCTTGTTAGAACTAATAATACTCCAACATATAAAAGAAGGGCAAGAGGTCACCCTTAAGAAAGGGTATGACAAGGATCCTATAGTAGCAAAGTCCTGTTGACAGATATGACAGTCCAGTAACTTAATAAAAATGCAGGAGAGGGGGGGGGGGGGGGGGGGAGAGGGAGAGGGAGGGGGAGGGAGAGGAGGAGAGGAAGAGGGGATGAGGGAGAGGGGGGGGTTGAGACTCAATGAAAATCAATATAGGCTTAAGAAAGGAAAACTGACAGGAGATGCCATCAGTCAAGCAGTGAGCGTTGTAAAAGACAGCAGGTATTTAAGCAATCTGAATAAATGTGGTAATAGGAGCATTTGATAACCTGTGTATGGTGCCTTCTTGTCACAGGGACAATTGTAGCAATCATGGACCACACTTACTTGCTCAAATAAAGTTATGCAGCAAGCAATAAGGAAAGGGCGTCAGCAGGGTTGTATTTTGGGGTCTAGGCATAGAGCCCGGTTTTTTCTTTTTTAAGGGAAAAAAGACAGCCATGCCAGCATTAATGGGCTCTGTCACTTATGCAGATGACCTGCTACTAATGACTTACTTTTTCATCCATTCAGTCACATGTTGTTTCCTGTAAATTTCATCATAAAGGAAATCTATCTCAGGGATAGGGAATGAACTGAGCTACACATTACTAGGCAAAAGTATACTAGCAACAAATTATGATTAGTGATAAACTACTTTCATTGATAATAATGAGACTTACTTTTGGATCACTTTAAGAATGTATATTAGGAGAAAATGACACTATAATTCTACCAAGTGAGGTGACACAGTGGGTAGCACACTAGACTCTCATTTGGGAGGACAATGGTTCAAACCAGCATCCAGCCATTCTGATTTAGGTTTTCCACAAATCGCTTCAGGAAAATGCCGGGATGGTCCCTCGGAAAGGACACAGCCGACTTTGTTCACCATCCTTCCCCAATCCGATGGGATTGACGACCTCACTGTTTGGTCCCCTCCAACCAACAACTGTAATTCTGTCAGAGATAGCAAAGGACTTGGAAGAGCATTTGAACAAAATCAACTGTGCCTTGGTAAGAGTTTATAACATACAGATAAACAAAAGTAAAACAAGGGTGATGGCATGTAATAAAATCAGGTGATGCTGAAGGAATGAGATTAGGAAATGAGACATTAAAAGTCGTTAATATATTTTAGTACTTGGGCATTAAAATAACTAATGATGTCTGACGTAGGGAGGATGTAAAATGCAGACATAATTATTGACCAAATATGAAAATTTAAAATGCTATCAAAATCTGCTCATTAAAAAGTATGTTAAAAGTTTAACTCCACAATATAGGTACTGCAGTTACAAACTGCATGTTTGTCTGGGGGCAGAGTAATTGATTATGTGCAAATACCAATTTACAATGGTGGTTTGAAAAGTTCTTGGAACAGAATAGAAAAAAGTACTTACATCATTGAAAATTTTTTATTTTTCAATGTAGTCTCATTGTAGATTAATGCACTTGATCCAACGATGTTGTTCCAGTGCCTTGATCCCATCTCGAAAATGGGTTTCCTCCAGGCCTGCAAAATAGTTGTCAACTCTGGCTATCAATTCTTCGTCTGAAGTGTATCTTCATCCACCAAGAAAAATTTTCAGTGTTGGGAAGTCTGATGGAGCCATATCAGGTGAATAAGGCAAGTGTGTTAACAATTAACACCTTAGTTCATGTAAGTTTGCCATGGCAACAGCACATGTGTGCGGGAATGCGCCAAGGGTCAAGGCACCCATCTTGCAGATAATTTTTTCATTTATAATTCTTGAGATAAAATCTGATGTACCCTTTCAGATGACATTTGGCAAGCGTGTGCAATTTCACACACTTTCAATTGGCAATCCTCCATGGCCATTTTATGTGCTTTTGCAATGATTTCTGGAGTAGTGACACGTCTTGGCTGACCACATTAATTTCTTTTGTCCGCTTGGCAACAGTTGAATATGAAGCAGCAGTCTGCCAGTGTATTCTGGAAATCGGCATGAATGTCCTTTGCTTTCACACCTTTCTGTACATAGTACTAAATCACTGCTTGAATCTCTTTTCTCCCCCTCCCCCCTCCCCCCTCCCCCCATATCTTTGCAAATCACTACGCGGGGACAAGGGAGCCATGTCATCACCACAGCTCTCTTCCAAGAGCACTGATGTGGCCATGTGTTTACAGGCAACATTCCAATGAATGTCATGTGAACAACTCTTTGTGCTAGTGCTCACAAACTATAAAATAGAAACTTAAGAACTAGATTGCAATATGCTTTACAATACTAAGCACTGAGTTGCAGCTCAGGTAGACACTATTCTATACCAGAGAAGTACTCTTTAATACTGTATTGAGTTTATTAAGGTTTCTCTTTTAATGTGCAAAAATGTTAGCTCTAAATTCCTCAATTTGTAAAGACTGAAAATCCTTAGGTAACGCAGTAAATAATTTTACAGCCATCGTTGGGATTTTTTGTTTTGTCCTGTCTGTAATGTCTTCATTGTGAGTAGTGTGTTGATGAACTCCATTTCTCTTTCTGTAGGTCTCATGATTTGTCTTTGTGTGAACGAGGCAGCTAAAAATACACTGGTGTCCAAAATTAAAGTGATAAACAGAAAATTTGCAAGGTTGTGTTTATCTTGCCACAAAAGAGTATAAATAGGTAATAGTAATGTGGAAACAATGCAAGAATACAAAATGTAAGCTACTGCAACATGCATAACGGTAGACAAAAAAGTCCTTAATTTTTTTTCTAACTTAATAATAGATTTGCACACATGTTCCGACAACTGGTTAATGTGCTCAGTTTGGGGTGTGACCATCTCTGGCAGCAATAAAGACCTGACAATAATGGGACATGCTGTGAATGATATCATCAGTCTCATGTTGTGCTAATAAAGCCCCTTCTCCCTGCAGAGCTGTTCGCAGTCGTGGAGAGTGGTTGGTGGATGCTGTCATGATGCAAGCCATCTCCCTAGTGCATCCGAGACACTATCTATGGGATTCTAATTGGGAAAGTGAGCAGGACATACCATGTGTGCAATATCTTCTGTTTTGAAGAAAACATCAACCACCCATTTTCTATGAGGTTGAGCATTATCGTCCATCAATACGAAGTCTGAGCCACAAATCTCATAACAACAAAAAATGAGGTCCCAAGGTCTTGTCACAATACCTGAGAGCAGTTAAAGCTTGCCAATTCACCCATACAATTTCATGAAGAGTGGTTCAAGTGGTAAACATAATCCCTGCCCACACCATTAGGGATCCTCCTCGATATCGGTCTCTTTCACAATTTTTGGTTTCCGCAATCATGTACCACATTCCCTCCAGATGTGAATCGATTAAGAATCACTCTCCAGACTAAATTGGGACTCATCTGTGAAAACAACACTGTTCGACCATCCAGGTGGCACATTGATGACTCCATTCTAGAAGTTTCCTTCTGTGAAGACCTTTCAGAGGTAGACATACAGCACATCTCCGACAATTAAGGCCACTCTCCCACAGCCTTCTGCACACTGTTTGCCTTGATATAACACGTCCACTGGATGCCGCGAGCTCACAGCTGACATGCAGTACTAAGGCGGTACTGACATGCCAAAACAGCCACAATGGTCCTCTATTCTGAAGACACATGTGTTCGGCCCTGCCCTGGTCTTAAGGATAGTGTTTCGGTTTTATAAACTGTCGCCACATCTGAGAAACAACAGAATGATTCACATTAAGCCATCAAGCTACAACCGTTTGTGACTGTCCTGCTTCCTTTTTTTTTCTAGGGCCCTCTACTGCAGAGAGGCTGCTAGGCATCTTCTTTGTGCCATATTGCGCAGTCTGTGACTGTGTACACAGCAATTGTGGATGTGGGAATACCCGGCAGACACTACCTCATTCAAAGGTGCCCTAACATCATTGGTGGCATGGTTGCCTGTTGACCAGAATCCCATCTTCCATACAGAACACGATCTTACAGATATCTGGTTGACATTTTGTGTTATTATACCATGAATTAGAGACGGGACAGGGAAATAGTGGTTTGTTGCTTTAATTTTGTCAGTGTATACTGACTGAAAAAATTAGCAAGGGTCAGTTTCTTTGCCAGAGGTAACATCATCATTGCTTTCTTTTGTAATAAAAGCACACAATAGAAAAATTGTGGACTAGTAAGTGCAACATTAAGTGGATTACAGAAATCAAGGAAGATATGGATGAGCTACAGATTACATTGGAAAACCTAAGAAACAAAACTGACAAAATCAGGAAACTCGCAGTTAAACAAACCAGACTGCAAAGGAGAATCAACAAACAGACAAATAGGAAGGGTGATTTCCAATGAAGAAAGAAGGATGAGATCCAAGAGAATGAAGTACTGTGCTGACAGGAAACTGAAAAATTCTTTGTAAAAAGTTGGATAGAGTGGTCCAATGAAGGCCATAAAATGTAAATAAATAATAATAATAATAATAATAACACATTCTTGGAGCCTGCAAAATGCTCCACAGTCTTAGACCATAGCCTATGTGGCTGTAGAACATTGCATAGAATACTGTTAGTATATAATGTTTAGTCTGCTGTTGCCAGGTTAACAAGAATCAAAGAAAAAGCCCAGATACTTAACAACTGCTGTGTCACCCAGGGCTCCAGTATTACTGAGGCTGCATATCATCCTCCATGTTATGTCTTCAACAATTGTCACTTTGTTCATGATAAACCAGACCTTGGCCATACTGAACAGCACTTCTGCTTATTGAACAGTTTGAACTACATCCTCTGTTGAGGACAAAGCTGTATCATCCACAAACTGCAAGGTGCGCCCATTGGAGCCCACAATATTAACAAAAATTAAGAATAACAGAGGCCTTATTACCAATCCCTGTGGCACACCATGTTGTAACTTCATTTCAACTGAGTCTCTTCCTTGCACGGATACAATGTCATCTTTTATTCAGGTAGGATTCGAGTGCTTCCAGAACAGTTCCCACAATGCCATATGGTTTTGGCTTGCTGAATAGGACCTTACATGGGATACAATTGAATGGTTTACTAAGGTCACATAGTATCAGTGATAGACTCTGCTCGTCTTCAAAACCTCGATTTATATTTTTAACTAAGTGGTCTTTTGTCACCAACTTGTCATGCCGAAAGCCATGCTGCACATCACAAAAGAGGTTACTCCTTTGAAAAACAACTTAATAAGCTGTCCTTTGATTATGGACTTCATCACCTTAGCTAGTACTGATGTTATTCATATACTTGATACTTCATGTGGATTATGTTTTTTGTAAACTGGTACTGTACATGGTACTTTCACGAAGTCTGGAAATTCTCCAGCATGGAGGCATTTTTTTTATTACTCTATCGTCAGTGGCCAAGCAATTTCACAGACAAGTCTTTAATATAGTACAGGAGATTCTGTACATATCAGGGCTCCCCAAGTGTTCGTAGTTTTTCACTGTTGGATACACTCTCTTTCCATAATAATGCCGTATTTATTTCCAAGTTTTATGGCAACTGCAGGATCTGTTCCAAAGTCAGGAATTTCACGTACTTACTTTCCATAGTTAACATATATGTAATACATTGTGTTTACTTCAACAAACATGTTCCACTATGTTTATAAAATAGTCATTTGGACTACAATTTTAGAATAGGAGGTGGCCTTTCACCTGTTGTCATTAACCAGATCTCATGCTGCCTTGCAAGGACTGTAAACTTTTTTCAGTAAATCTGACACTGTTTTCCTTTTTTGCTTTCTCTACTTCTTTTCTGTACATCCTTCTAGCCTGTATTATATTGCACTATCTTCAGCACCTTTCACTTTATCATTTAGTGATTACACAATACATTTTATTTTAGTTAATCTGGAATATACCACCTCTTTACTATGACAGTTTCCTGTGTATATTTTGATATAGTTGTTAGTTCGGTATCTCTTGAGTTTTAATGGCAAATTTTCATCAAATTTGGCTTTAAGGGTCTGGAACATGGAACTTAATGTATCATTGGTGCCAGTTCTTCAGACATTTGGTGCCAATTTACAAAAGACACTCTAGTTTTGAAATCACCTAAGCTTTTCTTTGTAACACAGACAAAAGAGCTTCAACATCAACATGATTATCTTTTCTTGGTAATAACTCTGTTTCTGATCACACAGTATGAATGCCAGCTAAGAATTTGTTGTGTACTTGCTGAGTCTGTCCATAGCTTCATGATTACTGCATTTTGATCTGCAAGCATAGTGCCACCAGACTTACTTTGTAATCCCAAATATTTAAGTTTGTGACAACTGTATTGGGACAGACATCTCCTCTTGCCACAAATTGTCTATAGCTGCTTACTAAGTTCACAAAAGCTCTCTCATTATTACTACCTTCCCCAATATGACTGTTAAGTCTCCAGATTAGGCAGGTTTTGCTCCATGTGCACTAAAGATGGCTGATGAAGTTTTCAAAATTGCACTCTAGGGAACGGTACATAGAAACAACAATGAAGATAGCATCTGGCACCCTCAAAACAGCCAGTTCTAGACCCAAGTGTACAAAGAAGTTATTCATGTCAAATTTCTTGACACTGCCCTTGCTGTCTGCATACACAGATACACCACCATGGATAGGGTTTAAGCAGTGTTCACATACATGAAATACAGTGTCTCACTTCCTCAACAAACAACAATAATGTATCACGTTTTGTTCTAAGGACCTACACATTTGCAATTGTTGCAACTCAGCTTGCATGTTTTTCAGTGCTGCCATTTCCTTTTCTATTGGAATATTATTTCTCTTGGGGGTTTATGGCATTGGAGCACTGTGCACCCTGAGAGAGAGAGAGAGAGAGAGAGAGAGAGAGAGAGAGAGAGAGAGAGATTTCTAAGTGCACAGCAGCATAGCATATTGGTTAACTTATCCACAAGCTAGTGCACCTCAGTTTACTATCAGTTTGGATGTTCAGGAAATGGAACCTCATCCAGTGTATGGCTGTTGATCTCTATTTCTGGTACCTGTTGGTTATTCTGATTTGGATCTAATTGCATAAGATGAGTTTTGGTAAGATTAAGGGTTAAACTGCTTTGTCTGTGAACCAGTTGTAAGCCTGTTTCATCATTCCAGAGAAGGAAAGTTGCTACTTACCATATAGCGGAGATACTGAGTCGCGATAGGCACAACAAAAAGATTCACACAGGTAAAGCTTTTGGCCATTGGCCTTTGTCAGCAGTAGACACACGCGCACGCGTCTGCAGTCTCAGAGAGCTGAACCCACAATTGTGCAATCTTCTATGTTCCCAAGTCTGTTACTGCAGTACCTCACTCAAAGAGCTGTTGAATGCAGTCCACACTGAGGTCAATAGCCTGAGACTTCATTCCACTTTTTGTGTATGTGCCCACTCCTTTTCTTCATACTGTACCTATAGAAATTTGATGCTAACATGTGTTCAATTTCTGCAACTTCCAAATGAAGTTATTTTACACGTAGCATGTATTAGGGTTTTCAGTGTCTTGTGCTGATATGGGATGCACATTTTTCTGATTTAACATGTTTCTTAAGTTTCGATGGAAAAGCTCAATTGTGTTAAGAGTGTTATCCTTTGTACTGACAAAGTTGTCATTTTATGTTTCTCCACTGATTGTTGCAATTGTGTGTAAACAGCAGCTCTGTCTTTTGCAAACATTTCGCCTCTGGTTACATTGAATACTTCTGTAAATCAGTTGTGCAAGTAAACTCCTACTGAAAACAGACCATGCTGTGAATTGTGTGATTGCTTGAGTGGCAACACATAAGTCACATCCATGTGTGATCATCCCTTTTTATTGACTGACTCCTAATGCTCTGTATTTAAATGTTCAACAGAACTTTTTCTCCAGGGTCTGCCATAGCACAGCCGAAGAGTGACAGCACCAGGAGATGCCCTCACAGTAGTTTTAGAGAGGTGATATAGAGAGAAGGTCCATGAGATTGTGTGTGTGGTTGCAGCGATACTGGGAGATGTGTTTACAACACTGATAAAAGATCATTGATGGTGATATCAATACATCTTGGAAATTGGTCCACTATACTTCTGTTGGTAGACCGTATCTGAAAAGGATTAAAAAGTGATGTGTATGACTGTGGACAGCTAGGATGCCATAGCACATCATCATGGATATGAAATGCACAGATATGTAACAAGAGGCACAACGGTGCATGTTGAAGGACAAAAGTACTGTACACATGTCATAAACAGAGATAGAATATTGTCTAACGTGGTGAAAACGATAAGTCAAAAGGTGTCATTACATGAATTGGATTATACCGGTCAGGGAGACAGAGAAATTAAAGACATGGAACTCTGAGGGTGTTGTAGAAAAATCAACAAGTGGAAAGAAGAAAGAAATCTAAGGAGGACTAGAAAAAGAGCTTTGCGTCATGGAAATAGGAAAGTATCAAACGTGATAACGGAGTACTAACATGAAAATGGCAACATTCGAATTGTTCTGTGGGTGTATATGTGAGGTGCAGAAACAGGACAGATTGTAAACCACAGGGATGTTCTGGAAATGTAGTTACCAACAAATAAATTCAAAACCATTAAAAAAGGAAAAAAAACTTTAGGACATTCATTTTCCTAAACAATTTCCATGATTAACTGGCATCGGTTGGACTGTGCCAGAGGTATGGATAAGCAGTGTGTATTTCTCTGGTCTGAAACTCCCTGCAGACCCAAGAAAATTAATGTAACAGTCATGTGCTGAGAATTGCTAAAGACTCTTGAAAAGGAAATTTTTAGTAGTATCTAATCTGGGAAACAGCCCATATGAGATGTGGAGAACACTGTGTACCACCAGAGTTAACTTCAGGTTTAGACACCTCTTGGTCTGATAGCAAGATGTGATGCTTAGGTATGCAATAGCTGATTAGAAAATTTTTACTGTACTGATCAGGATACAAAACTGATGTATCATTGCAATACTTAATTCAAAACTAGTTCACAAAAAGGGAGACAAATCAAATTATGAGACAAATTTAATGATTGTTGTTAGATTATTAGCTACATATTATTAAGTATCCAAGATATATGTTGGTTTAGGAATATTTGTGTGTCAGGGACCAGTGACAGATAATGCAGTTAAATGGAATAATTCAGCTGTGACTGCATTTGACATATACATTTGATTCTTCTGACATCAGAACACATTAGAGATAAAATAAAGAGTAATTATGAAGTCCAAACTCTTGGAAGTCCCCCCCCCCCCCCCTCACATCTGGTCAAAAGTACGTATTCGGATAGCTGTTAGTGGATATTAAAATGGTGTTAGCAGCCTGCGCCTTGTGATGGCTTCAACTCTACTGAGAACACTATCAATGAGGTGTCTGAATATCTGTGGAGGAATGGCAGTCCATTCTTCCTCAAAAGGTGAAACCAGAGGCATTATTGATGTTGGCTACTGGGGTCTGGAGCGAAGTCAACATTATAACTAATCTGTAAGACATTCCATTCAGTTTAGGTCAGAACTTTGGACACGCCAGTCCATTTCAGGAATTACTGTCCACAAACTACTGTCTCACAAATGTGCTTTACAACAAGGTGCATTGTCGTGCTGATAAAGTCTTCTCGGGACAGCTCCTCTACTGTACTCAATACACAATGCTGTTAAATATGTTATGTCCTGCATTTTCTTAAGTGCAATAAGAGAACCACACCCTAAAACACAAAACACACTTTCATCATAATACCATCTCCCCCGTGCTTCACTTTTGTCACTACACATGAAGGCAGGTAACATTCTCCAAGCATTCTCCAAATCCAAAACTTACCATTCATCACTCATTTCCAGTCATCCCCCATCCAGAGCCACCGACTACAGAAATTGTGCTCATGTGGACCTAATTGGATATTTTACAGTTATTTTTAATTCCCCATAGGTGATTCCTTCTGCTGAGTTCAGATGATTTTTTGCTATCACCCTCCGCTTCACGGTCTCCGTCCATCATTACATGATATCTGTCTGGTCTTGGTTTCATTGTGGTGGTTTTTGATCTTTCTAGTTTACAATTATATCACCAATAGTCAACTCGTACAGCTTTAGAGGGACTGAAATGTCACTGATGGATTTGTTGCTTAGGTGATATTCAAAGTCAATGAATTCTCCTGACTGACTCATTCTGTTGTTACTGTTTCCTACATACACCTCCTTTTGTATTGGTGGGTGTCATTTAGTTTTCAAATTGCATTACACAGGAATGTCCAGATACTTTGAGAGAGAGAGAGAGAGAGAGAGAGAGAGAGAGAGAGAGTGTGTGTGTGTGTGTGTGTGTGTGTGTGTGTGGTTTTCATGGACTCCATAATTACCCTCTATTTTAGTACAATTTATTTAATAACTGAGACTTTCTTCCTACTCAACTGCCCCCACCCCCGTTGTGTAATCTTGAGTACAGAATTTTTATTCATACCAGAGTCTATCTAAAACCACTACTTAGTAAATAATGATCAATTCTATGGGATAAAAGTTTTTTGTTGACTTGTTATTTATATGGAAAATGGTAATTTTCGAGTCTTGTCCTCAACCCCTCCTGTGGAAAAGTTTCTGTGGATGCCCACACTAGTACACCTTCCTTTTTTTCTATAGTAGGCAGTGTGGATTACCAAAGTCATTAGATGAAAAGCCTTCACACATGATGGCATGTAAATACATAAGCAAATTTCCAAATGTCCCACCACATGGTCTAATGTGATCATTCAATTGTCTCAGATAACGTCACCGATGCAGTGGATATTTGCTTCCTTGTGGGTTATTTTGGGCAGCCAATTTACCTTTTGTCTGCTACAATTGTGCATTCCATTTTAAAGTGTTTCACACACTTGTAAATCTTTCATTTGAATTATGTTTCTTGCTCAATATTGCACTAATAGTGGCTGTCTGTTAGTCCGACTTCTTCTAACCACAGAACATACGTTAGAGCACATTGTTTCTCAATGTTACAATTTTGGAGTAATGTGACCTTTAGGCTTTGCAAAACTTGACTTAATGGGGCAGTGACATATTTCTACTTCCATGTGACAGCAATTATACACGTGTTGGTGTCAGGTACATACTGTTTTCATTTGTTCATGCAAAACACATTTTTTCTATTTTTTATTTACCTTTGTGTTAGCTAAGGGCACTGCTGAGAAATGTTTTGCCCTGCCTCACTGAACCAGAATTTTGCAGATATTTAGAACTGGTAAAATCCTGTCAGGCTATAGCTAAATTAATGTTATTGCAATGAAACGTGACTTTGTCCTTCATTTAGAAAATAAAGTCTTTTGCTCATATAAAACAAGCAATGTGTATTTTGCATGGATTGTCATTTGGTGTGACATTTTAATATTGGTTCTTGTTAGTTACAACTTTGTTTCAAATATCTGGTAAACTGTGCAGCTGCACTTCCTTCTCAACACAGAAACAGTGTGATACTGTGACAAACTGTATTGTCAATACTTATAGTGGTATGTAGAAAAATCTTTGTATAGTTTGAACCCTTTCAGTAG
This sequence comes from Schistocerca cancellata, assembly GCF_023864275.1. Lineage (NCBI taxonomy): Eukaryota > Metazoa > Arthropoda > Insecta > Orthoptera > Acrididae > Schistocerca > Schistocerca cancellata. The sequence continues at coordinate 806,911,055 of NC_064626.1, read as the reverse complement.
AGCTACTTTTTGCTTCACATATTCCTTTCTCAATTAGATGGACAATGTGAATTTTCTTCATGATGTCAGTACCTTCCTCTCTTCATTCATATGGCTCTCAGCAGCAGCTTTTTATATCCCAAATACTGCTACTGTATTCAAGGGCATTTTGTTAACACTTTTTGCCTGGTATTGGTCAATTATCTTAGTAACTGGGTCTGTTCTCAAGCACCAAATCTCAACTTGTTGTGTATTGACATGTTCAGTCGACATTTTTACACTCTAGATGATTGCTTAATACATATAATTATAATGACAGTCTCTAAATATTATCCATGATACGTATAATTACTTAATAAAATAACATTCAACTTATTTTCTCTGGATTAGTAATGTTGTCATAATTACCATAATGTTCGAATACACACAACAAACCAAAACTAATAAACTGCAAAGCATTTTCAATCACAATAGTTCTCGAACTGCCCATTACCTTTGCAGTGGGTGGTGAAACAGCTTTTAGATTTCATGGCAAATGGTTGTGGGTGTACTCTACACTCACTATTAACCATTATCCATTACATGATCCAACTTTCTTCAACAATGATACTAAATTGATATATCTGAGTGCGAGGAGCAGGATGCAGGTTTGGTTTGTGTAGATCTTCCTTTTTTTCAGAGGTGTGGGGGGGGGGGGGCAGGGGAGGGGGGCAGATGCTCCTCCCTGATTCCTCTTTTTAAACTGTGTCATGAACAGTTTCTATTGTTGAGGTTATCACCAATTCATTAAATTCCTTTTGTGATACTTATATCACATATTTAGTCATTATTAAGCTTTCATATAGGGTAAAGCAAAGGGTTTGTAGCACTCTGTCTTCAGGCCACAAGTGGCCCATCAGGACCATCCAACCACCATGTCATCCTCAGCTGAGGATGCGGACAGGAGGGGCATGTGGTCAGCACCCCGCTCTCCCAGTTGTTATGATGGTTTTCTTTGGCTGGAGCTGCTAATATTTGGTCGAGTAGCTCCTCAATTGGCATCATGAGGCTGAGTGCACCCCGAAAAAAGGCAACAGCACATGGCAGCCTCAATGGTCACCCATTGAAGTGCTGGACACGCCTAACAGCTCTTAACTTCGGTGATCTGATGGGAACCAGTGTATCCACTGTGGCAAGGCTGTTGTCAAAGGTTATGCAGCATACTAGAATAATTTTTCATCCTACGTATATCATTTGAAGATTATATGCTTGGAAGAATACTGTTGCTATTACTCTGTATATGCCCAGATTTCTTTAATGTTACGCTCTTGTTAAACATTCAAGAATATTTGGAGCAAGGGTATTATAGTAGGCTTCTTTTTGTTGTGAATTGCTCTTTCTTAGGACTCTTTCAATGAGTCATGGTTCAGAAAGTGCTTCCACAGTTATTTATGTTGTTCCACCTTAACTTACCTCAGAAAGATATATCTAGACAAAGTGTGGTTAAGACCAGTTCCAGAGACTGATCACTAATAGTGTAGCCAACCACTATTAGGTCTTTCTATCTGACATTTGTTAGTTTTCTTAATTGAATTTTCCTTGATACAATTCATCACATTTTTATCAGTATTGAGAATCAGCTGTGAGTCTTTGTAGCAAAGTGATGATTGTCTCCAAGTCATCTTGCACTACATAGTTATCTAGTGACAACACGATGACACTCTATACAATTACATCATCTATCAACAGTTTCAGGTATTGTAGCTATAGAAGTTTAGGAGGAGGGGGAAAGGATTCTTTCTACTCTTGACTAATTTCTTGGAAGAATCAATTGACTTAAAATTGACTTATGTATTATTAATATATCAAATAATTTGAATTTATGTCAAACCTGCCTTCTCCACAGCTTCTGTACAGTAATATGGTCAATGTAAATAAATCTTGTGAACACATTTTCTGTTTGATGATGTATATCTACAATAGTCTAAGAATTATCATATGCACCTCAGTGTATCGTACTGTTAAAGTTGCCCATAAGCAAAATATAGTGCCAACTCAAAAAGTCATTACTGTTGCGATGTAGTCAAACACTCCCATGTGCAGTTCCACCACTCATAGTGCAGAGTGGCGCTGCGAACAGTGTGACTGTTGTGCCCACTAAATGAAGGTGCCTCATGGCAAGTGGCAACAGCAGCAGGGCTTGACCCTCCAGCCTTTGACCTGTGAGTATCATTGACTGGGCCTGGAGACCATTTCCAAGGCCTGGCGTTCCTACCTCCTTGGTCCATATCGTCAACAGTGGGAGTCACAATCTAATTACCTAATACGTTAAGGTCATTTGTTTGACTTGTTGACTAGCTCCTTTAATATCCCTGGTCACTTACAGGCAGCTTGATAACTTGTCTGTTCTGGGTTGTGGACCCATGTGTATCTTGATAGCTGCGTAGAAGTGCTGGATGCCCTTGGTTATTATTCAGAAAACAGTTAGTGCCATTAGCTTAAGAAAGTTTAATGTCTCAAGAGTTAATGAGCACAGTGGCTTCAGTATTGCTGGTTTGCTGTATTTAATCAGGACTCAGTTATATGACAGTTCATGAGCAATATTGCATAAGTTTAATTTGCCTTCAGCTTATGGTAAGTAGTAACTGTGTTAAGTGCTGATGATTGTTTGGTGTATATAAAAACACTTACAGAGCTTAATGGCACTCATTTCTCCAGCAGTATTTTCCGTGCATGGATACTAAGAGATTTATAGATTATGAGTTTCAAGCAAACTGTTTTATTAAAGAGGCTATGACCATTGTTATGGCACTTTTCCTAAAATTATTTCAGCTTGCATTCTTGTATCTGTTGAGGCATGTCTATGTAACTGTTTAAAATTATATTTGGCTTTAAATTGTAACATTGCCTTGACTAGATGAGAATTTTTTGTTTATGAATATTACTGCCTGTTTTTTGAGTATTCTATTGCAATGAATTTGAGTTAGCAATGTGCTATTGATGAAATGAAATTTGGAGAAACGTGTCGTACCCACCACGACCAAGTCCTTCCAGTCTTTTAAACTGTTTCAGTATCTTTAAGATAGTTTTACTTAATCCCCATCTGTAAGGAACAATTCATTTCAGAAATTTGGAAGTGAGTATAAACATCCCTCTTTTTTTGTTAATATTTAGATGTACTCTTGTTTTATGACAAGTACTACATCCCTAAGGAACTCCTCACTATGGATCTATAGAACAAAAAGTATATATAATCTAATCTAATCATTACATTCTACAATGGAATCAGTAATACAAAAAGCCTCATTTTCTACTGTACAACTATTATCTTGAATGAATTTTCACTCTGCACCAGTGTGTGCTCCGATTTGAAACTTCTTGGCAGATTAAAAATGTTGCTGGGCCAGGACTTGAACCTGGGATCTTGGTCTTTAGTAGGCAAGTGACCTACTAACTGAGCTATCCAAACATGAACCACAACCTGCCTTTACAGCTTTTACTTGGGCCAGCACATCTCTCTTACCTCTCAAATTTCACACAAGTTCTCCTGCATACCTGGTGAGACTACCATGCTGGCGCAAGTTGCGGTCCTGCACAAAGTTTTAATCTGCCAGGGAGTTTCAAATTGGTGCACATTCTATTCAGAATGAAAATTTGTTCTGGAAACAATGTCAGTGTATGGCTAATCAACTTTCCTGCTTAAGGTACAGAGGGTACGGGATGGATTGAACAAAGGGTTTAGAAATCTAGGCATATTTTTTGATTTAACTAAGGTGTTTTAATTGTGTTGATCACAAAATATTGCTTCTGAAGTTGGACCATTATGGAATAAGAGTAGCAGCTCACAATTGGTTATCTCTTACAGATAGAAAAAGGTCATTATTCACAGCGTTGAGAATGGCTGTGATGTGGGGTCTGATTGGGGCATGGTCAAATGTGGGGTGCTCCAGGGATCAGTGTTCGGGTTTTACAGTTTCTACCACACAACTCAACAAAACCCAATGTTTTAATTTCACAGAATGGGAATATGATTAGTGAAACTGAACAGTTGAAATTTATAGATGTTCAATAGATAGTAAACTGTCATGGAAAAGCCACGTTCAGGATCTTGTTCAGAGGATTAATGCTGCCATTTTTACTATTCAAACGGTATCTGAAGTAAGTGAGTGTTCGACACTAAAAGTAGTCTACTTTCTTATTTTCATTGCTTATGTCATATGGTATTACGTTTTGGGGTAACTCTTCTCAAAGGATCTTTTCGGCTCAGAAACAGACAGTTCAGGCAATAAGTGGTGTAAGTTCATTAACCTTTTGTTGACCCCTGTTCACAAGTCTGGGCATTCTGACCACAAGATTCGGAAATCTTAGCAGAAATCCATGTGCTTTCAAATCAAAACTGAAGTGTTTCCTCATGGGTCACTCCTATTCTGTCAAGGAGTTCCTTGAAAAATTAAGCTGATTCCTATGTTATATTGTTGACTGCATTTACTTCAACTTATGGCTTAACTTTTTTGGGTTCATAAACATTTTATTTTTATCTGTTATTACTTTTATGTTGTAATTTAATGTACTGACACATTCCACAACCTTGGTGTTTGCTCCTCAATTTGGTCCTACGGAACTAGATGTGTAAATAAATAAATAAAGGGCCACTGTCATAAAAAGCAAGATCTGTGTAGTTACTAGCATCATAGTGGTACCTTTTTTTTAATTTAGAGTGAGGATTCAGGAGGAGTTGTTATGTCTATTAAAATAGAATCCATGTTCAAAAACACTGAACCAAGTAGATTTTGTGGAGACCAGTGGATAAAAGTGTGTGCTTTTGAATTAATTCTGAAAGATAATTAACTTTTAATTGTTACTGTAAACAGATCCCCACTGGAAAATTCTGAACTCTTGAGAGGATTAAGTTATCCGTCAGACAGCAACAAGTTGTTGATAGTCAACAGTTATTTCAATGTAGATTTTCTGAATGTTTCTTACAGGAAAAGTTCTCTGGAAACCTTATTTGGGATCCTACAATTTGATCAGGGTAATTAACTTTCAAACACTGGTGGATAAAGACAGTAGGGCTCTAACTGATAATGTTTTCTTTGATGAATCTCAAAGCAAGAAAAAACTTTACACCCAGTAACAAATGCTCTCTCTGATCTTGATGTACAGTTAGTTAGGATAAATAAGGTAAGGCCTTACATTATAGACTCTCCTCAGTGTAAATCAGTTGGAATAATTAATGACTTCATAACAAATGTTTTTAAGAATGGTTTACAAGAGATAATCTGGAATGAAATTCATAATGAGTTCCTGGTCTAAGAAAAATGTTAAAGGTTAGTAAATTATGAAAGTACACAGAATCATCTTATAATTTGCTGTTGGAAATCCCCTAACTAGGAGTATGGTATTCATCTAAAAAATTATATAATTATAGTAAATTATCCAAAATCTTAATTAGTGAAGGGTGTCATCTGATTTCGACAAATCAGAGCAACAAAGGTACAGAAATTTAGCTATTTGTAAGAGTAGAAAGCATGACAGATGGAGGAGTTTTCAACTAGCTATGTCTCAGTTCAGCTAGTGCCTGCATTTACATTCAAGCATGCATTTCTCCCATTATTTCCATACTATTGTCCAGCACCTTTAATCCCACAACCACCAACTGTATCTCAAAGCGCACATTTTTCTCTTCCCTCAAAACAGAAATATTCTATGCTGACATGACAAAAATTGGATCTAATACCATGGTTCTGTTGTGCATTATTGACTCCAGAAAGAAAATGACAAATGACTGTTGGTATAACAACAAAATTATTTACAAATTGAGAGTCCCTATCATGTGTACAGAAACAATGATGTTCATGGCTTTGTATTCAAGGAAACGAAAATACGTACAAAATAAATTAGCCTTGGATATAGTCAATGTATTTTCATTCAGTTATTAGATCAACCAAAGTATTGGGTACCATCCAACTGCTTTGACCCATGACATAACTGTATTATGTTGTGTGATATCATGGTGGTTTGTTGTATTTGAAATAGACTGTGTTTGCAGAGGGTATACTGGAGTATTTAGTTGTGCTCTGTAGTCTATGATGTTTGTTTCTAAATTGTTAATGAGTTCTCTTACTGATACATTGGACTTCTTGAGTGCTGTTTGTGAGAATAGTACTGGGAAAGTTTGTGGCAGTTTGTTATTTTGATATTGGTAGTTATGGCTAACAGATTCATTTTTGGGTCTGAAACTATTAGTGGAGATTTATGGCTGGAGATTTAATTTTGTGTTTTGTTTTTCATTTGTTGAGGACATGGTGAAGTTCATGAGTAGGTCGCTGCATGCTGCAATGAGAGACAGGTTCACCATGATTAAATTTCTTCAGTTACTCAGTTTAATTGCATAGTACATGAATGTTACATTTGTGGTGATGGTATGAAATTGACAAAAATTCTGATCTCAAACCTGGGACCAGTATATCAGGGTTGCCACAAGTTTTCCCAAGTGAAATTCCCCGATTTCCAGAACAGTTTTAACATTTTTCCATGACAAGTTTTGAGATATCAAGGGGAAGTTAAGATATAAGTTGACTATCTCCCTTTGCAGCTGCGGTACAAGAAACGGTAGTGCAAATGAGGCAATATTTAAAAAAAACTTGCAAGCAGATGGCATTTCCTGATGTGAGCAAAAATCTTAAGTACTAACATTAACATCTTTTGTAATGAACTGTTTTTAGATAGAGAAAGCGAGCTAAATGGTATGTGTTTCATTAAGACCACTGATGTTATTTTATTTCAACAAAACGAAACACTTTTGCTGACAAAAATACGCAATTCCTTGGAATCGCAAGAGATTTAAAATGCCTTCACTGATTTCAGAAACAACCTCATAAAGAATTAGGCCTCTTGAAAGAAGTGTACAAGGCAGGGAAGTATTGTGTAAACCAACACTGTAGGTGACTGCCCATACAATGTTGGTTCTTCTACATTCGTTACAGTCAGTTATTACCAACTGTGTTATATCTATTATTTTACAGGTATTTTGTGATTTTCCTTTTGAGAAATAAATTGAGTACATAGTGTACAAACCCCCAGTGACTGACACAATTTTCTTCTTCTTATCATCCATACTAACATATAAACTACTTTTGAAATGTCATGATGTACTAGAACAAATAAAACATCTATAAAACACCACACTGCACAACTTACTTGCAGTGAGACAGTCACAATTCCTGAAGTCCATTGCCCATGGCCTCCTGAGGAGCATCGTAGTCATGGATCCATAAATAAACCATGAAAATCTCCTGCATTATGCCACACACAAACAGACCTGGCATGCAGGTAGATCGGTGAGACTACAACCACCAGGCAGGACCTGCATGTTAGTGGAAATCGAATGGCTTCAGATCGACAGGTGCAATTCATTACAGATAGCCACAGACACGGCCTGTGGTTTTGGCCCATCACAGAAATCCACTTGTGTGGCCAGCTATTCACAAGTCACAGACAACATATTGATGAAATGAGATCACAGTGATCAATCCATGCAACAGATAACTTGTTCAAAAAAAAATCACTCAGACACAACTCATGAACACATGACCACCGTCTCTACCCGCTGTGTCTATAGTCTCTGACAATCAGATCCAAACAAACTACTCCTCATGCCTCCCAGCCTCTCGTCAGCAGTTGCTAGGCTAGTGGTAAGAGGTGGCAGCACTGATTACAAACTGAGGGGAGGGGTAGGAAGGAGAGAATCAGTAGCAATGAGGGAGTACGGAAGCAGTGCATGTACTCAGCTGCACCCAGCCACCGACAATGCGTGGCACCTCAGTGAACGAACTATTTCATCTACTGATACAAGAACAAGATTTTTCCTGTGGTCCCCCCCCCCCCCCCCCCCCCCAGATTTCCCTGACATGTTTGAAATTCCCTGATATTACCTTATTTCCAGAACCTGTGGCAACCCTGTATATATGACACACCAGTGGAGTAATGCATGGTTATTTGAAAGACGGTGTTGTTGACATGTTATTTTTGCTGTCACGAGATTTATGTGCTGGCTGACTTTGGTGGTAAGAATGTTTTTATGGTTTTATTTTTCTGAGCTGTAGTCTGTATGCTAATGTGCATAAGTGTGTAGTTTTTTATGTCGAAATGCAGTTTTTTAATGAATTTTTTATGTTTTGTTGCTAGTAGTTTGTAATTTCGGTTTATCTACATAGATCAACAAAGTGCTACATGCCAGATTTGTCCAGTTGTGTGTAGTTTTGTCATCTATAGAGCTCAAGTGAAATTTCCGATACCAGTTTTAATTTTTTGAAATTTATTTATTTATTTATTTATTTTTTCCAAGTGTGGTTTTGTCGACTGATGAGGATTTTGTTAGCTCGGTTTTTGCATCACTATTTGTTTTGATGCATCTTCATTACTAGGAACATCATATATTTAGTCTGTCCCTGCCCAAAAGCCCCTATCCAGTTGTCTCATCAGTTTCACGTTATTTCTGCAATGTATTATTTTTTCATATTACAGTGAAGCCTTGCATAAGTGAGCATAATTTGTTCCAGAATCTTACTTGAAGTGTGAAACACTCATTAAACAAAATAACTTATTCCATATAAAATAATTCAAAATATGATAGTACATCCCATGCAGAAAAAGTACTAGAAGTTTTATCTTATTCGTGCTACTTTTTCAAAGAAAATTATGCATACAGTATTATGTACTTAATTATTTACAGTACATAATTATTCTTTCTTCCTAGGAAGTTATCTATAGTCATTTCTTTCTGCCAAAGCTTTAACACTTGGCAAAAATGTGACACAGCATTATCATCAAATAAATTTGTAGCGTGTGTAATCACTACTTAATTGGGGTGGTGATTTTTCAATGTACAATGCAACCAATTCCCATGTTGCTTTCAGCATTTCTCTTATTGTGCCATAAGATTGTTGCTTTGCTGTTACCTCCACCTCCTCTCTTCTGAACTCCTCTCCACAGCTTCCTGCTGTGAAACACGCTGCAACTTCATAGGCACTTTGGTTGTCGTTTCTTGACTGTGATCTTCCACAAGCTTATTTGATATCATTGTTATCCATGCTCTTGGCCAAAGACACAATCTCACTGATTACAGGCTCCACAGGTATTGACTCAAATGCCTGAGTCACATTCGACAATGCACCCGACCAAAGCTTCTTCCAAGCAGTTGTCTTGTTAACCTCTTCCCTTGCCTTTTCAATCATCTTTTCATGCAGGCAACAATGTTGAAGTGATGTTCAACAAATCTCTGAGAGTGAGACTGGTAGCTTCAGTCAACTCAATGGAATGCTCGAAGAGTGCTAAGCAATCATGTTCTAAAAAGTTAGAAAAAATCTGCTAGTCCATAGGCTGGAGTAATGGAGTGGTATTGGGAGGCAGAAATTGGATCTTGAGGAACTGAAATTCTTTAAGGAGGTGGTCGTGTAGGCCTGGAGAATAGGCAGGAACATTATCCACAACAAGCAAGACATAGAGTGGCAGATTCGTCTCAAGCAAAAATTTTTCTCGAAGGGCCAAACACTTCATTGATCTAACCACAAAAAAAAAATATCACGTGGCACCCAAGCCTTATTGTTGGACCTCCACATCACATTTACCCTGCTCTTCTCGACTTTACACTTCTTGAAGGCTCATGGAGTTTCTGAATGGTAAACAAGCAGTGATTTAATTTTCAAATTGCTGCTTACATTGGCACAGAATAGCAGTGTGAGATTGTCTTTCATTGGCTTGTGACTGGTTAGTGCATTCTCCTCTGCTGTTACAAAGATACACTGTTGTATCTTTTCCAGACTAGACCTGTCTTGTCACAATTAAAAACCTGTTGCAGCAGATAACCCTCACACTCTACAGGCATCTTGAAGTTGCTGGTGAAGTTCTCTGCTGCCTTTGTGTCAGAGCTGACTGCTTCACTGTGCCTCATGATTCTTCTCTTAAACTTCTTGTGTTGTGACTTGGGAAGACAGCCAAGCCACTATGATTGGTAGCCGAAAGGCACGTGTTAAGCTCACGCAGGCTGGCGTGAGGTCTGGAACATTTAAGGAAGTTTATAGTATCAAGAAAAGTACGTAGCTGAAGGCTATGCTAACTATCGTCTCAGCAAATGAGAGCGTAATTTGTCAGTGAACCATCGCTAGCAAAGTCGGCTGTACAACTGGGGCGAGTGCTAGGAAGTGTCTCTAAACCTGCCGTGTGGCGGCGCTCGGTCTGCAATCACTGACAGTGGCGACACGCGGGTCCATCGTATACTAACGGACCGCGGCCGATTTAAAGGCTACCACCTAGCAAGTGTGGTGTCTGGCGGTGACACCACATCTTGAACCACCCTCGGCTTCTCTTAAACACTTCTTTGGCCGCTGATGCTCCTGGTATCTTAATGAGGTTGGCAAAAATCATTGTCATCTTCTCACAATGATGTTCTTGTTGATAGTTGTGCCCTGCAATTGCTTCTCATTTATCCATATAAGGAGCAACCTTTTGACATTGTCCATAATACGAAACCATTGTTTAGATGCTCTTGTCACTCACTTTGAAGCATCTATCTCCTTAATCTTGTCATTGTTCTTAAGGACAGTGCAAACAGTTGATGTAGACTGATTGTATGTTCATGCTAAACTGGCAACGGTCACACCACGTTTGCATTTCTCAATAATTTTATGCTTCTTTTCTTTCTCTTTGTGGATTTATATTCAGGGAATTTCTATGAAGGTTATTAAAATTTGTATACAAAAAAAGCTCTGTGTTAACACAAGTTTAGAAAAATGTGTGGTCACAAGCTGTACTAAGATGGCAACAGAAAGAGTGCTAAACCCAGACTGCAGTACATACTTAACTCACTGTTCATATGCCGCTGCCAAGAGTGAAAGATGTCATATTGTTGTACGTTCCCCTGCTGCATGCAAATAGCTGGTGATAACACACTAAATTGTCATCAATTGTTATGCAAAACATTGCTCCTTAAGTAGGTCTATTTTTACATAGTGTTATGGGAGGGGCTCATTAAATGAAGTTCCACTATATTTGTGGCTGTTCACAAATGTAATGAGTGATGTAATGGTTGTCATACTGTACAAGCCTGAAATAAGAATATCCACCCTCTTGATGAAATCACAGGCCAAAGCCAATTGGTGGTACCACAATCTTTGGTTTTGCCATAATAAATTGCGCAGCTTTGATCAGTCAACTGAAACAAAGCTGTATTGTTCACAACAATTTTATTTGCCTTAACAGTCAGACCAATAATTCTGAATCCACATCGTAAATATAAAATTAAATGTTTTATTAACATTAATAGTAATATTAATAATAATACTACTAATACTGCTGCTACTACTACTAATAATAATAATAAAATATTATGGGACATTTCCACATTGAATGCATTCTCATGATATTTGACTATCAGTTTTTTAAAAAAATAGGAACCACTAGCAAAATACCCACTCAACATAAGTAAGCAATAAGAATGTTATGGAAAGTACATAACATATCTTCTGAAGGTCTTTCCAAAGATCTTGGACTTCTTACACTTCCAGTAAAATTCATTTTTATAACTATAAACTTCAGTTGAATTGTGATTTACGCAACTAAATACAAGACAGAGAAACAATGTCCATTAAGATTCGCAGTGTGATTGTGTATTCTGATGCTGAATACAGGTCCAATATTTTAACGAATGTGCTGTGTCACTTGGTACATAGATTAATCATTTCTGAAACCTTGTAATGCACATCATTGTACTATGTCCAGAATAAAACTAAGGCCAGACCTTCGAATCATTCTTTTTGTATCTATCATGCTTTACATAATTTTAATACCCTGTTATAAACAGTGTATTATTATAAAATTTAAAAGTATTGATGCAAATAGTGTCTAACTTTAAGGCCCATTTCCACTGTTGTTCTTCAGTTTCATTTTTCAAAGCTGTAAGTACAGGAATGACATTACAATAATTTCACTGCGGTTGCAAGTTTTAATATATTTATTCTATTGCCACCAGTAATACCTTGAAGTTAGATATATGGTAATGGGAACTGATGAAGCACAGGGGCAGGAAGAACACAATTTCTAAGTAGGTAAGCAAACCTTATCAACACAACATCTAGTAGGGTATTTCAGGGGTAGATCTAATAATGTAGAAAATAATAGGAATCGGGTAAACTACTATAAACAGTGTAATGAACCTATTATTTTAGCCAAGACACATGCCCACCATAGGCAAGCACATATGCCTGCCAGTTCTGCTGATGATGAAGATGTAAATGTATGATGAGATAAAATAAATTATTCAGTAAAATTTAATTGTGGTGGGGAACTGGAATTCAGCAGGTAGAGAGAACATGGAGTGGCAAAAAGGACTGAAAGGAGATACCACCTGGTAGAATTTTACCAAATGAGTGTGCACATTGGCAAGACACTGCACTCGCAAATGGGAGGGGGCCTCACTCAGCCATACAGGCTGGGATTTTCTGTGGATTCCCTAAAATTGCCTAAGGCAACTGAAAAGTACATGGCTAATATTCTTCCCTGCCTTTTCAAAACTGGGCTTGTGCTCTGTCTCTAATGACCTCATCATTGACAGAAAATTAAACCTCAGTCTTCCTTCCTTCCTTCCTTCCTTCCTTCCTTCCTTCCTTCGCCAGAACTTTTCACATAGCATGGGTAACACTTGGGCTACAAATCATGAACGAAGGCACAGTATGTGACACAGGCATGGGACACTACAGCATTTCAGATAGATTTTATAATTGTAATCAAACAGTGGAAACTCCAGACTGGTTTCACAGATAGCCCTGCCTTTGATGGGATAGGTGATGTTAGTGACCAGACTGAAGCAGGTGGTGGTGGTAGGAGGATGTATGGGACAGGTCTTGCATCTAGGTCTATTACAGGGGAAAGAGCCATGAGGTAAGGGAATGGGAGCAGGGGTTGTGTAAGGATGGACGAGTATATTGTGTAGGAGGGGTGGGAAGGATAGTGGGCAGGACATTTCTCATTTCAGGGCATGGCGAGAGGTAATCTAAACCCTGGCGGAGAATGTAATTCAGTTGTTCCAGTCCCAGACTGTACTGAGTTACAAGGGGAATGCTCCTCTTTGGCCGGACTGTGGGACTTTGGGAGGTGGTGTGAATCTTTTTGTTTGCCTATTGCAACTCAGCACCTCCACTATATAGAGAGTAGCAACTTTCCTTCTCTGGTATTGTTATATAATTGTAAGATAGATTAAAAAATAGATTTTGAATTGTAAAACATATCCACAAGCAGATGTGTTTTCTGATCATACTTTATAAGTTACAAACTGTAGATTACAATACAAAATTTCAAAGAGAAATGAAATTAAGGCAAAGGGACCTGGCTGGATAAGCTGAAACAATTACACATGTTGAGAATTTTACAGGAAGCATTAGGCAACAACTCACTAAAAAATGTGAAAGATAAACAATACAAAATGAAATAGTGAAGGCAGCAGAGAAAGGATTGGACAAAAAGACATGGCCCAGTAGAAATCCTTCAATAACTTACAGGATAACAAATTTAACTGAAAAAGGGGGAAATGTAAAAATGTAGCTAATGGGGCAGACAAAAGGTAGCACTGATGTAACTGGAGCAAAATGCTATGTGACAATGCAGAAATAATTGGAAGGGCTAGAGGAGAGGAGAAATATAAAGCATGCTTGACTATGGGTAAGATAAATACCACATATATTAACATTAAAGAATCCTTTGGGAAAAAGAAAAGTAGCTGTATGAATATCAAGAGCACAGATGGTAAGCCAGTGGTAGGAGGAGGCTGAAATGTGGGAAGAATATTTAAAAAAAGGTTACATAAAGGGAGAAAATTGAAGGTAATTGGATGAGATAGTGCAAGAAAAAATTGACTGAGCACTTAACAACTTAAAATAAACCATGTTAGAAGAGTTAGAGTTGAAGGTCATGAACAGGAGGTAGTACTGGAGAAGGCGATGAGAAAGGGTTGCAGCCCATTCACCATGTTATTCTATCTGTATATACAGCATACAGCATGCAGTACAGGAAAACAAGGAAATTAAAAAAGGAATTAAAGTTCAGGGTGTAAAACTTAAGTTTTGCTGCTGACACTTTACTTCTGCCAGAGATGGTAAAGTACTTGGAAAACCAATGAATGGAATGGACAGTGTCTTGAAATGTGACACTGAACAACAAAATAACTGACAATGGCCAATGCGAAAAAGAGCGTTGGAAATAGCAAGAAAAGCTGTTATGAACAACACAATGTGACTACAAATTTAAAGAGTTAGAATGCCATTTTTTGGAATTGTTTGCTTTAGTTTAGTTTAATATGGAAATGGAACATGAATGATGAACAATAGGCTACAGACAAAAAGAACAGGAATAATTTTGTGCAGAGTTGTAAAAACTTACACCGGATTGACTACTAGCAAGAAGAGCTGCATTAAACCTGTCTTTGGAATGAAGACAGTAACAACAACAGCCTCAAATTAATATCAGTATCGGAAGAGTAAGTAATATAAAACAACTGCTTCGGTAGAATTATTATATTGTCACTCAAACAATTTATTGATGCTAAAGAGCACAAGATAAAACATATCAAAAAAGCTTTTGTAACTTATGCAAATAGGGCTGTTTATATTACTGTTTTCCTTACAACAATTAATATCAAGATAGTAATTTGTGAATAGAGCTGATTCTCTCTGAATAAGCTTGTATTTAAATACCACATGATTAATGGGTTAATAATCACATTTACAGTAAGCCTCATAACAGCTAGTTTCACATTCTGGACTGCTTCTTCACTCTGATGATTATTTAAGAAAGAAGTTGTAAACATGTTGGATGAATGACATAGAATTTTAATTTTAATGCATGTACTCTGGGTTTCTTATATGCCATACTCTTACACCACACCACCACACATGAAATCTAAATGCTCAATGGCAAGGTAGGGAGGTAGGAAAGATACTGGGGAGATTGACATCCTGTTGACTTGAAGTTCACTGGACGTAGTGTACAAGTTTGCCCCAAACAATGATGGAGAAGCAAACTGGTCTTGACTTCAGCCAAGGGATTACCCTGAAATTCACCTGAGCATACACAGTGAAACATTCAAGAACCTCAATCAGAACAGCTGGATGATCCTGCCTCCAGGGTCCAGCATCTTGGCAACTGTACAGTCTCAATTGGCTGAACTGATTTAGATTCTTCATAGTTTCCAAAGTCAGGTATGGTAAATGTCAATGTACCTCATAGTGTAAGGTGAAGGCTGATTTCTTTCTCTATGATTAAGTACTATGAACTATTACACTACGGTAACAGTCTAGATTAGGACCAGTGGTGTACTTACATGTTTTGTGCAGGTATGTTGTCATCGCTCGCTGTAAGAAATGATGGGAATGAAATGGGATGTCAGTTGCTGGTTCTATGCAGCCAATGAGAGAGCAGCAAACAAATGACTTGTTTGGTGGTAAGAGATAGAGGAATATTATCACATTCCCACATCAATATATCACAAACTCAAAAATTGTGATAAATTCAGAAGAAAGAGCCATATGTTCATGAAACCAAGACTGTACACTTAATTGCTGCTCATATTATATGGAGCTATTAAAGTTGTGCTATTAGCTCTGAACCTAATGTAAACCTCATATTTTATGATATATTCAGAAAAAGCACTCAAATATTTGTAACAATCAAGATTATAAATTTAAACTTTGTTGTTATATACAATTTTTGGAAGCTACCATTGTCCTTTGCATAATCTATAAGAAATTTATAGTAAATCTGCATCTTTGGTTTAGTTAAATCACTAGTTTTCCCTTAAATAGGGGTAATCCTATATATTATCTGCATTTATCATAAACTAACTCTGTTTTCAAGTTTGCTAACAGTTATAATTAACCTCAAAATATTTTAGGAAACTAGTAATTTTTACCACTGGTTTTTGTGTTGCCTTAATAGAAATCTCGTTTTGTGTACTTGTTTCAGTTCTTACAAGGAATTATCGACTTTTTAGCTTAAAAGATTACAAGATAATCAGTAGACTTAATTCAAAGTTATTTGTTCACTGCCTTGCAATACATGGCACCAATCAAAGTGCAGCCCCATTGTGAATTTTATTCATGAACATAGGATGAGTTGGCTAATGTTCATAAGCACCTGGAAATCGCCCTGACTACTGACAGATGATTGGCAGCTGCTAAAATCGGTGTTTTGGAAGAGCTCCCAAGAGTCATGTATCTTTGATACTGGTACTGCAGGTACCTTAAGTACTATCCTCTCTTGTGGATCCTGTCTCTTCTACAGAAAGTAAAGGATCTGTCATTACTTTGTCCATTTGACTGTGAGTGGCATGTCAATAGTAGGTCTAGGCATCCTGTACAGGGTGGATTGGGACAAGGGAGGACTCTGGTTGTTGTACCAATCCCCTTAACCATCAATTTTGAGGTGCTGTCTTTCACTAAAACTGAAACTGATCAAAAGGGATTCCACCTGCTTTGGGGATTTGGGGAAACCTGTTTGTCCAGTGTCAAGAGTATGCAAACACAAAACAGCAGAGGTCTATCATCAGCAGTTCAAACACACAGCAATTGATGATATCCCTTAGGTAAGTGGCAACAAGGAACAGGAAAGGACACCAAGTGCACCCAGTGTCTGTGCCTGGGGGCCTCATTCAACATGTTAAAGAGGCTATTCCAGAAGCCACTGAGGAAACAGGCTGCAACCAACTGCAGACTGTGGTGCACATTGGAACAAATGATGCCTGTCATCTGGGCTTCAAAGTCATGCTTGTAGTTTCAACAAAGCTCACAAAATGCAGCATAGTCCCCAGAACTGATCACAGCCCTTTGATTCTGAGTTGAGAGGAAGGAGAGCACCAAAGACTTTGAAGGTTATGTGACAAGCACCATAGGGCTGAGAACTGTAGGGTCACCCTCAATGGATCATGTGAGCACTACATATAAGAAGCTGCTGCTAAAATAGAAGACTGTGTGTGGATACACACAAGGGATTTTTAGATTAGGCAACTCTCCATCCAGTCCTGATAATGGTAGTTGTAGGAAACCCAGAAATATCAGTACAAGATCAAAAGAAATGCCTCCCAGGTGACAGTACTAAAATTCTAAAGATTAATTGCCAAAGCTTTTGCAACGAAGTGCCACAGCTTGAACTGCTCATGGAAAGCAGTGAAGCTCACATAATACTAGGTACCGGAAGGTGGTTGAAACCTGAAAACAATAGCAGTGAAATTTTGGGGGAAAATTTAAGTATATATCAATAGGATAGGCAAATGGGAAACAGAGGCGGTGTATTTGTTGCAGTAAACAAGAAACTCAGACCCACAGAGATAGAAGCTGAAGCTTCATGTGAGATCATTTCGGCAAGACTCTGCATCAGGAATGGACATAAAATGATAACTGGATCCTTCTGTCACCTACCAGACTCATCCCCTGAAGTGACTGAAAACTTTAGAGAAAATCTCAGTCTTCGTGTACATAGTTCCACAATCATCCTGTAATCATTGGTGGAGTCTTTAATCATCCAATAATTAATTGGGAAAATTACAGTTTTGTTAGTGGTGGTCATGATAAGACATCCTGTGATACGTTACTAAATGTCTTCCTTGAAAACTACGTAGAACAGATATGTAGGAACCCCACTCATCATGGAAATATAGACCTAATGGCAACAGATCTACCTGACCTTTTTGGGGACGTCCACATTGATACTGGCATCAGTGATCATGAAGTGGATGTGGCGACAACTAAAGTACAAAGGACAATTAAAACTAGCAGAAAGATATATATATGGTCACTATCTAGATAAAAAATCACTAGTGCCATATCTCAATGAGCAACGTGAAACTTTCAGCATAGGGCAGGAGCACGTAGATGAACTATGGTTCAAAATTTAAAAGAGTGGTTGACAATTCACTGGATAGATGTGTATCCAGTCAAACAGTTCATAATGAGATATAATCTCCATGGTATACAGTCATTCTAAACAAACTTCTAAAGAAACAGAGATTACTGGATAATATGTGTAAAACAAAGCATTGGGCTACAGATAGACAGATGATGAATGGCCGTCAAAAGAGCAATGTGTGATACCTTCAGTCACTACCATAGCAGAATATTGTCAAATGATATTTCACAAAACCCAAAGAAATTCTGGAAGTATGTAAAGGCTGTTAGTGACACCAAAGTTAGTTCCTAGTCCCTCTTCGAATAGGACAGGAACTGAAACTGAGGGTAGCAAAGGAAAAGCTGAAATGCTTCAATTTGTTTTCAAGTGTTCCTTTACAAAGGAAAAACCAGGATAATTGCCCTAATTTAATCCTAATACGCTTCAATTTGTTTTCAAGTGTTCCTTTACAAAGGAAAAACCAGGATAATTGCCCCAATTTAACCCTAATACTACTGAAAGGAGGAATGAAATAAGCATTAGTGTCAGTGGTGTTGAAAAACAGCTGAAACTGTTAAATCTGAACGAATCTCCAGGGCCCGATGGAATCCCTATCAGATTCTATAGGCCTACAGAATTTGTGGCTGAATTAGCCCCCTCCTCTAACTACAATCTATTGTAGAGCCTTCGAACAAAAAACTGTGCCCCGTTCTTGGGAAAAGCACAGGTCACATCCATCTACAAGAAGGGTAGTCAGTGTCCCACAAAACTACTATCCAATATCCTTTTCCCCCTGCGGGTTCGGGGGTTAGAATAGGCCCGCGGTATTCCTGCCTGTCGTATGAGGCGACTAAAAGGAGTCTCAAACGTTTCGGCCTTATGTGATGATCCCCTGTCGGGTTTGGCCTCCATATCTCAAAATTTTTCTGAAGAGCAAGCTGAATGGGGAAGGGCGCCTTACTTGGTGCATTGTGTCCATGTTGTGTTGAGAACTTTCGCCATCTTATTCGTCGTTGCATTGCAGTCCTGCCCGCTCTCCATCGCTTGGGCATGGATACGCTCCTGCGTACACTTTCTGCCAAACACTGTGCAGGGCCCTTTTCTGCACTGACGGCGACCATGGACCACATGTCACCTAACATCCAGCACGGTAGCCAGTCCGTTGTGGTTGGGCCGCCATGTACCCTGTTGGTTGTAGCCCCCTGACAACACAGGGATCGCTCTACTGATGCCTGCGCCGTTAACTCCCCACGTATGCCAAGGAGTAGATGCCCATCTCCCTGGGGCATCGGGACTCCCGGCAATGGCCCTCCTGCCAGGTGGCTATTGCTGCGGCTGGGTGGCTCCCGTGGGGAGGGCCCTTGGTCGGAGTAGGTGGCATCAGGGCGGATGACCCGCAATGAAGCGTGGGCCTCCACCAGCAGTCTCTAAGCGATCGAGGTCTAACCTCAACGGGAAGAAATTTGATCAGAGATCGTTTCCCTCCCTAGCTACTCCATGGGAGGAACGTCTTGCTAAAGAAGGCAGTGGAGAATATTCACCCCGGTACCTCGTGTGTACGCGGGTTGATGGAGAATCGTTCATGTCGACCAAGCCCCAGTTTTTTGTGGAGCATTTAGAGGACAAGTTCGGGGAGGTGGAGGGCTTGTCCAAGATGCGCTCTGGTTCTGTGCTCATCAAAACGGCATCCTCTGCCCAGTCACGGAGGTTGCTCAATTGTGACAAGTTGGGGGATGTTTCTGTTAGCATCACGCCGCATAAGAGTCTCAACATGGTCCAGGGTATTATATTCCACAGGGATCTTCTTCTGCAGTCTGACGATGAATTACGCGCCAACCTCAAACGACGAGGTGTTCACTTCGTCCAGCGCGTCCATCGGGGTCCGAGGGATAATCAGGTAGCCACCGGTGCCTTCATCTTGGCCTTCGAAAGTGATGTATTACCCGAAAAGGTCAAGGTGATGGTTTACCGTTGTGATGTGAAGCCATATATCCCTCCTCCGATGCGGTGTTTTAAATGCTGGAAGTTCGGGCACATGTCATCTCGCTGTACTTCCAGCATCATGTGTCGGGATTGTGGACATCCTTCGCATCCCGATACTCCATGTGCCCCGCCACCTATCTGTGTTAACTGCGGAGAACACCATTCCCCCTGCTCGCCAGACTGTAGGATATTGCAGAAAGAAAGGAAGATAATGGAATATAAGACCCTGGACCGCCTGACCTACCCCGAGGCTAGACGGAAATATGAGAGGCTCCATCCTGTGGCAATGACGTCAACCTACGCCGCTGCTGCAACGACAGTTCTCCTGTCATCACGAATCGGCTCTCAGATCGGTCAGCATCCACCAGCCCCCTTGCTTGTGGGGGGCACTTCCCAACCTGTTGCTCCTGCTCCATCTACTTCAGAAGCAACACCCCCCCACCAATCGGGGACTTCAGTTCCCCCTTCCCAGCCGGAGAAGCGTCCGACTTCTTTGGCTACTCTCGCAAGGAAGGGGTCCCTTGGGGACCTCCATTCACAAGTTCCGACCAGCGGCACAGCTGACACCCGCAAGTGGCTCCAACAACCACCAGTCCCTGGTCGTCGGGCCTCCCGGTCGTCCTCCGTTCCTGAAACTGACCCTGTGAAGCCCTCTAAGCCCTCCAAGCCTGAACCACCGAAGGCACAACGAGAGAAACAGAAACAGCACCAGAAGAAAGTCGCCAAGAATACCAACATTGCGGTGGCACCTGTCCTACCGCTTACTACAAGCTCTGCCTCGGAGGATGACGTGGAGATTCTAGCGTCCACTGAGGACATGGATCTCGCCAGTCCCTCGGACGCCATAGATGGCTGTTGTCCAGGTGGTGACTCAGTAGCAGCAGGGGCCTCGGAGGCGTAATCTGCTTCCCCAGTCCCTTCACGCCTTTCCCATCCATGGCTAATACCATCCTCCAGTGGAACTGCAGCGGTTTCTTCCACCATCTAGCTGAGCTCCGCCAACTTATCAGCCTTCATCCTTTCCTTTACATTGCTCTGCAGGAAACTTGGTTTCCAGCAATGCGAACCCCCGCCCTCCGAGGCTATCGGGGTTATTTTAAGAACCGGGCAGCTTATGAAAGGGTGTCTGGTGGCGTCTGCATTTATGTACTTAACTCTCTTCACAGCGAGCTTGTATCTCTACAAACAGCTTTAGAGGCTGTCGCTGTTCGGGTGTGGACGCCACAGGCTATTACCGTCTGCAGTATTTACCTTCCACCGGATGGTGCTGTCGCGCAGCATGTCCTGGCTGCTCTGATAGCCCAACTGCCGCCACCTTTCTTGTTGCCGGGCGATTTCAATGCCCACAACCCTCTATGGGGTGGGACTGTCTCCGATGACCGCGGTCGTGCCGTGGAGCATTTGTTGGCTCAGCTCGACCTTAGCCTCTTGAACACCGGTGCTCCCACGCATTTCAGTGTGGCCCATGGCTCGTTCTCGGCCATCGATCTCTCTCTTTGCACCCCCGGACTTGTCCCATCCCTCCACTGGAGAGTGCATCCTGACCTGTGTGGTAGTGACCATTTTCCCATCTATTTGTCACTGCCCCAGTGTCATTCTTCTGGGCGTCTGCCCCGCTGGGCTCTCCACAGGGCTGACTGGCCGAGTTTTACTTCTGCGGCAACCGTTGAGTCTCCACCACAGGGTGACATTGACGAGGTGGTTCGTGTCTTAACCACGTCAATCATTTCGGCGGCCGAGGCTGCCATCCCCCGCTCTTCTGGACTCCCTCGGAGGAAGGCTGTACCCTGGTGGTCGCCGGAGATTGCTGAGGCTATTCGCGACTGTAGGCGGGCCCTCCAGTGTCATAGGCGGCACCCGTCTCTCGAGACCCTCATCGCCTTTAAGAGGCTCCGTGCCTTTGCCCGTCGTCTTATTACACGGCGTAAGCAGGAATGCTGGGAGCGGTATGTCTCATCCTTGGGCTCCCGTGTCTCCCCCTCGCTCGTGTGGTCCCGGATACAGCGGATTTATGGGCACCAGACCCCTATGGGTATCCCTGGGATCTCCTTGGACGGCGCTGTCTGCACGGACGCTGCCGCCATTGCTGAACACCTTGCTGCGCACTTTGCTAAGAGCTCTGCGACTGCAACTTATCCCCCCGCCTTTCGCTCTCTCAAGGAGCGAGCCGAGCAGACGCCGTTATCGTTCCGCACGTGTCGTTCTGAAACATACAATGCTCCTTTCAGCGAGAGGGAATTCCTCGCTGCCCTAGCCGATTGCCCTGATACAGCACCAGGACCGGACTGCATCCACGCACAGATGCTGAAGCATCTCTCCAGGGACTGCCAGAGACACATCCTCACCATCTTTAACCGCATTTGGAGCGAGGGCGTGTTCCCGTCGCAATGGCGAGAGGGTGTTATTGTCCCCATCTTGAAGCCCGGTGCGGACCCACTGGCGGTGGACAGCTATCGTCCCATTACCCTCACCAACGTTTTGTGCAAATTGCTCGAACGTATGGTGGGGCGGCGTTTGTGTTGGGTCCTTGAATCGCGCGGTCTCCTCGCTCCATCCCAGGGTGGCTTCCGTCGGGGCCGGTCTGCCACGGACAATTTGGTGCGGCTGGAATCTGCTATCCGTATGGCCTTTGCCCGACGTCAGCATCTCGTTGCTGTATTTTTCGATCTGCGGAAGGCGTATGACACCACATGGAGGCATCACATCCTCGCCACGTTGTATGAGTGGGGTCTTCGTGGTCGGCTCCCGGCTTTTCTTCAAACCTTTTTATTGCGCCGCTCTTTCCGGGTGCAAGTCGGTGCCGCCTCTAGTTCATCTTCTATACAGGAAAATGGGGTCCCGCAGGGCTCGGTGTTGAGCGTCTCCTTATTTCTAGTGGCCATTAATGGTCTGGCTGCAGCTGTGGGGTCGTCAGTGTCTCCTTCTTTGTATGCCGACGACTTCTGCATCTCATTTAGCTCCACGACTACGGGAGTCGCCGAACGCAGGCTGCAAGTCGCCGTTCGCAAGGCAGCATCATGAGCTCTGACTCATGGTTTTCAGTTCTCTGCAGCCAAGACCCGAGTTATGCACTTCTGCAGGCGTCGGACGGTCCACCCTCATCCTGAACTTTACCTCGATGGCCACCTGCTTGAAGTGGTGGACACTTGCCGCTTCTTGGGACTCGTGTTTGATGCCCGGCTCACATGGGTTCCTCATATTACTCAGCTCAAGCAAAAATGCTGGCAGCACCTCAACGCCCTCCACTGCCTTAGCCACACATCTTGGGGTGCAGATCGCTGCATGCTGCTGCGATTGTACAGAGCCCTTGTGCAGTCCCGGCTTGATTATGGGAGCCTGGCCTATGGGTTTGCATCACCCTCAGTGTTGTAGTTGTTAGACCCCATACACCACTGTGGGGTTCGGATTGCAACTGGCGCTTTTCGTACCAGCCCCGTGGATAGTCTACTGGTGGAGGCCGGGGTTCCCCCGCTGCGGATTCGCCGCCATCGACTGCTCGCTGACTATGCTGTCCACGTGCATTGCTCGCCAGGCCATCCCAATCGTCGCCTGCTTTTCCCTGCCATGGTCCTCCATCTGCCCAAACAGCGACCTAGGTCTGGGCTTTCCATAGCTGTCCGCGTCCAGTCCCTGCTGCCGGAACTGGGGTCATTCCCTCCTCTGCCTCCCTTCCGGGTCCGTGCACCTACGCCTCCCTGGTGTTTGTCCCGGCCGTCCGTCCGTCTGGACTTTGCACAGGGACCCAAGGACTCGGTTCCGATGTGGCCCTCGGTCGCCGTTTTCTTGCGCTCCTCGCCTCATTTTCGGACTGTGAGACTGTCTACACTGATGGTTCCCTGGTTGATGGTCGCACTGCCTACGCTTTTGCTCACGCTGCCCATGTTGAGCAGCGCTCCTTGCCGGCTGGCTGCAGTATTTTTACTGCAGAGCTGGTGGCCATATTGCACGCTCTTGAGCATATGCGTTTCTGCTCAGGTAGGTCCATCGTCATCTGCAGTGACTCCCTGAGCAGTCTTCAGGCCATCGACCGCTGCTATCCCTCTCCTCCTCTGGTGTCCTCTATTCAGGAGTCTGTTTCCGCCATTTCCCGTTCTGGTCGTTCGATGGTCTTGGTTTGGACGCCAGGTCATGTTGGCATCCCGGGTAACGAACGTGTTGACAGGCTGGCCAAAGGGGCGATAGACGCCCCAGCTTTGGAAATCTGCCTCACGGGTCGCGATCAGCAGCTGGTGTTGCGCCGTAAGGTGCTTGGGATGTGGTCTGCTGAGTGGTGAGGCATGACAGCGCCTAATAAACTGCGGGCTGTCAAGGAGAGGACCGACGTGTGGCGCTCCTCCCTGCGGTCTTCTCGCAGGGACTCTGTTATCCTGTGTCGGCTCCGCATCGGCCATACATACCTGACGCACGGCCATTTTTTGCGTCAGGAGGATCCCCCCCCTGTGTCAGTGTGGGTCCCGGCTGATGGTCGCCCACATTTTATTGGAGTGTCCCCGACTGCGCACCCTCCAGCAGTCTTTTAATCTCCCGGGCACTTTGCCTTTGGTTTTAAGCGACAATGCCTCCGTGGCTGATGACGTTTTACATTTTATCCATGGTAGTCCTTTTTATGGTTCCATTTAGGGAGGTCCTGCTCCTTTCCCTTTGTGTGTCTCTTGTCCTCGAGTCCCTCGTATTTGGTTGCAGATTTTAGTATGTAGTCGGTTGGTTGACTCTTTCCCTTTTTTGTAGTCGTGGTCAGTCAACCAGTCTCCGGCCGTCTTCTTTTCTTCTGTTTCTCTTTGTCTGGTGTTCATCTGTACTCTTCGTGTCTGTAGTGTTCGTTACCGCATTTGTGTTCTTTTAGGGCCTGGGGGAGTCTCCTTCCCTTTGGGGTTTTACCTGCTTCGTGCATTTATGTCTCGCCTGTTTTTGAAATGGGGGACTGATGACCTTAGCTGTTTAGTCCCCCTTAAACATCCCAACAACCACCACCACCAATATCCTTTGTTGTACAATCTTAGCACATATTCTGGGCTCAAACATAATGAGGTATCTTGAACAGAATCTCTATAATGCCAACCAACATGAATGCTCAAAACAATCATGTGAAACCCAACTCACACTTTGTCACATAACATACAAAATGCTTTGGATCAAGTCAGTCAGGTAAAGGCAGTATTTCTTGGTTTATGAAAAGCCTTTGACTCAGTACCACACTTATGCTTATGTCAAAAGTATGATCATATGGGGTGTCAAGTGAAATTTGTGACTGGATTGAGAGTTTTTTTGTAGGGAGCATGAAGTATGTTATCTTGGAAGGAGAGTCATCATCCAATGCAGAAGTTACTTCAGGTGTGCCCCAGGGAAGTGTGTTGGGACCTCTACTGTTCTTGTGGTATATCAACAAACTTGCAGACTATGTTAATGGTGACCTCAGACTTTTTGCAGATGATGCAGTTATTGATAATGAAGCACAATCTGAAAGAAGCTGCATAAATACGCAATCAGATCTTGACAAAATTTGAAAATTGTGCAAAGATTGGCAACTTGCATTAAATGTTCAGAAAATTAGAATTGTGCACTTCAAAAAACATAAAGCCATAGTATCCTATCACTATAACATCAATGAGTCACTGTTGGAATTTGCCAGCTGACTCACACAAAGATGAGGGTGCAACACTTGTAATTGTTGTCGTTGTTGTTGTGGTCTTCAGTCCTGAGACTGGTTTGATGCAGCTCTCCATGCTACCCTATCCTGTGCAAGCTGCTTCATCTCCCAGTACCTACTGCAGCCTACATCCTTCAGAATCTGCTTAGTGTATTCATCTCTTGGTCTCCCTCTACGACTTTTACCCTCCATGCTGCCCTCCAACACTAAATTGGTGATCCCTCGATGTCTCAGAACATGTCCTACCAACCGATCCCTTCTTTTTGTCAAGTTGTGCCACATACTCCTCTTCTCCCCAATTCTATCCAATAATTCATCATTAGTTATGTGATCTACCCATCTCATCTTCAGCATTCTTCTGTAGCACCACATTTTGAAAGCTTCTATTCTCTTCTTGTCCAAACTATTTATCGTTCATGTTTCACTTCCATACATGGCTACACTCCATACAAATACTTTCAGAAACGATTTCCTGACACTTAAATCTATACTCGATGTTAACAAATTTCTCTTCTTCAGAAACGCTTTCCTTGCCATTGCCAGTCTACATTTTATATCTTCTCTACTTCGACCATCATCAGTTATTTTGCTCCCCAAATACCAAAACTCCTTTACTACTTTAAGTGTCTCATTTCCTAATATAATTCCCTCAGCATCACCTGACTTAATTCGACCACATTCCATTATCCTCATTTTGCTTTTGTTGATGTTCATCTTATATCCTCCTTTCAAGACACTGTCCATTCCGTTCAACTGCTCTTCCTAGTCCTTTGCTGCCTCAGATAGAATTACAATGTCATCCACAAACCTCAAAGTTTTTATTTCTTCTCCATGGATTTTAATCCCTACTCCAAATTTTTCTTTTGTTTCCTTTACTGCTTGCTCAATATACAGATTGAATAACATCGGGGAGAGGCTACAACCCTGTCTCACTCCCTTCCCAACCACTGCTTCCCCTTCATGCCCGTCGACTCTTATAACTCCCATCTGCTTTCTGTACAAATTGTAAATAGCCTTTCGCTCCCTGTATTTTGCCCCTGCCACCTTTAGAATTTGAAAGAGAGTATTCCAGTCAACATTGTCATAAGCTTTCTCTAAGTCTACAAATGCTAGAAAGGTATGTTTTCCTTTCCTTAATCTTTCTTCTAACATAAGTCGTAAGGTCAGTATTGCCTCACGTGTTCCAACATTTCTATGGAATCCAAACTGATCTTTCCTGAGGTCAGCTTCTACCAGATTTTCCATTCGTCTGTAAATAATTCGCGTTAGTATTTTGCAGCTGTGACTTATTAAACTGATAGTTCGGTAATTTTCACATCTGTCAACACCTGCTTTCTTTGGGATTGGAATTATTATATTCTTCTTGAAGTCTGAGGGTATTTCGCCTGTCTCATACATCTTGCTCACCAGATGGTAGAGTTTTGTCAGGATTGGCTCTCCCAAGGCCGTCAGTAGTTCCAATGGAATGTTGTCTACTCCCGGGGACTTGTTACGACTTTGGTCTTTCAGTGCACTGTCAAACTCTTCACACAGTATCGTATCTCCCATTTCATCTTCATCTACATCCTCTTCCATTTCCATAATATTGTCCTCAAGTCCCTTGTATAGACCCTCTATATACTCCTTCCACCTTTCTGCTTTCCCTAATTTTCTTAGAACTGGGTTTCCATCTGAGCTCTTGATATTCATACAAGTGGTTCTCTTTTCTCCAAAGGTCTCTTTAATTTTCCTGTAGGCAGTATCTATCTTACCCCTAGTGAGATAAGCCTCTACATCATTACATTTGTCCTCTAGCCATCCCTGCTTAGCCATTTTGCACTTCCTGTCGATCTCATTTTTGAGACGTTTGTATTCCTTTTTGCCTGCTTCATTTACTGCATTTTTATATTTTCTCCTTTCATCGATTGAGTTCAATATTTCCTCTGTTACCCAACGAGTTCTACTAGCCCTCGTCTTTTTACCAATTTGATCCTCTGCTGCCTTCACTACTTCATCCCTTAGAGCTACCCAATCTTCTTCTACTGTACTTCTTTCCCCCAGTCCTATCAATTGTTCCCTTATGCGCTCCCTGAAACTCTGTACAACCACTGGTTCTTTCAGTTTATCCAGGTCCCATCTCCTTAAATTCCCACCTTTTTGCAATTTCTTCAGTTTTAATCTACAGTTCATAACCAATAGATTGTGGTCAGAGTCCACATCTGCCCCTGGAAATGTCTTACCATTTAAAACCTGGTTCCTAAATCTCTGTCTTACCATTATATAATCTATCTGAAACCTTCTAGTATCTCCAGGATTCTTCCATGTATACAACATTCTTTCAAGATTCTTGAACCAAGTGTTAGCTATGATTAAGTTATGCTCTGTGCAAAACTCTACCAGGCGGCTTCCTCTTTCATTTCTTAGCCCCAATCCATATTTACCTACTATGTTTCCTTCTCCCCCTTTTCCTACTCTCGAATTCCAGTCAACCATCACTATTAAATTTTCGTCTCCCTTCACTACCTGAATAATTTCTTTTATCTCATCATACATTTCTTCAATTTCTTCATCATCTGCAGAGCTAGTTGGCATATAAACTTGTACTACTGTAGTAGGCATGGGCTTCGTGTCTATCTTGGCCACAATAATGCATTCACTATGCTATTTGTAGTAGCTTACCCGCACTCCTATTTTTTTTATTCATTATTAAACCTACTCCTGCATTACCTCTATTTGATTTTGTGTTTATAACGATGTATTCACCTGACCAAAAGTCTTGTTCCTCCTGCCACCGAACTTCACTAATTCCCACTATATCTAACTTTAACCTATCCATTTCCCTTTTTAAGTTTTCTAATCTACCTGCTCGGTTAAGGGATCTGACGTTCCACACTCCGATCCGTAGAATGCCAGTTTTCTTTTTCCTGATAACAACGTCCTCCTGAGTAGTCCCCGCCCAGAGATCCGAATGGGGGACTATTTTACCTCCGGAATATTTTACCCAACAGGACGCCATCATCATTTATCCATACAGTAAAGCTGCATGCCCTCGGGAAAAATTACGGCCGTAGTTTCCCCTTGCTTTCAGCCGTTCGCAGTACCAGCACAGCAAGGCCGCTTTGGTTAATGTTGCAAGGCCAGGTCAGACAATCATCCAGACTGTTGCCCCTGCAACTACTGAAAAGGCTGCTGCCCCTCTTCAGGAACCACACGTTTGTCTGGCCTCTCAATAGATACCCCTGCGTTGTGGTTGCACCTGCGGTACGGCCATCTGTATCGCTGAGGCACGCAAGCCTCCCCACCAACGGCAAGGTCCATGGTTCATGGGGAAGGCAACACTTGTAGGGATCTGAAATGGGATGACCACATAGTCTCACTCATGGGTAAAGCAGGTGGTAGACTTCTGTTCATTGGTAGAATACTGGAAAAGTGCAATCAGTCTACAACAAAGATTGCTTACAAATCACTCATGCAACCAATTCTAGAATATTGCTGAAGTGTGTGGAACACATACCAAACAGGACTAGCAGTGGGTATTGAATGTATACAGAGAAGGTCAGCACAAATGGCTACATGTTTATGAAGTTTCAAGAACCAGCTTCAAATGACGACTCTAGGAATATACTACAATTCCTATGTATCGCTCACATAGGGATCATCAGGATAAAATTAGAATGAGTTCAGCATGCACAGAGGCATTCAAACCATCATTCTTCCTGAGCATCACACGTGAATGGAACAGGAAGAAACCCTAATAACTGGTACAATTAGATGTACCCTCTGCCACGCGGCTCACGAGAAATAACAGTGAAATATTTGTGACAATGAAAATTATTAATGTACAACAGAAACCACAACCTCGTAATTCATACATGTTCAGAAAGAAATGAAATATTTGTGATGACAAAGATTCTCAATTTAATTCTTTTGCATTAAAATGTCAATCCCAACCCAACCCAGACCTCATGTTTAGCTACAGATCAGTCTGTCCCCACAAGCAGATATTTTAGTTTCGATATTCCTTGGCTTCGCCATCTCACAACCAAGTTGTCACATCAAGTTGTCACATGATGTACTGTGTGTGTGTGTGTGTGTGTGTGTGTGTGTGTGTGTGGTCAATCGTGTATTAGTCCCCATGTCCAAAATATGTCAAACTCGTGTGTCGATGCACTCACGACTGATCCAAGAGAGAAATGAGTTTTCAAAGAGGTCAAATTCCTGCATTATGCTACCTGCATTGATGGAAAGTATGCAGAGAGAGTTTCTTCAGCTGAAAGTGGCTCATTTTATTTCAATTACGAACATACAGTATTGTTCTGCTTGCAATAGCAGTTGTAGATCATGAATAGTCTAGCGACTTAACATTTTACGCCTCCCCTTTCCCTCCCTCTTTCATACATTAGTCGTCCTACCCTGGGCCAAGACCTAACTACGTTTCGTGACCGTCGAAACTATTTGTTTTGCAGTAAATTGTGAGAAACCCTGTGAACAAATTTTTTCTAGGGGCACCCCTATCAGCTGTGCACCCCATGCGGCCACTTGGGGCTTGCCCAGTCCTGGCAGCTTGTACAGTCCTCATGCTCAAGCAAACTTGTCCTACACCCAATCATGCATGCTGTTGTGTGTATATACTCCTTAACCTTTACATCGGGCTAAGTTACTTATCAGTCTTGTCACCACAAGTAGCTTTCACATTCGTTGGCTCCGCCAACCAACCCACAACCAAATTATCGCATTCCAATCTGGCCTACACCTCGACTTATGCAACAGATCAGTCTGTCAACCAAACGTACGGTAGGTTTTAAGTTTTCACGGTCGTTGGCTTCGCCAACTTACTACCAAACGGTCACTTTCAAACCTGAACACAACCTCATCATTAGTGACATAATAGGGAAAACAGTTAAATATTTGTGGCAACCAATATTTTTAATAGAATTGCTGCTCGTGGTATGAATAAAAATTGCCAATGAAAACAACAAAAAATGAAAGTGGATGACATTTAACCATTTTGTCACAATTCTGTTCCACACTGGTCACTGTCCGGTGTAACAGTTTATCGCAGAAACCTGGAATCCACCGCATTTCTCTCAGTTGACAGAGCTCCCTGTCGCCGTTGGATAAGCAGCTGCAGCAGCAAGTCGTATACTCCTAGCTCACTCATTTGTTACATAGTTTAATTCTTAATTTATTTGCGTGTTTTTGATACTTGCATTGTTTAATTCATAAATTTCGGGCTTAATATAGTATTTGAGAGTTGTAGCATCGCGTTTTAGTACCTGAATAGTGTAAATTCGCGTAGTCGTCTGTCTTCTGGTTTTTGTTTTGAACGGCCAGTGTCGGTTGGTCAGAGTCAGTGTGCTCCCTGCCGCCGTTGGATAAGCAGCTGCAGCAGCAAGTCGTATACTCCTAGCTCACTCATTTGTTACATAGTTTAATTCTTAATTTATTTGCGTGTTTTTGGTACTTGCATTGTTTAATTCATAAATTTCGGGCGTATTATAGTATTTGAGAGTTGTAGCATCGCGTTTTAGTACCTGAATAGTGTAAAATCGCGTAGTCTCCTTCCGCCGCCGAGCAGTGTGTCAGCAGTGCGCAAGTAGCAGCATTACTGCATTTCCTAGGAATCTTGTATTTTTTAATAACCGTTTAAATTTTGTGTCGATTTGTTTGCGCTCTCTGTGGATTAGTTCAGACGTTCTTTGCACAACAGTTTTTAGCATGGATAGGGACTGCAACTGCTGTGTTCGGATGCAGGCTGAGTTGGCATCCCTTCGCTCCCAGCTTCAGGCAGTGTTGGCTTCGGTCACACAGCTTGAGGCTGTTGCCAATGGGCATCACTGTGGGGGTCCGGATGGGGGTTTGTCGGGGACGGCCAGCTCGTCCCACGCATCCCCCGATTGGACTACGACTGTGGTTGCCCAGGATACTGCCCGCATTGAGGCTGATCCCTCACCTGTGGTAGAGTGGGAGGTCGTCTCAAGGTGTGGCAGGGGGCGAAAGACATTCCGGAGGGCTGAACGGAAGGCCTCTCCAGTTTGTCTGACGAACCAGTTTCAGGCTCTGTCTCAGGCTGATACTGATCTTCGGCCTGACATGGCTGCTTGTCCTGTTTTCCAGAGGTTGCCCCTCAGTCTGCAAAATCCGGGCAGTCGCAGAGGGTGGGCTTACTGGTAGTTGGGAGCTCCAACGTCAGGCGCGTAATGCGGCCCCTTAGGGGTATGGCAGCAAGAGAGGGGAAGAAAACCAATGTGCACTCCGTGTGCATACCGGGGGGAGTCATTCCAGATGTGGAAAGGGTCCTTCCGGATGCCATGAAGGGTACAGGGTGCACCCATCTGCAGGTGGTCGCTCATGTCGGCACCAATGATGTGTGTCGCTATGGATCGGAGGAAATCCTCTTTGGCTTCCGCCGGCTATCTGATTTGGTGAAGACTGCCAGTCTCGCTAGCGGGATGAAAGCAGAGCTCACCATCTGCAGCATCGTCGACAGGACTGACTGCGGACCTTTGGTACAGAGCCGAGTGGAGGGTTTGAATCAGAGGCTGAGACGGTTCTGCGACCGTGTGGGCTGCAGATTCCTCGACCTGCGCCATAGGGTGGTGGGGTTTCGGGTTCCGCTGGATAGGTCAGGAGTCCACTACACGCAACAAGCGGCTACACGGGTAGCAGGGGTTGTGTGGCATGGGCTGGGCGGTTTTTTAGGTTAGATGGCCTTCGGCAAGTACAGAAAGGGCAACAGCCTCAACGGGTGCGGGGCAAAGTCAGGACATGCGGGGACCAAGCAGCAATCGGTATTGTAATTGTAAACTGTCGAAGCTGCGTTGGTAAAGTACCGGAACTTCAAGCGCTGATAGAAAGCACCGAAGCTGAAATCGTTATAGGTACAGAAAACTGGCTGAAGCCAGAGATAAATTCTGCTGAAATTTTTACAAAGGCACAGATGGTGTTTAGAAAGGATAGGTTGCATGCAACCGGTGGTGGAGTGTTCGTCGCTGTTAGTAGTAGTTTATCCTCTAGTGAAGTAGAAGTGGATAGTTCCTGTGAATTATTATGGGTGGAGGTTACACTCAACAACCGACCTAGGTTAATAATTGGCTCCTTTTACCGACCTCCCGACTCAGCAGCATTAGTGGCAGAACAACTGAGAGAAAATTTGGAATACATTTCACATAAATTTTCTCAGCATGTTATAGTCTGAGGTGGAGATTTCAATTTACCAGATATACACTCCTGGAAATGGAAAAAAGAACACATTGACACCGGTGTGTCAGACCCACCATACTTGCTCCGGACACTGCGAGAGGGCTGCACAAGCAATGATCACACGCACGGCACAGCGGACACACCAGGAACCGCGGTGTTGGCCGTCGAATGGCGCTAGCTGCGCAGCATTTGTGCACCGCCGCCGTCAGTGTCAGCCAGTTTGCCGTGGCATACGGAGCTCCATCGCAGACTTTAACACTGGTAGCATGCCGCGACAGCGTGGACGTGAGCCGTATGTGCAGTTGACGGACTTTGAGCGAGGGCGTATAGTGGGCATGCGGGAGGCCGGGTGGACGTACCGCCGAATTGCTCAACACGTGGGGCGTGAGGTCTCCACATTACATCGATGTTGTCGCCAGTGGTCGGCGGAAGGTGCACATGCCCGTCGACCTGGGACCGGACCGCAGCGACGCACGGATGCACGCCAAGACCGTAAGATCCTACGCAGTGCCGTAGGGGACCGCACCGCCACTTCCCAGCAAATTAGGGACACTGTTGCTCCTGGGGTATCGGCGAGGACCATTCGCAACCGTCTCCATGAAGCTGGGCTACGGTCCCGCACACCGTTAGGCCGTCTTCCGCTCACGCCCCAACATCGTGCAGCCCGCCTCCAGTGGTGTCGCGACAGGCGTGAATGGAGGGACGAATGGAGACGTGTCGTCTTCAGCGATGAGAGTCGCTTCTGCCTTGGTGCCAATGATGGTCGTATGCGTGTTTGGCGCCGTGCAGGTGAGCGCCACAATCAGGACTGCATACGACCGAGGCACACAGGGCCAACACCCGGCATCATGGTGTGGGGAGCGATCTCCTACACTGGTCGTACACCACTGGTGATCGTCGAGGGGACACTGAATAGTGCACGGTACATCCAAACCGTCATCGAACCCATCGTTCTACCATTCCTAGACCGGCAAGGGAACTTGCTGTTCCAACAGGACAATGCACGTCCGCATGTATCCCGTGCCACCCAACGTGCTCTAGAAAGTGTAAGTCAACTACCCTGGCCAGCAAGATTTCCGGATCTGTCCCCCATTGAGCATGTTTGGGACTGGATGAAGCGTCGTCTCACGCGGTCTGCACGTCCAGCACGAACGCTGGTCCAACTGAGGCGCCAGGTGGAAATGGCATGGCAAGCCGTTCCACAGGACTACATCCAGAATCTTTTCGATCGTCTCCATGGGAGAATAGCAGCCTGCATTGCGGCGAAAGGTGGATATACACTGTACTAGTGCCGACATTGTGCATGCTCTGTTGCCTGTGTCTATTTGCCTGTGGTTCTGCCAGTGTGATCATGTGATGTATCTGACCCCAGGAATGCGTCAATAAAGGTTCCCCTTCCTGGGACAATGAATTCACGGTGTTCTTATTTCAATTTCCAGGAGTGTAGAATGGGACACTCAGATGTTTAGGACAGGTGGTAGGGACAGAGCATCGAGTGACATTATACTGAGTGCACTATCCGAAAATTACCTCGAGCAATTAAACAGAGAACCGACTCGTGGAGATAACATCTTGGACCTACTGATAACAAACAGACCCGAACTTTTCGACTCTGTATGTGCAGAACAGGGAATCAGTGATCATAAGGCCGTTGCAGCATCCCTGAATATGGAAGTTAATAGGAATATAAAAAAAGGGAGGAAGGTTTATCTGTTTAGCAAGAGTAATAGAAGGCAGATTTCAGACTACCTAACAGAACAAAACGAAAATTTCTGTTCCGACACTGACAATGTTGAGTGTTTATGGAAAAAGTTCAAGGCAATCATAAAATGCGTTTTAGACAGGTACATGCCGAGTAAAGCTGTGAGGGACGGGATAAACCCACCGTCGTACAACAACAAAGTTAGGAAACTACTGCGAAAGCAAAGAGAGCTTCACTCCAAGTTTAAACGCAGCCAAAACCTCTCAGACAAACAGAAGCTAAACGATTTCAAAGTTTGCGTGAAGCGTTCAGTGAATTCGAAAGTAAAATTCTATGTACCGACTTGACAGAAAATCCTAGGAAGTTCTGGTCTTACGTTAAATCAGTAAGTGGCTCGAAACAGCATATCCAGACACTCCGGGATGATGAAGGCATTGAAATAGAGGATGACACGCGTAAAGCTGAAATACTAAACACTTTTTTCCAAAGCTGTTTCACAGAGGAGGACCGCACTGCAGTTCCATCTCTAAATCCTCGCACAAACCAAAAAATGGCTGACATCGAAATAAGTGTCCAAGGAATAGAAAAGCAACTGAAATCACTCAACAGAGGAAAGTCCACTGGACCTGACGGGATACCAATTCGATTCTACACAGAGTACGCGAAAGAACTTGCCCCCCTTCTAACAGCCGTGTACCGCAAGTCTCTAGAGGAACGGAAGGTTCCAAATGATTGGAAAAGAGCACAGGTAGTCCCAGTCTTCAAGAAGGGTCGTCGAGCAGATGCGCAAAACTATAGACCTATATCTCTGACGTCGATCTGTTGTAGAATTTTAGAACATGTTTTTTGCTCGAGTATCATGTCGTTTTTGGAAACCCAGAATCTACTATGTAGGAATCAACATGGATTCCGGAAACAGCGATCGTGTGAGACCCAACTCGCTTTATTTGTTCATGAGACCCAGAAAATATTAGATACAGGCTCCCAGGTAGATGCCATTTTTCTTGACTTCCGGAAGGCATTCGATACAGTTCCGCACTGTCGCCTGATAAACAAAAAAGAGCCTACGGAATATCAGACCAGCTGTGTGGCTGGATTGAAGAGTTTTAGCAAACAGAACACAGCATGTTGTGGAGAGACGTCTACAGACGTTAAATTAACCTCTGGCGTGCCACAGGGGAGTGTTATGGGACCATTGCTTTTCACAATATATATAAATGACCTAGTAGATAGTGTCGGAAGTTCCATGCGGCTTTTCGCGGATGATGCTGTAGTATACAGAGAAGTTGCAGCATTAGAAAATTGCAGCGAAATGCAGGAAGATCTGCAGCGGATAGGCACTTGGTGCAGGGAGTGGCAACTGACCCTTAACACAGACAAATGTACTGTATTGCGAATACATAGAAAGAAGGATCCTTTATTGTATGATTATATGATAGCGGAACAAACACTGGTAGCAGTTACTTCTGTAAAATATCTGGGAGTATGCGTGCGGAACGATTTGAAGTGGAATGATCATATAAAATTAATTGTTGGTAAGGCGGGTACCAGGTTGAGATTCATTGGGACAGTCCTTAGAAAATGTAGTCCATCAACAAAGGAGGTGGCTTACAAAACACTCGTTCGACATATACTTGAGTATTGCTCATCAGTGTGGGATCCGTACCAGATCGGGTTGACAGAGGAGATAGAGAAGATCCAAAGAAGAGCGGCGCGTTTCGTCACAGGGTTATTTGGTAACCGTGATAGCGTTACGGAGATGTTTAACAAACTCAGGTGGCAGACTCTGCAAGAGAGGCGCTCTGCATCGCGGTGTAGCTTGCTCGTCAGGTTTCGAGAGGGTGCGTTTCTGGATGAGGTATCGAATATATTCCTCCCCCCCTACTTATACCTCCCGAGGAGATCACGAATGTAAAATTAGAGAGATTCGAGCGCGCACGGAGGCTTTCTTCCCGCGAACCATACGCGACTGGAACAGGAAAGGGAGGTAATGACAGTGGCACGTAAAGTGCCCTCCGCCACACAGCGTTGGGTGGCTTGCGGAGTATAAATGTAGATGTAGATGTACCTTTCAGAGCACAATGAACGGCGATACAAACACAAAAACCAAATGTATATTACACTTCAATTTAGCTGGACATGATGCCAGTCAGGGCAACAGCTGTTTTCAGTATCTTCACAAGAAAAGTAAAAATTGCGCTACATCTCTCATGCCTACAAGCACAATGTCAACAAGCAAATGAAGGCAATATCTGTGGAAAGGATTAACCATTGTTACAAATGCCTAAGAGAAATTCCAATAAAAGATGTTCGAAAACAAGCTTTTTTACATTGAAATAAGCTATTATTAATATTATATTTATAGCATGTTGATTGCCTTAATTTCAATAAAGATTTCTGTTGGATCATCAGGTTCAAATTGTAGTTGTGTGGTCGATAGAAACAAAGGTGCACCTGTAACAGATGTTAAATTTTGCCACTGACAATCTGCCCTTGTGATTTGCCTCACTAGAGACTTGCACACACTTCGTTATTGGTATAGTGAGTCCTTGACTATCGGAACTCACATAGAACTTCAGACTGACATATTTCTCACAACTTCGAAATTATGTGAAATTCTTGCTTGAACTTCACAGTATAATTTAAGAAGATAAGTAATGCATTTTTCGTAAATTCTGTTTCTTCTTCAGTAGACAGCTAAATTGTATAATTGTTGGGCAGTTTCAAATGCCAGATATTCACAATATTGTACCCAGCTTTCAAGATTATCTGTCAAGAAATCCTTCGTGCATGCTTACAGAACGAATGTCTTTGCAGTGATATGCCCCCCCCCCCCTCCCCCCCATCCCCCACCTCCATGACCACTACCATTGAGCTGTTAAGTCTTCCAAGAGTTTAGAAGGATTTGTAGCCTGGGTTTAAATGACGTACTGAAACTTCGCACTTCTGTCAAAACCGTATGAAGAAAAAGACATATGCAAAAATTTTGTTGTCGAGAACTACACTCCTGGAAATTGAAATAAGAACACCGTGAATTCATTGTCCCAGGAAGGGGAAACTTTATTGACACATTCCTGGGGTCAGATACATCACATGATCACACTGACAGAACCACAGGCACATAGACACAGGCAACAGAGCATGCACAATGTCGGCACTAGTACAGTGTATATCCACCTTTCGCAGCAATGCAGGCTGCTATTCTCCCATGGAGACGATCGTAGAGATGCTGGATGTAGTCCTGTGGAACGGCTTGCCATGCCATTTCCACCTGGCGCCTCAGTTGGACCAGCGTTCGTGCAGGACGTGCAGACCGCGTGAGACGACGCTTCATCCAGTCCCAAACATGCTCAATGGGGGACAGATCCGGAGATCTTGCTGGCCAGGGTAGTTGACTTACACCTTCTAGAGCACGTTGGGTGGCACGGGATACATGCGGACGTGCATTTTCCTGCTGGAACAGCAAGTTCCCTTGCCGGTCTAGGAATGGTAGAACGATGGGTTCGATGACGGTTTGGATGTACCGTGCACTATTCAGTGTCCCCTCGACGATCACCAGTGGTGTACGGCCAGTGTAGGAGATCGCTCCCCACACCATGAAGCCGGGTGTTGGCCCTGTGTGCCTCGGTCGTATGCAGTCCTGATTGTGGCGCTCACCTGCACGGCGCCAAACACGCATACGACCATCATTGGCACCAAGGCAGAAGCGACTCTCATCGCTGAAGACGACACGTCTCCATTCGTCCCTCCATTCACGCCTGTCGCGACACCACTGGAGGCGGGCTGCACGATGTTGGGGCGTGAGCGGAAGACGGCCTAACGGTGTGCGGGACCGTAGCCCAGCTTCATGGAGACGGTTGCGAATGGTCCTCGCCGATACCCCAGGAGCAACAGTGTCCCTAATTTGCTGGGAAGTGGCGGTGCGGTCCCCTACGGCACTGCGTAGGATCCTACGGTCTTGGCGTGCATTCGTGCGTCGCTGCGGTCCGGTCCCAGGTCGACGGGCACGTGCACCTTCCGCCGACCACTGGCGACAACATCGATGTACTGTGGAGACCTCACGCCCCACGTGTTGAGCAATTCGGCGGTACGTCCACCCGGCCTCCCGCATGCCCACTATACGCCCTCGCTCAAAGTCCGTCAACTGCACATACGGTTCACGTACACGCTGTCGCGGCATGCTACCAGTGTTAAAGACTGCGATGGAGCTCCGTATGCCACGGCAAACTGGCTGACACTGAGGGCGGCGGTGCACAAATGCTGCGCAGCTAGCGCCATTCGACGGCCAACACCGCGGTTCCTGGTGTGTCCGCTGTGCCGTGCGTGTGATCATTGCTTGTACAGCCCTCTCGCAGTGTCCGGAGCAAGTATGGTGGGTCTGACACACCGGTGTCAATGTGTTCTTTTTCCATTTCCAGGAGTGTAGATACAAGGAATATGGAGTTGAAGCAGTGTAATTACTCTCTTTCGATGTCGTGATGCCAACCAAACATAGAGACAGCTCAAGCCATGTTTTACTATACGAGCAACAGTGCTTTCAATCGAAAGCTGTCGAGTGTGACACAAATAAGTTTTCATAGGAAAAAATATAAATTTATCTGCAAACACTTAGAAGCTGATGGCATCACAAACTATAATGATTGACACACACATCGAATGAAGATAAGACTGGGACATGCATTTCACAATCCCTGTCATTACAATAGCGTTATCATCACCAATCCCTTTCATATTCTTTATTTTTAGTCCCTTGTCATTTAACAGCTGCAGCATACATGTGGTGACATAATCAAACACATTTTATTACAAGTAAAACACAAAATCGCAATTCCCAACATTTTGCTATCACTGGTGTCATTAGACACATCAATAATAATATTAAAAGATCCATCGCCTATTTGCCGTAACAAACGTTACTGAAGATGAGGTGTTCCGCTGCACTTCGTTCTACGGATCTTAATTCCTACGGCAGTTGAACCGTCATTAAATGTTCTATCGCAAAGTTCTCTGATATCAACATTATGTATTGATGAATGGAATTTTACGAAATGAGCCAGTGAAGCTTGAGCTTACCATACCTTTTCCTAATCCCTAGTTCATGCAACAAATTCACCCAACGTCCTCGACGACGTAATTATGTTGGACTACGTAATTATGCTGAACGATAAAATGTGTGTTGTTTTGGTGTGATCCACAAGGTTACTGTATTTGACGTAGAAAACGGATTTATAAAATTTACACTCTGACTTAACTCTTTCACTAGGAACCTCTGTTAGCCAGAATTTATCTAAAGGATCATTTAACCATTTTTTGAGTAATCTAAACTGACATTGTTGACGCATTTGAAGTTTACACATGGGTACTTTCTGGTTGCATGTAATCGTATATACCACAATAACAGCTAAATAAATTAGCGGGGCTTGAGTGCTAAGTTATTCAGGAATCGCTAATTGCTATCGAATGAGAAACTCTTTGCTGGAGACAGAATACTAAGAGATCTACACTGGGGTGATAGCGATATAAACATACGAAGATGGCGGTGTTACCGCATACACAAGGTAGTATAAAAGGGCAGAGCATTGCAAGGCTGGGTAAGTGTACATTCGAAAGGTGGGCTTAAATCTCCATCACCAGAGTGGTTTGGTATAATATCAGATGCCGAAATTTTTTTGCGTCGTTTCATGGAGCAAATATCTCATACTGCAAGTGTGTGATGGAATCATTAGCACAAACAAGATTTCCTGCAATCGAAAAGAAAATCGTTGGAGTTATATGTAAGAACGAGAAATTTCACCTCATTCGATCTTTGAATAAAAGAGCCAGTATGATGCAGTAGTACCCGTGGTGTAGCATCATTGATTAGTAATCATAACGTGCTCGAAACCCGCCACCGCTTAAATTTTGATTAATAATCAGCATTGGCGGCCGAATTGGCTAAGAAGTCGGCCTCGTTCTGCCATCGCCCTTGTCAAAGAGGGCGGAGGAGTGGACAGAAGTTCAGGGCACACTCTTGACCTTTGGGTTGGAAACTGACCCTAAAGGCGGAAGAGTCAGCAATGATCAACGGCATGAGGATGCAGAAGGCAGTGGAAACCGCTGCATTAAAGATACATCGGTTCTAGGCGCTACAGTCTGGAGTCGCGCGACCGCTGCGATCGCATGTTCGAATCCTGCCTCGGGCATGGATGTGTGTGATGTCCTTAGGTTAGTTACGTTTAAGTAGTTCTAAGTTCTAGGGGACTGATGACCTCAGATGTTAAGTCCCATAGTGCTCAGAGCCATTTGAACCATTTAAAGATACATTCGTATAGCCAATTGACATGTGGCTTGTAATTGAAAAATGTGTCATGATGATTTCTCCATTGGCAAAAGATTCCGCAATAGTCCCCCATTCGGATCTCTGGGAGGGAATTCGCAAGGGGGAGATGACCGTGAGAAAAGATCGAACAACCAACAAAAGGATAACGTTCTATTAGTCGGGGCGTGAAACGTTGGAAGCTTGAATGTGGTAGGGAAGCTAGAAAATCTGAAAAGGGGAATGCTAAGGCTCAGTCTAGATATAGTGAAGTGAAATGGAAAGAAGACAAAGATTTCTGGTCAGATGAGTATAGGGTAATATCAACAACAGCAGCAAATGGTATAGCGTAAGTAGGATTCGTTATGCATAGGAAAATAAGTCAGAGAGTTTGTTACTGTAAACAGTTCAGTGTTAGGCTTGTTGTTATCACAATCGACGACAAACCAACACCGATTACGATAGTCCAGGTATACATGCCGACGTCGCACGGCAGAGATGAAGGGGGAGAGAACGTACATGAGGATATTGAAAAGGTAATACACTACGGAAAGGGAGATGAAAATCTAATAGTCTTGGGAGACTGGAATGCAGTTGTAGGGAAAGGAATCGAAGAAAAGGTTACAGGAGAATACAGACTTCGGACAAGTAATGAGAGAGAAGGAAGACTTGAGCTAGTAACAGTGAATATTCTGTTTAAGAACCACAAGAGGAGGAGTTATGCTTGGAAAAGGCCAGGAGATATACTAAGATTTCAGATTACATCATGGCCAGGCAGAGATTCCGAAACCAGGTATTGGAATGTAAGGCGTACCCAGCAGCAGATATAGACTCAGATCACAATTTAGTAGTGATGAAGAGTAGGCTGAAGCTTCAGAACAAATTCAGAAAGAATCAGTGCGCAAAGAAGTGGGATACGGAGGTACTAAGGAATGAAAAGATACGCTCGAAATTCTCTGAGGCTATACATACTGCTATAAAGAATAGCTCGGTAGGCTGTTGACGAGGAGTGGGCATGTGTA
This sequence comes from Schistocerca cancellata, assembly GCF_023864275.1. NCBI lineage: Eukaryota > Metazoa > Arthropoda > Insecta > Orthoptera > Acrididae > Schistocerca > Schistocerca cancellata. Next base: position 806,869,338 of record NC_064626.1, on the reverse strand, counting down.
AAAAGGAAGTAGGAAAGAATAATGTAGGTACAAAGAAGCTAACTGCGAAGAAAGGATAACAGAAGAAATACTTCAGTTGATCGACGAAAGGAGGAAGTACAAAAATGCTCAGGGAAATTCAGGAATACAGAAATACAAGTCGTTGAGGGATGAAATAAATAGGAATTGCACAGAAGCTAAAGCGAAATACCTGCATGAAAAATGTAAGGAAATCGAAAAAGAAATAATTGTCGAAAGTACTGATTCAGCATGCAGGAAAGTCAAAACAACCTTCGGTGAAATTAAAAGCAAGGGTGGTATCACTAAGAGTGCAAAGGGAATTCCACTTTTAAATGCAGAGGAGATAGCGGATAGGTAGGAAGAGTACATTGAAGACCTCTATGAAGGAAAGACTTTTCTGATGACGTGATAGAAGAAGAAGAAGCAAGAGTCGATGTAGAAAAGATAGGGATCCAGTATTAGAATCGGAATTTGAAGAGCTTTGGAAACTGAATAGGGCAGAACGAATTCCATCAGAATTTCTAAAATTAATTGGGGAAGTGGCAACAAAACGATTATTCGTTTTGGTGTGTACAATGTATGTCACTAACTTTCGGAAAAACATCATGCACACAATTCCGAAGATTGCAAGAGATGACAACTGTAAGAATCATCGCAAAATAAGCTTAACAGCTCATCATCCAAGTTGGTGACAAGAAGAATGTACAGAAGAATAGAAAATTGAGCATGTGTTAGACGAAGATCAGTTTGGCCTTAGGAAAGCTAAAGGCACCAGAGAGCCAATTCTAACTTTGCGGTTGATAATGGAAGCAAGACTGAAGAAGAATCAAGACACGTTAGTAGAATTTACCGACCTGGAGGAAGCTTTCGACAATGTTAAATGGTGCAAGATGTTCGAAATTTTGAGAAAAATAGGGGTAGGCAGTAGGGAAAGATGGGTAATGCGCAATATGTTCAAGAACCAAGAGGGAACAGTAAGAGTAGAAGACCAAGAACGAAGTGCTCGAATTAAAAAGGGTGTATGACAGGGATGTAGTCTTTCCCCCCTCCTGTTTAATCTGTACATAGAAGAAGCAATGGTGGAAATAAAAGAAAGATTTCAGAGTGGAATTAAAATACAAGGTGAAAGGATATCAATGATAAGATTCGCTGATGACTTTGCTATCCTACGTGAGGAAGAATTACACGATCTGCTGAAATGAGTGAAGTATAATTGAGTAAAGAATATAAACTGACAGTAAACCGAATAAGACGACAGTAATGAGAAGTGGTAGAAATGAGACAAGCGAGAAACTTAACATCAGAATTGATGGTCACGAAGCAAATGAAGTTAAGGAATTCTACTTCCTAGTTAGTAAAATAACCAATGACGGACGGAGCACGGAGGACATCAGACTCAGGCTAGCACTGGCCAAAAGGGCGTTCCTGGCCAAGACAAGTCTACTAGTATCAACCATAGGCCTTAATTTGAGGAAGAAATTTCTGAGAACGTACGTCTAGAGTACAGCATTGTATGGTAGTGAAACATGGACTGTGGGAAAACCGGAACAGAAGAGAAGCATTTGAGATGTGGCGCTGCAGAAGAATGTTGAAAATTACGTTGACTGATAAGGTAAAGAACGAGGAGGTTCGGCGCAGAATTGAAGAGGAAAGGAATAGTGGAAAACGCTGACAAGGAGAAGGGACAGGATGGTAGGACTTCTGTTAAGACATCAAGCAGTGACTTCCATTGTACTAGAGGGAGCTGCAGAGGGCAAAAACTTAGAGGAAGACAGAGATTGAAATACACCCAGAAAATAATTGAGAACGTAGGCTGCAAGTGCTACTCTGAGATTAACAGGTTAACACAGGAGAGGAATTCGTGGCGGGCCGCATCAGACCTTCTCTGGACTGCGTCGTCTTCAGCAACTTCGAATTAAATTTTCCGTGTCAACATAATCAGGTAAGTTTCGTCATCTCTGTCATCATAGTCTCCAAATATGTCCGAACCAAAATAACACGTAAAATTGTAAGATAGTCAGCGCAGTCACATTCATCTGCATTTAGCTTTGGATATTAAAAAGTGTTGCCATCAGTGCCTTCGCCACTTAACATTTCCTTTGGAATCTTTCGAATATTAGTTCTTTTGGATCATCCCATCAATGACATAGTCAAAATAAAATGAAAAGAGACATGAAAAATTACTTTACTGTGTAATTCCCATTAGCAGGTATGCGACTGCGCCAGCTCTGGTTGTCAAGTGATGTGACACGGCGCTGACCGATCGGAGCATAGTTGCCGGAATGGCCTTTCTTGTCTATGTACTTTGGCAGCGGGTGGCGTTACATCACTTCATGGGCTGGAGAAATGAGTGCTTAGAGATTATTTACATTTATTAGTATATTTTATTGTTCTCTTTCTTAATTAGGCACATGTTAGATGTAGATAGAAATGTATGATACACTTTATATTACGAAAGTAACACACCATGAGAAACTAATAAGCTAGAAATTTTGCTAGGCGTGATAATTACTTGTCCACGCAAACACGACCGTGAAATAAGCCGAATCTAGAAGGAAAATGCTGAATTGTCAGTGCTGATTTGGTCAATAGATGCAATGTTTGGTTTTAAACATAAAAATTTGAAATAAACAACAAACTGTGTTTACAATCTTCTTTGATGCTCCAATAAAACGAAAATATCATCCCGTGCAATGAAGGCAGCAAAACTGGCAGTGTTATAAGATCACACAGACCAAACAGCACCCCACTTAAGTATCATCCAATCATGTTACTTACGGTAATGGGCAAATGCTTCGAATCAGTTCTCACAGAGATATACAAAAATTCGCAGAAAGCCATATACCATCCACAAACTAGATGCGAACATCAAAAAACTAGCATTCTGTCAGTAGTTGTATCCTACCGTACAACTCACCGACTTCAAAATGACTTCTTAAAACAATGCAGCTGTTTTTTGCCCTATTACTCGATGCCCTAAATACACTCTATAAGGCCTATCTACAAAGAGTAGTCATAAAGTTTTAGTTATCACCTCAAAACATAAAATTACGTAATAAAGTTTTTATTTGTTTACAAGTATGTGTCTGCAGTAATGGTATACATTGAAATACCTTCGTCAGAGTACCGTAATAATGGGAAAAGTGGAAATCAACCATCGATTGGTTTTCATCACAATGCAGCAGGCAGCAGCGAAAATGTTGCAGCTGTACCAGGTCACTCAAGATGAACTGTTTAGCCCTCTAATCACCATAGACGAGTGCTGTGTTTGTCACTACGACCCCGAGACAAATTAGCAAAGCAAACACTGGCAACGTGTGGATTCACCACAGCTGAGAAAGCTGAAGACTCATCCATAATGGTCTTGAGTGTTTTTTGTGACTGCCGTGGTGTGGTGCTAAAAGTACATGTTCTTAAGACGCAGTAACGGGAGCTTAATACTGAAATCTCCTGATGAGAATATGAGAGGCTGTAAGATCGAAGCACCGCGGAAGGCTGTCCAAGGGGGTGTTTTGAGTCCACAGCGTCTCAGCACATTCTGCACGGGACACGATCACACATGCTTGGGTCTGTCACAGGACATATTTCTTGAAGTTGTGTAAGAGTCCTAACGGTGCACTAAAACACTAAACTTTATTGATACAGTTGCGTTTTTCACTAAAAATGACTAGTTTCAGAAATGATTTGTCTCTTTTAATGACATGAAAAAAAATTGGAGTAAATGTCCATGGCAAAGTCATCGCCAAACAAACCATTTTAGAAATGTTGCAACGTGAAATATCACACTTTTGCACATTAAAAATTGTCTCTCTGGCAGCACACTCCATATCACAGTTATTCCTCCCATCTCTGGACTTAAAAACTTCCTTGTGTTTGTTTGAAGCAGCAGCAAAAAATAGCACTCCTACGTTTAGTTGTTTTCACATGGTCTTTAATATCGTATTTGTCCTTTCTGTACAACAGAAAATTCTCCAGCACACAGTATGTAAAAAAGACGTTCATTATTACTGTTAGCACACAATTTCAAAAATTTATATTCTTGTTGCCTGTTAACATTAAAGACTCACTTTCGTTTGCACATTGGTGAACAACGAGACAAACAGTAGATAAATGATCAAAAACTCGTAGACGACTTACTTTACACACGAAAACAACATAACCACATTGTCCTGTTGTGCTGCCAAATGACTAAGTGAAAAGCTGTGGCGGAACCGGTAGCTCCAAAGTCGGCTGAGAGAGACACAACCGTAACAGAAAATTTAAAAAGACGATGATGAACTTAAAGGTCTAAAATTAAAACACAGTTTCTCCCCAATCATAAAATTCTCAAATACAGGACATTTTGCAACCACAGACATTACCTGTACCGCAGTAAAAACCAGGTCTGCCTGGGTTAATCCCCACATGTATGGTGAGCCAACACATGCTAGTTCTTTGTGCAATCAAATTTCGCCTCCCCTTACTTCCCCTCCCCCCCTCCCCTTGGCTGTACTCTCCTCACATCCTCACATGGCACCCAGAGACTTCGTCCTCTCTCCTTGGACAAAGAAATAATTGCACTACAGGCATTTCTAGAGTGGCGATGTTTTTGGTGTGGAATGGTTTCTGAGAAGCAAAAATGCAGACTTCTACAACCTAGGTCTGCCCAGATCATTCATCATTGGGTAAAATGTGTAACATTGAAGGTTGAATGTGTAGAGAAGGACTAACACCAAGTTTCATCACCATAGCTTCTTTTCTTGTGTACGAAATGATAATTAAAACATTGTGACTGTCCCTCATAAGCCTTGCTGGACTTGCCATAAGCTGAGCTCAATGAAAATCATGATGATACGATTCAGTGTTTGGGTAATACCCCATCGAGCGAGTCTACACAGATGTTAAGATACTGAACTAGCAATCGGGACGACTGGCGTTCAGATCCCCAAACCAGATTTTGATTTTCCGTGATTTCTCTAAGTCTCTCGAAGCACATATCAGGATAGCTCCTATGAAAAGAACTTAGTTCGATATACAATCCCCGTCTTTGCTCCATTCGAGCTTGCAGTTAGTCTCCAATGACTTCGCCCTTGACAGGACGATAAACCTTAATCTTCAAAAATGGTTCAAATGGCTCTAAGCACTATGGGACTTAACATCTGAGGTCATCAGTCCCCTAGACTTAGAACTACTTAAACCTAACTAACCTAAGGACATCACACACATCCATGCCCGAGGCAGGTTTCGAACCTGCGACCGTAGCAGCAGCGCGGTTCCGGACTGAAACGCCTAGAACCGCTCGGCCACAGCGGCCGGCCCTTAATCTTCCTTCAATGCTTCCTTTCGGATTACAGCTATGTAAAAATTCGCGTAAATGGACACAAGAGCGAATGTACTTCCTTAATGCCGAAACTGTACTCAACGTTAGTCACCAAACACCCGTCGACGGGAATGGGACAGTCGATCCGAAAGCACATGCGCAGCGCTTGGAGCGCCAAGACGTTCTTTCAAATATATTCGATCTAATACGAAAGATGACTAACAAGGGAACCTCCCCATCGCACCCCCCTCAGATTTAGTTATAAGTTGGCACAGTGGATAGGCCTTGAAAAACTGAACACAGATCAATCGAGAAAACAGGAAGAAGTTGTGTGGAACTACGACAAAAATAAGCAAAATATACAAAGTGAGTAGTCCATGTGCAAGATAGGCAATATCAAGGAAAGTGCGAGCTCAGGAACGTCGTGGTCCTGTGGTTAGCGTGAGCAGCTGTGGAACGAGAGGTCCTGGATTCAAGTCTTCCCTGGAGTGAAGTTTTCAATTTTTTATTTTCAGACAATTATTGTCTGTCACCAGTGTCGTATAGAATATATCAGACGTGTTTTCCTGTGGAGGAATCGGTTGACCTATGATCTTGCGATCAAATGTTTTAGGTTCCCGTTGGAGAGCACGTCCTTTCGTCGCAAAACACAGATACTAGACGTATTACAGTGAACAAAGACGTCAATGAACGAATGGACAGATCATAACTTTGCGAAAATAAAGAAAATAAATTTTTCACTCGAGGGAGGATTTGAACTATGGACCTCTCGTTTCGCAGCTGCTCACGCTGACCACGGGACCACGGGGCCCCCGAGCACAGGCTTTCCTTGATGTTGCTTATGTCGCACATGGACTACTCACTTTGTATATTTTGCTTATTTTTGTCATAGTTCCACACAACTTCTTCCTGTTTTCTCGATTGATCTGTGTTCAGTTTTTCAAGGCCTATCCACTGTGCCAACTTACAACTAAATCTGAGGGGGGTGCGATGGGGAGGTTCCCTTGTAAGCAAAACTGGTTGTAACAAATCACATGAAAGCGGAAGGAATGACTCGCGAGTTTCAAAGTGCCGCCATCGGGCCAAGCAGTACAATGATTGTATGTAGGGAGATAAAAAGAATGGGATAAAATGGTCGAGCAACTCCTCCCAAACCATACGTTTCTGTAGTCATTGTCAAGGGACGTCTGAGGTGGCGAAAAGGGCGTCGCCACTGGACAGAGGATGATATGGAGTGAGAATCACGCTACAACCTGTGGAAAACTGATGGAAAGGTTCGGGTCTGGTGAGTGACTGGCGAACGGTGCCTGCCATGATGTGCACTGCCGGCAGTGATGTACAGGGGAGGTGGTGTTACGGCATGGAGGTATCTTTCGTGTTTAGGATGTGGTCCTCTTATTTTGCTTTAAAAAACGCTAAATGCGAAAGGATATGAACAGATTGTGCGGCATTTTGTGCTGTGCAGTAGAGGAGTAGACTGCAGATGGTGATGGTTCTGTATCAGCATGACAGTGCACCCTGTGCTAAGGCAGCATACGAGAGGCAATTGTTGTGGACAATAAATTTCCTGAAATGGACCAGCCTGCCCAGAGTCCCGACCTGAAACCAAGGAACATCTTTGGGATGAGTTAGAACGCCGACTTCGCCCCAGACACCAACGTCCAACATCACTCCTTTCTCTGGTTTCGGCTCATGGGGAAGAATGGGCTGCCATACACATATATTCAGACACCTCGTTGAATGTGTTCCCAGCAGTCTTAAAGCCATCAGGGTGAACAAGCCCCATATTAATGTCTCCTAATAGGTGTCCGGGTACATTTGATCACATAGTGTATGCCTGGTGTAGCATAAAAAGGAAACAGAAAAATTGTTATCTATAGGTTGTCCGGGAAACAGTGGCACATCGGAAATGTGCAGAAAGAGACTGACTGGCGGAGAACAGTTGATAGAGGTAGAAAGAACAATAAAGAACTAAAACATCTTCTTCTGCCGGGCAGAATCCATGAACTCTCTTTTTGATACAACCATGGGCGATTGCTTGACCTGGCTTTTGCGTGGTATTAAAGTACGTTGTTCTTCGTGATATTGATTAGGAGAGTCAGTAGAGGTAGTCATGACGCTTGTATCTGCTTACGACCATCGATCTTACATTTGAAGTCCCATCAGCTTCAGCAGCAGATGATGACGATGATGATGTTTGGTTTGTGGGGTGCTCAACTGCGCGGTCATCAGCGCCCATAAACGGTCCCAATCTGTACTCAGTCCAGTGTAGCCAGTTTCATGAATGATAATGGAATGATGAGGACAACGCAAGAACCCAGTCCCAGGGCAGAAAAATATCCCCAACACGACCGAAAATTGAACCCGGTGCGCCTTGCGCCAGCGGTATCTACATCTACATCCATACTCCGCAAGCCACCTGACGGTGTGTGGCGGAGGGTACCCTGAGTACCTCTATCGGTTCTCCCTTCTATTCCAGTCTCGTATTGTTCGTGGAAAGGATTGTCGGTATACTTCTGTGTGGGCTCTAATCTCTCTGATTTTATCCTCATGGTCTCTTCGCGAGATATACGCAGGATGGAGCAATATACTGCTTGACTCTTCGGTGAAGATATGTTCTCGAAACTTTAACAAAAGCCCGTACCGAGCTACTGAGCGTCTCTCCTGCAGAGTCTTCCACTGAAGTTTATCTATCATCTCCGTAACGCTTTCAAGATTACTAAATGATCCTGTAACGAAGCGCGCTGCACTCCGTTGGATCTTCTCTATCTCCTCTATCAACCCTATCTGGTACGGATCCCACACTGCTGAGCAGTATTCAAGCAGTGGGCGAACAAGCGTACTGTAACCTACTTCCTTTGTTTTCGGATTGCATTTCCTTAGGATTCTTCCAATGAATCTCAGTCTGGCATCTGCTTTACCGACGATCAACTTTATATGATCATTCCATTTTAAATCACTCCTAATGCCTACTCCCAGATAATGTATGGAATTAACTGCTTCCAGTTGCTGACCTGCTATTTTGTAGCTAAATGATAAGGGATCTATCTTTCTATGTATTCGCAGCACATTACACTTGTCTACATTGAGATTCAATTGCCATTCCCTGCACCATGCGTCAATTCGCTGCAGATCTTCCTGCATTTCAGTACAATTTTCCATTATTACAACCTCTCGATACACCACAGCATCATCTGCAAAAAGCCTCAGTGAACTTCCGATGTCATCCACCAGGTCATTTATGTATATTGTGAATAGCAACGGTCCTATGACACTCCCCTGCGGCACACCTGAAATCACTCTTACTTCGGAAGACTTCTCTCCATTGAGAATGACATGCAGCGTTCCGTTATCTAGGAACTCCTCAATCCAATCACACAATTGGTCTGATAGTCCATATGCTCTTACTTTGTTCATTAAACGACTGTGGAGAACTGTATCGAACGCCTTGCGGAAGCCAAGAAACACGGCATCTACCTGTGAACCCGTGTGTATGGCCCTCTGAGTCTCGTGGACGAATAACGCGAGCTGGGTTTCACACGACCGTCATTTTCGAAACCCATGCTGATTCCTACAGAGTAGATTTCTAGTCTCCAGAAAAGTCATTATATTCGAACATAATACGTGTTCCAAAATTCTACAACTGATCGACGTTAGAGATATAGTTCTGCACGTCTGTTCGATGTCCCTTCTTGAAAACGGGGATGACCTGTGCCCTTTTCCAATCCATTGGAACGCTACGCTCTTCTAGAGACCTACGGTACATCGCTGCAAGAAGGGGGGCAAGTTCCTTCGCGTACTCTGTGTAAAATCGAACTGGTATCCCATCAGGTCCAGCGGCCTTTCCTCTTTTGAGCGATTTTAATTGTTTCTCTATCCCTCTGTCGTCTATTTCGATATCTACCAATTTTTCATCTGTGCGACAATCTAGAGAAGGAATTACAGTGCAGTCTTCCTCTGTGAAACAGCTTTGTAAAAAGACATTTAGTATTTCGGCATTTAGTCTGTCATTCTCTGTTTCAGTACCATTTTGGTCACAGAGTGTCTGGACATTTTGTTTTGATCCACCTACCGCTTTGACATAAGACCAAAATTCCTTAGGATTTTCTGCCAAGTCACTACATAGAACTTTACTTTCGAATTCATTGAACGCCTCTCGCATAGCCCTCCTCACACTAAATTTCGCTTCGCGTAATTTTTGTTTGCCTGCAAGGCTTTGGCTATGTTTATGTTTGCTGTGAAGTTCCCTTTGCTTCCGCAGCAGTTTTCTAACTCGGTTGTTGTACCACGGTGGCTCTTTTCCATCTCTTACGATCTTGCTTGGCACATACTCAGCTAACGCATATTGTACGATGGTTTTGAACTTTGTCCACTGATCCTCAACACTATCTGTACTTGAGACAAAACTTTTGTGTTGAACCGTCAGGTACTCTGTAATCTGCTTTTTGTCACTTTTGCTAAACAGAAAAATCTTCCTACCTTTTTTAATATTTCTATTTACGGCTGAAGTCATCGATGCCGTATCCGCTTTATGATCACTGATTCCCTGTTCTGCGTTAACTGTTTCAAATAGTTCGGGTCTGTTTGTTACCAGAAGATCTAATATGTTATCGCCACGATTCGGTTCTCTGTTTAACTGTGCAAGGTAGTTTTCAGATAAAGCACTTAAAAAAATTTCACTGGATTCTTTGTCCCTACCACCCATTATGAACGTTTGAGTCTCCCAGTCTATATCCGGCAAATTAAAATCTCCACCCAGATCTATAACATGGTGGGGAAATCTACTCGAAATATTTTCCAAATTATCCTTCAGGTGCTCAGCCACAACAGCTGCTGAGCCAGGGGGCCTATAGAGACATCCAATTACCATGTCTGAGCCTGCTTTAACCGTGACCTTCACCCAAATCATTTCACATTTCGGATCTCCGTCAATTTCCTTCGATACTATTGCACTTCTTATCACTATAAACACGCCTCCCCCTTCACTGTCCAGCCTGTCTCTGCGGTATACATTCCAATCTGAGTTTAGAATTTCATTACTGTTTACGTCTGGTTTCAGCCAACTTTCTGTCCCTAGTACTATATGGGCGTTGTGAGCGTTTATTAATGAGAGCAGTTCTGGGACCTTTCTATAGACGCTCCTGCAATTTACTATTAGCACATTAATATTGTTATTCCCTGTTGCATTTTGCCTACTCCTACCTTGCCGCGTCTCAGGAGGCGTCTTGTCGGGCCTAGGGAGGGAATTTTCTAACCTAAAAAACCCCCATGTGCACTCCACGCGTACTCCGCTACCCTTGTAGCCACTTCCGGCGTGTAGTGCACGCCTGACCTATTCAGGGGGACCCTACATTTCTCCACCCGCTAGCGGAGGTCGAGAAATTTGCACCCCAGATCTCCGCCGAATCGTCTGAGCCTCTGGTTTAAGCCTTCCATTCGGCTCCAAACCAGAGGACCGCGATCGGTTCTGGGAACGATACTACAAATAGTTAGCTCTGATTCCACTCCGCGAGCGAGGCTTTCCGCCTTCACCAATTCCGCCAAACGCCTGTACGAACTGAGGATGACCTCTGAACCCAGACGGCAGGAGTCATTGGTGCCGACATGAGCAACAATTTGCAGTCGGGTGCACCCAGTGCTCTCTATCGCCGCCGGTAGGGCCTCCTCCACATCTCGGATGAGACCCCCCGGCAAGCAGACAGAGTGAACACTGGCCTTCTTCCCCGACCTTTCCGCTATTTCCCTAAGGGCCTCCATCACCCGCCTAACGTTGGAGCTCCCAATAACTAATAAACCCCTCCCCCCGTGTGCCTGCTCGGACCTTGCTGAAGGAGCAGCCACGTGTCCACTCACAGGCAGAGCGAGCGATGCCACACGACCAGCCTCCACATTGACCCTCCGCCTCGTGCGCCGCGAACGCCGCTGAACCCTTGGGGAGAGGGTGGCCCAACCGCGCCCGATACCCGCGAAGATGTCTCGACAGCAGGGACAGTGGGTGAAGCCTGTAACACCTGGGGTGTACCTTGCGACGCACCAGACTCCCCATTGCCGCTACACTCTGAGGCAGCAGCCTGAAGACGGCTGACCGCGGCCATGAACACGTTCAGATGTTCGCGGACAGTGGCCAGCTCCTCCTGCGTGCGTACGCAGCAGTCACACATCCTATCCATCCTAAGGAATCAATTTACTGAAGAGAGTTAATCAACTTTTAACTAGCCACTAGACCACGAGCTGCGGACTCAGCAGGCAGAGGACACGTTAAACACTGTTGAGAGTGCTGTTCAGTGGCTTCCACGACAAAGAAAGACTGTATAATTCTTTTGAAGCAGATCAAGTACACACATCAAAAAAGTTTTTCATCACTTCGGTTCCGAGAGTTCCGGAACCTGTACAGAAAATTGGAATAGAGATCAACATAATCATAATTTCCGCTCTTTTTATTGCTCATGAAATCCACACATTACTTGTTATGCCACCATAAAGCGAGACCTTCAGAAGTAGTGATCCAGATTGCTGTAAAAACTGGCACCTCCAATACCCAGTAGCACGTCCTCTTGCGTTGAGTCATGCGTGTATTCGTCGTGGCATACTATCCACAAGTTCATCAAGGCACTGTTGGTCCAGATTGTCCCACTCCTCAACGGCAATTCGGCGTGGATCACTCAGAGTGGTTGGTGGGTCACGTCGTCCATAAACAGCCCTTTTCAATCTATCCCAGGCATGTTCGATAGAGTTCACGTCTGCAGAACATGATGGCCACTCTAGTCGAGCGATATCGCTGTCCTGAAGGAAGTCATTCACAAGGTGCACGACGGGGGGCGCGAACTGTCGCCCATGAGGACTAATACCTCGCCAATATGCTGCCGATATGCTTGCACTATCGGTCGCAGGATGGCATTCACGTAATATACAGCCGTTACGGCGCCTTCCATGACCACCAGCGGCATACGTCGGCCCCCCATAATGCCACCCCAAAACAGCAGGGAACCTCCACCTTGCTGCACTCGCTGGATAGTGTGTCTAAGGCGTTCAGCCTGACCGGGTTGCCTCCAAACACGTCTCCGACGTGGAAGGCATATTCGACACTCATCGGTGAACAGAACGTGATGCCAGTCCTGAGTGGTCCATGCGGCGTGTTGTTGGGCCCATCTGTACTGCGCTGCATGGTGTCGTGGTTGCAAAGATGGACCTCGCCATGGACGTCGGGAGTGAAGTTGCGCATCATGCAACCTATTGCGCATAGTTTGAGTCGTGGCACAACGTCCTGTGGCTGCAAGAAAAGCATTATTCAACATGGTGCCGTTGCTGTCAGGGTTCCTCCTAGCCATAATCCGTAAGCAGCGGTCATCAACTGCAGTAGTAGCCCTTGGGCGGCCTGAGTGAGGTATGTCGTCGACAGTTCCTGTCTCCATGTATCTCCTCCATGTCCGAAGAACATCGCTTTGGTTCACTCCGAGACGCGTGGACACTTCCCTTGTTGAGAGCCCTTCCTGGCACAAAAGTAACAATGTGGACGCAATCGAACCGCGGTGTTGGCCGTCTAGGCGTGGTTGAACTACAGACAACACGAGCCATGTACCTCCTTCCTGGTGGAATGACTGGGAACTGATCGGCTGTCGGACCCCCTCCGTCTAATAGGCGCTGCTCATGCTTGGTTGTTTATATCTTTGGGCGGGTTTAGTGACATCTCTGAACAGTCAAAGGGACTTTTTCTGCGATACAATATCCACAGTCAACGTCTATTATCAGGAGTTCTGGGAACAGTGGTGATGCAAAACGTTTTTTGCTGCGTGTATATCCATTCATATTCATATCCATATACGGTAAGGAGGATGTTCGCGACACCCATATGACAGTATCGAGCGATGCTGCAAGGTAGTTCTGCAACAATCATCACTACACACAATGAATCTACATGTACGGCAGAGTATATCACTTATTAGGGCTTCTTGTCGTGCCATTATCAATAATGGAGGGCCGGAAGAACGACTATTTAAATGCATCTGTGCGCGATGTAATTAATATAATTTTCTCCTCAAATTCCTACGGGAGCGATATGCTGGGGGTTGTAGTATGTTCTTGGAATCACCATTTAAAGCTGAATCTTGAAATTTTGTTGGTAGACTTTCTTGGGATAGTTTACATCTATCTTCAAGAGTCTGCCAGTTCAGTTTCTTCAGAATCTCTGTGACACTCTCCTACGGGTCAAACCAACCTGTGACCAATCGTGCTGCCCTTTCTTGTGGACGTTAATATCCCCTGGTAGTTTTGTTTGGCAGACATTTGAGCTATACTCTAGGATGGGTCGCATGTGCGTTTTGTAAGCAATCTCCTTTGTAGATTGACTGCATCTCCCTAATTTTCTAACAGTTAACCGAAGTCTACCACTTGCTCTGCCTGCGACTAAACTTATGTGACCGTTCCATTTCATATACCCACAAATCGTTACATCCAGGTATTTTTATGAGTTGTCGACTGTAATTGTGACTCGATGATGTTTTAGTCATAGAATACTACGTTCTGTGATGAACATTTAATTGAAGTTGTCAATCTCTGCACCACTTGAAAACTTGTCAAGATCCGACTGAATGTTTGTGCAGCTTTTTTCAGACACTACTTCGTTATTGGCAACTTCATCGTCTGCATAAAGTCTGAAACTTCATAAGACTCTGGATTTTAAGTAATTAAACGGCAATCTTAAGGACATCGTAAAGGAATCTTTGTTGATGACCCATTTTCTTCTTGAGATTGAATTCCACTTGCGTTTGTTGCATTCTCTTCTTTATGTAAACGACCATTTCTCGTTGACAATATCGGGAATAGGAATATGTCTCAGATTACTTCTTCGCCCTGGCAAAGAATGCTGCAGTATTTACTTACATTCTTAATTAATTCAATATTTTAATTCTTAATCAGACTTAGAAACACTATTTTTCTCGCATTAGTCCTCAGAACACACAACTGCAAAAGAAACACAACACGTGAAAACAACTGTTGTAAAAGTATTGTTCCCTATATTAGCTAATCAATACATAACAATTTCCTGTGCAATCGCATTATGTAACGATTTCACTAACGTAATCCCGTTTTCATGGTCGCCATTCCACATCCGCTACGCCCGTTCTCGAAGTGAAGCAGATTTTCATCGCACATTTGTTCAACAGTTCGTTGATAATTTTACTGTATTCACCATTTTGTTTTTTATATTGCTTATTTAAAACAATGTACTGGCCCGCTTAAATATCCAATCACGAAACGTGCACACTCCTCTCTGCCGCGGTAGAGTTTTCCTGTTGATTTTCGTCTAGTGATTATCTGATCACTGTCTTCGCCACACCCTTCTTGATTTACGTTCCATGTATGAAGACCACTGGCATGTCATTTTATAGTGACACTAGCTTAGTGCCCGCTGCTTCGCTCGCGCAGACAATATGGCCTGCAGAGATTTTTTTGTTTTTATGTAATCGAGTTTTTATGTTTCTCACGAACTGCAACACCTTCTAAGCTTTTCATGCTAATTATGGCCATATAGGCATGGTTTTTTCTGACTATACTTCTGACCGAAAAGCGATTCTGGTAGCTGGAGTCCACAGTTTTTGTTAATCAAGCCTTTTGCGCTCTTGTGGAGATATTTCCATAGCAACTTTTATCTTCTAACAAATATTTCATTTACTCTAACCAAGAAATAAAATATCAATTTTTTTAATGTAACGAAATATTTTTCACCCCCTATTGCACTTCTTTAGGGGTTGAATTTCCGTAAACGCTGAGATACGTATAAACGAGAAGTCAAATACCAATCGTCATAGATGTTGCTATTCGATTTCAAAAAATGCTGATACACGTATTTTTTATTTTCTGACTTAGAAACCAAGTACCAGTTTTTGTAGTTCTAGGTTCAAAATTCCCTTAATAGCGACATACTTTCAAAAAGCCTTTCATCTCTTATTTCATCCCCTTAGGATTGGAATTTCGAAAAATCTCATCTTAGACGACGCCTGCGGTATAAGATCCACACCTTCTCCAATTTTCAAGTTTCTGTCCTTAGCGGTTTGTGAGGGGCGATGATGAGTCAGTCAGTCAGTCATTCAGTCAGTCATTCTGTCAGTCAGTCAGGACATTGCCTTTTATATACAGAGACAACATTTCAGTTCTTCTTCACTTACGTAAAATACCATTCACTTGCATTCAGTGACGTTATAAAAAAAGTAATAATAACATAAAATAGATATAAATGCAGTTTCCTCAAGTGAAGTTTGGTTACTGAACCCATAAAGAATTGCCGAGTGTCAGTACAATAATTATAATGCGTTCTGTAGTTGTCCTAGTCTATTCCTTGCAAGCCTTTTCATCTCTGCATAACTCCTGCAACGAACATCCATTTGAGTCTGTTTACTGTGTTTATCCTTCGGTCTCCCTCTACAATATTTACCTCTACACTTCCCTCCATCATCAAACTGACTGTTCGTTCATGCCTCAGGATGTGTCCTTTCAACCGATGCCTACTTGTGGCCAATTTATTATCGGAAGGACTGAGTCAGCGTATAGGAAAGTCAAAACAGCCTTCGGTGAAATTAAACGTAAAGGTGATAACATTAAGAGTGCAACGGGAATTCCACTGTTAAATGCAGAGGAGAGAGCAGATAGGTGGAAAGAGTACACTGAAGACTTTTGTGGGGCGAAGACTTGTCTGATGACGTGATAGAACAAAAAGCAGGAATCAGTACAGAATAGATAGGGGATCCAGTATTAGAATCAGAATTTAAAGGATTTTTGGAAGACTTAAGATCGAATAAGGCAGAAGGGACAGATAATATTCCACCAGAATTTCTAAAATCATTGGGGGAAGTGGCAACAAAAGAATTATTCAGGTTGGTGTGTAGAATGTACGAGACTGGCGATATACCATCTGACTTTCGCAGAAACATCATCCACACAACTCCGAAGATTGCAAGAGCCGACAACTGCGAGAATTATCGCTCAATAAGCTTAACAGCTAATGCATTCAAGCTGCTGACAAGAATAATATACAGAAGAATGGAAAAGAAAATTGAGGTTGTGTTAGATGAAGATCAGTTTGGTTTTAGGAAAGGTAAAGCCACCAGAGAGGAAATTCTCTTGTTGCGGTTGATAATGGAAGGGTAATGGAAAAATGAAGACACTTCATAGAATTTATCGACCTGAAAACAGCATTCTACAACGTCAAATTGGGCAAGATGTTCGATTTTATGAAAAAAAATTGGGTTAAACTGTAGGAGAGCCAAGAAGGAATATTAGGAGTGGATTACCAAGAACGAAGTGCTCGAATTAAAAAGGGTGTAAGACAAGAATGTAGTCGTTCGCCCTTACTGTTCAATCTGTACATCGAAGAAGCAATGGTTCAAATGGTTCAAATGGCTCTGAGCACTATGGGACTCAACTGCTGTGATCATAACTCCCCTAGAACTTAGAACTACTTAAACCTAACTAACCTAAGGACATCACACACATCCATGCCCGAGGCAGGATTCGAACCTGCGACCGTAGCGGTCGTACGGTTCCAGACTGTAGCGCCTTTAACCGCTCGGTCACTACGGCCGGCGAAGAAGCAATGACGGACATAAAAGATAGGTTCAGGAGTGGTATTAAAATACAAGGTGAAAGGATATCAATGATACGATCCGCTGATGACATTGCTATCCTGAGTGAAAGTGAAGAGTAATTACATGATCTGCTGAACTTAGTGAACAATCTAATGAGTAAAGAATATAGATTGAGACTAAATAGAAAAAGGACGAACATAATGTGTAGTGGCAGAAACGAGAACAGTGAGAAACATCAGGATTGATGGTCGTGAAGTAGATGAGGTAAGGAATTCTGCTACCTAGGCAGCAAAATAACCAACGACGGACGGAGCAAGGAGGACGTAAAAAACAGACTAGCACTGGCGAAAAGGGCATTCTTGGCCGAGAGAATTCTACTAGTATCAAACATAGGCTGTAATTTGAGGAAGAAATTTCTGAGGATATTTGTTGGAGCACAGCATTGTATGGTAGTTAAACATGGACTGTGGGAAAACCGGAGCAGAAGAGAATCGAAGTATTTGAGATGTAGTGCTACAGACGAATGTTGAAGATTAGGTGGAGCGATAAGGTAAGGGATGAGGAGGTTCCCTGCAGAATCGAAGAGGAAAGAAATACATGGAAAAACCTGACAAGGAGAAGAGACAGGATGATAGGACATCTGTTAAGACATCAGGGAATCAGTTCCACAGTACGAGAGAGAACTGTAGAGGGTAATAACTGTAGAGGAAGACAGAGACTGGAATACATCCAACAAATAATTGAGGATGTATCGAAAGTGCTACTCTCAGATGAAGAGTTTGGTACTGAAGGAAAAAAACTTATATTTTTGCTAAACACATTATTTTACTTCTATATAATAAGTGAAATTAACATTTAAGGGCAGATGCATATAATTATAGGTCTGTGTCGCTGATGTTAATCTGTTGTAAATTATAGAACATGTTTTGTCCTCAGATATTACGTCGTTTTTGGAGAACGGACCACTTTAAGAATCAACGTAATATCCACAAACAGAGCTTTTTCGGAACTCTGCCCGTTACATTCGTCCACGAGATGCAGGGAGCTGTAGAGAGCGACGTCCAGATAGGTACCGTTTGTTGGGTTCAGCATTGCACTGTTTCGGTGCCAGTGATGGTCGTGTGATGGTCAGCTGGAGGACGGTTGAGCGTCTGCATGCCAGACATGCTGGCCTTACACCTGGGGCTGTAGTCGGGCGTGCGATTTCGTATTACAGCAACAGCACTCTCGTAGCTACCCCACGGGCTGTGACTGCAAATTTGTGCGTCAGTCTGATGATTCGAGGTATTTTGCTGACATTCATGAACAGCCTTCCCGGAGTTGTTTTCCAACACGATAACGCTCGTCCACATACCACTGTTGTAGCCCAACGAGCACCACAGAGTGCTGACATGTTACCTTGACCTGCTCGATCACCAGATCTGTCTACAGTCGAGCACATATGGGACATCATCGGACGACAACTCTAGCGTCATCCACATCCAGCATTAACCGTCCCTGTATTCACTGACCAGGTGCAACAGGCTTAGATCACTGTCCCGCAAAGTGACATACGTTATGTGGAGAATACAATGCATGCACGTCTGCATACTTGCATACAACGTTCTGGCTGTTACACCGGTTATTTATGATCAGCATTTCACGTTTGCAATGGCTTACCTCGCGCTTACATTACTCCGTGATTTAGCCATGTTAATCACTTAAATATATTACCTAGACAAATGTCTTTTCGAAAATTCATTACACTACATTAACCATTTCTTGGTGTTGCATTTTTTTTTTTATTTTGTCAGTGCCTAAACTAACTTTGGTCGATGAAGTTTGCCTTCGCCAACTCAGAGTGTAATCGGTACATGTAGAGTTTGGACAGTTGCAATACAGATACAGACATGCTTCGTGAACTACACTGAAACCTTGGTAGGCTCCACAACAACCAGTGCTTCGCTGGGCATGGTGTCACACTTAAAATTTAGTCTGGTTGTAACGCCGGAAATGCATATCCTCCTATTTCCATCTATTGCACTGCAAATATTTTCCTCATTTTGTTACTTGAAGATATAACATTTCTGTGTCTTTGTATATTGTAATTGTTTTACTATTTGTATATATATGCATTTATGTCGATGTATAATTGGTTTGTTTTGTGAATATTATTTGTAGCCGGCCGGTGTGGCCGTGCGGTTCTAAGCGCGTCAGTTTGGAACCGCGTGACCGCTATGGTCGCAGGTTCGAATCCTGCCTCGGGCATGGATGTGTGTGATGTCCTTAGGTTAGTTAGGTTTAAGCAGTTCTAAGTTCTAGGGGACTGATGACCTCAGTAGTTAAGTCCCATAGTGCTCAGAGCCATTTGAACCATTATTTGTATTTATACGCTGGGTCTGGCCTAGGGAAAACTATGCTATCGAACGAATACATCGATAGGTCGTGTGGAGAACCAAAGTGTTTAGGATCTTTGATAGTGTTAACACTGTCGCGTGGAGCGCGGGCAGAGGGGAGTCTGGCTCGAGTAGGGCAGTGGAGCATGTGTGTTGTGTGACGCTCCCGCGAGTTGCCGCGCTTTCGGGGTTTGGAGCATGTAATTGCGCTCGACTTGCGATGATAGTTTCTGACATGGTGTCGCGGACGGGAAGCATTAGCTGGCGCACATCGAGAGCCCGTTTGGCCTGGTGACCGTGTCGAGAAGAAGGCGCGCCAACATCCAGCTTCTGCAACAGCGACGGCCGACAATGAGTGACTGTCGCCACCTCCTCGATCGACGGCTTCAAACCTTCAATCAACCAACAAGGAAGATTGGAAGCACGTAAGGTTTTAGAACTGTATGGCAGACCTCAGCTTTTAAAACTGTTGCATCACAAAAATACAGCAACTTAGCATGAACCTTTGTTGCTCATTGTCCCAATTGCATTACCAAGCAGGGTCCCTTCCTTTCCCGGAATGAACCCGAGTGTCGTTGAAATTCAAACGCCAGCATTAAAGTAATATCATTCCATTTCACTGCTTTAATTTCAAAGTTCAGTTAAAGTATTCATAGCTGGCTACAATATTTAGATTACACAAGCACAAATTAAGAGTGCGAGTTTTGTTACCATATTTTAGCTTACCTGTGACTGCAGCTCAGCTTGGTACATACTAAATTTTACAATTGTTAATTGTTCAGAATCATTAAATTCAAGTTCTAAGTTAAATCTCTTATTTCTAAATTGCGTAGATTCAAGTAGTTTTTTGAAATGATTGTTGAGGTAGCCCAAGACTAACCTTATTTTACTGAATTTCGATGTGCTTCACAAACAAAGCTCACTATTAATTTCAGTCACTAAATTAACTTTCGATTTTCCGGTTTTATTAATTCTTTTGCTAAATTAAGTCAGAGTGTAGCGAAATTTATTACTTCTGACAAACTTTCAGTTTTCACACTACACGTGTCAACCTTCAGTTGCCACGCTTCTAGTGCTAATTATATGTGCAATAACCTTTCTTCTTCAGTTATTGTAGTAGTTGTCCATAGGACTGGCGACTGTAATGTTCCCCAAATCTCAAATATCTAATTACCGCTAGATAATTGTTAACGTAACGGCCGCACATTTACTTTCTTTATTAACTTTACCCCTTTTCAAAATTAATTTCCACCAGTTTCATTTGCATTTTTCCTTTCATTTAGATGTAACCCTTTCCTCCCTCTTTACCGACAGATTAACTTCGGTGACGATTGCTTTTCCCAAATTTCCATTAGGTACAGGCGGTTTAATTTTTCACTGTCATTAAGGTCGATAAGTGAGGGGGAGGTTACATGGTGATATAGTCCCTTGCTCCAAAATGACTAAGCCTGCACTGGTAAACTAAATGAATTCTATGGAATTCTCTAATATTTTCCATGGCTTTTCAAAAATTTAATTGTTCAATAATTTTTAAAAATTATTTTCAAAGTTACACGTCACGCATGCCCTCTGTTTGATTTTTACATCAACAGACTCCTACAACCAGCAACATTGCTTAAAGGAGATGTTGTGGTTGGCAAGAGAGCCAACACCGTTTTACTAAACGAGGCCGAAATGCACGCGTTTTAGCTCACGCAGGCTGGCGTGAGGTCTGGAACATGACAAGGAAATAAGAATTTAGAAAAACGGACGTAGCTGGTGGAATACTTAACTTTAATCCATTAATGATGACCGAGCGAGGTGGCGCAGTGGTTAGAACACTGGACTCGTATTCGGGAGGACGACGGTTCAATCCCGCGTCCGGCCATCCTGATTTAGGTTTTCCGTGATTTCCCTAGATCACTTCAGGCAAATGCCGGGATGGTTCCTTCGAAAGGGCACGGCCGATTTCCTTCCCCATCCTTCCCTAATCCGAGCTTGTGCTCCGTCTCTAATGACCTCGTTGTTGACGGGACGTTAAACACTAATCTCCTCCTCCTCCTCCTCCATTAATGATGAACGTCGGTCTTGACGGTACATGAGTCACAATATCAATAGTAACTGATAATGGCGCCTTGCTAGTATTAGCAAATGATGTAGCTGAAGGCTATGCTAAACTATCGTCTCGGCAAATGAGAACGTAAGTAGGCAGTGAACCATCGCTAGCAAAGTCGGCTGTACAACTGGGGCGAGTGCTAGGAAGTCTCTCTAGCCCTGCCGTGTGGCGGCGCTCGGTCTGCAGTCACTGATAGTGGCGACACGCGGGTCCGACGTATACTAACGGACCGCGGCCGATTTAAAGGCTACCACCTAGCAAGTGTGGTGTCTGGCGGTGACACCACATTCCTCCCCGCAAATCGGCGTACGGTTGTGACATAAGGCTTCCGCCCGCCGTGGGGAGGACCCCATGTTGACGTATGCGACGAGGTGGGGAGCCTAACAACAGGCGAGGCTGTGCCACCCGCACCCTGCCATTCGGACCGCGGGGAGCTAGGAAACGCCTGAAAACCTGCTCCAGGGTGCACGCCAACATGCGGTATATGTGCCCGCAGAGAGACAGGAGGGGCCGAAGGGTCGACCTCCATCGGGCCGGGGCACCCGACGGGCGAAGACGACATATGGTCTGGGCGGGCAAGAGTTCCATTTCGGAGGACAACTGGTCACGGGAAGCGATCGGCGGCGCGTTACCCAGGGAGGCGCCCGGCGGTGGCAGCGACACGTCCACTGCGGGCGTCGCCGGCGGGAGAACAGGCGGCGGCGGCAGTGGCGGCGGTGCGTCGCCATGGGGCAAAATGGAAGGCAGCGTCGGTAACACCTGGGGCTGAGGCGAGCCAGTAGATGGGTCCCCACGGCGCTGACCGGACGGCACCGTCGCTGAAAGTAGACGGCGAGCGGCAGATCCCGTGCGACGACAGAGGCGCAACTGGTTGAGATGCGCACCTCACCAGAGGCCCCCAAAACCAGATACATCGCGCGTGCCCGCATCTCGTGGTCATGCGGTAGCGTTCACGCTTCCCACGCCCGGGTTCCCGGGTTCGATTCCCGGCGGGGTCAGGGATTTTCTCTGCCTCGTGATGGCTGGGTGTTGTGTGCTGTCCTTAGGTTAGTTAGGTTTAAGTAGTTCTAAGTTCTAGGGGACTGATGACCATAGATGTTAAGTCCCATAGTGCTCAGAGCCATTTGAACCATTCAGATACATAGCGCGTCCGAGGCAGCAAAGAATGAGCCCTTTGAGCCAACGCCGTGAACCTCGGTAGTGGCGGTAGTAGACAACGTCGCCTGGGGCAAAAGCAGGTGTCTGCCGCTGCACAGGAACCTGATGCGGCGGATGTAGCAAAGACATCAAGGTTCGATGAGGGCGACTGTGGAGCAACTCAGCCAGCGAGTGACCATCTCGGGGCTGAGAGCGATACGAGGACAAAAAGAGCAATAACGCGTCCTCCCGAGAATGCGACTCTTTTAACTTCAACATCTGTCACTTGAAAGTCCTGACCAATCGTTCAGCGGCACCGTTTGACTGTGGCGAAAACGGCGCGGACGATAGATGTTGAATACCATTGGCCTTGCAGAATGACTGAAATTCTGCGGACAGGAATTGTGGGCCATTGTCGGAAACAATAGTCTGTGGAAGACCTTCAATGCAAAAGATAGCAGATAACGCTTGGATGGTGGGATATGACGTCGTGGAAGACATCCGGACAACAAAAGGAAAATTACTGAATGAATCTACCACAACCAACCTTCGAGCATTCCAGAATGGACCAGCAAAATCGATGTGTAAGCGTTGCCAAGGGGAAGTGGCTTTTGGCCATGCAAAGAATTTCCGCGGTGGTGCTGATTGTTGTTTGGCACACGCCATGCAAGAAGAGCACATATTCGTAATCGCGGCATCGATTCCAAACCAAGTACAGTGCTGACGAGCAAGTTGTTTCGTTCTCACTATACCTCAATGTCCTTGGTGGAGAAGCTGTAAGACAGAGGACTGTAACGAATGTGGGACCACGACCCTGGACTGATCATTATCAGAACGCAACAGCGAAACACCACGTCGAACAAAAAGTCTCTCCTTGTGAGCAAAAAATAGGCGAACCAACGGGTCCCCGATCCGTGACTTTGACAAGGGCCATTGCGTAGCAACAAAACGCAGAACGGTAGCAAGGACAGGGTCGGCAGCTGTGGCTGTAGCTACACGATGAAAATCAATCGGAAACGATTCGACCACGTCATCGGTTTCCGCATAAATGAACATGCAAGCAAGTTCGGAGGAATCGAATGCTCTATCCTCAGCAACAGGCAAGCGGGACAACGCATCGGCGTTTCCGTGCTCAGCAGTGGACCGATACAAGATATCGTAGCGGTACTGCGAGAGGAAAATAGACCAGCGAATGAATTTCTGCGCTGTACGTGGAGATACAGGCTAGGTCGGATGAAAAAGCGATGTCAAAGGCTTGTAGTCTGTGATTATGGTAAAGTGACGACTATACAAGAAATCATGAAAATTTGTAACACCAAATACGAGAGCCAATGCTGCTTTCTCGATCTGTGAATAATTTCTTTGCGCAGACGAGAGCAATTTGGACGCAAAGGCAATAGGGCGATCGTGCGATCCATCTTTGTGCGCAAGCACAGCACCGATCCCGAAATCCGATGCATCCACCATCAACAAAAGGGGCTTCCGGGGATCTAATGGCGTAAGGCAAGTATTGGAAAGCAACGCCGATTTCAACTGGCGAAAGGCGCGTTCGCATTCCGTCGTCCAGACGAACGGAACACCTTTACGGCGTAAGCGATGAAGCGGAGCTGAAATGGAAGAGGCATGTGGCACATATCTGTTATAGTAATTTATTTTTCCCCAGCACACTCTGTAGCTGCTTCAAATTCTGCGGCGAAGGCAAGTCTTGTATGGCACGAAGGTGCGTGGGACTGGGATGTATGCCTTGGGCATTGAGTACATGTTCCAGGTATGGCAAATCACGAGCAAAAAACACACATTTGTCCTTCCAGAAGCGAAGACCATTCTGTCGCAAGACCTGAAATAATGTTCTGAGATTGGCCAAATGTTCTTCTTCCGTCTTTCCGGAGATCACAATATCGTCCAGATAATTTGCTGCAGTAGGGACCAACGCACAAACAGTTTGTAGATATTGCTGAAACAATGCAGGGGTGGATGCACACCCGAATGGCAGTCGTTTGAATTGATACAACCCAAGATGCGTGTTAACCACCAAAATGCGCTGGGAGTCTTCGTCCACCGGTATTTGCAAGTACGCATCGGCGAGGTCCAACTTCGAAAAATATTTACCTGGGCACAGTTTGTCAAAAAGATCTTCCGAGCGGGGTAAAGGAAAAGTTGCCATCACTAGTTGTGGATTCACTGTTGCCTTGAAGTCCACACAAACTCTCGATTTTCCCGAAGGTTTTGGCAAAATTACTAAGGGTGATGCCCAGAGAGAAGCCTGCACACGTTCAATTACACCTTGTGATTCCAAATTGTGTAGTGTTTTTGCGACCTCATCACACAGTGCGTGGGGGACATTGCGCGCTCTGAAAAATTTTGGTTGCGCATTTACTTTCAGTTCCAAATGTGCTTTATAGTTCTTAGCGCAACCGAGGCCCAGTGCAAAAATGTCTGCAAATTCTTTGCATAGACGGGAAACACTGTCTGAAGGCACAGTCTGGTTCATTGATAGGACCTGATTTACTATAGACAAGTTAAACAACTGAAATAAATCGAAACCAAACAAGTTCACTGCAAAAGAAGAACGAAGGACGTAAAATGACACAAGTTTTGTTTGTCCTTTGTATGTTGCAAGAAGGCTGCACTATCCTAACACAGGGATCTCTAGACCTGAATAGCTAGTTAACTTAACATTTGCGGCACGCATCGGAGGTGTGCCCAGCAGTTTGTAAGTGTCTTGATTGATCAGTGAAACTGCAGCCCTGGTATCGAGCTGGAATGGTATCACTTTGCCGTTAATGTTCAAGTCCACAAAAAGTTTATTGTCCTGCTGACGACAAGAGTGACTGTCTCGTGCAACGTGAACTGACACTGGTACATAATCACTTGCGACTTGACGGGATTTCCGGCGATGTCGACGCACACTATTTGTGGGACGAACATAGTCACTGTTAGAGAGAGTGGCACTGAGCAGAGTGAAATGAACTACATGAATTTCCATGGGCGAAGTTTCACGAGCCTGAGTATCCTTGGTTCGAATCCAGCGTGAAGCAAAGAGCCTGGAATGGTTGTGAGTTTCTGATCTGAGCTTTTTCTGGCAAACACTCTGAACATGTCCTTTTTTATTACAGAAAAAGCTAATAGCTTGGCGTGACAGGCAATTCTCACGCGAA
The DNA here is from genome assembly GCF_023864275.1 of Schistocerca cancellata. Lineage (NCBI taxonomy): Eukaryota > Metazoa > Arthropoda > Insecta > Orthoptera > Acrididae > Schistocerca > Schistocerca cancellata. Next base: position 806,843,692 of record NC_064626.1, on the reverse strand, counting down.
TGTCTAGTAGCACACCGCGGGCATGATTTTAGCACTGCATTTGCTTGCCAGCATG